>NC_083878.1:40919019-41556877 GCF_032452875.1 Bos javanicus
TTACTTATTTATTTAGCTGTGTTTGGTCTTAGTCGTGGCATGCAGGGTCTTAGTTGTGTCATGAGGGGTCTTTCGTTGCAGGGCATTGGACTCTCTAGCTGTGGTGAGTGGGCTCTGCAGTTGCAGCACATGGGTTTAGTTACCCTGCAATGTGCGGGGTCTTAGGCTTCACTGGTGGCTCAGCAGTAAAGAATCTGCCTGCCAATGTGGGAGACACAGGCTTGATCCCTGGGTTGGGAAGATCCCCTAGAGAAGGAAATGGCAACCCCACTCCATTATTCTTGCCTGGTAAGTCCCATGGACAGAGGAGCCTGGTGGTCCACGGGGTTGCAAAGTCAGACGTGATTTAGCAACTAAACAACAACAACGCGGGGTCTTCGATCCTCGACCAGGAACTGAACCAGCAGCTCCTGCATTGCAAGGCAGATTCTTAACCAATGGGCCACCAGGGAAGTCCCGAGTCTGGCCTTCTTTTACTTCCTCTGCTGACTCAGGAATACTCATGCTACATCCTTTCTCTGATTATTTACTCTCATTTAGGGCTGGCACTAAACTCTATGAAGGCAGGAAGATCATTCTATTTTATTCTATACATGGATATATGCTGCCTAGACTTCTGCCTGCCATGTATTAGTGAGACAAGAAATATTTGTATATGGAAGTAAAGAATAGATAAATGAATATATTTATGGACAGTGCACATCATGTAGATTTTTAAGAACCAGATTACACTATGGATGAACTAAAACTTCAGAATGTATTTCTTCATTTTTTAATGTTTCAGTAAAACTTTCTCCATCGGCAGCTTTCTACATAAACACTCATTTCTCTGTTTTGTTTTTGTTTTTTTAATGGTAATTTGAAACATTTAAGGGAGAGGTTGAAATTTTACGAAAATTTTCAGCTGTTATTACCAAGAGTCATTTTTTTCCATGCAAGAGGAAAGTTTACAAATATATAGCATGTGTGTGTTAGTCACTCAGTCGTGTCTGACTCGGTGACCCCATGGACTGTAGCCCTCCAGGCTCTTTCATTCATGGGGTTCTCCAGGCAAGAATACTGGAGTGGGTTGCCATTTCCTTCTCCAGGAGATCTTCCCAACCCAAGGATCGAACCTGGGTCTCCCACTTTGCAGGTAGACTCTTTACCATCTGAGCCACCAGGGAAGCTCCAACATACAGCATAGCTATTGTTTTATAGCTTAAATAACTAAAATGAAAAAAATATGAACACAGCTGGTCGCATTTTAAATCTATCAATAGGTAAATAAGGCAAGGAAATAAGTTATGAACCTGCTTTTATTTTTGATTGCCAAGAGTAAAATTTGGACCATTAAGAAAAAGATTGAACAAAATGCTGGAGTTGTGATAATGAAAAGACAATCTGGCTTGCAGTTTTAAAATATGATTAAACAATGAGCACATTAAAATGTATCTGTTAAATATCTAAATGCTACATTTTTCAACTTCCAATGAATATTTTGAACATTTATTCTGGGTGCATTCTGTGTTTAGAAGAGCAGAAATCAAATGGTTTATATCAAAAGTTTGGTAAACTATAATCCTTTTCTTAAAAAGACATTTTCCTTCATACTACTGATGTGTTTTAATGAATACATTAAACACTTCAATATATTTAAACTATATACATGTTATATATATGGTATTTAAAAATACATATAAAATCTGTATATATGTACATATATGTGTGTGTATATATTTACATGCACTCTGTTTTCCTTGTATATGTTTAAGTGTTTCTATAATAAAATATTGTAAATATATATTTATAGAAGAAAAAATATATTTTTTTAGCCCAGCACTTTTCAAAGACTTCCCTATTATAGCTTACAGGCCTCTGGATGATTTAGCCCCCACCTAAATATACATATGTATATATAGGTGTATATATATATATTTACACACATATATATATCTTAAACTTTAATGTGCACACAAATCACCAGGTCATCTTATAAAATGCAGAGTTAGTAGATCTTGATTTTGATTTAGCAGATCTTGGATGGGACCTGAAATTCTGCATTTCTACTAAACTCTACTAAGAAATTTCTACTAAGTTCCAAGGTAACGCCAATGCTGCTGGTCTAGGGACCACACTTTGAGCAGTGGTTCTCCATATATTACTGAACTTTGTTAGCAGATGGAAGTTTTATTGCTAAAAGATATAACTAGAAGGAACTTTGGGGATCATTAAACACTGTCCTGCTTTCAGGAGATGAACATCTATCATGTGGGACAGATAGGTCTTCTCTTTTTGAAGATCTTTAAGGACACACCAAACTGATCTACGTGCATCCCACGTTAATGTTTAATCACTCTAGTCCTTGAGCAGCACAGGAAAGCAAAGCAAAGTGGTAAATATATAGGCACGTGAACAATTTAAAACTAATATAGGCAGTAGATGGCCAAAGGCTAGCTGCCATCCTTGGATCTGATTCAAACATATCTTTCAGTATATCTTTGAAATTAAATTAAAACTTGGTTTTATCCTTAACTATTTTTTTCATACTACCATATATATAATCATATGCTATATCAAATAATCCTTTGTATTATAAAAACATAAATTAAGAAACAATACCTGAATGTTTTACATAGCAAGTCTGACAGAAGCTCAGAGAAAAGGAAAAATTAGTGATCACTGGGCATTGTCCTAGAGGTTTCTTTTAGGAGATGGTTTTTAAGCAGAATCTGTAGTAGCAAGTAGGAGTACAGTAGGGGAAGGTGGAATGCTTCAGGAGTCTTAGGTCAAGCATATGTAGGACAACTTGGCTAGAGCAAAGGGTTCATTGGAAGATTTTAAGAAATTCAATATACCAAAATAAAACAAGTAAAATTGGAGTTATGCAGTGGAGAGCTTTAAAGACTAAGGCTCAAGGATTTGCTTACTCTTGCAAAGGCAATGGGAGTCACTGAAGATGTTTTATGGGTGAATGATAGATGAAAGTACTGTCAGAAAGACTGGTGGAGGAAAGAGCTGGAGGCAGACAGAGCCCATCAGCTTTACCCTCTGAGCCCAGGGCATAGACATGGATGTGGCGTATAGAGAGAAGTGGATTTGGAGAAGGTTTGTTTGGACAAAATGCCCTGAATCTGGTCTAATATAAATGTTTTCAGCTTTAAGTTAAATCAGTTATTCTTGTTTGATTACTGTGAACATGGGAGGAAGTGATAAGACTGGATAAACTAAACCCTCAAGACTTTTAAAAGCTAGAAAATGATGAGTCTGTTACTTTTAACAGGTTTTATTTTTTTTAACCTGTCAGAATGTTTCAATGCTCAGTGCTTTGTAAACCTAAAAACACAAACATTCACAGATACATACACAGACGCACACAGTAAGTGCACGTACCATCTTCTCTCAACTTGTCCTGCCACTTCTATTTCTTTAACTACTCTGTGCAGAAGAATCTAAACTCCCACTTTGCTCCATGCACATATTTAAATCTACCTTCTCCCTTCTACTCAGTTGGAATTTCTCTAAAGAACATCTCCTAATTCCTCTGAAGAAGCATTTCCTAATGCTTCAATACCAAAATTGTTCTATTATGAAAAATTTCAAACACACAGGCAAATAAACAACACAATGAACTCTATATCTCCACCACTTATATTTAATAATTATTGAGGTTTTGCCACAGCTTCCCTGGTGGCTCGGATGGTGAAGAATCCACCTGCAATGTGGGAGACTTAGGCTCAGTCCCTGGGTTGGGAAGATTCCCTGCAGGTGGACATGGCAACCCACTGCATATTCTTGCCTAGAGAATCCCCATGGACAGAGGAGCCTGGCGGGATACAGTCCATGGCATTGCAAAGAGTCAGACACAACTGAGCAACTAAGTACAGAGCATCCTCCTTTATTCTTTGCTGAATTATTTTAAAAAGTCTACGTATCATGTTATTTCACTGCTACACAATTTGGTACATTTTTTCTAAGTAAATATGGGCATTTCTTCTATAATTACAATGTCATTATCACACCTAACAAAATTAACAATTACTCCTAATATAATCTAATACCCAGTACTATAATCAAATTTCCCCCAATGATCTCAAAAACATATTTTTATAATTGCTTTGTTTGAATCAGGATCCAAACAAGGTCCACATGTGACATTTTCTTGATATGTCCCTGAAGCCTCTTGGGATCAAAACATTTCCCCTCCTCCTCTCTTCTGCTCTCTCCTTTTCTCCTTCTTTGTCTTTGACATGTTTTAAAAAGAAAACCAACTGGGTCAGTTGATTTAAAGAATATCCTACAGTCTGGATTTGTTTATTTGCTTCCTTGTGGTGTCATTTAGTTTTTCCTTTCTCACTTTCTATTTGTTGAACATTGAAATCACCTCTAGATGCTTATTCAGGTTCAAGTTCAGCATTTTACAGCACGTGTAATTTATAGGTGGTGCTGTGTGCTTCATATCAGGAGGCATATAGTGTCTTAAGTCTCACTATTAATGCTGCTAAGATTGATCAATAGGTTCAAGTGTTGACAGCCTGATCCCTCCATCAGCTATTCACCTGATCATTCATCCATCAATGATTTTTTGCCTGAATCGCTTATTTCATTAGAGTTTGAAAATGGTAGCTATTTTTCCCCAATTCTATCATCCATTACAACTTTATGGAATTTAGTTACAAAGAAGAACTTTTCTTTCCTCATCAGTCGGGTTATTGGATTAGCCTGCAAAGCACTTTAGACAAGGAAAGGCAGCACAGGGCTGACTTCTTTCCTTTTACTTCCCGGTCTTCAGGATAAGATGGGGCCTAGCGACTTTCAGAGGTGTCCAATGAACCGTTGCCCCCACCCTCTTGCTGTGGAATTCTCTTTTGTTCCCCACTTCTCTTTATCTTTTAAAAATATTATTTAGAATGCATATGATAACATTTAATGGTTTCAATCAATTGATTAATTATTCTTTTTGTCCTTAAATTGATTGTCCCATCTTTGGTCAGTTGGAGGTCCACTGCGTTGACTATTAGGTCCATTTGACACATCATGCAATTTGATTGAAACTTTTCTTTTAATTCCATCAAAATATCCCAGGCTCATATTATATAATTCTTGCCCCTGACCTGGAACTGTTATTTTTTTCTATACTATGAAATCTAGGTGTTTTTTTAAAATGGAGATTAGATTTTAAATGTCATAAACTAGGTCGGAATGTACTCATTTTTCTTAGCTCTTTATTGCTTCCAGGAATTTTCAGTGGCCAAAGCTAAGAAGAACTTATTTTTAGAAAAATAAAAGCAATTAAGTTAAATAGATTAATGTTGCTCTTCTAATTCAAAGGTAATTCACTCCTGAGTTTACTTTTGCCAGAGTAGCAAGATAGTTTTAACAATGACAATCTAAGACTGTATTTTATTTCTTGCTTTTGTGCTTCATTGACTCTTATCTTTGTATTCTACACATTCTTAATGAAATTTGTCCTGATTTTCTGTTAAAATTTTTGTTACCCAGGTCATTTTGAATAGTATTTTCTTCTTTCCAAGTAGTAGCAGGCTTTAAAAATAAAGCAAGTTTAAAAGACACTCTCCCTAACTGAATAGGATGGAATCTAAGACCTATTCTCTGAGGTTTAGCCACTAATTATTTTAAGTAAGGCAATACGGCAATGAAAAACAAAAAACAAAACCCTGGTCATCAGGGAGCTCACAGTTTAGTTGAGGCAGACAAACAATGAACAAGTCCATAAATAAATATGTAAAAGAAATAGGTAATATGCCAGGTGTATCAGTTTTCCAGGGCTGCCATAACAAAGTACCACAAATTGCGTGACTTAAAATGACAGACATTTATTTTCTTGTAGTCCTAAAGCTAACTGTTCAAAATCAGGGCTTTGGCCATGCCATGTTTTTTCCAGTCTATTGGGGAAGAACCTTACTTGCCTCTTCCAGCTGCTTGTAGCCCAGGTGTTCCTTGGCTTGTGGCAACACAACTCCAATTTCTGCCTCCATCTTCAAATGGCACCTT
This sequence comes from Bos javanicus, assembly GCF_032452875.1. Lineage (NCBI taxonomy): Eukaryota > Metazoa > Chordata > Mammalia > Artiodactyla > Bovidae > Bos > Bos javanicus. Next base: position 40,925,014 of record NC_083878.1, read on the forward strand.
CCTTGTGTATTTCCCTGTGTTTTCACATTGCCATCTTCATATAAGGACACCAGTCATAATGGATCAGGAGTCACTTTTCTCCAGAATGACTTGTTCTTAACTATTATATCCACAAGAACCATCTTTCCACATAAGGTCACAGTTTAAGGTACTCGGAGTTAGGAATTCAATGTATTTTTTGGAAGGGAGACATGAAAGTCGCTCAGTTGTGTCCAACTCTTCGTGACTCATGGACTATACAGTCCATAGAATTCTCTAGGCCAGAATACTGGAATGTGTAGTCTTTCCCTTTTCCAGGAGATCATTCCAACCCAGGGATTGAACCCAGGTCTCCCACATTGCAGGTGGATTCTTTACCAGCTGAGCCACAGGGGAAGCCTTTGGAGGGGAGTAAAGTAAAGGAAATGTCTCTCAGTCGTGTCCAACACTTTGCGACCCCATGGACTGTAGCCTACCAGGTTGCTCCGTCCATGGGATTTTCCAGGCAAGAATACTGGAGTGTGTTGCCATTTCCTTCTCCAGGAGATATTCCCAACCCAGGGATCAAACCCAGGTCTCCCTCGTTGTAGGCAGATGCTTTACTGTCTGAGCCACCAGAAAAGTTCCAGGGAAAGGGAGGGGGCAGCACAATTCAATCTGGAACATCAGATGTTGACAAGTTTTCCAAAGAAAAGGCAGATCAAAGGAAACAGAGTTGTTGTTGGTTTGTACTATAATGGTTGTATTGGAGAAAAATGAGAGATGATTAGGTCCTGGACATATTTCTTAAGGTACATTTTTCATAGATAGGATGAATTATCAAGATTATTCCAAGTTTCTTGGTCTGAGTAACTAGAAGAATAGAGGTATCACTTGCTGAGGCAAGAATAAAGAAGCGGAAATTTTGAGAGAGGAATCAAAATGTTGATTTGCAGTTTTAAGAAGACTCTTGGACACACAAATGGAGATGGGGAATAAGCAGCTGGCTATATAAATCTTGAGCCCAGGGGAGAGGTGTGAACTGGAAATACACATACAGAAGTCATGAGTGGTAGATGATGTCAAAACCCATGAGACTGATCAATATCACATAGAGAATGAACTCGAAGAGTGACTTGGCTCTGAGTAATGCCAAAGCTTCCAAGTTGGAAAAATAAAGAAGTAGCAACGAAGTAAACTGAAGAATGGCCAGTGAGGTAGGAAAAGTATAAAGGAACCATTCTTCTTTGTCTCAAGTGAGTGAGTATTTCAAAAATAATTCTCTGTCTACAGATACTGGTAGACTACATAAAATGAGGGTGGGAATTAACCATTGAATATGGCAATGTGAAGGTCATTAGTGGCTTGATAAGAGCTGATGATAGAGTGGTAGAAAAAAACATGACTGTTAATTCATGAGGAAAGGAAAAAGAAGCTTTGGACACAGTGAGTATAGATAAATCTCATAAGGTAAATTTTTGCTAAAAATGGGAGCAGAGAAAGGGAGTGACAAATGGAATAAGAGTTGGATGCAAAGATTTGCTTTCTTGATGATCAGAAGAGAGGGAAAATTGGATGATACAGGAAACAGAAGGAACAATTACAGGTGGACAGAGTGTGCATAAAGGGACAGGATCCAGGGAGGCACTGGGCTATGGTAGGAAGCATGACTCCTTTTACAGTTCATCTCCAGTAACAGCAGGGAAAACAGAATATAAACATGGATTCAGATGTAAGTAAGTTTGCTGTTTTGGTGATGGACCATGTGAATTGCTTCTATTTTCTCAGATAAATAAGAGGCAGAAGCATCAACTGAAAGCAGTCCTCCAAATTAAGGCCAAGATGAAGACTTCAGGATACACACTTAGTCACTTTACATAATAACACAATGAAGATTTACTTTCATCACTTATCACTTATTTTGTATACTCATCATGCACAAATCTGTATTACAATATTTTTAAAGACTCTTTGGGATTTTATTCACTATGAAAGTTTGTTTCTGGGTTTCTTTAAGGAAACAAAGGAGGTGTTGTAATGGGGATGATTTACTTCATCATATAAAATTTAAATGTTGCCTTTTGGGATTTAAAAAGGAAAATGCTCCATTATAGATATAGTGGGCTAAAAGCCAAACTTTTATAAAACTTTGATAATCTCTGCAACCATAAAAATGATCTATTTCAAGATAAGAGATTCACTTATTTCTACTTATCTGGGTAGAAATTACTGAAGTAATTGAATAAAACAGAAAAAAATAAACAATCGGAAATAGTTTACTTACTGAATTAATTAATAGAAGTAAACAATGAAAATTATTTTTTAAAAACTTCCTTTAAGGTAACATCTGTAAGATACCCTGTTGGTAAATTAAGAGCAGCTCTTATTACATTCCGAAGAGATAATGTTTTATCATTTCCTGTGGCAAGAATATAATTTAGAATTAATCAAAACAAAGCTCTTCTTAGAAGCATGTAAATTTGTATGCTCTTGGATAAAGCATTGGTAACAAAATTTTCAAAGGACAATTTATGTTCAAAATTACATAAAGTGTCTTTTAAAAATTCTGTTACAAATGTAACATTTGTACCTCTGTCCTTATTGACTTTTGTAGGCTGGGTCCTTACTGATGTCCTTGTTTACCTAGTTTGTGTGTGTGTGTGTGTGTGTGTTGGCGGGGGTGCTCTGCGTGTGTTCAAAGAGATGTAGGAAAGTAGAAAATAAGAAGTTTATTATTTAGGGCAAAAAATACAAATCTAGCTTTGAAGAGTTTAGAGTCTGGTTGAGGAGACCATACATAGAAGAAAATGGTGCGCAGACGTTATGTAAATGAGTATGACTGAGGGCATGTACAAAAGCAAGTCAACGCAACAAAGTGAGCTCGTAAGTGCCTGCTGCGGGAGTAAAGACTATTAAAGTCCAGTAGAGTAAATAGAATCTAGATGTAATTAAATCTTAGGTATGTCTTTCTCTGCAGCATTTGAAACGTATGACTATTCCCTCTGATATTTTCTTTATTGGTTTAGATTTTGTGATGCTATCATTTCCTACATTTCATACTTCCTCTCTTTCCACTCTTTTTCAGCTTCTCTTGCCAGCTCCTCTTCTCAGGAAACAATCAGACTCAGTTACTGATCCTCTTCTTTGGCAACATTTGATACCTGGCACTGCTATCTATATCAAGCATGGTTCTGAACACACTTCATTTGGTCCTCACAATAATCATGTAGTAGGGAGTATTATTAGTGTTACTGACAATGAGGAGCATGCAATCAAATTACTTGCCATAGTAATTTGCTCAATACTTTTCAATGTTTTTCTGTTCTTTATTTTTACATAAAATCTATATCTTATTTTCAAAATAGAACATTTTTAAAAATACAAGAGTAATTCATGAGTGTCTGTATTACTCAGGGTCATCCAGAGAAATAGAACAATATGATACACGTATATAAATATGTATATGTATATATTTGTATATGTATATATATGTAAATCCATATGGTTATATAATACTGAGGATTGGCTCATGTGATTGTGGAGGCTAAGTCTCAAGATCTGCAACTGACAAGTTGGACACCCAAGAGAGTTGATGGTATAGTTCCAGTGCGAGACTGAAGGCAGAAGAAACAGGAAAATCAATGGTGGGAGTTCAAGTCTGAGTCTAAAGTCAAAGGCAGGAGAAGACTGATGTCCCTGCTGTGAGGCAGTCAGACAGAGGGGCAAATTGTCCTTTCCTAAGCCTTTTTGTTCTGTTCAGGCCTTCAGTGGATGGATGAGGTCCAACCACATTGGGGAGCGCAATCTGCTTTATTCTGTCTACTGATTCAAATATTAGTGTCATCCAGAAACACCCTCATAGGTATACCCAGAATAATATTTAATCAAATATCTGGGCAGCCCTTGGCTTCATCAAGTTGGTTTATAAAATTAACCATCACATCATAAAATATTTAAAAACAAATTACAAAATATGAATTGATAATCCCTCCTCTCTTATCATTTTTTCCATCATGCACTCTGATCCTGTTCTGCTAATTGTTCTCTACTTCAAACAGGCAAAACATTGACACAAACTGGGGGGTTTGTCCAAGCTGTTTCCCTTGCTCAGGACAATTATTTTTTCTTCTCATCACTTAAATTTTAACTCAGATATCATCACCTGCAAGTGATTGATATACCTTGATCACCTTATCCAAAGTAGCACTCAATCTGACATTCTTATATTAATCCTAGAAGCTCCTACTCACTGTTTATGTTTCTTTTCTATTCTAGTTTCTTTATGGGACCTATTGTCTGATATTAGCTTACTTGTTGGGCCTCCCAGATAGCTTATTTTTATTATTATTTTTTGCATTGGTATTTTTCTTCAACTAAGATATAAGCACCACAAAAGTAAGGACCACGTCTATCTTGATATTACTTTATCTCCAGAACCTAGACATGTACCTGGTACAGAGTAAATGATTAATAAATATTGCATGATTGAATGAATGAATGGTAGCTCCCAGTATCTGCAGTCTTATCCTCTAAGTTTGAAGTCCTAAGGAAAGAGCTTCCTTTTCTGTCAGTCAGCCATATTGAACCAATTGTTGTGGCCAGCAGAATAATTTTCCTAAAACATAGCACTAATATATCATTTCCCTACTCAACAGCCTTTGATGTCTTCCCCTTGTTTTCTGAATAGCTTAAAGATTTAGGTTTTATCTAAGGCCCTAAATTATCTACAATTAAAACGCTAACACTTTTCCCCAAATGCTCTAAGCTACCATCAAACTATACCAGTCACAAAGCTCTAAATGTCCTAATTTCTCTACTCCTTTACATTTGTGACTTCTGCTTCTTAAAATTGGGACATTATTCTTCCCATCTCTACTTCAATTCTTTCCCATTATTATAGATTAAGGTCCCATGCTACGCTTCCACTGAGATTTCCCTGAACACCTTGAGCTAGTGGAGTTTATCGTTCTCATCTGGATTTTGATGTTCCTTGCTTTATGCCCCTTTGTTAGAACTTAGACATGTGAAGTTTTATATCAAAGTTATTTTAGCATATGCATTCTTTTCTTTGACTAGAATGTAAGCATATAGAGAACAGAGTGAGACAGACTTGGGGTAGCTGAGATAACATGGACTTTGTTATGGCAGAAACTGTTTAGTCTGAAAAAATCCAAAGCACCCTAACAATGCTGCTGCTGCTAAGTCGCTTCAGTCGTGTCCGACTCTGTGCAACCCCATAGACGGCAGTCCACCAGGATCCTCCGTCCCTGGGATTCTCCAGGCAAGAACACTGGAGTGGGTTGCCATTTCCTTCTCCATTGCATGAAACTGAAAAGTGAAAGTGAAGTTGCTCAGTCGTGTCCGACTCTTCGCAACCCCATGGACTGCAGCCTACCAGGCTCCTCCGTCCATGGGATTTTCCAGGCAAAAGTACTGGAGTGGGGTGCCATTGAATAACAAAAGAAAATTCTTCCAATAGTTTGTCAATCATGTGTTAGGGTGCCTGATAAATGTTAGTTTTCTTCCTTTGCTGTTTTTATCTTCATGCTTTTATACTGTTTACTATCATGGAGATTTGGCGAATATTTGCAGAATAGATTGCATGAAAAGATTATCTTCATAATTCCAATCTCTCACATAGTCCTCATTTCTAAATTTTAAATTCCAAGTACATGATCTGCCATTATCTCAAGTTCACCACATCCCACACATGAATCCATATTGTTCTGGCTTCCCCTTCAATTTCCTTACTTCTGTCATTGGCAAAACTATCTCTCCTTTACTCAGTCTATTTGAGTCACGTTATCTTTTTTTTATCATCTTCATCATCTTTATCCACTAAATCTTTTCCTCCTGCTTACCTTTAAAAATATCTGTAGCATCTTTCTTTTCATTCCACTACCACTGTTCTAGTTCAGATTCTGTCTCTAGTACAGAATCCCATGAAATTTTAGTATAGGTCCAAGCATTAGAACCACTGTACTACCTAAAGAATAAATGAGTGGATAGATGCTGTATAGATGAACAAGAGATCTAATGCCTATCTTGTGCATTAATTTCCATAACCAAATTTATGTAAAGTGTTTTAGCTATTTCAAGAAAGACAAAGACTATTCCAAAACAAAATTAATTGACTTAGAAGTAGTACATATCATTAAGCCTTTTTAAGACTAAGTTTGCAGGTAAGGGTGTGTGGAAGAATGTTAAAAGCAAACCAATGAAGTTTGGATATTTTAATGCCAATCAAGTAAAGGATTGTCTTTTGAAGCAGCTCATCAGGTCTGGTAGTCTATTAAGGAAAGTACAAAGATAGACGTCAACAGTGAGCCCTAGCCTTCAAAGAAGATGAGAACATGAACAAATTTCAGATTAAAAAATCAGTATGAACTCTATAGCACCTGAATCCAAGTAAAAAAAGTCACAATCTTTGTCTTTTAAAATGTACTCAGTCACAGTTTGGAATCTTCCATATCTTATATCTGGTAAATGACTCTAGGTCACATGGCTAACTTTGCTTTCTCATTTTTGGGGTAGCCAGCCTCTAAGATGTTTCTCAATAATGTCTGCCTCTTGGTACCCATACCCTTGAGTAGTCCCCTCCCACATTATTCCAGGATAGGTCTGTGTGACCAGTAGGTACACCAGAAGTGATGGTATGTCTCTTCCAAGATTAGGTTATGAAAGGACTGTGGCTTCTTTCTTGGCCTCTCTTTCCTTCTCAGTCCACACCCATGACCTCATGTAGAGTTCTTCATAACCAGTTAACTAAAAAAGAAACACTTGGTTTTCTGTGCAATGATTCTGCATGACATGCAGACAATACACAAAAGTGAATGGTTGTAGCACCTCGGCTTCACTCTGGGATAGCTCAGAAGGATGGTGGTAAAGGGAAGTCCTCTAAGTGGCAGGACTTGGAGCAGTGTACCTGGTTGTTCATTTTGTCTGTAAACAGAGATGGCGGAGGTATAGATATGCATTGACGCATAGGTTATGGTTGGATGGCCAGAGACTTGGATGGCACACAATCAGAAAATTGAGGAGGAAGAGGTCTGAGGAAGAGGTATGAGAACAGACCTCTCCAAATGGGCATACAATGTGAAGATATTTACATCCATGTGAATGTATACCAAAAGGTGACTTTAGTAAAGAAAATTTTAATAATCAGGTAGATAAAATGACCATAAAATAGAGATGTCGATTAGCCTCCTTCCCCAGACATCCCTGTTATTGCCCAACAGTTTCATGAGCAAAACAGCAAGGATGCACGTTTTACACAAGCTCAGCAAGGCCTTTCACTCACTAGGGCCAATTTGGCTACAGCTTTTCCCGAGTATGTAGCATACCAACAACAAAGACAAACACAGAAACCCTGATACAGCTCCTCTGGTGGGGATGTATCTCCTTGGCATAAAGTTGATATTAAATTGCTTCCATAATGGAAAGGGCAGCACTTACTTCTAATAGAATAGACAGTTATTCTGGATATGGACTTCACTCCCTACCTGTAAATTTGTGGCAAAGCTATCAGAATGTTTTATTTACCATCATGAGATTTTACATAGCATTTCTTCCGACCTAGGAAGTAATTTTATAGCAAATGAAATGTGGTAATCAAGCCATGTTTATAGAATTTACTGTTTTTACTGTATTTCCAACATACTGAAGCAGCTGGCTTGATAGAATGGTGGAATGGCCTTTTGAGACTCTGTTATGGTCAGCGAGTGGCAATACCTTGTCAAGCTGAAGCGATGTCCTTCAGGACATAGTTAAACATCCAATATATGATCCTGTTTCTCTTATAGCCAGAATTCACAGATCCAGGAGTTAAGAGGTGGAAATGAGAATGATTTCTCTATTACCCCTAGTGATCTTACAGCAAAAATTTTGCTTCCCATTTCTATGGTTTTAGGTTTTTTTAGTCTAAGAGATCTCATTTTCAAGGAGAAGATGGCTTCCACCAGGGGGACACAATGATGCCATTGAATGGGAAGCTGAAACTTCCACCTAGTCACTTTGAGTTCACATGCTTGTGAACCAATCAGCAAAGAAGTCACAAGCTGGGGTAGTTGATCCAGGAAGTTGGGTGGTTACTGCACCGCAGAAATGGAGGAATGTGTCTGGAATGTAGATCCTCAGCAGGAATTCCTATGCTCTGTGATTAAAAGAAATGGAGTAACATGGAAATTTACATTACCATATGTAAAATAGATAGCCAATGGGAATTTGCTGTATGGCTCAGGAAACTCAAGCAGGGGCTCTGTATCAACCTGGAGGGGTGGGATGGGGCAGAAGATGGGAGGGAGGTTCAAAAGAGAGGGGATATCTGTATACCTATGGCTGATTCTTGTTGAGGTTTGACAGAAAACAACAAAATTCTGTAAAGCAATTATCCCTCAATAAAAAAATGTTTTAAAACAAACAAACAAAAAGAAATGGAAAACTACCACAACTCAATTTAGGCAGGGCTGTTACCAGCTCAAATCCTTCAGGGATAAAATTAGGCTCCCCTACCAGACAGGGAACCATGACCAGCTGAACTGCTAGCAAAGGGATTACAGGTTAGGTTGAGAAAGGAGGTGGTTATAAATGCTAGCTATGACCAAGTGACCAGGTGCAGAAATGAGAACTGTAATTGTTATGAGTAACTTTTGCATATTTTGATATGAAATATGTTTGTGTATATGTTGACCAAATATTTTTTGTTTACTTCCCCTTTCATCCCTTTACCATCTAATACAAGATGTCTCAACAGTAGTTAACTTTATATCTCAATATTTCAATTATAGCATAATCAGATTATAAATTGGCTATAGCTAATTTTTTTTATCAAGGGGACAGATAGTAAATATTTTGACTTTTTTAGGTTCTGTGGGTCATAGTCTCTGCTGCATATTTTTTTTTTGGACAACACTTTATTTAAAAACATTATAAAATATATAATGTTATTTTACGTTTTATTTGATATTTTAACATTATATTTGTATTATCAAATTGTTATAGAAATATTAAAAAAGAAAATTCTTAGCTCACAGGCTATGCAAAAACAGGTCGAAATTTAGCCTTTAGGCATAGTTTCCCAACTCTTTTACTAGAAAAAGAATGAATATCAGTCATAGACAAGAAACAGAAACCTTGTGTAGTCTTCTGAGGAAAGTGTTAGCCTGCTTTGGTTGTGTGCAGATCAGGTACATCATGTTATACATAACTTTCCTATTGCTTTTCTTTGGAGATTAAGTATAGTTTAAGAAGATATGTTGGAGAAGGAAATAGCAACCCGCTCCAGTATTCTTGCCTAGAGAATCCCATGGATAACAAAGCCTGGCAGGACCCCAGTCTATGGGGTCTCAAAGAGTCGGACACGACTGACTGACAAACGACAATATGTCAGGGTGCCAAGATGAAAAGTACAGTTGACCCTTGAACAACATGGCTTTGAACTTCCTGAGTCTACTTAGGTGTAGATTTTTTTCAATAAATACTACAGTACTACACTGATCCATGGATAGTTGAATTTGTGGATGCAGAACCACGGATAGGAGGGCTGACTGTAAAGCTACAGGCGGATTTTCAATTGTAGGGAGGGTGTGTGCCCTTAACCCCCATGTTGTTGAAGAGTCAACAGCAGTGCACTGTGGTGGCTTTGTAATGTGTCAACTCAGCTAAGACTGAACTATATTTCCCAGAATTCCTTTCCAACTGTTGCCAGTTAGAATTGGCTACAAGAGAAGCTCTTATTCAAGAGCTGGAGGGTAGAAGCAAAGCAGCAGCCATTGTTGTAAAAACTCATGTGTGTTGATCTCCTGGCTTATCTCATTGGCATGGGTCAGTAGTGAGACCTGCAATGGTTCCACCTTCTCCTTAATTCTTCAACTTCTCCACTCCTGGGGCCAGGTGATGAAGAATACTAGCTTCTCCTGCAGACATTCATATCATCACATAAGAGCAACGAGAATGGCCAGTGGGTATTTGCTCTTGTGGGTTCCAGCTTGGTTCTTGTAATCTCCCATTTATGTCTTCTTTTTCTGACTCTGCTTTGCCTGCTGCTGCTGCTGCTAAGTCGCTTCAGTTGTGTCCGACTCTGTGCGACCCCATAGATGGCAGCCCACCAGGCTTCCCCATCCCTGGGATTCTCCAGGCAAGAACACTGGAGTGGGTTGCCTTTTCCTTCTCCAATGCATGAAAGTGAAAAGTGAAAGTGAAGTCGCTCAGTCGCGTCGGACTCCCAGCGACCCCATGGACTGCAGCCCACCAGGCCCCTCCGTCCATGGGATTTTCCAGACAAGAGTACTGCAGTGGGGTGCCATTGCCTTCTCCACTGCTTTGCCTACAGACTTCAAATTCCAGCATCAGTGGCTAAGGCAACAGCCTAATGTAGACTATGCAATCAGCTTCCATAATTGTGTAATGAAGAGCTGACTCATTGGAAAAGACCCTGATGCTGGGAAAGATTGAAGACAGGAGGAGAAGGGGGTGACAGAGTATAAGATGGTTGGATGGCATCACTGACTCAATAGACATGAATTTGAGCAAACTCTGGGAGATAGTGAAGGACAGGGAAGCCTGGCGTGCTGCAGTCCATGGGGTTACAAAAAGTTAGACACGACTTAGCAACTGAATAACAAACAGTAAATCCCTTACAAAATTACATGTATACTTAATTTATGCATATTTATGTGTATATATAAATATATAATCTCAGAATGACTTTGCTTCTCTAACTGATATGCCCTATTACCTGGCTTTAGTACTTGGTGGTATCCTGTCTTCAAGAGCTGTTAAACCACTCCAATTCCAGACTAAAAGGACCAAGAAGCAGTAAATCTTTGGATATTAGAATCCTGAGCGTGGTGTGTTCTCCTTACTCCAAATATCAATGAAAATCTACATCTACTCTTAAGGAAATTCCATTGTTAAGAACTCGATAAAGATTTTTAGGATACAAATTTTGCATAGTGTTAGTTTATGGAACCAAATTACTTTCTTATTATCTTTCTCACATTCAGAGAAATCCCAATCATAGAATGCATAGGTTTCTATAGACTATTTTATTAACATAACCATAATACAAATTTATTTTAATATAATTATATACAGTCTATAATCTTATTTGGCTCTGCTCTTTTTTTCTATACTTAGAGTCCCAGACTTTTACTAAACAGTTCCTATCAAGGCTCACTTTGCATCCTATAGTCAATTTATTGCAGTTAAAGGCCAATTACTTTCAGATATTAAACTTACAGCTTCATTTGAAGTCCTACCCTTTCCCTATGTTACATACTTAGTGCAATCTTTCCCAGATCCAAGTTCCTTTTGTCTCAGGATTCCTGGTCCTGAGATATATGTGCTCCCATCAGAAGAGTATAAGAATTAGACTACCAAGTGGTAGCAGGAATGAAGAATAAAACAGTCAAAGGGGAGAAGATAAATTAGAGGCAAAAAATGAAGACTTAAGGAAGATGTAATGGCAGTGTAATAAATCCTAACACATATTTTTCATTTGCTAGCCAGAGTACTTGGAGAAGGCAATGGCACCCCACATCAGTACTCCTGCCTGGAAAATCCCATGGGTGGAGGAGCCTGGTAGGCTGCAGTCCATGGGGTTGCTGCAAGTCGGACACGACTGAGCAACTTCACTTTCACTTTTCACTTTCATGCACTGGAGAAGGAAATGGCAACCCACTCCAGTGTTCTTGCCTGGAGAATCCCAGGGACGGGGGAGCCTGGTGGGCTGCCGTCTATGGGAGTCTCACAGAGTCAGACACGACTGAAGTGACTTAGCAGCAGCAGCAGCAGCCAGAGTACTATGCTTTTAAAGAATATTTTTAGTTTATCAGAAAATATTTATTGAATAAATTCTTTCCTTTTTTCATCTCTTATTGTAAAATATTTTACTTTAACATTATGGATAAGTAAATTTAAAGAAAAATAATAAAATGAACACCAATGTTCTCACCACTTAGTTAGGTGTGATATCACCAGCTTTCCCTTTCCTGATGTATCATCCTGGTTTCTATCATGCCCAAATGCAGCTACAAATCTAAATTTTGTGTTTTTCATTCACTTGCATTTCTTCATACTTTGGCCTCATACATATGTATCCTAAAACAATTTAGTTTTGCTTGTTCTTATACTTCATACACGGAGAAGGCAATGGCACCCCACTCCAGTACTCTTGCCTGGAAAATCCCATGGACGGAGGAGCCTGGTAGGCTGCAGTGCATGGGGTCGCTAAGAGTCGGACACGACTGAGTGACTTCGCTTTCACTTTTCACTTTCATGCATTGGAGAAGGAAATGGCAACCCACTCCAGTGTTCTTGCCTGGAGAATCCCAGGGACCAGGGAGCCTGGTGGCTGCCGTCTATGGGGTCGCACAGAGTCGGACACGACTGAAGTGACTTGGCATACTTCATACAGGTGAAATCAAATTATATGTATATACACTGCTTAATTTTCATCATTCGCTCAACTTTGTTTTTAAAACGTGTGTGTGTGTTATGGTTCATGCGCTTTCACTGTTGTGGATTCCATGGCTGTACCCACTTTATTGGGCTTCCCTGGTGGCTCAAGTGGTAAAGAACCTCCCTGTCAATGCAGGAGATGTGGGTTCCATCTCTGGCTTGGGAAGATCCCCTGCAGAAGGAAATGGCAACCTACTCCAGTATTCTTGCTTGGGAAATCCCAAGGATAGAAGAGCCTTGTGGGCTACAGTCCATGGGGTCACAAAAAGTTAAACACAGCTTAGTGACTGAGCACACATGCATCTACTTTATTTATCCTAGACATTTGGGTTATTTACTATTTTGGTTTTTTTTTTTTTTTACTATTTTAGTTAATTCTACTCTGAACACTGCTGAATATATCTCCTGATTGACATCTGTGAGTGATTTGATTGTCTTTTGTCCTTGAATTTTATTGCTGGATTTTATTCCACTTTATAATTCTATATTGTTTTCTAATGCAATTGCAACAATATTTATACCCACCAGCATCATTTTAAAAGTTCCCTTTTCTCTGCATCTTTATTAGTGGTTTATCTTGTCAGACTTTTCAACTTTTGCCAATTTAATGGGTATGATGGGTATGAAATTAAAGCCACACTGAGGTTCAATTTGCAATTCCCTAACAAATAAAGGAGTTGAACATTTTTTTTCTCATGTTCTTTGCCTGTGTGTATTTCATCTCCTTGAAATCATGTATGCTGCCTTTTTTGTACTACTGGATTTTTGTCTTTCCCGAAGGATCTTTAGTACTTGTTTATATAATCTGGAAACTAAATCCTTTGCCTCTTATGTGCAACAAATAACTTTTTCCATCTTGTGGCTTATCACTTAGGTTTCTTTATACTACTTATTGGTTTTCCCGATGGCTCAGTGGGTAAAGAATCTGTCTGCAATACAAGAGACACAGGAAACAGGGGTTCAATACCTGGGTCAGGAAGACCCCCTGGAGAAGGAAATGGCAACCCACTCCAGGATTCTTGCCTGGAGAATCTCATGGACAGAGAAGCCTGGTGGGCTATAATCCAAAGGGTCACAAAGAGTTGGACATGACTGAGTGACTAACACAGACATACAACGCTATCTATTCATTAACAAATTTTCTTAATTTTAATATGTTAGAATCTATCTCTTCCCATATGGCGTATATTTATCTGTCTTGTTTAAGAAAATATTCCCTGATCTGAGCTCTTAAAAATATTCTATATTTTCTTTAAGTTTTGGAATTGCCTTCACATTTAACTAGCTAATCCACTTATGTAGTAGAGACACACTTCATTTTTTTCTATTTGGTACCAAAAAAAAAAAAAAGACTACACTTCTAGCCAGATATGTAGTTTAGTAGAGCCATGAGAATGTGTTTGGGGTCCTAAAATTTCCACAATGCTATTTGCCCTATCTGCCAGCCAGATGGGAAGTATCAGAGAACTAAATTAAAAGGACAGCAGAGCCACTGGTAAGGAGGAGGCCAGGTTTTTGAATGACAATGAGGATCAGAGCATCAACACATCTGCCCCCACAACCAGGCATTGGTATGTAACACAAATAAGAAACAAATCCTTTTAGTGTTGATTCATCCTAACCTGGGGAGTTAAGGAGGCTAGCATACCTGGCTTAGAAAATCTATCCATAGCAATTAATTTTTTTTTTTTTTTTGTATGGTAGGAAAGAAAGACGGAGAAGGCAATGGCACCCCACTCCAGTATTCTTGCCTGGAAAATCCCATGGATGGAGGAGCCTGGTAGGCTGCAGTCCATGGGGTTGCACAGAGTCAGACATGACTGAGCAACTTCACTTTCACTTTTCACTTTCATGCACTGGAGAAGGAAATGGCAACCCACTCCAGTGTTCTTGCCTGGAGAATCCTAGGGACGGGGGCGCCTGGTGGGCTGCCGTCTATGGGGTCGCACAGAGTGGGACACGAATGAAGCGACTTAGCAGCAGCAGCAGCAGCAGGAAAGAAAGATGTAATTTATTGCCTCCAGTCAGTAAACCATGGGCTTCCTTGGTGGCTCAGATGTAAAGAATCTGCCTCCAATACAAGAGACCCAGGTTCAATCCCTGGGTCAGAAAGATCCTCTGGAGAAGGAAATGGTTACCCACTCTAATATTCTTGTCTGGATAATTCCATGGGCAGAGGAACTCGGCAGGCTACAGTGTCACAAAGAGTTGGACACAACTGAGAAACTAACACCAACTAACTCATCAGTAAACCATAGTCTAAGCTCCAAGTATTGAATATGTCCAGACTTGCCTTGCTGACCTGTATTGCCACGTCTTCAAATATTAAGTTTTCAAATATGGGTGGAAAGATGCTTAGAATTTCTATTCTATTCCTGTTATCTCTTCCTGCCAGTACTGCATGGTTTTAATCACTGCAACTTTAGGATAAATCTTATGATGTAGCAGGACAAGAATCCCCACTTCATTCTACTTTGTTGAGAATTTACTGGCCTTTCTTGGACATTCACTATTCCACATATAGATCATAATTAGCTTCATAAATTTATGAAAAACCTCATGAGATTTTTACTTGGGTTACTGTGAAACAATGCTTCCCTGATAGCTCAGTTGGCAAAGAATTTGCCTGCAGTGCAGGAGACCCCAGTTCGATTCCTGGGTTGGGAAGATCCTCTGGAGAAGGGATAGGCTACCCACTCCAGTATTCTTGGGCTTCCCTTGTGACTCAGCTGGTAAAGAATCCACCTACATTGCGGGAGACCTGGGTTCAATCCCTGGGTTGGGAAGATCCCCTGGAGAAGGGAAAGGCTAACCACTTCAGTATTCTGACCTGGATAAATTCATGGACTGTATAGTCCACAGGGTCACAAAGAGTCCGACATGACTGAGCAACTTTCACTTTCACTTTGAAACAATAGATAAACAGGAGAAGAAATTAATATCCTTAACATATTAAGGCTTCTTCTTACTCATTTGTTCAATACTTAGTGTTTTCAATGTGGTTTTATATTTTTATTCAGAAGAGCATGAACTCCAAAAATTATAGAGCATTGTGGTAGGCAGTACACTCTCTCCCTTCGAATGTCAATATCCTAATTCCCAGAACCTATGAATATGTCACCTCATATGACAAAAGGGATTTTATGAATGCTATTAAGGTTAAGGATCTTGAAATAGGGAGACCAACCTGGCAATTATCCTGGACCTGATCAAATGACATAAATCCTTAAAAGCAAAGAAAAACTTTCCTGGCTTGATCAGACGGAGATGTGACTACAGAGTATGCTCAGGAAGATGCTTTTGAAAGTGGAGAAGGAGGGCTGTGAGCCAAGGAATGTGGGCATCCTCTAAAAGCTGCAGATGGCAGAAAACAAATTCTCCCCTTAGAGCCCCTGGGACAGAATACAGTCCTGCACACACCAAGGTATTAGACCAGTGAGAACTGCATCAGCTTCTAACCTAGAGCATTGCAAGAAAATTAGTCTGTGGTTTAAAAGCCATATTTGTGGCAATTGTTATGGCATAAATAAAAAATGAATAGAGTATTATTATGATTTTATCCAATCAGATTTTGTTCAAATTTGCCTGTATATTAAACATTTCTATTGCTTACAATTCTTCATTATCTCAGACATTCTTCCTTTCTGAATTAAGTTATAAATGACTTCTGAAGGTAGTTTACTAGAGGTCTGTTTATGGAAAATCCAGTCTTTTGCTTGCTTTTGTCTTGTTTTTGGAAATTTTCCACTGGGTATAAATTGCAAGGTTCAGTTCAGTTCAGTTCAGTCGCTCAGTTGTGTCTGACTCTGTGACCCCATGAGCCGCAGCACACCAGGCCTCCCTGTCCATCACCAACTCCCTGAGATCACCCAAACTCATGTCCACTGAGTCAGTGTTGTCATCCAACCATCTCATCCTCTGTTATCCCCTTCTCCTCCCGCCTTCAATCTTTCCCAGCATCAGGGTCTTTTCAAATGAGTCAGCTCTTCACACCAGGTGGCCAAAGTATTGGAGTTTCAGCTTCAACATCAGTCCTTCCAATGAACACCCAGGACTTATCTCCGTCCAGTCAAGGCTACGATTTTTCCAGTAGTCATGTATGGATGTGAGAGTTGGACTATAAAGAAAGCTGAGTGTCGAAGAATTGATGCTTTTAAACTGTGGTGTTGGAGAAGACTCTTGAGAATCCTTTGGACTGAAAGGAGATCCAACCAGTCCATCCTAATGTTCTCTGGAAGGACTGATGCTGAAGCTGAGACTACAATACTTTGACCACCTGATGCCAAGAGCTGACTCATTGGAAAAGATCCTGATGCTGGGAAAGATTGAAGGCGGGAGGAGAAGGGGACGACAGAGGATGAGATGGTTGGATGGCATCACCAGCTCAATGGACATGGGTTTGTGTGGATCCGGGAGTTGGTGATGGACATGGAGGCCTGACGTGCTGCGGTTCATGGGGTGGCAATGAGTCGGACATGACTGAGTGACTGAACTGAACTGAACTGACTAGACGGACCTTTGTTGGCAAAGTAATGTCTCTGCTTTTTAATATGCTATCTAAGTTGGTCATAACTTTTCTTCCAAGGAGTAAGTGTCTTTTAATTTCATGGCTGCAATCACCATCTGCAGTGATTTTGGAGCCCAGAAAAATAAAGTCTGACACTGTTTCCACTGTTTCCCCATCTATTTCCCATGAAGTGATGGGACAGGATGCCATGATCTTAGTTTTCTGAATGTTGAGCTTTAAGCCAACTTTTTCACTCTCCTCTTTCACTTTCATCAAGAGGCTCTTTAGTTCTTCTTCACTTTCTTCCATAAGGGTGGTGTCATCTGCATATCTGAAGTTACTGATATTTCTCCCAGCAATCTTGATCCCAGCCTGTGCTTCCTCCAGCGCAACTTTTCTCATGATGTACTCTGCATATAAGTTAAATAAGCAAGGTGACAATATACAGCCTTAATGTACTGCTTTTCCTATTTGGAACCAGTCTGTTGTTCCATGCCCAGTTCTAAATGTTGCTTCCTGACCTGCATATAGGTTTCTCAAGAGGCAGGTCAGGTGGTCTGGTATTCCCATCTCTTTTAGCATTTTCCACAGTTTGTTGTGATCCACGCAGGCAAAGGCTTTGGCATAGTCAATAAAGCAGAAATAGATGTTTTTCTGAAACTCTCTTGCTTTTTCGATGATCCAGAGGATGTTGACAATTTGATCTCTGGTTCCTCTGCCTTTTCTAAAACCAGTTTGAACATCTGGAAGTTCATGGTTCATGTATTGCTGAAGCCTGGCTTGGAGAATTTTGACCATTACTTTACTAGTGTGTGCTGCTGCTGCTGCTGCAAAGTCAATTCAGTCGTGTCTGATTCTGTGCGACCCCGTAGACGGCAGCCCACCAGGCTCCACTGTCCTTGGGATTCTCCAAGCAAGAACACTGGAGTGTGAGATGAGTGCAGTTGTGCGGTAATTTGAGCATTCTTTGGCATTTCCTTTCTTTGGGATTGGAATGAAAACTGACCTTTTCCAGTCCTGGGGCACTGTAGAGTTTTCCAAATTTGCTGACATATTGAATGGAGCACTTTCACAGCATTGTCTTTTAGGATTTGAAATAGCTCAACTGGAATTCCATCACCTCCACTAGCTTTGTTCATAGTGATGCTTCCTAAGCCCCACTTGACTTCACATTCCAGGATGTCTGGCTCTAGGTGAGTGATCGTACCATCATGATTATCTGGGTCATGAAGATCTTTTTTATACAGTTCTTCTGTGTATTCTTGCCACCTCTTCTTAATATCTTCTGCTTCTGTTAGGTCCAAAAAATAGCCCCTTTCTCTCAGCACTTCAAAAATGTCTGTCTTATTAGAAAACTAACTATTGACTATTTGATTATCCTTCATTAGATATTCTGTCCTTTCTCTCTGGCTACATTTAAACTTTCTCTTTGCCTGTGGCTTTCTTCAGGTTCACTGTAATATATCTAGGTGTGTTTCTTTTCGTTTAACCTTTATGGATGTTTGCTGTACTTTTAGAAGATGAGGATCTTGTCTTTTACCTTCATTGTCTCTTGCAGTGTTTTCTCTTTCCAATCGCCTCTATTATCTTCTTTTGCAACTCCACGTTTTGAATTTTCTCACTCTATCTTCTGTATCTCTTAACCTGACCTTTCTATTTTCTCTTTCTATGTCTTTCTGAGCTTCATTCTGGACAATTCCTTGACTCAGATGGTTGTTTGTAAGTGAATTCAGTTAAAGAGAGACAACCATCAGTACAGCCAGTGTTTGGGTTTAACGGCTATAAGGTGGAGACTAAGAACTGAAAATTCTAGGACTCTAGACAAGGTAGAGGAGCATTGTACAGTGTGGAAAATATTAATCAAGCATAAAAAACAGAGGGCTTCCCTGATGGCTTAGCGGTAAAGAATCTACCTGCCAATGTAGGAGACATGGGGTCGATCGCTGGGTTAGGAAGATCCCTTGGAGAAAGAAATGGCAACCCACTCCAGTATTCTTGCCTGGAAAATCCCATGGACAGAGGAGCCTGGCGAGGTACAGTCCATGGGGTCTCAAAGAGTCTGACATGACTTAGAGGCTAAGTTGTTTAGCTTAGACGCTAAACAACAACAAAAATAGAGAACAGAAAGGTAAGGTGTATAGAAAGGTTCAAGACAACATTTAGAAAATTATTTCTGAAAGTAGAATAATGCAAAACCTATTTTTCAGAAATTACGTTCAATCTTCCACCCTGACAGGAGAGTAGAGAGCATGAAACTTGCATGATTTTTTCTTTGCTTAAGAGCCAGAAAGCTGATGGCATGAAAAGATAGGTGGCAAGTCCTGACCTATGAAATAAATCACAAAATTCAAGGGCTAAATATTAAAGAGGGAACTGTGGACAAACTCAAGGTATGTGGGGGTGGAAGAGACATTACAAAGGGCTGAAATATAGACACACTGCTGTGACAGTAAAAATAAGCATTTTCTTTATATCACAACTTCTATTACCTAAGTACTACTAGGTACTTTTATTATACTTAAAAAAGTAAACAAAACCACATACAAAGCAAAAACCTCTTACTATCCCCTCTAATTTTAGAACCCTCCTCTCCAAAGGAATCACATTGCAGACTTTCTCTATTTATATAAAAGTTGCCCAAACAAAACATATAGACTAATTGTAGCGAGTTTTGTGTAGTTGACATATGTGTACATGTGTTTTCTATAAAGTTGGAAACTTTATAGGTAGATATAGAGGAGTAGGAAACCAAGAGGAAACCGACAATATTCTAATCAGGAAGTAACAAGGCCCCAACAGGGGACTGACAGAGCAAAGGAAGCTGCTAAAGTTGATAAATGAGTATATGTGGAAGAAGAAAGATTTGAAAGGAAAGATAATGCCAGCGATTTGGGTTTAAATACCAGGATAGCAGCTGGTGATTCCCTTGGCGTTTAGGAAGTAGGTCAGCTGGGAAAATTTTAAATGAAACAAAGACATTTGTCTCAGGCACACTGATTTGAGGCAGAAATGACTGCAAATCTGATTAAAATCTTTAATCAAATGATGGACTTCTATGGCCTGAAATACACTTATTTGACTTAATGAGTAACCTATCCTACAGAATATTGATGGATATTTATTTCTATCCCAGGAATTATTATTTTCTGATCCTAAATTCTTTAAAAAGAATTTTCTTAAAAGTTGTTTTTTTTTTTTTCTTTTAAAGAAAAACATTCTTAAACATTCTTAAAATAAATTTGGTGTCAACTGTAAACTGAACTGTAATTTTTTTATTCTGGGTAAGAAGAACTGTGTGATCTGTCAAGTCACTTGACTTCTTTAGACTTGAGAATATTGTTGCTGTTTAGTGGCTCAGTCGTGTCTGACTCTTTTGCAATCCCATGGACTGTAGTCCACCAGGTTCCTCTGTCCATGGGATTATCCTGGGAAGAATACTGGAATGGATTGCCAGCGTACTTCAGGGGGTCTTCCCAACCCAGGGTTAGAATTTGCATCTCCGGCATTACAGGTGAATTCTTTACCACTTAGCTGCCAGGGAAATCCTTGACCTGAGTATGAAAGTGAAAAGTGAAAGTGAAGTCACTCAGTCGTGTCCGACTCTTTGCGACCCCATGGACTGTAGCCTACCAGGTTCCTCCATCCATGGGATTTTCCAGGCAAGAGTACTGGAGTGGGTTGCCATTTCCTTCTCCAGGGGATCTTTCTGACCCAAGGATCAAACCCAGGTCTCCTGCATTGTAGGCAGGGAGTGGCTCAGACGTTCTACCGTCTGAGCCACTGGGGAATATGACCCGAGTACGAATGCATTTAAATAAGGAGATTTAGGCTTTTATTTTCATCAGTATTGCAAATGAAATATCCTAGGTTTGTGCTAGAAACTAAGTGTTGAATAATTTTTTCCCACCTCTTAACTGATGACTACAAAGCAAATAAAAACTAAGTGAAGTCAGGATCTCAGCAGTGTTCCTATGTAAGAGGATGAGAGTCCTCCTTCCTGAATCTCCAATTCCCCACCCCACCCAAAGGACAAAGAAATTTGCCTGCCTTGAACTACGGTGTTTAGTGAAAGAGTAAAAAAATTCTTCCTTGAAAGTTTTAACCAACTGCCTATCCCCAAACCTTACAGGCCAGTCTACATTGACTAGATTCTCCAGAAATCCTCAAATGGCAACACTGTGGTTTCAGGTGGTCCTGGGCTGGTCATGCCCATAAAGACCAGACACAAGCAAATGTGATACTCTTTGGAGGAATTTACCTCTATTAACGGGTCTCAAAGAATCTGATAGATATTGTTCTACATGAGATAACATGCAGCAGAAAAGGACTATAAAGATACATGAATTATCAATTACAGCTTATGGAAAAAAACATGCTTTTGTGTTTAAGAGGTAAGAGAGTAGCTTGAAAATATAAGTAAGGAAAAGAATACATAGAAAGGAACACAAGCATTTTGGGAAAAGAACAAAGATAACTTCTAGAATAGGATTATAATAATTAAATTAAAAATTCAGAGAATTATATTAACTGCACAGGAGACTAAATTAGAGGAACAATAAGTGAACTAGAAGGTGAATCTGAAAGATTATTTGGAATTCAGAATGGAGAGACAGAAAGGTGAAAATTACATGTCTGATATTACAGATATGGAACATAGAATGAGATAATTTGCCTTTTTAAAAGGAGGAAACAGGTACCAGAGTCAAGATTTTGCCAGAAACAACGACCAACAATACTCCGTACCTTCAAGAAGCAGAGCAAATTACAAGAATAAAAAACTCTGTGCCTAGATAAATCATACTAAAATTGCAGAGCACTGCAAATTGCTGAAAGATCATTTTTAAAGACTGATTACATTAAATGGAGTCATAATAGGCAGGGGATTGGTGAACTTTTTTGTAAAGGGACAGATAGTAAATACTTTAGGGTTTGAAGTCTCTATGGTCTCTGTTGCAAATATTCAGTTCTGCCATGGCAGTAAAAAAGCCATAGAAAATTCACAAATGAATAAACATGGCTGAGTTCCAATAAAACTTTATTTACAAAAACAGGTGGTGATGCAGATTTGGCAGACAGGCCATAGTTTGCTGACCCCTGAATTAGACTGACATCTGACTCCAACAACCAAAATGGAAGACAGAAGGCAGAGGAATATCTTTAATGGAGTGAAAGAAAACAGTTGCCAACCTACACTCTCATTGCCAGCAAAATATCATTCAAGAAAAAAGGTAAAATTAAGATGTTTTCCAGAAGAAAAAACAATTGATAAATTTATTCCTATTAGGAATAAAATAGTAATATAGAATTTTCTCAATTTGATAGATCTTACCACCAACATATCTTTACTAGTAATATTTTTAAAAGATATGCTTTCAGTCCAAAAGAAAAAATGATTACAGATTAAAAAATGAACAGCAATGAAAACAATAAATATGTGAGTAAATCTAGATCAACATTAACTATATAAAATAAAATAACAACCATATAACAATATAACACTTAATATATAAAACCATTTTTATAAAGTTGGAGTTAAAATTTTCCAAAATAATACATTTACTATGAGAGAAGAGACTGGGATAAAGGACTCTAAGTTCTTGAATTGTTTGGAAAGAGGAGAAAAATACTCATTAACTTTAGACTATATTCAGTTCAGTTCAGTTCAGTCGCTCAGTCGTGTCCGACTCTTTGTGACCCCATGAATCACAGCACGCCAGGCCTCCCTGTCCATCACCAACTCCCAGAGTTCACTCAGACTCACATCCATCGAGTCAGTGATGCCATCCAGCCATCTCATCCTCTGTTGTCTCCTTCTCCTCCTGCCCCTAATCCCTCCCAGCATCAGAGTCTTTTCCAATGAGTCAACTCTTTGCATCAGGTGGCCAAAGTACTGCAGTTTCAGCTATAGCATCATTCCCTCCAAAATTAGACTATATTAGGTATGTAAATTAAAAGTATGTAAATGAATGCAAATTTAATTTCCTAATGTAAAAACTATAAAATGGAAATAGAAAATATAAATTCAAACTAGTAAAGTGACATGAAATGAGACAAATAATCTATTAAAAGAAAGTTAAGAAAAGAGCAAAAAAAATCATAGAAAAGGATAGATAGAAAGATAAAATGATGCAACTAATTCTATATATATATATATATATAAGATGTAAATACACTGAATGCTCCAAGTAAAATTTTAAAATGATATCACTGGCTTTTAAAAACAGTAAACCATCCACTACTTTAGGAAAGAATAGCAATTTAAGCCTCAAGCAATAGAAAAGAAATAATAAAAATCAGAACAGAAACCAGTGAAGTTATAAAATATAGAACAGTAGTAAATGAAATTAAAAACTGGTTCTTTGAAAAGATCAATAAAATTGTTAAATTTCAAAGCCATGCTGACTAAACAAAAAAGAGAAGACAAATTATCAATACCAGATGAAATGGGTCTTATCAATATTGATCATATGAACATGTAAAAGATAATAAAGAAATACTACAAACACATCTGACAACTTAGGTGAAATGGACTAATTCCTTGAAAGACACAAAACTGCAAAAATTTACACAAAGAGAAAGAAATAATCTGAATAAGCCAATATCTATTTTAAAAAATGAACCAATAGCTCATAACCTTCCCTTTCCAAAAAAGAGCACTAGGATCAAACGTCTTCTTTATTGAATTCTACCAAACATTTAAGAATGAAATTATATCAATTCTTCACAATCTCTTCTAGAAATAAAAACAGAAAGAAAACTTCTAAACTCACTGTATGAGACCAGAATTAACTTAATACCAAAACCAGACAAATATATTACAAGAAAGAAAAGCTGCAGACCAGTATATCTCTGAACATAGATACAAAAATCCTCAACAAAGTATTAGCATATCAATTTCAACAATGTATAGAAAGAATCATACACCATGCTCCAGATGTGCAAGACTGATTAAAACTTGAAAATCAGTCGATGTACCATATCTACAAGCTGAAGGCAAAGAAATCACGTGATTATATCAATTGATGCAGAAAAAGCATTAAACATAATCTAACACCTATGCATGTTGAAATCTCTCAGTGAAGTAGGAATAGAACTTTCTCAACTTTGATTTAAAAAAATCTACAAAAAACCATACAGTTAACATTATACTTAATCATAATAAACAAGATGCTTTATCTCTAAGATTGGGAAAAAGTCAAGGGCATCTTCTGTTGCCACTGCTATTCATCTGAAAGCTAGTTCAATTATACAAGAAAATGATATAAAAGTATGCATATTAGAAAGGAAGAAAAAATGTCTTTATCTGTAAATGATGTGATTGTTAAAAAAAACCCCACAAATTTACCATAAACACAAAAATAAACAAACAAAACACAAAAGCAACAACTACTCCCTCCCCAAACCTCATAGACCTAATAAGTGAGGCTACAGGACACAATGTAATACACAAAAGTCAGTGCTTTTCAACATACTAGCAAAGAGCTATTGGAATTTGAAGAATCTTAAAAATCTACTTACAATAGTACCAAAAGAAAAAAAAAAAAATCCTTAAGGATAAATGTAACAACATATGTTTAGGATCTATATGTGGAAAACCAAAAAACTGATGAAAGAAATTAAAACAGATCTAAATAAATGGAGATACAGTCCATGTTCATGACCTGGAAGATTCAATATTGTTAAGTCTTTTCAACTTGATCTTCAACATACTTCTAATCAAAACACCAGAAAATTATCTTATAGATATCAACAAATTTATTTCAAAGTTTAAATAAGAAGTCAAAAGATTATAAAATCGCCCACAATAACAACAAAAAATAACATTATTCAATTTCAGGACTTAAAGCTACAGTAATCAAGATAGCACAGTATTAGTGAAATAATAGGCACATAGATCAAGTGAAAAGAATAGAATGCAAAGAAATAGATCCACCAGAATATAGTCACTGATTTCTAATGAAGGAGCAAAGGCAATAGTATTTGTTTACTGCTGCTGTTGTAACAAACTACCATAAATTTAGTGGGTTACACAGCACAGACTTATTATATTGTACTTCTGGTGTGCAGAAGGCTGATGTGGGTCTCTCTGGGCTAAAATCAAATTTTCTGCAGGGCCAAGTTCCTTTCAAAGGGGTTCTAGGGCCAACTCCATTTCCTTGCCTGTTTCAGCTTCTAGAGGTAATGCATTTCTTGGCTCATAGATCAATTCCACCTTCAAAGCCAAGAATAGCCAATCAATCTTTCTCATCTCTTGGCATCAATTTTGACACTTCTTCCATGATCACATTTCCTTCTCTGACTCTTCTTCTGCCTCCCTCTTCTACTTTTAAAGACCCTTGTGATTATGTTGGACCTACCTGGATAATTCAGCATAGTCTTTCCATCTCAAGATCATCTGATTAGCAATCGTAATTCTATTTACAACTTTAATTCCGCTTGCCATGTTAACTAAAAAATTCACATGTTTCCTAAATATTCAATTAAGATGTGAAACACCTTGGGAGGACTTTATTCTATCACAGAAATTCAATGGAAAGAGGATAATCTTTTCAACAAATGGTGCTCAGACAATTGGATGTCCATATGCAAAAAAGTCAGTTTAGCAGAGGTTATACACCATTCACAAGAATAAATCTGAAATGGATGATAGGCCTAAATGTAAAACAAAAACTTGTGAAACTTCCTAAACAAAACATAAGAAAAAATCTAGGTGAACTTGGGTTTGAGTTTTTAGATACAACATCTATAGCATGAATCATGAAAGAAAAAAAGTGATAAATTGGAATTTATGAAAATTTAAAACAATACACAAAGAACTCTTAAACTCAACAAAAAGAAAACAAAAAACCCAGTTAAAAAATAGGCAAAAGATCCAAGCAGACACCTCACCAAAGAATACATACAGATAGCAAATAAGAAAATGAAATATGCCCAATATTATCTGTCATTCAAGAATTACATATTAAACTCCAAAGAGATATTACTACACACATCTTTTGAAAGAGCAAAAAAACCCAACCAACCAACCAATCAACAATATACCCTGAACCTGACAATACCAATTGCTACTGAGGGTGAGCAACAGGAATTCTTGTTCTTCACTGGTGGGAATGCAAAATCACATAGACACTTTGGAAGACTGCTTAGTAGTTTCTTACAAAACTAAACATACAATTTAATATTTGTACTCCTATTAATTTACTAAACTGATCTGAAAACATGCCCACATAAAAACCTGCATGTGAATGATTATAATAACCTTATTTATAATCGGCAAAAACTAGAAGGAAACCAGATGTCCTTCAGTAGGTAAAATGATATACAAACTGTGGTATATCCACATTACATATTATTATTCCATGATAAAAAGAAGTGAATCATCATGAAACAAAAATACATGAGTGAATGTTAAATGCATAATCTTCCATGAAAGAAGCCAATCTGAAAAGGCTATATACTGTGTGGTTCCAGCATTCCCCAAAAGAAAAGGCATTCCCCAAAAGAAAAAATACAGACGGTTAAAGGATCAGTGGTTACCAAGAATTTGGGGGAGGGAGAAGGTTGAATAAGTGAAGCACAGGGCAGTGAAACTATTCTAAATAATATTGTAATGGCAAATACATGACACTGTACATTTGTCAAAACCTGTAGAACTTCAAAGCACAAAGAGTAAATTTTAACATGTATAGATTTAAAAAAGTCATTTAGGAGATTGTGGAATCCCAGTATGGAATGCAGAATGTAATAAAACAATATATCTTTATTATAAGTGTTAAAAACATCTTTACTTGAAGGGACTATGGGAAAAATTTGCTGACCTAGTAGCTTTGGAAATGAGTAGGGTCTGTAAGACAAAAGGCAAAAGAATCTGTACATAAGAACTATATTCTAGTTGATCAAGTCATTTCCCATGAGGGTGTGGGTAAACAATTCTGATAGTGCTACACATGTATACTGAAATAAACCATCAAGAATTGGAGCCAGATTGTCCACTGTTGGAGTAGGTTCGGTTCAGTTCAGTTCATTTCAGGCACTCAGTCGTGTCCGACTCTTTGCCAACCCGTGGACATGCCAGGCCTCCCTGTCCACCACCAACTCCTGGAGTTTACTCAAACTCATGTCCATTGAGTTGGTGATGCCAACTCCATCTAACCATGATCTAACCATCTCATCCTCTGTTGTCCCCTTCTCGATCTTCCCCTTGATCTTCCCCAGCATCAGGGTCTTTTCAAATGAGTCAGCTCTTCGCAGCAAGTGGCCAAAGTACTGGAGTTTCAGCTTCAGCATCAGTCCTTCCAATGAATATTCAGGACTGATTTCCTTTAGGATGGACTGGTTGGGTCTCCGTGCAGTCCAAGGGACTCTCAAGAGTCTTCTCCAACACCACAGTTCTAAAGCATCAATTCTTCAGCGCTCAGCTTTCTTTATGGTCCAACTCTCACATCCATACATGACTACTGGAAAAATTGCAGCTTTGACCAGATGGACCTTTGTCAGCAAAGTAATGTCTCTGCTTTTTAATATGCTGTCTAGGTTGGTCATAACTTTTCTTCCAAGGAGTAAGTGTCTTTTAATTTCATGGCTGCAGTCACCATCTGCAATGATTTTGGAGCCCCCCAAATAGTCTGTCAGTGTTTCCTTTGTTTCCCCATCTATTTGCAATGAAGTGATGGGACCGGGTGCCATGATCTTAGTTTTCTGAATGTTGAGTTTTAAGCCAACATTGGAGTAGGAGGATCCACAAAGCAAGGAGAAGAGGTTAGAATGATCCATGTGCTAATGGATTAGAGTTAGAGACATTAGTAGGAATTCACGTTTAGCTTAGTGTGGGGACGCGGTGGTTGGTGGTCGACGTCGGGGCGGTAGCCTGTGGGGCGCGCCATTCGCCTCGCCCACCTCCCCCTTTGCAGGTACCTAGCGTGTCCCGGCGCGGAGGCTTAAAGACCCCTGGTTGGGGGGTCGTCTGTCCACCTTGTTTATTTTATTTTGGGGGAGGGGAGGGCGGGGGGGCCTGCCTTGTAGCTTACTTGCTAAAGAATCTGCCTGCAGTGCAGGAGACCTGGGTTCGATCCCTGGGTTGGGAAGATCCCCTGGAGAAGGAAATGGCAAACCACTCCAGTATCATTGCCTGGAAAATCTCATGGACAGAGGAGCCTGGTGAGCTGTAGTCCATGGGGTCGTAAAGAGTTGGGCAAGAGTGAGCGACTAACACTTAACACACTTAGTGTGTGTATGTATGTATTATAGGTATGTGTGTATATATACAGGTATATATATACATTATATATATATTATAAGTGTGTGGGGTTAGTATATACATATATTTCCTTGGCATGTTAGCTGAGAGGGCCTAGAACAATGATACCCCAGTAGCAATGAGTACACTAGCATGTAGATCTTGGTTTCTAACGCCATTCTCTAATAAAAAGAACCATGGCTTCTTAGAGAAATGGCTGATTTCAGAACTGAGGCAGGAAATACACAGAATGAGTCTGGAGCATCTTGTAGTGCCAGAGAGAAAGAAAATGCTTAAACGAACCATCAAAAATAACCCTAGAATGATGGACATATGTACGTCAAGTAGACACAGGAACCAACTGATAGAGCTCCAAAAGTAAAGCAATTTGAGCAACAAAAAAAGTAGTATTGGGTTACAAAGTGTAAAATAAATATCCATGAGTTCTGAATGATATGATTGAAAAAATAAACAGGAAAGAATAAATAAATCTCCTGAGCAGAAAGTATCCAAATAATTTATGTTGACCTCCTGCCTTTAAAAAGTTGGACCAAAACTCTCGACTCCATAAGAGTTATCCGCACTTAGTGACTTTCTTGCAAAGAGTACAGTGTGGAAAGGGAGAAATTTTACAGCGGAGAAAACGGACACTGACTCAAACAGGTAATCAAGGTCAACATCAATCGTGATAAGTCATGCTGATACTACGTACCCTTGATACATGTGATGATGTGACACTTTATGTCTGTGATCTTCCTTTCAAAATATATAACTCCAGTCTAACCATGTGAAGCATTAGATAAATTCCAGTTGAGGAACATTCTATGGAATGTCTGAGTAGTACTTCTCTAAGATGTCGAGATCACTAATCTCAGAAAATGTCACAGCTAAGAGAAGTTTAAGGAGACCCTATGACTAAATGTAACATAGTGTCCTAGATGGGATTCTGGAGCAAAAGATCATCAGATAAATACTAGGGAAATTTGAATAAACTGTGGGCTTTAATGAATAATAGTGTATCAATAGTGATTCATTAATAACAAATACAGATGCTAGCAATAGGGAAAACTGGGTATTAGATATACTGTGCTAAGTCATTTCAGTTGTGTCTGACTCTTTGTGACCATATGGACTGTAGCCTACCAGACTCCCCTGTCCATGGGATTCTCCAGGCAAGAATACTTGAGAGGGTTGCCATGCCCTCCTCCTCCTGGGGATCTTCCCAACCCAGAGATCAAACCTGCGTCTCGTATATCTCCTGCACTGGCAGGCAGGTTTTTTTTAACCACTAGTGCCACCTGGAAAGCCTGGATTATTAGATGCATGGGCACTTAGTTATCTTCATACTTTTTTTCTAAATATAAACTGTAGAAAAAAGAGATTGCATTAATTTTTTTCCAAATATAAAATTGTTCTAAAATAAAATGTTTATTTTTAAAATATTAAGCCAAAAGAAGGTGAAAAAAAGGGGAAAAAGATTTTAAAAAATGAGATGGAAAAATAGACAACACAAACATAAAATAATTACATTAATTTTATATGGACCCTCTCCAGTTAAAAGGCAGAGATTGTCAGACTGGCTCAGAAGAAAGACTCATCTATAGGTTCCCTAAAATGGGTACATTTTAAATATAGAGACATAGATTAAAAGTAAGAAGATGGAAAAAGATTGACCATGAAATATGTAAGCATACAGAGAAGGCAGTGGCAACCCACTCCAGTACTCTCGCCTGGAGAATCTGAGGGACGGGGGAGCCTGGTGGGCTGCCGTCTGTGGGGTTGCACAGAGTTGGACACGACTGAAGCGACTAAGCAGCAGCAACATGTAAGCATAGGGATTAAGAAAACTAGAGTGCTTATATTAATATCAAATAAAGCAAGTATCAAAGCAAGGGATATTAGGTAAAGAAGGCATTTTGAAATGACAGAATAGTCTATTTTAAACGTATGCAAACTGTACATTTTTTAAAGTGAGGGTGTTGGCCTCAGTTCAGTTCAGTCACTCAGTCACATCCGACTCTTTGCAACCCCATGGACTGCAGCACACCAGGCTTCCCTGTCCATCACCAACTCCCCACCTGAAAGTTGGCCCACCTGATCTCTGAAGTCCCTCCTGCTCCAACTACCATGATTTTAGGGCAAGCCTGAGTGCTGAAAGCAAGCACATTTTGCTATCTTCTACAAGTCCATAAAGGGCTATTGGATTCACATGGACAAATTCTGATAGGCTCTTTCTGAACAGGTTTGTCTATGTAAAAAATAATGCAGAATATTTTGCTCAAATTCAAATGAAATTTGCATTAACCTTTGTAAGAAGGGAAGCATGAAGAAATAGCACAAGAGGTTTGTAGATATACCAGACCATGAGATTGTTTGCTTATGAAAGCTGTTGAACTATTTATTTGATCCACACCACACACATTTTGGAGGCATTGAACTGAAAGCATAATAGACTCTAGGGTGTGTATGTATTCTAGAGAAAGAGAGAGGCTTGCATTCAAATGAATGCATTTTGTTTAATGTATGTTTTAGAATCATACTTGAAAAGTACTCTATGAAATTTCAATTTGATTTTGCTGGGTCATTTTCATTTGGAACTTAGTAAAAGCTAAACTGCCTAATGAATATTTAGTATACCTTAGACAGTTCAGCATTTTCAAACCTGCATTAAGTTGAAACATCAAAACAAAAATATATTATTTTTTCAAATCCTTCTTGGTCTTTTCCTTTTGTGCCTTCTAAATAAAGATAGTCTAATAGCTGGAAATACTGGTATAAAGTGAAGAGGGTAATGAGTAGGAAAAGAGAGGTTAGAAAGCTATAATCAATTGTGAGCTTCAATGCAATCATAAACCACGAGAGTAAATAAGTCCCATTTCTACCTTTGCCCTTTCATTGTAATAATGCACACAGAGATTTTTAAGTAATATAAGCTTGAGATAAAAACTGCAAAGTTCAATTATCTTAGCAATGAAACATTAGGAATGAAATGTGGATATGTTTGAATAAGTGATGAATGGAAATATGACAACGTAATGACATTTCAGTAACAAAATTAATTTACCTCAGATAGGGAGATACACTTTCCTATACTGATTGCTACTGATTTTTTGGTTTCATTGAGCCAATTGTAAATCTTCCTGGTTGATGTCTAACAATTATGTATTCATTTGAATTATGAAAATGATTATCATAATATTTCAGGCTCTGGAGGCTATAGGTTTCCATCCTTTCTACCATTTTCTCTACTTTGAATTCAGAATACTTTATGTTCATTTAAAATTTTTTATAAGCATATACATGGGTTTAAATTTGATGTGATTCTCATTTGCCTCATTGAGAAAATGAATTTCTAACTGTGTATATGCATGTATGTGTGTACATGTATGTGGATTTGTATGTGTTTGTGTGTTTATGAAATTACCAGGATATTTCACTAGAATACATAGGCACCAACAGAGTTACTGAGAAAGAATAGAAACAGAGCAATGAAAGACTGCTAAACCAAGGCACTTCCCAACGGAGCCGGTTTTTTTTGGCTGCACATACAACGTGTAGAATCTTAGTTCCTCAACCAGGGATCAAACCCCTTGCAGTGGAAGTGCAGTTTTAACCATTGAACTACCAGAGAGGTCCCTATAGTATCATTCTTTATTCAATAAAACTAATGAAGGTGGATGATGGGAGAAGGATGAAATGGGAAAAGCACAATACATAGTCTTACTTCCTATGCATGTCAGAGAAGCAAGCTGACAAATTATGAAACATTACAAAACAGAGATTGTTTTGTAATGAAAGTCTTAGGACTAAGAGAGAAAACAATTTGAAAGCAAATGGGATAGTGTCACTTTTTCTTTCTCTTGGTCCCATAAACAGATATTAAGCCTCTTTGAGGCACAAAAACACGATGCTGAGTGAGAAGATGGCATGATACACAACACCGCTCCTTGCGAGCTTTCGATCCTTGATTGGAAGGTAGTGTGGAGCTTGCGCACTGTGTTATGTGGCAACCAGGAATGCATATTTGCATGGAAGAGCAGAGAAGGAATACTTTTAGGATTTCCCAAGTCCCACACCACTCTGAGCTTCATTTCTACTTCCCCCAACACCATCTCATGGGTGGAATTTAGGGGTGGATTCCCTGTATGTAAATTGAAGGTTATTTCCAATCACAGGTTGCTTGAGTCACATCCTTCTTCTTACTTGCTTGTCTCCATATGTCCAACATGAGTACGAGATCATGTTTCTAAATATACTTTTTCAAAGACCCCACAGTTTCAATGAAAGTAACATTCTTCACAGTTCCAAAGTGTGTGGCAAATTTGGGATAAGGGGTGTGGGCAATTCAGTCGCTGCCCACACTGAAGGCTCTCTCTCATCATGCTTTTCCTGATAACATGTGCATTCAAACTGATTTCTTCTGCAGTTTTCTGACCTTCCGTCTTGACTCTCTGCTGACTGGAGTCCCTCAAGCCCGGGAAGATATTCTAATTTTTACTAGTGTTATTTTACTGTCCCAGAGTTCAGCAGCCTATGAAAATAAGTTTTTATTAGAATGTATACTCAAATTTTGTTGTTTGACTATTTGATACCAGCATCTCCCCTCTCCCCGCCCAAAAAAAACAACAACCCTGAAATCTAAACAGCAAACCTGGTCATGCAGGACCCAGCACCTGGCGAGGTTCCTCCGTGAAGTATTTCTGGAAGGTGTCTCATGGGTGCCTGAACTAGTCTGTGTTGGCTGCCGCACACTCCCCACTCTGATGCCTTGGGCCTGCGGCCAGCAGTGACGCAGGTGCTCAGCCACTGCACTTCCAAGGGCTCCCCATGGTGCTAGTTGTGGAAATGTAGGTTTGTGGAGTGTTATTATTTTGCTTGCAGTTGTTTAATTTACATTAGGAGACAATAGCAGCAGATATTTCTGAAGTGCTAAGTTAGTTTTGTCTATCCTAAATATGAATTTCCAGATTTGGGGAAATTTCAGCCCATGCTATTGAAGGATATAAATATTTATATATGAAATCTCTAACTTCAGCATTGTCAAGTGTTTTTTCCCCATATGCAGATGCAAAAAACAAAACCAGCATCACTCAAATTACATTAATTATAAGTCATGGGAAAAAAACAATAAAATGTGTGGTAATTATTTATATTTTACCTCTGAGTCTATATAAATAGTCTTGAGCATCATGACTTTTACCTGAAATAATCATTCATTCACACCTTTTTTTCTTGAGAGATATATATATATATAAAGTGGAATCTGTTTTATATCATCTTTTCTTGGAGTATAATACTGATCTTAATTTCTCTTGAGAAGAAAAGGCCAAAGTCACTTTCTTTGTTAATTACTATTGAAGATGAACTTTGACTGCTAATAACCATTGCGAGATGGAGCCTAATGTTTCCGAATAGAATAATGCAGAATTATTCTAAAGCAATTTTTATTTGGCAAAAGGAAAACAAATCGTGCATTATAAAAACTACTGCACACAAATTGCTTGGTTGTATCTGTTCTTCACTCAGTGGACAATTGTGGTGAAAGTGGAGTCTAGGTCTAAGTTTATCAAAGAAGAGGGAACATGAAAAAAAAAGAGCAGAGTTGTCACTTTTGTTAAGAGTGTCAAGAATCTTCTATGGTTTACACACTAGTGTGGGCAAAGGACTGAGTTTTCCCAGCAGTTAGTGTAGAATCTTTGATTTTTTCCAGGTGTTCTCAAGGCCAGAGCCCAACTAATGCCCACTTCATTATTTCCAGAATTGTTACAGAGTTGGCTATCATACTTCTTTTCCATAACAGGAAAATGTGTGTAACTCAGGTAACTTGTAGAACTGAGAAAACAATGATTAATACCTGTAGTATCAACCCATTATTTGCAACTCTTTCTTAGAGGAGTAGTTGAGTAGGATGGCCCAATCTGATGGTTACAGTCCAGTGCCTGGTGTCACATAGAAGTTCTAATCATTTCACCATGATGATGGCCAGTACCCAAAACATTTTTTCAAACTGTTTATTTATTTTAGAGAATAAACAAGCATTCTATTATTGAAAGGCTACTATTCTACTCTTTCATTGAGCTACATTAGATGCTGATTTGGGGAATAACAGGGTCACTTTATGACATTCTTGCATTTGTGCAGGGTCTCTTTCTGACTCTGGCATCCTCACTCATCTACTCATGCCCATCATGGTGTTATAGTCACTGGTGTTGGCTTAAACTTCTACTCTCCAGGCTCAGTGTAGGCCTAACTTTGTCTGTGAAGCTTGCCTTACCTAGTTGTATTAATAGAACAATAGAGCTGAGAGAGCACTCTCAGCTCATGTTAAAGATGAGGAAACTGAAACACGAAGCAGTTAACAACTTGCCTGAGGTCATCCAGCTGGTTAGCACAGAAGTCCAGATGGCACAGAGTTTCTTACAGTGCAGACCACCATATTTCCCAGTCCACTCTGGCTTTACCTTTTTCTGGATTCTTACTGACTACTGCATTATTTAACAGTTCGTTATATATTGCCTGGTGGCTCTCCCTAAGTCCTTCTTGTGTTGACTGCTGACCGGGTGGTAGATGTCTAGCAAGACGTGTTAATTGATTGGCATTGGTGTGTACTACTGGACACCATGCCTCCTAAACGAGCTTTCTCATGAGACCGAAATGCAGAATCTCATTAAGATTTTCTCTTCTTACCAGCAGGTTCTTGAAAATATTCCACAGATCAGTTGTGAGCATGCCTATTTTTAAAAATCAATTCATTTAATATCAGAGTTGCCAACTTTTAACACACAAAATCATTAAAAGGAAAAAAAGGAGTGGAACCATGTGATGTTCTGTTGGGACAAAGTATCTTTCACCACTGGAAAAGGCAAAGAATGAGGCACTGTCTCACTGTGTCTTCCCATACTCAACGCTAAGCAATTGGGGAAAATTGAAAAATTCAGCCAATTATCTGGATATTTTAGTTTGTCTTATAAAAAATGATGTATAGAAGGTGTCCAGAATTCTATCATTGCTTAGTTGTCAGTCAAAAAGTCATTGTTATACATAAATATGATGTCATATCAATGCATAATAAACCCTCCTGTCAATCAAAAGTATTGTTATGTATAGACTTTGTGTCAGACATTTTAGGCTTTGCATTGAGATATGAAGTGCATGCAAATTAAGGAAAATTTAAAGATGGCATGGCCACAGGCAAATATATTTCAATAGAGTTAGACTTTACAGGGAAATTGACACTTGAGCAAAAACACAAAATGCAAGTGAGTAAATACTACAGTTTTCTAAACAAAGAAGCCAGCTATTCAAGAAGGAAAGAGAAATATAATTTTATTATTATACAGACACATTTTCCATTTGGACAAATCCACTCATTATGATTCTGTAATTGGGACAGGGAAAATAGTAAGAGATACAAGATATTAAGGCAAACGTCTCCCATGTTTCACATTTTCTAATATTTTTTTTAAATTAAGTTGAATACAGCTAATTTTCAAAGGAATTAATTATCTGCTAAGTTAATTTGTGGTTAATATTAAAAATACTCCACATGAAAATTTTAAATTTGGGGTTTGATTTTTTTTTTTCTAATCACTGGCAACATTTCTTTCACTGAGAGAGTCTGCCATGAGAGCAAGACCTCTGAACAATGGGGATTATGTACCTGGCTGTTTCTTGTCTTCCCTTTAATATTTCTATCACAGTGTGCTGTTATTTCTGCTGAAGCTGTGACCCAAAACAGAGAATCAAAGAAGAGTGAACCATAATGTGAACTATGGACTTTGGGTGATTATGATGTGTCAATGTAGGTTCTTCAGTTGTAACAAATGAAACACTTTGGTAGGGGATGTTGATAATAGGGGAGGCTATGCATGTCTAGGGCAAGGGGTTTATAGGAAATCTCTGGATCTTCCTCTCAATCTTGCTGCAAACCTAAAACTGCTCTAAAAAAAGTAAAGTCTTAAAAAAACAAAAAAGAATCTAGGTAGGAGGCATAGGACCAATGGTGTAAACACCTTGTCTAACCCAAGTAGCATCAAAATCTTCTGTAGGCCTAAATCTGATGTTTACGTAATTCAGTGTATGACTTTAGGCAAGTCATTTAACCTCTCCAACTCAGGTTCTTCATCAATAAATATAAAATATTGAAAACAAATTTATGTACAACATATATAAATATTGAGTACATTCTCTGTTCTGGATACTAAGAAAGAGCAATGAGTCAGATTATGGTCCAATCTAGAATGGGAAGCAAACTTGAATTCCCTAGTTCACTGTTTAATTACAGGTGGAATAAATGCCCTGGGGAAATGCAGGTAAGAACAGAGAAATCTAATATATAACAAAGGCAAAGTTAGAGGAGGGTGAGTGGATAGTCCAGGTTAATAACTGAGCAATCACAGTGTTTGAGAGGCTCACATATGATAATTAGAAAGTGCCTTACAAAGTATAAGGAGCTACATACAATCTATAGTTATTAATCTGGGGTCATTTAATTATGGTTCTACAGAATCAGCACCTCAGAGTTAATGTCATAGATGTTAAAAAATACGTGTTGAATTGACTCCTTTTTAGAGCCTTTCCCAGCCAGAACTTATTAGAAAAATGAAGTCATGTGAAGTTATATGTAAGATGTGAAGTCCATGACAGCAAAAGTCATGCCAGTCTTGTTCACCTTAAGTGCAGGGACTGGCATATAGAAGATACTAAATAAACATGCAGACTGGGAATTCCCTGGCAGTCCAGTGATTAGGACTCTGCCCTTCCCTTGCTGGGGATATGGGTTCCATCTCTGGTCCAGAAACAGATCCTGCAAGCCCTGCAACACATGGCCAAAAACAAACAAAGAAACATGTAGATATGGGCTGAATGAATAAATGGATTTTACTGGTTTCATTTCACAGACAGTCAAACTAAGGACTAGAAAAATTACTTTGTTCTATCACAGACTACAAAGTAGCAAAATTAAAATCTGAACCCAGGACTCTTAGCTCTCAATCTGTTGATTAGAGTAAAAATTTGTGAAGATAATATAAAATACATGGTACCAATGGCTTAATGTCATAGTAGAAAAGACCAAAAATGGTCTCTAGAGGAAATTTATTTTCTTCTAAGAAAAAAAAAAAAATCAACTTTACAGCAATATATTCTGTGTCTTTCTTTTCCTTTGCAGCAGGCTGAAATTAAATTTCCTCCACATTGATTACTTCCTCAGGCCTTACAGAGTTAAGAGTAGAACTTACTAAGAAAAGTGAGGGGCATGGGTACCAATTACTGTCAGTTAACATTCAGTTCAGGGTAGTTCAGTTTAGTCGCTCAGTCGTGTCTGACTCTTTGCGACCCCATAGACTGCAGCACACCAGGCTTCCCTGTCCATCACCAACTCCTGGAGCTTGCTCAAACTCATGTCCATCGAGTCGGCGATACCATCCAACCATCTCATCCTCTGTCATTCAACTAACATTATATGCTTTGTAATGGTCAAAAGCATGGTAATAGGAAGAATATTTTCACACGTAAAGCAGAAAGGCTTTGGGAAGTAAATTTGTCCTCATAGTGGAGAGATTTATTTACTATTATTATTATTTTGGCCGTGCCACATGGCATGTGGGATCTTAGTCCCCCAACCAGGGATCAAACCAGTTTCCCTTGCAGTGGAACTTCAGTCATAACCACTGGACTGCCAGCCAGGGAGGTCCCAAGATTTTTTAATGTAGACACTTGAGGTGTAAAACAGCTGGAGCTAAGAACAGAAGCTCTCCCTTTTACCCCAAGAAAATTACCCGGAAGCTTAGAGGCTTGAAGCAACAATTAAAAATCATCTAACAGGGTTTCTATGGGTTAGAAACACTTATTGTCTCACACAGTTATTGTGAAAGATCAGGAAGTCAAAAGTGGCTCAGCTGTATGGTTCTGGCTCTCATGGGTTTGTCAAATGGGACAGCAGGCATCTGAAGGTTTGACTAGAGCTGGGGAATCCAATTCCAGGATGGCTGTCTCCCATGCTTGGTGCTAGCTATTGGCAGGAAGCCTTACTTTCTCACTGTGTGGACTTCTCAACAGGGCTGATTAAGTGTCTTCATGACATGACTGGCATTTGCCGAAGTAAATGATTTCCAAGAAAGCAAGGTAGAAGCCATACTACCCTTTGTGACATAATCCCAGAAACTACACTCCATCATTTTCATGATATTTGATGTTAATCAGTGTGGAAGGGGACCACATGAAGTCATAAATACCAGGAGTCCCAATGAAGACTCATTGGGAGCCACATGGGAGGCTGGCCATCAGGTGATCCTGGACCACATGCCCTTCCAGGAAAGCAAGGAGACACGGAGATCAGAACACAAAGAAATTGCCTACACTAACCGATGAACTATAACATAATGGAATTCTATATAGCTCTTTCTATGAATAATACCCTTCTGTGTGAATAAAACACTTTTTTAAAGCAAAGAAGCTATTGAAATTTCTCAAGTTAAAGAAGAACAAATAAGCAAAAACCAAGGATAATAAGGAAGCATAAAATGCAGAAAAACATTTTTCTCTAGTATCAAGGGACTTCTATTATGAGTGAGGCTTGAGGTAATTGGTACTCAGATAGACTGTATATGCTGGCCGAATGGTTCAGAAAATATCTCCATCCTGCTGACCAATGCACAGAGAGATGCTGATAACACAGCCAGGGGAAGTCACAAAGCTTCACTGTTAGATAGAGAAAAGAAGTTCCAGGAAGGAGCCAGAGGGATAGAGAGATGTATGAATTTTGTAAAAGGGCAGAAAGGTAATTTAGACCAAAAGGTAGATTGTACCTCACCTAGACATCCCTGAAGCTACTCACCACCCACCCAAACAATAACAACCTCATCACACAAGACAAGGGATTTAGACTATTTGAGACCAATTCACCATCGAGTGCCTCTGTGGGAAACATGATTTAATCCCAAAGATGGGCATTTTTTACTATCCTGAGGAAGTGTACATTCTCACAGCTCCCAGCCAAAAATGAAACGTGCTTCAAAGTAGGTCAGAGCTGAATGACAGCTCTCAGGAGCTTTGCAGTGCACCATGCATGTAAAGGAAGAAAAACAAAGCCGCTTACAGAAAAGTCTCAATTCTCAGATTTTAGAATGAATTCTCTAGCTGGAATGAAGTATGGAATAATCCTTTTGCACTTATTGAATTAAGAATTTTGACCATGCCTTTTATCCTCAAGTTTTTCTTTCTTCATCCATCATTTTTGAGAACTTGCCTCCATGTTACTATGCTAGACACTGTTATTAACAAGTACTGTATAGATTTTTGTCACAATAATCTCCCTGAAGATTAATCTAAACATACTCATTTTTCCAATTGTCATCCATTACCTGAAGTAACAATTTTAAGCACAGAATAACTTGGGACATCTGTACATTTGATGTTGTTGTTGCTGTTCAGTGGCTAAGTAGTGTCCCACTCTGTGACCCATGGACTGTAGACTGCCAGGCTCCACTATCTCCCGGAGTTTGCTCAGATTCATGTCCATTGAGCTGGTGATGCTATTTAATCATCTCGTTCTCTTTGGCCCCCTTCTCCTTTTGACTTCAATCTTTCCCAGCATCAGGGTCTTTTCCAATGAGTCAGCTCTTCGCATCAGGTGGCCAAAGTACCAGAGCTTCAGCTTTAGCATCAGTCCTTCCAATGATTATTCTTGGTTGAGTTCCTTGAATATTTGATACTAAAAACATTTGATACTAAAAATGATTCAGGTTATACATGACAGAGAGATAGATGGAGAGATGGATAGAGAGATAGATATGACTTTCTGAATGGTAACGAAGGGAAAATATTTAGTCTTGAGTAAGCTTAGTGGAGTAAACAAGTTGGCTTAAAGCTCAACATTCAGAAAACCAAGATCATGGCATCTGGTCCCATCACTTCATGGGAAATAGATGGGGAAACAGTGGAAACAGTGGCTGACTTTATTTTTGGGGGCTCCAAAATCACTGCAGATGGTGACTGCAGCCAGGAAATTAAAAGATGCTTACTCCTTGGAAGGAAAGTTATGACCAACCTAGATAACATATTAAAAAGCAGAGATATTACTTTGCCAACAAAGGTCTGTCTAGTCAAGGCTATGGTTTTTCCAGTGATCATGTGTGGATGTGAGAGTCGGACTGTGAAGAAAGCTGAGCGCCAAAGAATTGATGCTTTTGAACTGTGGTGTTGGAGAAGACTCTTGAGAGTCCCTTGGACTGCAAGGAGATCCAACCAGTCCATCCTAAAGGAGATCAGTCCTGAGTGTTCATTGGAAGGACTGATGCTGAGGCTAAAATTCCAATACTTCGGCTACCTCATGCGAAGAGTTGACTTATTGGAAAAGACCCTGATTCTGGGAGGGATTAGGGGCACGAGGAGAAGGGGATGACAGAGGATGAGATGGCTGGATGGCATCACTGACTGGATGGACATGAGTATGGATAAACTCCGGGAGCTGGTGATGGACAGGGAGGCCTGGCGTGCTGCAGTTCATGGGGTTGCAGGGAGTCGGACACGACTGAGTGACTGAACTGAACTGAACTGAAGCTTAGGTGAGTATTAAAGGTATAATTTTTACCTATTAAGGATATGTTTTATGTGGGTTTCAGCTTATCAGTAGCCAATGTTTTGGCTGGACTAGCTCTTGTAGTTATTATGATTGCAAGATGCCCTTCAGCAATAATCATCAGGAAACTTTGAAAAAAATTAATTATTTATAGATCTTGGAAATTACACAGTACACCTGGGGCCACACAGTGAGGTTGTGGGTAGAGACAGAGTATATGGGCTTTGGGTTCTGCTTTTATTGGAGTTGAGGGTGGGGGCCCAGGGATTTTGGCTCACTCCTTGAACTAAGAGCAGAAATTTAAAGCACGGAAGAGGGACTTCCCTGGTGATCCAGTGGTTAAGAATCCACCTGCCAATGCAGAGGATGCAGGTGAGACCCCTAGTCTGGGAACTAAGATTCCACATGCCTTGGGGCAATTAAGCCCATGCACCACAACGGCTGAGCTCCTGCTCTAGAGCCCGCAAGCCACAACTACAGAAGCCCACATGCCCCAGAGCCAGTGCTCTGTGACAAGAGAAGCTCGTGTACTGCAGCTAGAGAAAGCCCACGGGCAGCAATGAAGACCTAGTGCAGCCAAAAAATGAAATAATAAATAATAATTTTTAAAAGGGAAAAGTATTTTTTTAAAAAAGCATGGAAAAAAATATGTGGCCCAAATGGTCAGTTATCAAAATCAACCAAGCTCTCTAAAACAAAGGAGACTCAGTTGAGGAAGAGAGCCTGGCTTTTTATCTAGTTGTGTGGCTGGCAATGTGTTTATTCAAGATAGTCCTCTTGAAGTGGATCCCTCTTTGAAGTGGTATCAAAATCAAAACTCAAGTCAGGCACTTGCATTATTAAAACAAGAAAAAAAAAACTGTCAGGGCTGACAGTTCAGGGTATCATAGTGAAATAAAGGTAGAGAGCCCTTGGCCTATAGTATGGACCTTCCTACCCACCTTCCATGACTTTGCTCCCATCCACTATTTGAATCCTGTCTACTTGAGCTCCTTTCTCTCCTTTGCACATGCCCCCAGGTTTTCCCACTTCAAGGCCTTTGCTCATATTTTCCCTCAGCTCTTTTGATTAGCTGTATATGTATAATCCTAGCTGATTTTAAAAAGCTTAGAAGTCACCTCCTCTGTGAATGTCAAGTCCAGTAGTCTAATCCCTCTTTTCTCTGAACTCTTTAAAATATCTTTCCTTTGGCACGCATCACTGCGTTTCATGATTTATGACCCAGGGGAGGTTTAGATGAAGTGATTAATTAATTAAACACTTATTGAGCATCTATTATGTTCTTTGCATTGGGAACGCAAAGATGATTCATCATAGATTCCCTAGCAAGAGCCCACATTCTACCAGAAGTGACAGATGTGCAGATTACAGTTCAGTGTCATGAATTCTAGAATGGAAATATGGATGGAAGGCTGTGGGAGCCCAGAGAGGAGTG
This sequence comes from Bos javanicus, assembly GCF_032452875.1. Classification (NCBI taxonomy): domain Eukaryota; kingdom Metazoa; phylum Chordata; class Mammalia; order Artiodactyla; family Bovidae; genus Bos; species Bos javanicus. The sequence goes on from NC_083878.1 coordinate 40,967,189, forward strand.
ACTCAGTATGCATATATTTAGTTTAACAAACACAGATGAAGAAATTACTATTGCCAGAAACTGTTGTACATGCTGCTGCTGCTGCTAAGTCACTTCAGTCATGTCCGACTCTGTGAGCCCCCATAGACGGCAGCCCTATAAACTATTAACTCATTTCATCCTTCTAACAATCCTACAGTATGCATATTACTGTCCTGCCCAGTTTACAGATGAAAAAATGGAGGCAAGCTTATACAGCTAGGAGAGGGCAGAACAAGGATCTGACCCAGGTAGTCTGGGTCCTGAAATCTTGCTCAGAACTGTTGCTGCTGCTGCTGAGTCGCTTCAGTCGTGTCTGACCCTGTGTGACCCCATAGACGGCAGCCCACCAGGCTCCCCCGTCCCTGGGATTCTCCAGGCAAGAACACTGGAGTGGGTACACTTGCTCATCTCTGAGCTGCCTCCTCACTGTCCCTTGCTCACTTTCTTAGCTCCTCTATTTCTTGTGTAAGCAATCCCTACTACTAAACTCCTTTTCCAAAAATAAAAAAAATCCTTAGATAGGCTTCTTTTTTCATGCTTGGTGGTGATGGTGGTTTAGTCGCTGAGTCGTGTCCGACTCTTGGGACCCCATGCACTGTAGCCTGCCAGGCTCTGTCCATGGGATTCTCCAGGCAAGAATACTGGAGTGGGTTGCCATTTCCTTCTCCAGGGGATTTTCCTGACCCAGGGTTAGAACCCTGGTCTCCTGCATTGCGGGCAGATTCTTTTACCAACTGAGCTATGAGGCAATGCTTAGGTGCTGACTAATACTTTTCAGAATATCAGTGGCAGTGTATATGCTTGCCTGGGAAATCCCATGGATTGAGGAGCCTGGCGGGCTATAGTCCACGGGGTCACGAACAAGTTGAACATGACTTAGCAACTAAAAAAAAATAATAATAATATTCATCATATGAGAGAATGAAAGTTTGAATTCTCATAGATGAATAGAATAAAAATTTTAATAATACCATTTATTTACTCTATCTTTAAAAACTGTATGATTCACAAAACGCACAATGTATTAGAATAGTGGCATGTAAGTAAATAGTGTATTAAATATAATGTATAACAATCTATTTATACTGAAATTATTTAATAAATATTTATGTACTATATAAGTATACATTTATATATCATATATAAAGGTATATATCTTCCCTGGTGGCCCAGATGGTAAAGAGTCTGCCTGCAATGTGGGATACCTGGGTTCAATCCCTGGGTCAGGAAGATCCCCTGGAGAAGGAAATGGCAACCCACTCCAGTATTCTTGCCTGGACAATCTCATGGACAGAGGAACTGGTGGGCTACAGTCCATGGGGTCGCAAAGAGTCGGACATGACTGAGTGACTAACATACACATATAAATTATATATTACATTAGTATCTTTGAAGGTATTTAAATATATATTTGAGGTATTCATTCTCAAAGACTGTTTTTACTGATGGAGCAGTCATTAGAAAACTTTGATGTCTCGCTATAAAAATGTATTTAGTTAACAACAATATAATGCCAACAAAATTCATAATCTACTAGCATCTTTTCTTATAGAAGCTTCAGTGTGAAAACTGAAGCTTCAGTGTGAAAACTCATGATAGAAGTGTGTTACAACAGTGTGAGAGAATTAACTTATGTGACTTATATAGGCAGGTTTCATTTTCCCCCAGATATAATTTAGCTAAAGTAAGCACTCTAATACTGGCCTGTCCCCCGCCTCAAAAAAAAAAAAAAAAAAATGGAAAGAAGGAAGAAAAGAAGAAAGGAGGGAGGGAGATAAGAAAGGAAACCTATTTAAATGGTACATGGACAAAAATGAGAAAATCAAAATGGTCCTGAAGGTCCAGCTACCCAACCATTCAACACAGTCCTCAGGATGAAAGACCCTTCCAGAGGTCTAGAAATCCTTCTTCTGGATGGTTGGTAGCTACAGAGGACACATGGCTCCTCCTGAATGTGGCTCAGCCCTCTGCATCCCTATCTTTTCCTTCTCCAAATCAGTGAATGAGCAGGGCTGAATCCAGGATATCAGCTAGAATAGCTGCAATGTCTACTGAAATAATGTCTGTCTGTGTACACATTTCTCTCATCAGAATTCAAGTGCACCATACTTGACAGGCAGTCACTGGCCATACAGATATTTGAGCACCAGTGTCCATTCATTTGTTAAAGGTTGAGCAGATTTTTTTATTTTTAGATGAAAATAATACAAAGTAATAACAAATAAGTGCCCATAGGTAGAGTTCCAGTAATTTTTTTCTTGCATTCTTCTTTGGAGACTACTGTTTTATATAACTTTCTATGTTATTTGGCATTTTAAAATGCTAGTCACTTTTATTTGTGTTTTCAAGAGACCTGAGGGGAAGAACAGAAGGAAGGGGAGAGAGAAACAGCTAAAATAGCTCAACACCTGAGCTTGCTCATACTGCTCTTTCTCAAGTTCATGCTTCTGCACCAGTTGGTTCAATCTGGACAGAACCCTGGGAAATGAGCAAACCTACAGAATAATTTCTCTGCATTGTGCTTCATGTTTCAGAGTAGCTATTTTCAACTAGTATCACAGAGTGCTGCTACTAGCAACTGTTAAATTACATAGGAATTTGACTTCACACTGTTTACTGAAGAAATGCTAGCGCATATTAAGTGAAGTTTTATGGTGCTTATATATTTCTCAAATGCAACCACAATGCTAAGTGCTTTTATTAGAGTGAATAAGTTGATAGAATATTTATAATAGATAAACATTTAAAATATATTTTAGATTTCAAATAATCTATGAAAACAAAATAACCATTTATTTTGATGTTCAAGGAAAGAAACAGAAGCTAGGAATAATGTCTTAATGTAGAAAATGCATATAACTTACATTGTAGACTTTGGAATAGTATAAGAATATACATGTCATAAAATACATGGCTTGCAGGGTAATTTTAAGAAATAAGGAAATCTAATTCCTTATTTGAGAAAACCAGCACTTAATTCCCTTTGGGTTCTCCCTTTTCGATCCTTGAGAATTACAAATTTCTAAGCCTTATCTCTTTTATGTTGTCCCCAGTGTTTAGTCCTTGGATTTATGTTCTATTCGAGTACTGATTGCATTAAATAATAATGTTAATTCTCAGTAGTTATTAGTTAAAATTAGCTAAATTATTTGAAATCTCCCTATCATGATAAAAATACAACTTAAAATACCTTTGTTATTTTTTCTTTTGGCAAGGGAGCATCATTATTATAATCACTATCTCTTAAAGATGGTATTTATTACTTCTATATAGAAGAGAGAACATTACTAGACCCATCTTAAAAGAGTGTACAGTATAAGGACATAAAAGTGGCAATCATTTTCATTTCTCCCTACCTGATAGTGTTACTACTAATACGAGTGATAAGATTTGTTTTGTATTCAAGCATATGCATAACTGGACAAATAGCAGCTTGCTAGGTATTTTCTGAAAATCTTAAAAAAAAAAGGAACGTGTGAACTGTGAATTTCTTTCTTTTTCCTACTATGCTGTACGTTACAGTAAAGTGAGTTTTCCAAGCATGTTTTTAACATATACATTTATGTATGTATGTATTCCAGATATTGGTTTATTTAATGGAGAAATAACAGTTTTCCAAAGCCCAGATTCCAAAGGGTATAATTAAATTTTAAAAACACTTTGGGCTAATTTTAATATTTTAGGCTGAAAAAAAGTGAATGAGATGGTAGTGGTTTGGGAAGATACTCATTTGGCTGCTCAAAGAGCTGTGTCTGGGTTCTGGGACCCCTCAAGTATAGCAGCAGCTGTGCCCATAGATGATCCTGCACCCATTCCAAGAAGTGTCTGGCCAGAAGTAGGAAATTTGTTTCCCAAATACCTGCGCCAAGTGCAGGGAGAAGCATTGTCAAGACCCTGCAATTCTTCTCTTTGGGTTTGCCATGGATGCTGTACTTACAGATTCCCAGAAAACAAAGGAAAATAAAACTGTTAGGAGAATTTGATCTTTTCCTAACTCTGCTGTATATTAGAACCTTATATTCATCTCCCAAACTACAGAATGCATGAGTTTTCCAATTTTTATTCTCTTTGGATTTGAAAAATAATCGTAAACCAAAACCTTTTCCAAGACTGAAACAAATGTTATTTCCTGAAAACCTAATGAAGGTTTGGGAGCTGTAATAGAAGAGTTGTGTTTTTCCTCACAAATGGACATATTTTGCAAGTAGACAGTATAACTTGAAGAATCATGAAAATATCACTATAATATGCCTAATTTTTAGGAGAAACAGTTTAATAGATTTAAAACTGAGGAAAAGAAATCAAATAAAAAAACAATATACAAACTATATTCATGATTATTTTGTGTCTAGAATTGGGTGCTAAGTAGCCCAACTTTATCTTGGATGGGAATAGATAAGAATGTAATGTATTTCAAGTGACAGCCAAATGAGGTGAGGGAAAACAGTGCAAAGCAAAGTGTCACAAAACTGTGAATACCGAGAATGGTATGCTCAGGACTCGACTACTTGACACATGTAGCATAGGAATGTCAGTAATCACCAGTGTCATTTTCATAGGGCTAGCGATAACTTAGTTTAGGCAAACTATATATAAGCCCATAAAATATATATATATATATATTTAAGCCCATAAGAGCCTAAAGGCTTATATGGCTTTCCCAGGTGGCACTAGTGGTAAAGAATCCAGGAGACACAGGAGACCTCTGTGTCTGGGTTCAATCTTTGGGTCAGGAAGATCCTCTGGAGGAGGAAATGTCAACCCACTCCAGTGTCCCACTCCATGGACAGGGGAACCTGGCAGGCTACAGTCCATGGGGTTGCAAAGTCGGACATGACTGAGTGGCTAACACTTTCACTTTTCATATATGTATATATGTGCATGTGTGTGTATGTCTCTTCCCATAGTTTCTGACACAAGTCTCTTGAAATGCTTGTAAATTCCTAAGTGATAAGAGCCCTGGGAACATCTCTTGTTGTAATATCTGACCTTTGACCCATCCCTGACCTTGCAAATTCCTAAATAAGACCCCCTAGGAGCAACTTTTGCTCTCTTGAGGCACTCTGGATGGACTACTGGGTGGGGACTGGTCACTGGAAACATCAAACCATGATGAGAAGCTTAAAATTTTCAACTCCAGCCCTCATTTTCTTGAGAAGGGGAAGAGGCTGAAAATAGAGTTAATGATCGATCATGCTACATACTAAAGCTTCCATAAACGTCCCCAAAATACAGGGTTTGGAGAACTTCCAGGTTATCAAGCACATCTAAGCCAGGAGATGATGCACCCCAGCTCCACAGGACAGAAGCTCCTGTACTCTCGATGCTCCCAGACATCGCCCTACGTATCTCTTCATCCGGCTGTTCATCTGTCTTTTAAGAAACTACTGCTGCTGCTAAGTTGCTTCAGTCATGTCCAACTCTGTGAGATCCCATAGACGGCAGCCCACCAGGCTACCCCGTCCCTGGGATTGTCCAGGCAAGAACACTGGAGTGGGTTGCCATTTCCCTCTCCAACGCATGAAAGTGAAAAGTGAAAATGAAGTCGCTCAGTCATGTCTGACTTTTCTCGACCCCATGGACTGCAGCCCACCAGGCTCCTCCATCCATGGGATTTGCCAGACAAGAGTACTGGAGTGGGGTGCCATTGCACTACTAAGTGTAATGTTTCTCTCAGTTCTGTGAGCTGCTGTAGCAAATTAATTAAATCCAAAGGGGAAAGAGGTCACGGGAACCTCTGATTTGTGGCCAAGTCAGGGAGGAGTTGCAGGTAATCTCAGTTCAGTTCAGTCGTTCAGTCATGTCCGACTCTTTGCAACCCCATGGACTGCAGCATGCTAGGCTTCCTTGTCCATCACCAACTCCTGGAATTTACTCAAACTCATGGTCATTGAGTTGGTGATGCCATCCAACCATCTCATCCTCTGCCATCCCCTTCTCCTCCTGCCTTCAATCTTTCCCAGCATCAGGGTCTTTTCTGATGAGTCAGTTCTTCGCATCAGGTAACCAAAGTATTGCAGTTTCAGCTTCAGCGTCAGTCCTTCCAATGAATATTCAGGACTGATTTCCTTTAGAATTGACTTGTTTGATCTCCAAGGGACTCTCAAGAGTCTAGGTAATCTAGGGACAGACTATTTATGATCCGCATCTGGTGGGATCTAACACCATCTCCAAGTAGACAGTGCCACAACTGAGTTAAACTGTAGGCTAAATAGCTTGTGCTGTGGAGAACTGCTTGGTGTAAGTGGAAAAATATACACTTGGTGACCAGAATCACCAGAAGTGATGTGTTGTGAATGTGGAAGTAGTGTAAGAGTAAAGGAGATACACAAGGACTGAATCTGTCAAACATACTTTGTTAAGGAGAGATGCCAGAAACTGGAATAAGCTCAAGAGCAGCTCCATTTGCCCGTCTCCCTCCAACTTCCCAAACAAATCTCAGTTCATGATAAGTGACACATGCAGTGAATGTGGTGCAAATATGCAAAATTCAACCATATTAGAAAAATATGGATCTGCAATTCCATACAAGCAGGCCAGATCTTTAAATAAATTAATGCAAAACACATTTGTTTCACCTAACTTTGAAAAGTGACTCTATGGCTCCTTCAGTCTAATTTTCATGCAATAATTTTTTTTCAGGCACTGAGTATAGGAATTTCCTACTCAAAGGCCTTGATCACATAGTTCTGAACCACAGAAGTTTCATATCTGATGCCAAGAGAATTTAGGTACAAGCGTTCGGAGAGGGTAAATATGAAGGGTTTCATAAGGTCAAATTTAAGTTAGAATTAGGGAAAACATGCAAAACTTAGCTTACTATAGAGAAAAACATCACAGGTGTGGAGAAAAAGCATAGTTATTACTTCTGCAGAATTTTCCTGAGGGAATAGACAAAAGTTATGTGTATACTGGGGGGTCATTTTGATTGCTTGGCAATACCTTTCTCTTCCTATATAATCAGAATGCTTGAACACTTATTTATTAATTGACCCAGAGGTTTAAACCACCACAGTGCCTGGCCTACAGTGTAAATATTTCTTAGTTCAGTTCTCTTGATCGGAGCAGATGGCCCCTCTACACTTAAAACCAATATATTCTATGACCTGTAAATGGTTGGTTCAAACTTTTAAGGATGACATTACTCTATTTAACAGTGCCTTCCCAACAAGAATTAAGCAGGTAAGGCAATAACTTCTTTTAATGAGATTAATTCTGATAATTTAAGAGGCACCGTTTCACTGCAAGATGTAGATGACTTTCAATCCTCCTTACGAATTAAAATATTTAATCATTGGTATACAGTCAACACAGTGGTTATAAATAGGAGTGACACCGAAGTCCTTCTTTTAAATAAATGAGACCATAACCCTATAATTTTCTTGCCACGGATTACCCCGATTCTCATCATAAACATACCTAGGACTTAAAAAATGCCTGTATTAACTGTAGTGAAAGCTGGTGTTCAAATGCATCTCCACCCACAGAAGGTCACATACATAGTTGCTAAGCCTTCCTTTCCACCAGGACCCATCTCCTCGAAGTTTTAAACTCAGTATATATGCTCAGTCTACCCCCTCCCTAAAGAGTTGTGGAAGGAAAAGTACCTATAATTTATGCAAACGTAAGGCAGAAACATCCCGTCCTTGTACCTTTCCACTGTGTTGGCGCTAGTTTGGATGGTGTGTGCACGGGCGTGGGTGAGTGTGTAAAACCCGGCGTTTTCTTAAAGGTGTGGAGTTGACGCCAACCGACCACCCGTCCCGAGGAGCGGGCTTTACTCTGTTTATTCCGCCCTGGCGTGGCGGGGACTATTCCGCGCGCCCTTAGGCAGCCGGACATCACTTAAGAGTTGGGGTTCTCAAAGTAAGTGAAGAACCTGGTGCTTTGGCAGAGTCCAAAATCCGCCTGACAACTTGGGTACTAGAGAGTTAGGTGGCAAGGAAAGGTGACTGGAAATTGCACCCCATTTATCTGGCACCTTCCACGGAGGCTAGTCTAATAAATGGGGGGGGGGGGGGCGGTGGCGGGAAAGGCGGGAGGAAAGGAGGGAGGGAAACACCCTCCTCCTCTTTGAGTAACTGCACCTCAGCTTTAGATTTGGGTATGTTTTTACCTGTATTTCTAAAAACCACCACCGCACTCCCCGCACCAACCACTCCACTGCCTCGACTTCCATGAGAAGCCGCTAGTGAGGCCAAAGACAAGAGGGGAAGACGGAGGAGCGGGGTGGGGGAAGACAAATAAATGAAAGCGCGCGCGAGCGAGGGGGGCCGGGGAGAGGAGGGAGCGCCCGGGACTAGCGACGGCGGCAGGTTCAATTAGCTAAACAAAGAAATCATGGCGGATTGTTTACATTTGGCAGCGCCTGGGCCGCGCGACCGCCGGCCCCCAGCCGCCGCGGCCCTCGAGGAGTCGGCGAGCTGCCCCCGCGCCCCGGCCTGGTAAGTGACGCCGCCGCCCCACGCGCCGCCCCCGCCGCCACCCCGCCCCCCCCGGCCTCCGCCCCCCGCCCCTCCCCCGCCGCCCCAGCCCCCTCCTCCGGCCCGCGGCGCAGCTGGGCTCCGCGGAGATTTCGGCGACGCGGCGGCTGGGGTCCTCGGCGCCGCTGGTGCAGCCGCCGCCGGGAAGGGATGGAGAGAGTCGGGGAGGGAGCTGCAGAGCCGCGTGCAGAGCTGGACCCCCTCCTCTGGTCCGTGGCCCCCGGGGTCAGGCCCTCCCTCGCGGGGCGCGCTCGCCCCGCCACGCCGCCTCCCGGACCGAGGAGGACCGAGGCGGAGCGCGCCGCAGCCAGGGAGGTGGGGCCCGGCCGTGACCCCGCGGCAGGCGCGGTGCGGAGGGCGGGGTGGCAGCTCGGAGCCCGGCCCCAGCCTTCCCGCCTCTGGTCCAGCGGCCTCTGACGAGGACTCGCTCCCTCTCTCCTGCTCCCCCTCCTTTCCTGCTCCCGTCCTTGCATCCCTCAGGCTGGCCCTAAGGTTGAGCACCTGCGCCCCGGGGGTCGCCTCCAAAGGTTGACCTTGCCAGAGCCCCCCACGTCTGTGAGAGCTTTCCCAAAGGCTGAACCTTTCCTCATCTTTTTGGCCCCGGGGTTCGCTTTTTTCCCGTAGGAAGAAACTGTTGTTCCTACAGAGGCTTTTAGCTGCCTTTGTGCTGAGCTTGGCACGGTGATACCAGGCGGTTGGCTAATGACAGGGGAGGAAAACAAAGGCAACAAATAGGGGAAGAAGTAGAGGGCAATGTCACCCACAACACGGGGAGTCTATTTTCCTAGCCAAGATGGTTTCCTTTGCAGGAATCCTTCGAGCATCATTGGCATGAAAATGACTTATTTCCTTTGTAGAGAGAAAAAACAAATCCTACGTCTCAAATTAATCTCAATTTTTCCTTCCATAAAACTTTTTTCTTTTTTAATGTTTAGTGCATATTTAGTAGTGTGCCCTTTTTTCCTCTTCTGTTTTCCAGAACCTCAGTTAATATATCTTAGTCTGTGTCCTATTTGGGGGGAAATCACAGCCAGGCCTGTCAGAGCAAGACTAGAGTTGGTGGTATTTAAGTAACCTTGCCACAGGCTTGGCTGGGGACCAGGGCAACGGAACCAAGTCTTGCATATGTCTGAATCTCAGATATCACATGGCTAACAGGTTGCTAATGGACATTGTAATTTGTAGTTCAGTGAACTGCTTTATCACCTGAGAAAATTATGCTGTTAAAAAAAAAAAACGCACAAAAACTTGTGTTATTGTGGCAATTTTATCTTTTCTATACAAATGTGATTCAGGTGAATGAATATTTGTTTCATAATTTTGGTTATACCCTCTCAGAGGCCCATCTGGAATAAGGTATACTTCTCTTTTTCTCTCCTTCCCCTTGAAAGTAGCAAACACAAGGTAACTGTCTCACTTATTAGATTCAACTAAATTATATCTATTTTTGCTTATTAATTACCAAAGCAACTTTCTATATAACCTACTGCATCTTTAATAAAGCAAAACTTACTTTATTATTTGGCAGGCATAGCCCTACATCTTGCCAACTGTCTCCTCAGTTCTTTTTGATCCATTGACATTTCAAAAACTAAGATTTAGTCACAGAGCAGAATAGGAATGAAAATAGATGTCAAGCCTTAACTAACTCAGAAACCCAGAACTTCTGGTGTCAGAAGTTCCCACTGAAGACCCTACATGTCTATTTTCAGGGTTGTGTGGACTTCAGGAAAAAAAAAAAAAGTTGATACATCCCTAAAAAGCTTCTACCCAGACACTTAACTCACCAGTTAGCTTGAGATTCCATTACTCAGTAACCCACGCACATTCTCATAAATGGATTTTATGTGGACTCCCTCCCCAAACCAGGTCAGAGATCATAATCATGGAAGGAAGTGAATTGGCCTCCAAAGTGACTTTAACAGAAGCAGAAAGCTCAGTCTTTGGTTATAGATCTTGCTGACCCATTAAGGGTCAGTAAATTAGTAAACTGTACTTGAGTTGACACTTCTGATCCCAGCTTAATGGGTTGATTAACTGATGGCTGCTCTCTTCATTATGGGCTATTAGCACGTTGTTAAACCTGAACTTAAGAGTAAGAAGTTGTTTTTATGTTTACTCTTTGGTTCCCAAGGTTAATCAGTATTCATCATGGCCTTAAAATTTGGTAACTAAAGAGGTTAAATAAACTCTTTTGTAGAGAAAAGAAAGCTCAGTATTATAACTACATATGACTTTGGGATGCAAAATCTTATCTGAAGATGCATAAAGGTATTCAATTAGGAACACCATCTCCAATGGGAGAAATACATATAAGCATTAAGGATTTAACATTGACATCCTTTTCATTCATAGCTGATCCTCTTATTCTTCTGTGTGCATTTGAATGACTGTCAAACTTAATGATATTTAGAATGTTAATGATGGTTTGTGTAAATTGCTGGCTAGGAATAGATAGCTGTTTGTAGTCAGTGCCTAAGCCTAGACGTTGCCTTTCAGAAAGTGTGAATCTTGGGCCCCAGGGAGGCACACATTTGTGATCAATATATGTTAGAAATCAGTCTTTATACTGTATTATTAAGTCCCTGGCCTATTTCTTCTTTCTTGGCCTTCCTGAAACTTGTAGAACATTCAAAGGTAGTTGGAATCCTCGTGTAATGGGTATCATCAGTGATTACTCTCACCGTTTGCTAGTCAACATGTCAATAATGCTGGGAAACCTGCTTTAAATATTTGCAAAATGTATACTCCCAATCATACAATAGATCAGGAGTTGTACAGATTGTTTTCTTCCTATGGAACTTTATTCAAAACTCAGTCTATTCTATCAGCTAGGTCACAGAAAGAGCAGTAATTTCCAGTAGAGGTTTTTAAGTTGATTAATTGGTAAGCCTTTATTAAAATGAAGGCAAAAAAAAAATAATCAAACTCAAGAAGTATTCCACAGGAAAATATAGGAGAATTAGGACATTTTTATATTTCTAAAATTGCTGCTAAGAAGAGTGTCAGGAAGGCCGGAGAGGTTCAGAAACAAAGAACTGATTGCCAGAATGAGAGGCCACTTAATCTGGCAAAGAGATCACTGATGATGTTGGGTGGGTTGTGTTGATTGAAAGGTTAAAGTGAGAGGCAAGATTGTTGGAGGCCAAAGAGGAAGAAGACAGTGAGAAAGTTGTAGTAGATAATTTTAAAGAAAAATGTTTCAGGATGTTGTTCTTGAAAGGCACTATGACTGGCAAATCCTCAGTTCATAGGACCAAGTCTAAGAAAATAGGATCTTAGAAACAAAATTAAAACAGCATTACGTACATTAAAAACTCCACAGCAAATAAAAGCTGTGAAAGGCACCTGCCTTCCAAACCAGCTACGTTTGTCAGCATTAAAAGCCTGTACCCACAGGTAAATCCTCTTGAATTATCTTCGTTTTAGTTGTCTGGGGACACATGGCTCCAGGATTGTGGTCCGCCAAGGCGGACGGTCCCCAAGCTCTAGGGTACACAGATTATTTTTGGATTTAAAGTGTTTGAGCCCATTCTTACTTGAAATTCAGTGTCTTTTGCACTTGTTCTTGTTTCATTTCCTTAAGCTCTGGCAAAATGCTTTTGTAACCGTATAGCCTTTCTACAAATTATCTTGGTATTTAGGGGAAGTTATTTTTTGTCCACGCCCCCACCACCCCCAGCCAGAGGGATGTGCATCTGGGGTCATATCTGCAGAATCAGAGGATGTGCTGTGAGAAGGTCTTTCTTTGCAACACCAGACTACACAGTCCACCAGAGAGCACAGTGACATTTATTGTCCTGTCCTGCCACTTAAGAGATTGAACTGAATCTATAATGTATAAAATGGCTTTAAACTTGTAATGTGTACATATAAAATGACATATTTAAAATTTGTTTGGCAAGAGCTGATTTGATTATGAATGGTATATTGTGAGAAAGGGACAAATAAAAGGAAAACATTTGGCTGTATTAGATGACAATCTGCAGATAATTTGTTTTAAAAAATGATTTCATTAAGGTGGCTTTGAGGTATGCTATGTGTTTGGAGCAGGAGTTGAGGGGCAATCAGCAGGGGCTGCTAAGAATCAGAGGCCGTGGAAAACAAGGTGGGGCAGCTGAAAGGATCTCCAGCCCACTTTAGCGGAAACAGCATGTGAACAGCCAAGGCCACGGAATGAGGCTAGCCCAAATCTGTGGAATCTGTGTCAAGTGAAGGCAGGGTTTTAAAGAGGCAGCAGCTTCCAGGTGTGTATATCACAGAGTTCTGTGCCAGTCAGAAAAGCTAGTGGAAGCAAACTCTTGGGGTAAGAGGTTTACAGTTCTTCCCTGAAAGGCTGAAGTCCCAGCGTTGTTACGACTTGGCTCCAATAGTTCTAGCATATAAGCCAGAAGGCAGGAAGAAGATGAGTTGGAAAGATAGGTAGGCTCCATATGAAGGTTAGGTAGAGGTGTGGGTATTTCCCCAGAACTCTTTATATAGGGGCAGCAGACCCAACCCTCTTGCCAAATCCAGCTCACTAGTGGCTTATAGAGTTTTAAATATTCTGTTGTGTCACTGTTGTGCGTGTTATGTGGGGAGGGTTGAGAACTGAGTGTGGCTGCAAAGACTGCAGGAACAGAAAGGGGAAAAAAATGAATTGATAAAGATGGAGTAACTCAATGAGACTGTAGGATTGCAATATAATAAAGCATTCAGAATATAATATACCAAAGGTGTAGGGTCTGTAAGCAAAAACCATATGCTCCAATAAACCATGTGTCTAGGAGTATATATTTCCAACAATTGGAAGTTACTTAAGCTTGCTCTGAATTAATGTGTCAGAATTCTGTATCAAGCCCTTATGTGTGTTGCTACAACTCAACGAAAATTTTAGATTCAAAGAATATTCTCATACAACGCATTTGTTGCAGAGCCATCTTTTCTGAATGAACCTTTCTAAATATAGCACAGGTGAAACTGAGCACTGGAAAGAGTGAGTTTGACAATGGCATGTTATTAACAATTGCCATAGTCACCTCTAAACCAATACACTTTGAAAATTTTATCTTCTGTGTGTATTGCATATCATTTAACTGATTAACTCCCGGGCTAAAAAATAAAACAGAACGAATATCACACATCCTTCCCGTCTCATGCTCATAATTAGTTGAAGAATGATGTGTACATACAAGAGGCTCTGTGGATCTCTAAGAATATCACAAAATCAGGACACACACACAGAGCACTCAACACTGAGCATTTAGACCAACATTTCCTGAAAATCTTGTCTTCTGTTTCATTTTGCTTTTTATGACTGCCTCAAGTTTTTGTAGTCTAACCTAAGGATAACGTATTAGTTTTCTATTGCTATTATTAAAAAATTACTACAAACGTCATGGTTTAAGGTAACACAAATTTATCATTTTTATAGTTCTGTGGGTCAGAACTCTGACAGAGGTGACACTGGGCTAAAATCAAGGTCTCAGCAGGATTGCATTCCTTACTAAGGATTCTGGGGGAAAATGCATTCTTTGGCCTTTTCCAGCTTCTAAAGGCCACTAACATTCCTTGGATCGTGACCCACTTCCTCCATCTTCAAAGTCAGAAATGTTGTATCTTTCTGACCATTCCTCCATGGTCACATCCCCCTCTATTCACTTGGGCACAGTTCTCTGCTTTGTAGGAGCAGTGTGATTTGATTGGCACACCTGGATCATCTCCCCAGTCTCACGGCCTTTAATTAACCTTAATGACATTGTACAAAAAGTCTCTTTTGCCACAGAAGGTATCACATTCACAGATTCCGAGGATCATGATGTGGACATCTTTTCGGGTGGGAGATTATTCTGCCTTATTTTCAATTCTGCTCTTCTTTCTAACTGTTAATTTAGGTTCTTCCAGAAGCAGATGCCAAGGCCAGGATCCCAGACAACAAGTTTATGTGGGAGTGATACCAAGAAATGCTGTCAGGGAGTAGGGAAAGGAGATAAGGAATTTAAAAAAGACAAGAAATGGTGTGTTATTAAGCGAGTTGCCACTGGGAAATTGCAGTTTAATCCCATTGAGGGTAATTCTAAGGGATAGTGTAGAACTCACCATCATCTAATAGAGCAGTGAATTATTCTAAATCCACAGCTTTAGCCTTCAAATCCCTGTCTTTATTGGTTCAGACGGCTTCTGAGGGTATTCTCTCTGGTACTTCTGGCTTATCCTGCATGTGGGCTAAATATATTTCTCCATCCAGGTTGAAGACCTGAAGAAGCATTCATAAGTACTCAGAGCAAGCAGGGTTCAGTGTAAAGTGACTGCCAGAGGTTTATGTATGGGGCTCCAAAGGGTACCTCTTAGATTTAATCTATCCCTAAATTCTGTGTTGTGCTCAGTCATGTCCAACTCTTTGTGACCCCATGGACTGTAGCCCGCCAGGCTCCTCTGTCCATGGGATTTTCCAGGCAAGAATACTGGAGTGGGTTGCCATTTCCTTCTCCAATCCCTAAATTCTACTTTTGATTATTCCTCCATAATTTCCCTGACACTTTCCTCTTTCTTCCTCTCTATTGCTATGATTCAGATTGATTTCTCTGTATCAATCTACTGGTTGGTTTTTTCCACCTCAAGTTCTATACCACCCAATCTGTGCTATGGGTATGACTTCAAAATTTGTTTTGCTGCAAACATGACTTCTGTTGTGTTTCTTAGACAAGCAAGTAAGCAAAAACCTTCATCGATTTCCTGTCATCTACAGGAAAATTTGAAGTGAAAAATCCTGTCTAGCCTTCAAGTACTTCCATTTTGGCCCTGTATTAACTTATCTTTGTCAAATCTTATACTTACATCAGTTAATGTTTATCAACTGTACCCCATCCCTGGAGAGCAGGAGAAAGTGAAAGTGAAAGTGTTAGTTACTCAGCTGTGTAGGACTCTTTGTGACTCCATGGGTTGTAGCCTGCCCAGACTTCTCTGCCTATGGAATTCTCCAGGCAAGAATACTGGAATGGGTTGATATTTAGGACTAACCCATTTTACCTGTGTTTTGTCTTTGCCCATAGTTCTTGGGCTTCCCAGGTGGCACAGTGGTAAAGAAACCGCCTGCCAATGCAGGAGATGCCAGTTCGATCCCTGGGTCAGGAAGATCCCCTGGAGAAGGAAATGGCAACCCACTCTAGTATCCTTGCCTGGGAAATCCCATGGACAGAGGAGCCTGGCGGGCTACAGTCCATTGGGTCACAAAGAGTCCAAGAGGACTAAGCAACTGAGCACAGCAACATGTCCTCAGTCCTTGCGATCTAAACCTGGATGATGTGAAACTTGATGCCTAACCCAAGCCAAGCACTCTTGTTGCATTACTTTCCTTACTTGTCTTACTACTATTGGAGGGCCCATCTTCTGCTTTCCTTTCTTTATGTTCTTGGTCATAGCGTTTCTGTTCTGGACTAATGATCTAATCCCAGCCCATCCTTCAAGGAGAAGGTAATGGCACCCCACTCCAGTACCTTTGCCTGGAAAATCCCATGGATGGAGGAGCCTGGTGGGCTGCAGTCCTTGGGGTCGATAAGAGTCGGACAAGACTGAGCAACTTCACTTTCACTTTTCACTTTCATGCATTGGAGAAGGAAATAGCAACCTACTCCACTGTTCTTGACTGGAGAATCCCAGGGATGGGGGAGCCTGGTAGGGTGCCTTCTATGGGGTCGCACAGAGTCGGACACAACTGAAGCTACTTAACAGTGGCGGCGGCAGCAGCAGCAGCAGCGGCAGCATCCTAAGCCTACTATTAGCCTGTCCCAGCTGGAAGTGAGGAATCTCTCTTCTCTGAACTCTTTAAAGCTATTGTTTTAGCTTTTATTATTTTTGTTCATAATTTTAGCTATCTTTTCATAGAATGTAAGTCTGATCTTCTCAGGCAGGTTCTTGGGCCTTTAAAAATAACAAGACATCGTATATTTTTGCCTCTCAAATCCTAAAATGTTTGGGTTATTGTATGTACTCTTTAGCTATTTGTTGACATTTGTTAAACATAAATAATTTTTTTTTTGAAGTATGAGGGACACATTTTGACAAAAGTGAACTGGGGAAAAAAGGTCAGTATTTTAGTGACAAAAGCCGCTGCTGTGCTGCAAAAAATTCATGACTTGAGTTGAATGATAAAAGGACCTAATTCTTTCTTACTTCAAGCAAGCAAATTAAAAAAAAAAGTAAAGTCACTGAAAGGTTTGAAACTAGGATACGTTAAAAGTACAGACTAGAAGTTTGAAATGTTTCCCTCTCTTCTTAACCTAGCCCAAAAAGACAGGGTGAAGATTACAAAGCATTTTTTCCTTTTTGAAAACTGAAGTACAGTTAAGAAGTGTTTGGGCTTTTCAATTAAAAATTTTTCAAACTTAGAAACTAAATGAAAAAGGACTTAGGATATGACTGCATCTGCAAAGCAAAATGTCCAGTGGTTTCTTGGATGTTGGTTCTTCTATTTTTCATTGGGAAAAAAAAAATCCCTGTTTTCATTTGATCTTTTAAGTCAAGGGGGTGACTGCAAAAAGCTGGGTGTGAGGATTCCTTAAGATATCAGCAGAGTTTTCTTCTGTACACAGTTATACATAACAGGGCTCATGTTTTGTGCTGCTGTTTCAATGTTGGAAATTGTATTTCACAGTGACTTTCATCTGGCCTTTTGGACCAAGAATGGCATCATAGTACTGCCAACAGAAGAGAATAAATGCTTCTGGCAGGGGCCCATCCTTTGCTTGTCTCAGACCTCATTAACACCAATCAGTTGAGCTGATAGGCAACACATACCACAAGTATCATCCTTTAGGAGTTCTCAGTCCTAGGAGATGAAAAATACAAATGCCTGGGCCCTGCCTGCAGCAATTTTGAGGTAATAGTTTTGGGCTGTGCTTTGGGTATCAGCGTTCTGACATTAGCTCCAGGTGCAGAGTTCCAAGGAATAGCAAGAAGAGATAAGAAAGCCTTCTTTAGCGATCAATGCAAAGAAATAGAGGGAAACAACAGAATGGGAAAGACTAGGGATCTCTTCAAGAAAATCAGAAATACCAAAGGAATATTTCATGCAAAGATGAGCTCAATAAAGGACAGAAATGGTATGGACCTAACAGAAGCAGAAGATATTAAGAAGAGATGGCAAGAATACACAGAAGAAATGTACAAAAAAGATCTTCATGACCCAGATAATCACGATGGTGTGATCACTGACCTAGAGCCAGACATCCTGGAATGTGAAGTCAAGTGGGCCTTAGAAAGCATCACTACCAACAAAGCTAGTGGAGGTGATAGAATTCCAGTTGAGCTATTCCAAATCCTGAAAGATGATGCTGTGAAAGTGCTGCACTCAATATGCCAGCAAATTTGGAAAACTCAGCAGTGGCCACAGGACTGGAAAAGGTCAGTTTTCATTCCAATCCCAAAGAAAGGCAATGCCAAAGAATGCTCAAACTACCACACAATTGCACTCATCTCACATGCTAGTAAAGTAATGCTCAAAGTTCTCCAAGCCAGGCTTCAGCAGTATGTGAACCGTGAACTTCCTGATGTTCAAGCTGGTTTTACAAAAGGCAGAGGAACCAGAGATCAAGTTGCCAACATCCACTGTATCATGGAAAAAGCAAAAGAGTTCCAGAAAAACATCTATTTCTGCTTTAATGACTATGCTAAAGCCTTTGACTGTGTGGATCACAATAAACTGTGGAAAATTCTGAAAGAGATGGGAATACCAGACCACCTGATCTGCCTCTTGAGAAATTTGTATGCAGGTCAGGAAGCAATAGTTAGAACAGGACATGGAACAACAGACTGGTTCCAAATAGGAAAAGGAGTATATCAAGGCTGTATATTGTCACCCTGTTTATTTAACTTATATACAGAGTACATCATGAGAAACGCTGGACTGGAAGAAGCACAAGCTGGAATCAAGATTGCCAGGAGAAATATCAATAACCTCGGATATGCAGGTGACACCACCCTTATGGTAGAAAGTGAAGAGGAACTCAAAAGCCTGTTGATGAAAGTGAAAATGGAGAGTGAAAAAGTTGGCTTAAAGCTCAACATTCAGAAAACGAAGATCATGGCATCCGGTCCCACCACTTCATGGGAAATAGATGGGGAAACAGTGGAAACAGTGTCAGACTTTATTTTTCTGGGCTCCAAAATCACTGCAGATGGTGACTGCAGCCATGAAATTAAAAGACGCTTACTCCTTGGAAGGAAAGTTATGACCAACCTAGATAGCACATTCAAAAGCAGAGACATTACTTTGCCAACAAATGTTCGTCTAGTCAAGGCTATGGTTTTTCCTGTGGTCATGTATGGATGTGAGAGTTGGACTGTGAAGAAGGCTGAGCGCCGAAGAATTGATGCTTTTGAACTGTGGTGTTGGAGAAGACTCTTGAGAGTCCCTTGGACTGCAAGGAGATCCAACCAGTCCATCCTAAAGGAGATCAGCCCTGGGATTTATTTGGAAGGAATGATGCGGAAGCTGAAACGCCAGTACTTTGGCCACCTCATGCGAAGAGTTGACTCATTGGAAAAGACCCTTATGCTGGGAGGGATTGGGGGCAGGAGGAGAAGGGGACAACAGAGGATGAGATGGCTGGATGGCATCACTGACTCGATGGACATGAGTCTGAGTGAACTCTGGGAGTTGGTGATGGACAAGGAGGCCTGGCGTGCTGCGATTCATGGGGTGGCAAAGAGTCGGACACGACTGAGCGTCTGATCTGATCCTAAGGAGCAGACAACTGAGTCACTGCTCTAGTCCCTGTCTACTTCTGCAGGCTGACAAAAAAAAAATCTTGTGGACTACAGAGTTTTTAGATAACCTAGAAATCATCTACTGTCCTTTCTCAAGCAGTTTACTAATTGAGCAGACAGATGGCAGTATTAAGAGGAATGACTCCTTCCCATACAGCAAAATCAGAGCTGAGCTTCAGCTCTGCTCACTTCTAGGCCATAGTCCTTCCCTACTTAAAGTGGAATCCAGCAGAATTTGTTAGAAATGCAAAATCTCAAGCCCTACCCCAACCTCCTCAATCAGAGTCTGCTTGTTTTAAAACAACTTCCCCAGGTGGTTGGTACTCACATTCCTGTGAGAAACACTCATCTTAACCACTGCTTACCTGCCCCCTCTGAGAGTCTGGAGTTTCATTTACCTCTGTAACTTCAACATCTAGCACAATACCTGGAACTTGGAAGATAACTATTTGTTAAATTTTGGCTTCCTTTTTGCTATAAAATATGTTAGACATACACTTTTATTAAATAATTTATTATTTGAATACATGAACTTTATACTTTCTCTATACTGTTTAGCATTTCATCTTTATGAGCGTTTATTGAGTACCTGCTATGTTTTAGGCACTGCAAATGCAAAGGTGGATGAGATACTTTTTAGGAGCTCACTGTCTAGTTGAGGACACGATAGGGACAATCAACAGATGTGATGATACTGAGGGGAAGGGCCACAATGGAAATACTATGGCATGAGAGCCCTCAGTGTTTGCGATGGGAACAGGGAGAAAGAACGTTGGGTCTGGGTTTTGGGGGTAGTCTTGGATGGTCTTTGGGGTGGCCTAGAGGTTTTAAGAGTAAATGAAAGCAAAGTTGACTCTGGACAGTAGTCAGGGGTCAGCCAGGTATTGGAGGTGTAGGGATGTAGGGAGCACTATTCAAAGGGCATTACAAGGAGATGGAGCACCCCCACTCAAAGGCTCAGAATAGAGGCACTTTTACCTTGTGTGTCAAAATAAAGGGAAAACTACATTTAAGAATGGCTGCTCTTGGGACTTCCCTGGTGGTCCAGTGGCTAAGACTCTGTACTCTCAATGCAAGGGGCCCGGGTTTGATCCCTGGTCAGGAAACTGGATCCTACATGCGGCAGCTAAGAGTTTGCATGCCACAATGAAGACCCAGTGAAGCCAAATAAGTAAATTTTAAAAAATGTATATTTTTTTTTCTAAAAAATAACAGCTGCTCTTGATAATCCAATGGAGGGAACTGTAGTAGATACTGGAGGTGGGGTGCAGAGAAGGTGGCCAAAGGATTGGAGTTTCAGCTTCAGCATCAGTCCTTCCAATGAATATTCAGGACTGATTTCCTTTAGGATTGACTGGTTGTATCTCCTTGCAGTCCAAGGGACTCTTAAGAGTCTTTTCCAACACCACAGTTCAAAGGCATCAATTCTTCAGCACTCAGCTTTCTGTATAGTCCAGCTTTCACATCCATATATGACTATTGGGAAAACCATAGCTTTGACTAGATGGACCTTTGTTGGCAAAGGAGCTCTTGTAATGGTGTTCTTTTGGTCTGTATTCTCAAAATGTCTAATGTTCAAAATTGGCGATAAATTGTTGGCCGGTCCAATCCAGACAGAATCACCCAATTTCAATACCTTCAAATATCTTCCCTTTTCAAATAAGACTGTAGGTTAGAAATCTTTGACTGTGGTTCAAATAAGACCTGTGCCATCCGATACAGTAACTTCCAGCCACATGTGGCCATGGAGTGCTTGAAATGTGGTTAGTCTAAATTGAGTTGTGTGGTAAGAATAAAATAGACACCAGTTTTGAAGATTTATTACCAAAAAATTGTGAAATCTCAATAATATTTTGTATTGATCACATGTTGAAATGCTAATATTTTGGATACACTTGGGGTTAAAGAAAATGTATTTTTAAAATAATTTCGCCTGCTTTTCACTTTTAAAAATGTATCTCCTAGAAATTTTCAACTGATACAGATATATGACTCACATTATATTTCTGTGGGCAGAATTGGCTAGACTATTCCAACCTGAGGATGCTAGCAAATAATTGTTTCTCACTTATACCGTAGAGCATGCTCCTAAGTCCATTTGTGGCTCCAGATGACTTGGGAATGGTTTTAGCTTTAAAGTTGCAGAGACACAGCTTTTCAATGGTGGTGACAAACTGGGATAAAGTCGGATGACTAATAGGCAAAATTTTGCCTTTATTGAATATTTAAATTTTTTTTCATTTTAGGATATCTTTTAAACATCACTGCAGTTATTTTTATTTCATGGCTATGCAGGTTTGTGACTCGTCTAACTCTTTCCTTCAAATGCCTGAGTAAAATGCCTTTGTCAAATGCACCCTCTCTAATCTGTGTTATTTGACATACACTAGGTAGGACAGAGCTTTAGGTCCTGTTTTCACTTCAGTGGAGATGCGAAAGTTCCAGTTAATGAGAGCGTTGCATAAGTGTTTGTGTTTCAAGAAAAAAAAAAAAAAAAGGCTCCCTGAATATGCCTTAAAGCTTTAGATATTCTGTGCAGGGAATAAAGTGACATGCTCAAATTAACTTTGGCCAGACAGATCCACATGATATGAATATAAATGTTCAAGTCTTGCTCAAATTAAAGTTCTTGGTATCAAGGGGAGCTCTTTCTCACTAGTCAAAATCACTGGATCTCACTCTTCTGTTGGAACGAATTGTACATGATTTGCATTGAACTCAAGTATGAGATTTTATTCACTATACTTATTTTAATACATTTTAAAAGGGAACTTCTTCAGTGATCTAAAACTTTCAGTCCACATTTCTCTTCTCTGGGTTTTGAGAACTTCAAAAATCTTTCTACTTTTTCGCCAATGGTTATGTGGTTAATTGGAAAGAGTATGTAAAGAGGCTAGAATTTGAGTCTTGAAATCAGCTGAAAGGTTTCCATGGCTTATATTCTGGTGATCAGAAGCAGGTCAATTAACCAAAAAAATAACTTTTTAAAGCACCTATTCCTTGAGTTGTTATTTCTCCAAAAATAACCTCTCTGAAAGTCAGTTCACCAAAATCCACTTTCCCTATTGAGCAATTCATGAAATGATCAGTTTGCCAAATCACTAATTCAACAAAGCTTTCCTTCTATTAAGCTTTCCTGAAGTTTATGGCAAATCCTGTTGTATAAGGTGATTGCAGCAACTCTGGGGATATTTTAGTTTTAGTGTTAAACTCTTCTTAGATTTCATTTTTGCTGCAGCAGTTTTATGTTAACTAGTTGATAGGCACTGACTAAAATTCAGTGTGGGCTTCTGGTTTCCTGAGTGTTGATCTCAGACTTTTGGAATTATAATGACTGTATTTCAAGTCACACTGTTGTGCTTGTCTTCAAGACCTTTGATAAATCAGGAGGACAAGGTAAGTTTCTGTCATTTTTAATCTGGCCCACTCCCTTTTCTACTTTTTTGGCTCATAGATTGATAAAGCAAATGAAATAGATGGCTTAATATCCCAAACATTTAAAAAGTATCTGAAATGTGAAACATACAGGAAATGACAGCTGATACGGACCTGTGAATGTGCTGCATAGCTACAGGGCTTATGGCTAAGGCAAAATAAAATTTTAAAAACTTAAAATTAAGACTAAATACTAAACTAAAATTTTAAGATATAACTTAGTGCCGTTAAACTATCCTGTGCAACTCAATTTGCTAAAAACCTTATAAAATTCAGAAAGGTTATGCCTTCTGTCTCTTTGTCAGTTTGCAGGAATATTTGAGATGAAAGTCTATACCATTTATTATAAGCAGAAGAAAAGAAGTAGGAAGACCCAGAAGGGGTTTTATAACAGACCATGTGATTAGGACCTCAAATTTGGCATATACTAGCCTGGAAAATCCCATGGACGGAGGAGCCTGGTGGGCTGCAGTCAATGGGGTCGCTAAGAGTCGGACATGACTGAGCGACTTCACTTTCACTTTTCACTTTTATGCATTAGAGAAGGAAATGGCAACCCACTCCAGTGTTCTTGCCTGGGCAATCCCAGGGACGGGGGAGCCTGATGGGCTGCCATCTATGGGGTCACACAGAGTCGGACACGACTGAAGCGACTTAGCAGCAGCAGTCACCAATATGGAGTGAATTCAAGTTCCTAAAAAATGTTGCCATGACAACAAAATTAAAATATTCAACTTTAAAAATAATCTTGAAAGCTTTACTGACTATGGATAATATTAATTGCTATAAAAGCAATAGTGTAAAGCAACAAGCTCTTGATAAATTCAGCTAATTGGCCATTCTTCAATTCATCATTTGGTAAACTGGCCATTTGGTGAATGGATCTGTAGCAAATTACCCTGAAAGTATATGATTTGGGGCAAGTTAGTCACTGTTCTAATTCTCACTTACTTTACTCTATGAAAGGGGATGATAAAGAAGAGTACCTCTTGGGAATCTGTGAGGATTAAATAAGATAACATGTGTTACCTGACACTTAGCTTTACAAATGGTAGCTCCTTTCCCTTGGAATGACAGTCCACTTGTGGCTGGGCCACTAACCAGCTGTGTCAAATGATGCCAATTTTGGGGGGTCTTAGTTTTCTTTCAAGTGAAGGGATCTGACTAAATTGTCTCTATGATCCCCTTTCATCCAAATAACTTTATGCTGTTAAAAACAAACGCTGGCCTGTTGAATCAAGTCCTGCTTAGATTCCAAAATTTCTGAGGTCTGAGTTCCAGGTAAGGACAGAGTTCAGGGATTAAGTAGTTGAGTCACTGGTGCTAAATTATGATGAGCCTCTGTGAGTTGTTGCTGGGATCCTGAATATTTTACAGTCTCAGAAATTCCAAGGTGATGTGCTTTTCAGCAACCCTATAAGAAAATAAGTTTTTTCTATATAAGCCTTGGATTGAAGCTGTGTGAAGGGCAGAACCTGACCATGTGGATATCTCTGGGTGACCCTTGGCTTCGAAGAGATGTCCGAGTATCAGTTCAGCTCCAAGAGGCCCTCCTTATTGATGTACCTAGAGTATGGAGGGTTTGCTAGGGGAGCCTGAAACCTGGCTGGGTACCTACTAGCACATATACCGACTGTGAGGGGCCTGTTGGTTTCTGTTCCTTTCAGTTCTACTCTGGGCTTTTTGTTACTTAGTATTGTGCATTTCTTTGCTATCCTAAATAGTCTTTGATCAAAATGAGATCAGCATACACTTGACTGTATTACAGCATCCGAACATTTCTGTGCATAACCAGTCTTTATTCTGACTGGAGCATGTCATATTTGTGAATTCAAATTAGTTAGAATAATAAATTAAAAAAAAAACTTTTTTAGAGCAGACCAATGAGCTTCTATTGAAAATAGCAATTGCCTAATTTAAAATGCTATAGAAAAACTCAACTCTTTTCTCCTTGATATTGTACAATGTTAGAAGTTTTCCCCAAACACAGCAAAGTTTCCAAATGTACTGATTGTGTATCCAGTCAATGCTATATCTCTGGACCAGCTGCATTTCCCTCCATGATTTCAAGTCTATCTTCGGGACTTTTAAACAAAGTAAAAAGCACACACTTTCTTTACATTTTCTTCCATAAAATTCAGCACAAATCTGACTAACGTTTACTCAGGGGAAAAAGAAAGAGACATCTCCATGCTCTAGGAACCATTGACAGAACATATTGCAATCTTTTCATTAAGTTCACACAAAATGAGGATTTAACGCATGGGCAAAACAGCCTTCCCTAGAGGCTCCATTGCCCATAATCCCACCTTGAAGATAGCTCCATATTAATTGTTGCAGCCAAGTGGACACGGAGTTTTACTGCTTGGCACTCCCACTTCACAGATAACTAACTGCAATTGTGAAAACCTTTGTTTTTCATTTTCTAACACAATCTTGTTCAAGCAAATATTTCATATGTTTGTTTAAACCCAGAAGATCCATATGGATCAAGCTAGACATTTGTTTTCCTGTGTTTCCTTTACTGTATTTTGATCATAAATGTATGACTTTTAGAATATCTGAAAGGGCATATAGTTGCAAGTATTATACATATACACACATATACACACACACACAGTCTGCTGTAAAATTTAACATGGGAAAATTCATATATCGGAAATTGACAGATTGGAAATTGACCATCCACATTAGCAAAACCCAGCTGAAGCTACCTTTAAATAACCACAACCGTGTGTGTGTTTGTGTGCTAAGTCGCTTCAGTTGTGTCTGACTCTTTGTGACCCTATGGAGCAGCCTGCCAAGCTCCTCTGTCCATGGGATTCTCCAGGGCAGAATACTGGAGTGGGTTGCCATACCCTTTTCCAAACCATAACCATATCCCTAGTTAATTTAAAATATGATTCAATTTATAAGTATGTTATTTTCATTTCACTTCTGGGATGCATTTATTGTTTAATGTACGGTGCACCTGGATGAAATGAACATTTATAAATTCTGGCTTACCTTTCCCATTTCTGTGCCTCAGGTTGTTAACTGTTGATGTCTTTATCTAAAATCATGTAGTTCAGCCTTTTAATAAACCCCAAGCAAGCGAGTTCCTCAAAAAACCATTAGGACATATATTATCCCCATTTCCTTAAAGAAAACAGACTTTCATATACAGTAAATCCCTCACTACTCCAAAGTCCACCTTACTAGTAAGAAGAGCCCAGCTGTTTCAGAGGACTCGACACAGTTTGCAACTTTGGCATGATGAAAGATCCTAGCACATAAACAGCCAGTAGGAGTAACATGCCAGTTTTGAATTGTTCACTGTTTTTATTATAGGTTCTAGGTTTCAGATGAACGGGAGCCTCCTATTGCTTTTATAGCACGATATTAAATTGCAGCCTCTGGCAGACAGCACCTGCCCCCTTCCTGGCATGCTCTCTAGTCGGTTGTTGGCCATGTGATACTCTAATGCAATGTATATTTTGTATTTTGCTCTACATGGGAATTTAAACATTGGGCAACACGATCTCTCCCTGAAGGTATGCAACCCATGGTGGCAGGTCTTGATTAAGCTACACACAACTAAAATATAGTATGTATGGAAAGTCATGTCTTCCACAGGATGTTTTGAGTGGTGAATGAAACGAAATAAGCATCTTAGCCAAATGTATATACTATCTCATTTCCTTTGGATGGAAATTCCCTGAAAGTTCTTTTGTTCTAGCAATCTATTATATTCGCAAAACAGTATAATGTATTTAATACTGCCCTATAGAGAATTAATCATATATACGTGCACTGATCCCTTGTCTGTACTCTATAAGGAGATCAGTGTAGACTCCCCTAAATTTGAAATTAGGAATATTTGAAATAATTAATAGCCACTGGTTATACTATCCATCTGTATGATTTTATATGAATTTTCAGTCAGAGTTTTAAAAACTGGAATAAACAAGGAAGTATTTTAACATTTCAGTTTCTGAATTTCAGTTCATAAAAAAAATACTGAAATACTGACACTGAGTGAGTGAAAGTTACTTGTCATGTGAGACTCTTTGCGACCCCATGGACTATACAGTCCATGGAATTCTCCAGGCCAGAATACTGGAGTGGGTAGCCTTTCCCTTCTCCAGGGGATCTTTCCAACCCAGAGTTTGAACCCAGGTCTCCCACATTGCAGGTGGATTCTTTACCAGCTGAGCCACAAGGGAAGCCCACTGAAGTGGGTAGCCTATCCCTTCTCCAGCGGATCTTCCTGACCCAGGAATTGAACTGGGGTCTCCTGCATTGCAGGTGGATTCTTTACCAACTGAGCTATGTGGGAAGCATAGCAAGGTTTAAGTTTTTTGTTAAAATAAAAGGCAATTCCTTAGTTTAACATTCTTAGTTTTTGTATCAGCAGTGTCTGAAGTTCATTTATATGGCATCTTGCTTAAAGGTCTATCCTCCAAGAGTTGCCTAGCTGAGCTTACTATTTATTACTCAGTTAAAAATGGCAATTAAATTTATTAATATACAACTGTGGAACTATGGGTGATCTTGAAATGTGATATACTTAACATTTATCTCATTTACTTATTAAGTTATAAAATCATAATTTCATAGGATTAGAAGAGATCTTAAAGTTTTCCAGCCTAACCACCATCTGATACTTAAATTACTTCTATAACATTCTTGCCAAGCCATTTTCATAGGTACACCTCAATTGTACTGAGTCCAAGACTTCTCTCCAATACACTGAACAATGCTTCCTTGACCCCTCAACCTCAGAGTACTTACTGCTCAAAACACTGAAGAAACAAGTTTTAAAGGTTACCTGAGGTAACCTTGGCACTTGGGCTTTTGTTTCTGACTCCCTCAGAGTTTATGGAAAGTAAGACTTGGGTACCCAAATCAATAGTTGAAATTTGAAATGGCCTAAGAAGTAGTGGTGTGCTGAAATAGACTATGACCCACAGTTCTGGTTTGGTTGTTAAGTGGCACTCTGAGTTAAGTGACATCCCTTTGGTATCTTGAAATCAGTCTTGATGGGAATATTTACACCACAGAAATTGGCAAGTGGTTTAAATTGTCATCCTAAAATGTTCATAATTGAATATGAAAGAAGACAACAGGTGAAATGCATTCCAGACCCTATCTGAAAGAAGCGAAATATGATAAGAGATTTTGGCTTCTTAAAAGAATTATGGTAGTGTAGATAACTGTGAAAAAATGAAATATAGAATCTTTAACTAGAGTATTATAACCTTAACTATCAAAACAGTTTATTCTTTTGAGATCAGTTCTTTAAATTTTGGGGGGAAACTTGAAAATTTACTTATGTGACTTGTAGAAAACCACTATTTCTTGCAAATATTCTATATGATGGAATCACTGCATAGTTTTAGACATCTGATCCATGAATTGCAAGTCTCTGAGTTGACTTGCAAAAAGCATTATACAAAGTAACGATAACCATTTTTTAAAGATCTGTGATTACATATGGATGTGATAATCTGTAGCAGCACTATCAGATAAATAATACATATTTAAAAAATTTCTGTAATTACATGTTTACCCAATAGGCCAGAACGACTCTGTCCCAAGGAGCTGTTACAGACTGAGTAAATAATACATGTTTTAAAGTCCATAATTACATATGTAAACGATAGACTATCGAGTAAATAATGCACATTTTAAAAAGTCCATAATTACATATTTACATGATAGTCTGTAAATTCTGTAATTACTTATTTACACAATAGACCATAACAGCTGTTACAGTCTATTATGTTAACTCTCATAGAATTATATTATGGATTTTTAAAAAACCATAAAGAACCTAAGGAATGGAATGATATGAATGAAATAAAATATGAACTTCATATTTACTATAGCTCTCTCAAAAGAGGACTATTTCAAGTTTAAACTATCTCAAGGTAAAACTCATGACTGATACTTTATTGAAAACAACTGATCTAAAACTTGTTTGCAATTAAGGAATTGCAAACAAATTCCTTAAATTAAGGAATCATTAGCAAGGAATAACTGGGTGGTGTGATACTAAGCTAAGTTTTTCACCATCTCCATGGATAAAACTTATTTTTGGTAGTATAAATAAAACATTGTTTCAAACTTTTCTATTTCTTAGGGTTCTCATAAAATTACAGTGAAGCATAATGATTAGAATTGTATTTGTGTTTATTTTTTAAGTGCAGTAGAATATCCTATAGTTTGTACATATTAATAACATTTGAGTGTATGTGCATAGGTTGTAATAATGATAACATAGGCATTTGTATGCTTTTCACGAGGATTACAATTGCTTTCTTATCTTTTAAGGGTCCTCCTGCATTAAAAACTCATATGGTACATTTTATGTTTCAAGCTCTGAGTTTATTCTAAAGTATAAGATCAATGCAACTGAATGAGACTTCTGTCCATAATTAAATAGAAAGACTAAACCATGCAAGTGAAAATTTGTTATTTAATGATATTAGGCCAATTATTCCTAGTAACAAAACATAGTATGGAAGAAACCTTTGATGCTATTTGTTAGGTATTAATTCTATAAGATACTTGACAGCTTGAAGTCAGTGAGTGCTTCTCAGAGGAGTGTTGTACAAAAATAAATCTTCCCTTTTAATAAAATTTATTTCACTTCATATTTGAGCTACAAACCCCTGGCATTTCTCAACATCCATGGACAAGGTATTTAAACCATTTCTTTGAATGCAACTCTTGGTACGAAATAACTTATATGCAGATCTAGTACGTACATATGTGCACAACTTTCACAAAACCACATATGCCCTTATAAAATGTAATGCATTCTGATATACTCTACTCCATATATTCTGTCTTGTAAAAATGCCAGTTGTGACTCACCAAGTTGATTTCATGATCCACAAAGGGGTCACAACCTGCAATTTGAAAAGCATTGATTTAGATGTTTTTAAAATTATTGGGCATATAGGACTTCTTCATTTTATAATAGGTTAATAAAAATCTGTCAGTTTGGAATGGAAGCATTCTATTGGTGGATCTTACTTGTGTAGTCTACCATTATTTATGAATGTAGAAAGATAAAAATATAAATTTTCTCAAGACTGTCTTGAGGTGTATTATTCAAGAGTTTTTTTAATTATTGAAACTGTAGAAATTATTTAATGGGAGCTGTGCACAGTGATACATCAGATTTGTAACTCAGAATGGCCTGCTTGCAGAGGGATTCATTTCTTGGGCATTGTCGATGTTCTTAGTGCAGATTTGGAAGCAAAAAAAAAGAAGGGTCGGGGGTGGCGGGGAGGTACTGAATACTAACACAAAAATGACAAATGATCAGAGATTTTTCATCTTCTTTTTATGGTACAGAAGTCCTTGAAAAATGAAATTTCACGGGGTATTGAGTGAATTTTAATGAGTGAGTTAGTTAGAAATTAGAATCCCAGATGAAAAAGTCACCATTATTAATCTGTAAGGAAAGTCAAATATTTAGAAAATTGTTTTACTTTGCTGTCCATTCTATATCAGTGTTCCCTAAAATATCATATTCTAAGATTTTTTGTGGGAAATAGAAGAAAAATTTTCAAGAAGCCATGCTTCCAATAGCATAATTTGTTGTTTAGTCACCAAATTGTGTCTGACTCTTGTGTGACCCCATGGACTGTAGCCTTCCAGGTTCCTTTGTCTATGGGACTTTCCAGGCAAGAATACTGGAGTGGGTTGCCATTTTCTTCTCAAGGGGATCTTCCTGACCCAGCGATTGAACTCCTGCATGGCAGACGGTTTCTTTACAGCTGAGCCACTAGGGAAGCCCCAATTGTATAATAGAAGGTCCAAATTTGGTAAATACTCACCAGACTCAAATATCTAAAATCTAATACTGTCTACTTGGGAAGGAAATGGCAGCCCACTCCTGTATTCTTGCCTAGAAAGTTCCATGGACAGAGGAGCCTGGTGGGTTACAGTCCATGGGGTCACAAAGAGGCGACGTGACTGAGCAACTCAGCACAAGTGCAGTATTGTCTACTAGTCTCTATCTTATCAATACTTTGCATCAGGAGACCAGAGAAAAGGAAGGAAGTTTTTGTAAGTATTCTTTAGTGATCTCTTTACTATTTGTGACTTTGGATAAGCTCATTGGGTAGGCTGTCTTTAGACCACAGATTTATATTTATAAATTCAGTCATAATCTCAAATATGTATCATGCCAGAGTTTTTGATTTTTAAAAAGAATTCTCTCTGCTATTTGTTTTTACATCTGCATTCCTAACCTTAGAGCACAGCCCACCATCCGACCATTCTGTCACCTGAAGAGCCAGCAGTTGTCCTAAGCCCCTCACCTTCCTTCATTCTGTCTGTTCCATCAAGACCACAATGGCCTATTTGCTAAATATATTGTGAACTTGCTGCTTATTTCCGTGCCCACCATCATTTTCTATAGTCGGTCCCTCATTATTTCCTAACTTTTTCCTGTTAAGCCTATGAAATGATCCTCCTGCCTACTTCTGTCACTCCATCGTTGGCACTGTTATTGGGGCATGGTTCTAAAAATCAGCTCAAGATTATGCCTGCTCTGTACTAAAAATTCCCTTTCCTTTTGCTTTCTCTGCCATAATGCTAAGGGTTCCCTAGCTCCCTTATTTTTGTCAGGGTGTCCCAATATTAAGTGCTCAATAAATATTTGTGAAATGATTAGATGGATGAACCACTGTCTCAAAGCATTAATCTATAATTCAGGCTGATATTTTCCAACTAGATTTATCATAAGTTGAACTCAGTCTTCTCCATGGTTACTAAAAAAAGTGGAAATAGGGACATATCTTAGATAGAGATGAAGTCCTCCAGATTTCTGACTCAATTAGGAATTGTAGCAGCCTAGAACCCACACTCTGACATCATATTTTTAAAGAGAGAGAGAGAGAGAAAAACCCATTCCCTTCCTGATTTTTCATATGTACATGTAGCAAATTACTTCCACAATATGTAGCATCTTTTCTTGAACTCTGTACCCAAATTAGATGTTGCATTTCAAAAACCTGGACTACTTTATTGAAAAAGAGAAATTCTTTGGCTTCGATTCTGAAGCCAAATGAATGGACATCATTGTGCAACCTTTTTTCTGTAGGAATTTCCCACTTGCTACATTGAAGTTTCAGAAATTTGATTTAATGCCAAATGATTGCATTAGTTGGCTATTGTAATGTCAAATATATATGTATTGGAGAAGTTATTTATTTTATATACAATCTTTTGTTTTCTTTTTTATTATTATATATAATGGGGTTTGAAGACAGAGATAGATTTCTTCTCTGCAGTGTTAACTACACTAAGGGTTAGTATTATGGAATGTCATTTGACTGGCTTTTATGATGATAAATATTTCCATGATAAAATCTACTGTGAATCTGTATTTTCTGGAAATTTCTCTCCATTGGCTACTATTTTACCTTAAGGAGAAAGCAGAGAAAATGCAGAAGCAGTAGAGTTCTTCTAGAAACTTGTAAGCAATTAAGGGAAACTCATGTGTTTCCCTTAAAACTCATGTGTCTCCCTAAAAGGAACACATCTTTCCTTTTATATTATTTGCCAACAGTTACACAGTGTGCAAATTTTTTTCTGCTTTTAATTCAAAATCGATGCTGTTGGTGGTGCTATTATCCATTCATAAATATGTCTTAAAATTCAGGGTGTTTGCCACAGAGATAGATAAGTTAGAGTTTTTGTCTGGCAACCATTCATTCATTTAGCCGTATGACTGAGCACCCCTTGTTGGACATGTAAGCATGAACCCAAGTCTTGGTTTCAAGGAGTGAATAGCCTAGAAGTGATGATGAGACATGCTCATGTATATGGCGCAGTTTAAAAATGCAGTGTTAAAAGCTCCAGCCACTTCTCCAGCCAGCTCCACTGTTCTCATCGAGTCTAAGTTAATACCATCTCTTGTTAGCCAGGGTCTGCTAATTGGTTTTCCTACTCTTATTTCTTCCCCGACCCCAGTGCATCCCAATATTCTCAACATAACAGCCAGAGGGTCCTTTTGAACTGAATGTCAGGTCATGTCACTCCTCAGCTCAAAACTCTGTAATAGCCTCCATTTTACTGCCGTAATCTGTCCTTTACCCCCACCCCATGAGCCTCTGACCCCCAACTCCTACTGTTCTTTCCCTCCCTCACAGCCCTCAAGCCACTCTGGTCTCTTTGCTGGTCTTCAAAAATGCCCCCAGTGTTTCTTCCGGCTCTTTCCATTGGCTTCTACTGCTGCCTGGAAAGCTCTTACCCACAGATCCACATTGCTAACTCCCTCCCCTTCTTCAAACCCTAAGGTCTTTGTTAAGATTTCACTTTCTTAGTAAGTCCTACTTTAATCACTGTATTAAAAATTGGCACTCCCCCCCCTGCACTTTGTTCCTCTGCTTTACATTTTATCTTACTGCAGAATCGATCACCTTCCAACCCTAGGTGATGACTTGTTACAATATCTATTATTTGTTGTCTGCTCCTCATTAGAATCTCAGCTCCATAAGGCAGGGATCTTTGTTTTGTTTACTGATAACAGCTGAAACCTAGCCCTGAACAGCTGAAACCTGAAGCCAGCCCATAATAAGCAGAAACTGAATATTAGCCAGATGAATGAAAAACATGAGATATACAGTTAAAATATTATTAAAGGTAACAGGTGAGAGAAATTTATTCCAAAAGGAGGGGTTTGGGGAAGTCTCAGTTGAGGTTTATCTCAATAGTTGGATCTTGATATAGGAGTAAAATTTGGATACATGCAGATACATTAAAGTGAAACTGTTTTGCTCATGGTTTCAAGGAGTTTTTCTTTTAACATTGTCTGGTAATTATTATTCATAATACTCTTTTTAAAGTCAATAAGAGGTATACTGAAAAAAGCGTCAAGTTCAAAAAGAAATAGGAAAACAGCTATAACATCTTTTAAATATGTGAGTACACTTTTCACCTGTCTGTGTAATAGTTCATTTTGTTTTGTAGTGAAAGAAGGAAAGGAAAAACAAAAGCATAATCACAGCCATAACATTAAGTCTTATCACTTTCCTCCTACTCTTTCAAAATGATCTCAGAGACCTGATGTCCACAAAAGCTAATTCTGTTTAGCTAAACACTCATTAATTCCAACATAGGCTTTAAAAATTGTCATTTGAATGCTTTGCAGTTCTTTAACTTCTCCTAGGCAAACACAGAAAAAAAATCACTACATAAATATTAACATCGGATAATTAACTGATTAATATAATGTAATGCTAATGACAACATGGGTTAGTTTATAGAAGAATCTTAAATTGAAGTGCCTGCATAGTTGCTGCCTTCTTTTATTTCTTACTTAAACTGCACAAAGTGAAGCTTGAACTGGAGCACCAAACACTGAACTCAGAAGTTCAGTACTGAAATGACTGGAGGCCACACTGACAATTAAACGGAAAAGAACTGAGGAACAACATGGAACACAATTCCTGGCAATGTTTTCTAGTTCGGCAAAGGTCCTGGTTTTCTCTGCACGCTTACCTCTTATTCTTTCTTGACCACACTCTTGTCAGGCTTTTATGCTTGTCCCTTTACTGAAACTTCCAGACCTCGTCTTTGCCGTCTCAACAGCATTTGCTACCCTTGAACACTTTCTTGGCTAGTGTTCCTGGCTAGTGTTCACATTTCTGGTTTTCCTCCTACCTCACTGCTGTCCCCGAAGCTTTCTTTACGGAATCCTCCTCCTTGTTCCCACCTCACAATGCTGGTGCGTTCCAAGGCGCAGTCCACCTACGTGTCCTTCTCTGGACCTGCACTCTTGAGGCGCTCACCCTTACTCCCATGGCTTAGAAACCATTTACGTGCTGATGACCCCAAGCACTTATCTCTAGCACCTGCCTCTCTTCCATGCTCCCACTGCTTATCATCATTTAATAGGCATCTCCATGTTAACCTGCTTAGCACAGAACACTTGGTTTCCATTTAGCCTCAACTTAGCAAATTTCTCCTGGCCCCAATGTGTTTCATCTCAGTAAGTATCAGCATTACCATCATTCAGCTGCTCAGGCCAAGAACCCTCAATTCATCCTTGATTACTTTCTTTCACATACAATATCCAGCCCTGTCCGCAGTCTGTGTTGGCTGTACGTTCAAGGGTGTATCCCGAAGTTGATCCTTCTTTCCATCCCTGCCTTCCCATTTCTAGTCCCTATCATCATCATGTCTGGACTGCCTTTCGGCGTTAGCCCCACAGCTGGTTTTCCTGCTTCCACTCTCATCTGCTTACAATGTATTATCGGTCCGGCAAACCAATGGAGTTTCAAAAAGATGGATCGAATCATGGCACATTTTCCAGTGACTTTCATCACATTCAGAATAAATCCAAAGATCTGCTGCTGCTGCTGCTGCTAAGTCGCTTCAGTTGTGTCCGACTCTGTGCGACCCCATAGATGGCAGCCCATGAGGCTCCCCCGTCCCTGGGATTCTCCAGGCAAGAACACTGGAGTGGGTTGCCATTTCCTTCTCCAATGCATGAAAGTGAAAAGTGAAAGTGAAGTCACTGAGTCTTGTCCGACTCTTAGCGACCCCGTGGACTGCTTGTGGCCCACCAGGCTCCTCCGTCCATGGGATTTTCCAGGCAAGAGTGCTGGAGATCCAAAGACCTATCAGGGCCTGTAAGTCCCCATATCATTTGGCCTCTGATTCTCCCTCCAGTCTCATTGCTTATCTCACTTCGCAGTGACCCCAGGCTTCCATCCCACTGGTTTCTTGGTAGCCTTTCAGACCCCACGTAGTGTAGCTTTTATCACCGCTGCTTCCTCTTCCTGGAATACCTTTATCCTCCACAGGGAGCCAGGTGCAGACCTTGCTTCCTCCCTTTATTCCCTGTACCTCTCCCAGGTCAGCAGCTCAGATAGAACATCTTTGCCCGCTCCCATGCTGCTCTCTTTCCCAGCTTAGTTTTTCTCCATAGCAGTTATCACTATTAATTGTTTTTTATAGTATATTTTCTGTCTCAATACTATGATATGAAGGCAGGAGCTACTTTTCTGTTCCCTGGCACATAGTAGGCACACAATAATTTTTTTAGCAAATGAATAGTTGTTGAATAAATACAAAGTATTTGTTAAGCCTGATTTTATGTATTTATTGCATCCCTGTTCCCTCTGTTTCTGCTTTCCTCATCAGGAAACAGTGTCATATTTCAACCTTGACTTTAAAAAAATATGTATATATATTAACCAGAAAACAATGTAGATGATACAGAGAATCTGTGACAATATTCACTTAAATTATAAATCTTGACCCATTCATACCTTCTGTCTGGCATATTATAATTAGCTTAAGATAATTTAGGTACTGGCTGCATTTTTTAAAGGTTGCATTTTTTAAAGGTTTCCTTAGAGATACAGATTCCCATCAAAATCAAATACAAAAAGGCCATGAAGGAGAGAAATACAGACAGAAAGACAGAATATGAATATTTATTTCCTCCAGTGCTTTCTGAATAATTCCCATTCAGTCCATGAAAGACCTTGTGAAAACTAGATCAGCTATTTTCATGTTTTCCGTGACCCACTTCAACCCATTGCCTGTAGACTGGTCAAAACTGGAGCCAGCTTTTCTGATGTTAATAGGAAGTTAGCAGACAGTTGTGGGGATAAAAAAATGAAGTTTGGAATGAAAGCAAGATCGTGGGGCAGGAGTGAGCTGCACAGCATCTATGCATCAATAACCCTGGAAGAAAGAAGGGGGAATTTGGTTCCTGGACTCCCAGCTGGTCTTCCCTCTCATCCCAGTTCACCTTATGGTCTACTCACCTTCTTCCTATGCTTGCTTCTGAGATGACAGACAAATAATTACAGCACATGCTTCTGGTTTCTTGCCCACTAGGGTACAAGTAAAGCTGAGTATCTAGGACAGTCCTACCTTTAGGGTCAGTCTTTGCCTGGTATTTTGATTGTTATTTGTGCTTATTTGCTATTAGGAAATTCTTAAAGGAGAGTTGTAAGTAATATCAAAGTGGACCCCTGCAGAAAGTTCTAGAAAATCTGTTCCTCCCTGGGGGAATCCTTTACCTCTAGCAAAGCCAGATGATTCTGTGGTGATTGGACCTGACTTTTAGTATGTATTGGGCTTACCTGGTGGCTCAGATGGTAAAGAATCTGCCTGCAACGTAGGAGACGTGGATTGGGAAGATCTCCTGAAGAAGGGCATGGCTACCCACTCCAGTATTCTTGCCTGAAGAATTCCCATGGACAGAGGAGCCTGGCAGGCTACCATCCATGGGGTTGCAAAGACTTGGACTCAACTGAGTGACTAACTTTACTTTTTTTACTTTATCAGGATATAAGTGACCATGATTTCAAGCAACCTACTAAGGTGTTGGTTAAGTAACTGTGTAGGTTTTATAACAGTATTTAAACTAATCTTAAGGGTTGGTGGAGAGGCCCAAAGAGTTAGTGAAAACAAATTGTAAGATTTTTTAAAATGCAGTTTATTTTCACTCACAAAAACTTGAAGTTAATAAGATATTTCAAGTAGAAATCCTGTCAGATCAAAACGACAGGAGTTGGTTATTACTGGGCTTCCCTGGTGGCTCAGATGGTAAAGAATCTGCTTGCCTGCAGGAGACTTGGGTTTGATCCCTGGGTCAGGAAGATGCTCTGCAGGAGGGAATGGCAACCCACTCCATTATTTTCAGCTGGAAAATTCCGTGGACAGAGCCTTGTAGTTTACAATCCATGAAGTCACAAAGAACTGGACATGATTGAGTGATTAACACACACACACACATCTATATACAAATGATGATGCTAAAGTACTTTAAAAAGTGTTGAATTAAGGAGGTTAATAATATGTTCTTCCTAAAATCTTATTTGTTGGATTGATATGTGTGTGTGTCGCAAGCAAAGTAATGCTCAAAATTCTCCAAACTAGGCTTTAACAGTACATGAACTGAGAATGGATGTTCACGCTGAATTTGGAAAAGGCAGAGGAACCAGGGATCAAGTTGCCAACATTCGCTGGATCATAGAAAAAGCAAAAGAATTCCAGAAAAACATCTACTTCTACTTTATTTACTGGGGCAAAGCCTTTGACTGTGTGGATCACAACAAACTATGGAAAATTCTTCAAGAGATGGGAATACCAGACCACCTTACCTGCCTCCTGAGAAATCTGTATGTGGGTCAAGAAACAACAGTTAGAACCAGACATGGAACAATGGATTGGTTCTAAATTGGAAAAGGAGTATGTCAAGGCTGTATATTGTCACCCAGCTTATTTAACTTATATGCAGAGAACATCTTGAGAAACGCTGGACTGGAAGAAGCACAAGCTGGAATCAAGATTGCTGGGAGAAATATCAATAACCTCAGATATGCACATGACACCACCCTTATGGCAGAAAGCGAAAAGGAACTAAAGAGTCTCTTGATAAAAGTGAAAGAGGAGAGTGAAAAAGCTGGTTGAAGACTCAGCATTCAAAAAACTAATATCCTGGCATCTGGTCCCATCACTTCATGGCAAATAGATGGGAAAACAGTGGAAACAGTGAGAGACTTTATTTTCTTGGGCTCCAAAATCACTGCAGATGGTGACTGCAGCCATGAAATTAAAAGATGCTTGTTCCTTGGAAGAAAAGCTATGACACACCCAGACAGCATATTAAAAAGCAGAAACATTACTTTGCCGATAAAGGTCTGTCTAGTCAAAGCTATGATTTTTCCAATAGTCATGTATGGATATGAGAGTTGGGCCATAAAGAAAGCTGAGCACCAAAGAATTGATATTTCTGAACTGTGGTATTAGAGAAGACTCTTGAGAGTCCCTTGGACTGCAAGGAGATCAAACCAGTCAATCCTAAAGGAAATCAGTCCTGAATATTCATTGGAAGGACTGATGCTGAAGCTGAAACTCCAATACTTTGGCCACCTGATGCAAAGAACTGACTTATCAGAAAAGACTGGATGTTCATGAAAGATTGAAGGCAGGAGAAGAAGAGAATGACAGAGGATGAGATGATTGGATGGCATCACTGACTCTATGGACTTGAGTTTGAGCAAGCTCTGGGAGTTGCTGAAGGACAGGGAAGCCTGGCATGCTGCAGTCCATGGGATCACAAAGAGTCAGACACGACTGAGTGACTGAATTGAACTTGTGTATATGTGTGTGGTGCTACTTTGCTTCAGTTGTATCCAACTTTTTAGGACTGTATGGACCCTAGCCCACCAGGCTCCTTGTGCATGGACTTCTCCAGACAAGAACACACTGGAATGGGTTGCTATGTCGTCCTCCAGAAGTCTTTCTGACCCAGGGATCAATCCCACGTCTCTTATGTCTCCTGCATTGTCAGACGGGTTCTTTACCACTGTTGGATTGATATATGTTAATTGAAATTATTTATTAATTTTTATAAGCTTAGAATTACAGTAGGCCAAGAGAATTTTCAAACTTCAGATTTGAACTAATAAATAGGAAGAGAATGTTTGAAATTAAAACTATTTTAGAAAATCTGGGCCATGCCACTGCCCTGACAGTAGTGGTTATCTTTGGTTATAGCTTGGGTCCTTCTTCATGTCTATAAGCCAAGAATGTGATATAGTTCAATTATGATAACATTTCTGATAAATAAAGATGAAAACAAGCTTGAATACAGCCCATACATTATTTGAAGATATTTTATTCAATTGATCTTTTTATTTTGTAGAATTACATTTCAGTTTATGAATTTGCAAACTTTGAAGTCTTTCATGGATATACCTATGGGCTTATATATTTACATATCAGTTAGCTATATAGGTTTTTAAAATCTAGCCCATATAGTTATTAATTTAGTTAATACTAAATTAACATGATGCATTCATAATATGCTCTTAATTTTATTCTTTTGTATTGGAGATTTTTAATGTTTTCTTTCGGATTCAGTTTTTAATCTCATTATATTTGTGTTCATTCTTTTTTATTGTCTCTGTTTAAATGGGCATATGGCATTTAAAATTAATTAATCACTCTTTTTCAGATGTTTCCTTGTGTTGTTATAAGAGTAAATTGAAGCATATAAAATAAGATTCAGTTTGGACTGACTAAAATAAGTTTTGTCCTTGGCTAAAATAAGTTTTAAATTCATGTTTGAGTGAGTGTATTTCATCAATATATTTGTAAGTTCCTATACATTATTCTTTTATTTAACATATTTTAGATGAATTAGGCATAATAAGCATGTGTTAGAAACCTCCTTGAAGCTGATATAGAGGTGTCTGGGGACTCCACATCCATCTTCTAATATTTAGTTCTTATGTACTCCCTAAATTTGGGAGAATTTTGCATTGTATAAGCCATGAAAAAAATTGGATGTTAAAACAATTGTTCTTTTTCTTCTGTGGAAATTAAACAACCAAAAAACTTTAATTCAATATTGTATAATGCCTGAGGTTTTAAATACACAGAAGTCAGTAAAATAAAAGTGATGGTTCCTAGAGCAAGTATAATTCAGACATATTGCACCTATATATTAAAGCATAAAAGTTAACACCATATGTACAAAATACTACATGGGCACATTTGTGTCACCACTGATAAATGAACAACTCCTACTGGAGCTGTGAGCTCTTATAAGAGCCAGGATTTGAGTCCCAGATATGAGAGAGGTTTAGGTACAGTTGTGGGAATACTGCTGCATTTCGTCTGTAAATTTTAAATTTCAACTAGAAAACTGTAGAAGTGGAAGTTTCATTAGGGAAACAATTCTAAAACTTCTAATTTTTATAACCACTGATTTATTTCTGTGTGATAATTCAGTAAAGTCTCTGCCACTTACACTCTTCATTTATTAATTTTTATCTGTAAATATTTGTTGAGAATTTATTAGGAACCAGACTACTCTAAATACTCAGATCATCAGAAAACCAGACAATAATCCTTGCCTTCATGAATTTTATGCCCTGTGAGGAGAGGCAGACAATAAGCATAACAAAGAAGTAAATTTTAAAGTAGATTAAGAGGTAGTAAGTGCAATAAAAAAAGACAAAAGAACAAGGTGCTGAGTGTAGAGGGTTGGTGGATAAATTGCAATATATTAAATAGGAAGATGTAAGGAGGAAGTGAGGAAGGCAGTGAGGAAGTCAGCCAAAATCATAGATGGGAGAAGAGGAATTCAGGCAAAGCAAACAGCTGGAGCAACAGCCCAAAGTCAGAAACATGTCTAGCATATTCAAGGTGCAGCCTTGTGTGGATGGAAAAGGATGAGTGAGAGGGAAATAACAAGGAGATGGTTCAGAAGTTAACAGGGTTTTGACTTCTACTCTGAACGAACAAATTCAAGGATTTTGTTTTGTGCTTAAACTTTTGACTTATTTTGGCTGTGCCGGGTCTTCATTGCTATGTGCAAGCTTTCTCTAGTTGTGGCAAGTAGGGGCTACTCTTTAGTTGCAGTGGGCATGCTTCTCATTGCAGTGGCTTCTCTTGTTGTGGAGCGTGGGCTCTAGAGCACATGGGCTTCAGGAGTTGCAGCACTCAGGCTTAGTTTCCTGGGGGGATGTGGGATCTTAGTTCCTGGACTGGGGTTCGAACCTGTGACCCTGCATTGACAGGTGGATTCCTAACCACTGGACCTCCAGGGAAGTCCCAGTCCTTGGGTTTTGATCAGAGAAGTGACACTTCTGGCTTTACTTTTGAAGGAGTCATTTGGCTCTTGTAACAATATGGGCACTGTTTAATAGTACAGTATGGGGCTTTACTAAAGGCTCAGAATAATCCAGGCTATAGGTTTGAACCAGGTTAGCAATATTGGAGTAGGGGGAGAGATGTCATATTTTGGAGCTAGAACCAAGAAGATTTCCTAATGGATTGGGTGCAGGGTGTGAGAATAAGAAGGAAATCAAAGATAACTCTAAGGATTTTGGCTCGAGTAACTAACTCGAAAGATGGTGTTGCTGTTGTCTTAGATGTTCAGTTGCTGGTGAAACAGTTTTGGGCAGTAAGGTTAAAAGTGCAGTGTTGAATTTGCTGAGTTTGAGTTATCTTTTCAATATCCAAGTGGAGATATAGTCAGTTGGATCTAAAAGTGTGGAGTTCAAGAGAAAGATCCAGGCTGGAGCTACAGATTGAGGAGCCACGCGTCTAAAAGTAGGCATCAAGGGGGCGGGTGTGGATGGAGAAGGGAATAGGGCCAGCGAATGAGCCCTGGAGCACTCGGACACCAAGAGGGCAAAGGAAAGAGGAAGAACATGCAAGGGAGACTGAGAAAAAAGACCAGCGAGTGGGGAGAAAAATGACCAGCTGAGCCAAGGGTTGCTGACAGATGAAGTCATACGAGGACTGAGTATTGACCTCTGCATTTAGGAGCATGGAAGTCACTGGAGACCTTGGTAACACAGTTTCAGTGGACTAGTAGGGACAAAAGCTTGATTGTAATTCGTTCAAATGAAAAAAATGGAAAATATGGTTATGCACAATTCTTTTACGTATTTTGCTGGAAAGGGTAGCAAAGACAAGGGATGGTACTTGGTGAAGATCATGAGGTCAAGAAAGTGATATGCTGGCAGGTAGTTAACAACCAGTTCTCTGAGGAGAAAAACAAGTTTGATTTCTTGCTTTTGCCAACTTTAATAGTGTAAATACCCTCTAATTATAGCTGATTTCACTGAATGAGGAGTTGAGATGTGCACGATGGGCTCTTGAAAGCTGACATAAGCCAGCTCTATGACACTACTGAGTCAACAGAAGTTTTGCTTTGTTTTAAGATGAGAGAAAATGACAGCTACTTTGTATGTCCTAAAAAGACTAGTTCAGTAAATGGCTAAAAATTGTTGTAGTCAAGAAAGGGATGAACCCAATTGCTGGGTTATATTTCCCCAGAGTAGGTGAGAAGGAATGTGATGCAGTACACAAGTAGAGGGATTGGCTTTAGATATAAATAGGTATCATTCATCTGTACTAATATTTGGAGAAGCCGGAACATGTAGTGGAAATTCTGTAGGTGGTTGTTGTACAGGGAGTCTCAAAGCTTATTTCCTGGAACAAAAACTCAAA
This sequence comes from Bos javanicus, assembly GCF_032452875.1. Classification (NCBI taxonomy): domain Eukaryota; kingdom Metazoa; phylum Chordata; class Mammalia; order Artiodactyla; family Bovidae; genus Bos; species Bos javanicus. The sequence goes on from NC_083878.1 coordinate 41,009,872, forward strand.
GTTAGAAAAAAAATGAATTTTTGGAAGAATATAGTGGTAGCTCAGGAAACCCAGGCCAGTTGTAGTTAAGCCTCCCAAGGGGACTCATCTCTTTTCTCCTGAGTTTTAGGTATATTTCTCTCCACTTCTAGAGACTGACTTTTGTTCCTCCATTTTCACATGGCCCATATTCAGCTTTCTTGTTCAAGTGTCCTGTAGGAAGAAGTAGATGACAAGAGAATCTAGAAGCTTAGCTCATGTCAGTCTCCACCTCTGGTCCAGTCAACCTAGAGCAAAGGCAGGAGCCCCTGGCCAGTTAGAAGAGGTTTACTCTCAGGAGCAGGTTCTCCTAGCAGGATGGAGCTGAGGATGAAAGAGTGGATATCTCCAATGTGGTCACTGACAGTTTGGAGCTAGCTTTGAGTGGGTATGCTCCTGTGTTTTTTATTCATTCATTTTAAAATTTATTCATTTGTTTATTTATTCCACAATTACTAAAAATCATGTGCCAAGCATTGTGGTGTGCAACAGAGACATGAAGACACATCAGAATAATACTGGCTCCTATCCTGAAAGTGTTTTCATTTTTTCTAAGGTGTTTATAGTCATCATTGTTATGAAATGGCAGTGGTAATAGTAATAATGGTTAGTTACCTCTTAAGGAGCATATGTTGAGAATTTTTTGTACTATTTGCAATACAAATGTTTGTCATTAGCCCAAAGGCATCATGTACCTACAAGGCATTGTTAAAAAATCATTTATTGCCATTTTAATCTATTAGAAACAAATTATTTTTGGTAATTTTTATACTGTAAGTTTCATAGATCATTTAGTCTTTGTGAGAAAAGGAGCATGGATTAATTACTGTCATGTACTGAAAAAGATACATTACTTCATGCTGATGTTGGAGATAATTCGTTTGTCTTACAAATTATTTTTTGAATTATATAATAATATATGTACATTGTTAAAGGCTTAAACATTACAGGAGGGAATAAAGGGAAAGTTAAAGTATCCCTTCCTGAGCTCTTCCCCCTTAAAACTCCCAGTCTCATTTCCCAGAGAGAAATACTACCAATCATTTCTTATGTAGACTTTGGGAAATTTTTGATGTATATTTAACATATTCATACACACATAGATATAGTCTTATCTTATGCACCAAAAGTGCTTGACGTTTGTTCTTTGAAATTCCCTGCATATATTTCTACTTTAAGAATATTTATGGCATTGGGCTAAGAAATAACTTGAATCCCAAGGACTAAGTTTCTCCCCTGAACAGATCTGAAATAAAAACTCTAGGTAGCTATATTTTTTCATATAGTAATAATGCAGTTTTACTGAATTGTGTTTCAGAGAATTATGAGTTGTTCATAGTTGCATGATTAACAAATGACACAGGTGAGATTCAAACTTGTACCCTTATTGTCCTGAACTGGCTTTTGTATTATTGTATGAGGCTTCCCTGGTAGCTCAGATGGTAAAGAATCCTCCTGCAGTGCAGGAGGTCCAGGTTCGATTCCTGAGTTGGGAAGATCCCCTGGAGAAGGGAATGGCTACTCACTCCAGTATTCTTGCCTGGAGAATTCCGTGGACAGAGGAGCCTGTCAGGCTACAGTCCACGGAGTTACAAACAATTGGACACCACTGAGTGACTGGACTGGACTGTCTCCTAATGACTTTGCCTCTTAGTTACATATAACTATGTTATTTTTTTATGAATTAAAACAATTCTTTTTCCATGCTTTTATGAACCTTGTTATAGTACCTGTTGGTAATGGAGATGTCACCTCTGAAGCGTTATGCTCCCTGTGGTAATGAAAATAACCACAAGTTTATTTCCTTGAATTTAAAATTTCTTATGTTTCCACAAACTCAGAACATTTTGCAGTTTTCATTTTTGGAGTTGGTTATTTTTAAAAAATGTACTGGGGCCGTATCCCTGAAGGATAATTTCTCTCATGATCTTTGGTTGTCAAAATAGGTTGACAGATTCACTTTCCTACCTTCCTCTAAGAGCAGGTAATGGTCATAGGAAGAAAGAGATGCATATTTTTAAACATCTTTAAGGCCACATATTCTGGTGAATGATTTCTCTGCTGTTTGAATATTTAAGCTTCAACTTTTGATATGTATGTTCCCTTTAAGAAGATAGTAGCCCCTCTTTCTAAGGCTGGAAAATATAACCTTAATTCTTTCAGTGAGAATTCTGCAACTGTGACTGCAGAGAGAGAAAAGAAGGGTGGGCAGGGAGCTCTTTTTAATATTTTGAAATTGGACCATTTCACTTTCTGCCTGTAGACTATAGGGGCATCTAAAATCCATTATAGTAAAAGAGCATTTGTTTTTCAGGCCAGTGTCGCCAGATATATAACATTTTTGCAATGTTATGTTTATATTGCAGTTTGTTTTGGTTTTCTTTTGGGCCTTTGTGTTTGCATAGGTGCCTGAGAAAGTTTTCTTTTGCAGACTTAGACATGTGCATATTAAAGAGAATGCACTTCTCTTTAATGATTAAGATATTAATTTGCAGGTATAAAAATTGAAAACCAATAAAATGTCATCCTTGATATGGGAGGTAAAAATATCCATTAGGTAATATGGAGAGTGAATAATGTTAACTTTGCATCTTGCCTGGGCATTCCTTTCCTCTCTCTTAAACAGATATACTTACTGCTCTCTCTTCCCAGTAAGTCAGCTACATTTAGCAAGAGCCCAGTGTTAAACAGCAGTGAAGGTGCTGAGGGTAGTTACAAAGGAACTAGGAAATAAGGATAATACTCTGGAGGAATTTATAGTCTAGTTTCCTTTGTTTCCTCTTGCTTTTTACATTTGATCTTGTTGTTTTATTCCATTTAATTTTTCACTGTGTGAAGTCGTCAAAGGAACATGTGGGTTCCATGTTCCTTTTTTTCCCTCTATGTTCTCTTTATTCCATTCAAGAATATAAGGCAGTACTTTTTATTTCTAACATTTTAAAATACTAGGGCCACATGGTAGATGATTATGCAAAGTAAGATCATAAATATTGTAAACACAACTTTATAGGTGCTCATAACACCATAGGTATCCATATATATGTGTAAAAAATTACATATGCAAAATGCTGTAGGCTTAGGGATAGCTGTGTGTTTCAATAATTAAAATGCACATTTATAAGTAATCTATATTAAAATGATCAAGTTGAGTGGTATTACTGATTAAACATCATAACTGTTAATATATATTTATTCTTAGTCATTTTAAATACAGTTAATTTTACAGACTTCTCCTAAAAGTGCTGGTAAAAAGCACAAGTAAATGATCCTGAAAATACTCCATATACACTTATAGACCTGGAGGAATCACAACTAAGACTTTGTCTTACACTTAGCATTTCAGTATCCTATTTCCATTTTTACCATTGACATTCCTTAAATCTGTTTTTGGTGATTGAAAGAAAGACAAATTAAGTAAAATAATTACTAGTTAAGTAAAATATATATCTTTTACAAACATTTTGAGAAGCTTAACGGTGTCCCTGATGAAGCAAATATGCACGCAAATGAAAGAATAAAAAAAAAAAAAACTCTCTCTCTTTCTTACACATTCGTTCTCATTTTATCAATGGGAAGAAGCATAAAGAACTGATGGGGTGGGTTGATGACTCTACAAACTGAAAAATTCTTAACACCCCAGTAAATGCCTTTCCTCATCCCAAGTGGTGCTCCGTTCAATTCAGTTCAGTGGCTCAGTCGTGTCTGACTCTTTGCGACCCGATGGACCGCAGTATGCCAGGCTTCCCTGTACATCACCAACTCCTGGAGCTTGCTCAAACTCATATCTATTGAGTCGGTGATGCCATCCAACCATCTCATCCTCTATTCTCCCCTTCTCCTCCTGCCTTCAATCTTTTCCAGCATCAGGGTCTTTTCCAATGAGTCAGCTCTTTGCATCAGGTGGCCAAAGTATTGGAATTTCAGCTTTAGCATCAGTCCTTCCAATGAATATTCAGAACTGATTTCCTTTAGGATTGACTGGTTTGATCTTCTTGTAGTCCAAGGGACTCTCAAGAGTCTTCTCCAATACCATGGTTCAGAAGCATCAATTCTTCAGTGCTCAGCTTTCTTTATATGGTCCAACTGTCACATCCATACATGACTACTGAAAAAGCCATAGCTTTGACTAGACAGACCTTTATCGGTGAAGTGATGTCTCTGCTTTTTAATATGCTGTCTCAGTTTGTCATAGCTTTTCTTCCAAGGAGCAAGCGTCTTTTAGTTTCATGGCTGCAGTCACCATCTGCAGTGATTCTGGAGCCCAAGAAAATAAAGTCTGACACTGTTTCCACTGTTTCCCCATCTATTTACCATGAAGTGATGGGACCAGATGCCATGATATTAGTTTTCTGAATGCTGAGTCTTCAACCAGCTTTTTCACTCTCCTCTTTCACTTTCATCAACAGACTCTAGTTCCTTTTCGTTTTCTGCCATAAGAGTGGTGTCATCTGCATATCTGAGGTTATTGATATTTCTCCCGGCAATCGTGATTCCAGCTTGTGCTTCAACCAGCCTGGCATTTCTCATGATGTACTCTGCATATAAGTTAAATAAGCAGGGTGACAATATATAGCCTTGACGTTCTCCTTTCCCAATTTGGAACCAGTCTGTTGTTCCATGTCCAGTTCTAACTGTTGCTTCTTGACCTGCATACAGATTTCTCAGGAGGCAGGTAAGGTAGTTTGGTATTCCCATCTCTTGAAGAATTTTCCACAGTTTGTTGTGATCCACACAGTCAAAGGTTTTGGCATAGTCAAAAGTGCAAGTGGTTCTAGTGGTAAAGAATCCACCTGCCAGTGCAAGAGATATAAGAAATGTGGGTTCAATCCCTGGGTCGAGAAGATCCCCTGTAGGAGGAAATGGTACTCCACTCCAGTATTCTTGCCTGAAAATCTCATGGACAGAGGAGCCTGGCAGGCTCCGGTAAATGGGATCACAAAGAATCAGACGTGACTGAGTGAGCACGTATACATGCGTTTGTCCCATCTACTCAATTTAGTTATATGGCACTGTACTAGTTAGTGGTACAACAGACACAATAGCTAAAAAATAAATATAATCATTAAAATTTGATCAGTTTGCAAATTTACTGTGGTTAAACATGAGATAGAATCACTGTGAAACAACTGAAGACACAACTCCCTAGAGATTAGGAGACATTTACTGTTTAGAAATAGATATTACCTAATAAATTTCATACAAAATTTTCTGCTATGTGGAAGTGTCTCTGCCACCTACCCATCAGATGAGTAGCAAAGCACTTAAAATGTTATCAACCTAATGTAAACAGGATAATGCTTAACATTCAAGAAAAAAATCTTGAAATTGTTAATTAGAAAAAGAGGAAAATGGTACGCAATTGGCATTATAGTTTTGACAGAAAAAATTTAGAAAGTATAAATGAATTTCTTTTGAGTCTTGGATAAGTTCTTCAAACAGACTGAAAAACAGAGAGATAAAGCCCTAAAGCCATGAAAACATTTCTTCATGGTGATCTTGACAAAGTCTCTCTTGACATATGCCCTTTTCAGTCAGAATGGGGCACAAGGAATGCCTGAATCAGTGTTAATCTGAGCTGAGGAGTCAAAGTGTTTGTTTGATGGTTTTGAATTGGAAGGTAACTGATGAACGTTCTGGTAGGTTAGCCTGAAACAGGCAGCACCATGGGATTCATGTTTAACAAGTGGATAAAAATATGTTGATGTGCTGGAGCCAGTGTTTGTGACACTGAAGTGAGAGTGTTTTGAGAGGAGGAAATGAGAGCCATGATTTGCTGGAGGAACTAGCTAGCAAAAAACAAGAGCAAATTTGACTATCCTGACATTGGACACACTTTTTTGGGCAGTCACTCTATTTTGGTATACATTCTTTCAGATGTAAAAATAAAGTCAGATTTTATGTGCACATATACACCCACAATTTATAGATGAATTACAATGTATTTCTGTCTCTATTTCAATATACATGTATATATTTACACACTTATTTATACATTCAATCATATATACATATCTAAATATGTCAACCTCATCTTTTAAAAAATAGGTGCATGTATTGTCTACACGTATCATAATTAAATTAGCCAGCTGGATGAAATTTTAACCAATTAAGTTTACATTGACTCCACTTAAAATATATCTTTATGCTTTGTCTTTGTCATGATTTTGGTGATGTATGACTTCCATCTTCACATTATCTTGATTAACTGAAAACAGATTGCGTATTATTAGGAAACATCATAGAAAGCAGCATTTAAAGTTACTTTTAAGGTAAACTAAAAATCAAAAGGATTCTATTTCCAGCTTCAAGACTTCAATCATATGAGTTAACAAGAACAAGTGTACACTAAGAGTAATAAATATATGGCAGATGACATGTGGTTGTATAGGTTTGTTATACATTTTTAAAGGAATACAAGGGCAGTAACTCATATTAATGGAAAGGAAGAAAATTATCTTATGAGATGGTGAATAATTTTCATTTTTATTTTCCTTTCTTACATTATTTTTCTTGCTGAACCATGCACTAAACTACCACTCAGTCCTCCCCTGAGTTCCCTGGTATAACCTGTAGCTTTACAGAAATTTTTCAAACTTGCTTCCCTTTTAAAGCTCCTTCACCATGCTTGATTCCTTTATATCTCTTCTCTTATGACTGTATTTTTGTTAGTGTTGAACTCTCTTATATTAATTTCCTTTTCACAGTGCAGTGAATTCTGAAACATTGATTGCTTCTAGATACTCTACTTTTTATAGTTTTACATGTAATTTTTTTTCCCTCTAGATGACATTGAGGGATAGGAGCCCCATTAAAGTAAGCTTTTTCCTATTCTGGCATTATTTTTACTCCAGAGATTTTATTTAGTTAAATTTAGTTCGTTTGGAGAATTTTATTAGTCTTTATCATCTGTTACCTGCTTCTCTAACATTTCTTTGTAGTATTAAACACATTAAATATATGCATATTTGATCCATCTGTCTTCAAGCACGATCTCTATGTGTGTGTGTGAATGTGAATGTATGTAGATTATGTATGTAGATACATTCATCTGAGCTTCCCAGGTGGTGCTAGTGGTAAAGAACCCACCTACCAGTGCAGGAGACGTAAGAGACAATGGTTTGATCCTTGCATGGGGAAGATCCCCTGGAGAAGGGCATGGCAACCCACTCCAGTATTTTTGCCTGGAGAATCCCATGGACAGAGGAGCCTGAAGGGCTATAGTCCATAGGGTCACAGAGTTGGGCACGACTGAAGCTACTTAGCACATGTGCACGTATATTCATCCATGATTCAGTTTCACTTTGTTTTAGATGACAACTGTTGTGTGCTCTCCTATGGCAGTATTCAAGTTCTAGTTTCATTTAGAGGTGTATGTTTAGGCCCTTTTTCCATTAGCAAATTATATATGAATTCAGCTTCTTTAAGTAACCAGTTTTAAGAAACCAAAGATTAAAAAAAATTAAATTACATGTTTAGAGTTTTAAAAATGAGGCACCGTATTTTCCAGAGCTTTCTTTTTTGGTGTGCTTTGATAAGTATCACAACATAATATTGGATTTTGTGTACATTTTAAAGCTCTGATTCATAATCAGATTGTAATTTAATAGGAAATTTAATTGTGTTAGAAGATGCACTAAATATTTGATAGATGTCCTGAAGACAAATGTTGTGTGCCAAGAAGAGAGTCATAGTTTAGTCAAGATTAAGACAGAACTGAATCCCCTGCCTAGTAGCTGTGTGCTGAGTAGATTACAGGGGTGGATCTATTCCTTCAGGGAAGTCAAACTAGCACGATGTAATTTACTTTGGATTTTCAATATCTTTTGGTTACTTCATCTCCTAAAAGGATAACTTTGAAAGTAAATTGCAAAAGCAACCATATTAGACCCTTCTGATGAAGAATTAGAAAAACAGATCAATATAAACTGAAGTGTGTATTTTTCTAAATCAGTATTAGCATGGCAACCAAGAGGTGATTGATATGCTTAAAATACAAATGAATCATCAATAGGGTTCTTATGTTGTACTTTGCAGTTAAAATATTCAGGAGTTAAAATTCAAAAAGAAAAGTCTTCTCAGTGCCCTGTGGCCGAATGATCAGAATATTTGAACATCAGCGTTGCTCCTGCAAGCTATTGTCCTGCGTATAAAAATATATGAACATGCAAACGTTTGGATTTTACAAATTGTAATAAATCCTGTAATTACGAGGCATACTCAGTTAGCTCCTGTGAACTGAAAGGCATCCTCAGGCACCCTCAGTGTTCTTCCCCCACTCTAGATGTGCTATATCTAGGGTGAGAGGGTGCCTCTCCACCGTAATCTTTCAGTCCTTGTCTTTTCTCTTAGGTGACAATTCCATAATGTAAGCATCTGTCTACTAAGAACTGAACTGAAACTTCCAATCTGTTTTGCATAGAACACTGGACAGCCATTAAAATGGAAACAATATTTCTCCTTCCTGATGCAGAGGAGATTTAATTGGTACCCTGAAGGTAAAAGGGCATAGCCCATCACCAGTGCCCAGGCTGTAGGGGATTTTTTTTTTTTTTGAACAGAGACAAGAACATGATTTTCCTTTCCCAATTTTTAGGTATAGTCTTAAAAAATGTTATTCATATAATTGCTTACATAAATCATGATCTTTAATTTTTTCTAATTTTCATGGATCCATTTTAAATACTGATCAAGTTCTGAGCAAAATGTGTATAGGTGAGTGTGTGTGTGTGTGTTTCTGGATTTATTGTGATGTAATAGTGAATATACATATAAATAAAGTATAGCATTAGAGTATTCAAACGAAAGTCTTTATTATTTAGGTAAAAAGGTATTTTATTGTCCATGTGTTTTCAGTTGCTATATCGTGATTATGGCCACAAGTGTCTATTTCACCTTCTGTTGTCTCAGTTTTCATTAGCTGAAATTTTTATCTTGTGAATAAAAACATTCAGTATTCCTCCAGTGTATGCACACTTGGCAGATTATTTTACAGAATCCGTCTGTAGCTATAGTTTCTATATCTGTAGATGGGCAGATTGAACCAGACAAGTCAATGAATTCCCTACTATCTTTAAAGTTCCATGATTCAGTGACATTTGAGATGAAAACTTCTGCTTTTTTAATCATCTGAGATGAGGCTGAATTAAAATAATTTCTTTGAAATTAGCATTGCATTTTCAAAATAATTTTAAGTATTATAAGAACAAATCCTCTACTTTATAATCTCCTGACATGTAAGGGCGCTACTGCCTACCGTCGATGTCCCTTGGAACTTGACTACACAGGGCTAAGACCAGCACTTAAATACTTTACAAATTTAATTGTGCTTGTGTTAGAAACTGATTGATAAAATAAATTACTATATGTTGTAGGTTAAGATTTGAGTTCTGCAATTGTAGCTGTTACAAATTACCTGAAAACCTTTTTATATTGCATTTCTTATGGCTGTATTTTACAATTGCTCTAATAAAAAAATTCTATACAAAAATTGTTTGATATTAATAGCAATCATTAACAACTTGATAGATTCTTGTTAAGTATATTTGCAATACATTTAATCTTATTAAACTCAGCCTTGAGTTGTTTCTTCCAAATATTATAGGTCTTTATGAAGCTAGCAATATAAAGAAGAGGTTTCAACCATTTTCGGCCAAAAATTAGGTTTAGCTTAATGGATCAATTTTTTTCTTATTAAACTGCGTCTGACCAGTGCCAAGTAATACATTCAGCATTGATCTTTGTCTCGCCCTGCTGTAGCTTGTGTTCTCTTTATGTACATGAAAAATAAGGTGCCAGGAATGAAAACAATGCCTGTATAATACAAATATAGAATTTTTCTCAGACTTCCATTCAGTTTATCATTTCACTTTGTTATTAATGCCTTGCCTGCTGCTTTTCAGAAATGTGTTTTTAAAAAGCACATTTATTTCCATAAAGAATGCTTTCTTCTGGTGTAATTATAAAAAACATACACCATAGGCTGGGAGTACATCAATTGTTTCAGCAGCATGGACAAAATGTATGAGCCTTGTTCGCGTGGGCGAAGTCTGTTCTAAGTGTGGAGCCATCTGGGGTCTTGACCCATTAACACTGAGGAGCTGAAGTGTACTGGTTAGAACCATTTTGAAGTTCTATTTTTCTTTTAGTAAAAATAGAAAGATAAATAAAAACAGAACCAGATTTTAATAGATACAGAACATGTCTGGGGCAAATTAAAAGTGGTGTCAGTGCTTCTTTGCAGTTCTTTGAGACATGTACAGTTGTAACAGGAGCCCCCAGATCTCTTCATTCCACTCCTGTCTTTTTTTCCACCCCAGTGTGTGGACATGACTCAGTCATGTCAGACTCTTTGCGACCCCATGGACTGTAGCCCGCCAGGTTCCTCTGTCCATGGAATTTTCCAGGCAAGAATACTGGAATGGGTTGTCATTTCGTCCTCCAGGGGAATCTCCTCAACTGAGGGATTGAACTCACATCTCTTGAGTCTCCTGCATTTGCAGGTGGATTCCTTACCACTGCACCACATAGGAAGCCCCTCCACCCCGATACATTCCACCTACTTCACAGGAGAATCTGGTATTGCCATGCTTGGAACTTCTCCTCTCCTTAAAAGTTTTTCTTGGCTTTTCTCTTCTCTGAAGGATAGAATTGAGACTCTACCTTGGGTAGGGTATTTATTAATAAAAACAGGCAGATTGGTCTTCATCCTGGGTTTTCACCCGTGTTTTGCATTCCCCGGAACAAACCTTTGATTCAGGTATTTCCAAATACACCTTGTGCATCTCTTCATTCACGCTCTTCCACTGGTTAAAATGACCTTTCACCTTTCCTTTATACTTTTCACCTGTCGTATTTTTGCCAAGTCCTTCAAGCCTCAACTTCACATGTCACCATTGCTTCAGAAGGTTACCTGCTTACCTGCACAAAATGTGCTTTAATGGAAACACAGATTTTGGAGTCACACAGATTTTGTTGGAATATACCACAGTCTAGCTATATACAGGACCTTGGGTGATTAGTTAACCTATTTAGTAATCTCACTTCAGCTTTAAAGTGGAGATTATAGTATTCATTGCATATGGTTCTTTTAAAAATTAAATGTATATAAGCTTGGCATATGGTTGTATGGGTGTGTGTGCTTAATTGCTCAGTTGTATCAGACACTTTACGACCCTTTGGACTATACCCACCCGACTCCTCTAGTCCATGGGATTTTTCAGGCAAGAATACTGGAGTAAATTGCCATTTTCCTCTTCCAGGGGATCTTCCCAACCCAGGAGTCGAACCTGCAACTCCTGTGTCTCCTGCATTGCTGGCAGATTCTTTACCTGATAAGCCACTACAGAAACCCTTATATAGTTGGCATGTGATAAAAATAGTAATATTCTTTCCTCCTTCTTGAAAGCCTGTGGCCTGGCACACATCATGTATTGCCATGTTGCAATAATTTTTTTTTCATTTTTATTTGTTACATCATCAACTGGTTTTTAAGTTCCTTTTCCTTAATGATGGCTCTGTATAGTACTTTGTATCTTTCATGATGCAGAGCAAAATAAACCATACATGGTAGACATTTAAGAATTTTTTTCCTTCAAATAAAGAGAAAAATGTCTTTCTCCTCCATTATCTTCCTACACATTGTACTCTGACAACATCAGAATCCAGTTTTGTAATTCTTACAATTGGTTTTAGATTTTTCTCTTAGTCTTTTTTTTTTTTTTTTTTTAAGAAGCTAGCCTTCATTGGGAAGCCTGAGCCCCCTACCAACTTACAGGCATAACAACCAATATGAGGCATGTGCATTGCAGGTAGGAAAGAAAGTGCACTAAACTCAAAAGACTTAAAACGGGGTCTTTCAAGTTTGAGCCAAGTGATATCCTCTACTCTGTTTAATTATTGAAGGAGTGATTTGATTTCAAGTTCTAGGTAAGGGTTCTTATATATCAAAGTAGAATAAATACCATACATACTATCTGGAACATAGCTGTAATATTGGCTGCATTGCTCTCTCTCTGGCTGGGAATGGGAGTAATAATCCATAGAAAGCTCTCATATTTTCCAGGCCATCGAATATGTGAGGTTTTCAAAGCCATGATCTTTTCCATAATCTGATGGCCCCATCTGCTATCAGAGGTTCTGGCCCTGCTTAAAATCAAGGAAATCCTCTTGGGCAGTTTTTGGGAGAGGCTTCATGGATGACAGCAGTTATTAAATGGGTTTTTGGGAAAATTATGTCCTTTTAAGGATGGATTTCTGAGTAATTTCCCTAAATAACTGAGATATAATGGAGTTATAATTTGATCCAAGGCAGCCAAGGTGTAAACATGCTTTTGTAATAGACATGTGAATGCAAACACACACATACGCACACCAGTAGTGTAGCATCGATAGTGAAATATACCCTATGTGTGAGAGCACCAAACTGACATAATAGGCTGACTCTTCTGGATGATCAAGATTGGCCTACAGATGTCTTAAGTGGGGTATAAGTTACAAAGTAAAAGCAAAACTAGCACATAAAGCGTAGGATTTCTAGAGTAATGCTTACTTTTTTAAAAACAAGGTTAATACTGAATATATATGATTTATACCCCATCAATTCTTTTAGTCTTTCTAATATTTAATTACTGCATATAAAACCATACTTTTTAAATTTTAAAAGTAAAATAAAAGGATAAAATATGATTGTGGAATCCATGTTTTTTATAATACCTTTTCGGCTTCAGTCTTAAAGTCTATGACAAAAGTGTTGTCAAGGCTAGTGAGAGGAAAACATGTCTTTGACATTTTGCCAAGGAAAATTGTACATACCTTGAAATTTCAGCTAACTCAATTCATAGGCGCTTTTGATTTGTTTGGGCTAAAAATAAAAATAATACCTATATTTAATTTTTTAAAATATTTAAACCATCCAGAGGGGCAAAAATGAAAAGTGAACATTTCTCTTAACCAACTGCTTTATTCATCTTGGAAACCACTTTTAGCTCTTTTATGCTTCTTTCCCTTGTCACCTCCCTCTGCCTGCCAACCCACTCTCTCTCTTTTCTCTTTCTTCCTCTCTTTTTGTTTTTCTACTCAATTATATTATCAGGTAATGAAATTATTCTTTCATTTTCTGAGTTACCAATCTTGGACTACTCAGATGATTGTCAACAATGAACAGCGAAGTCTTTTCACACAATCACTGCCTATCACATCCTCTTCTCTGAATTCTGATTTCTGTCATGTTTAATATGCATGCATTTTATTCTGTATTTATAATTAGGCCTCCTCCTCTTCTTTCTTCTTCTTCCTAATCTTCTTCATTACTGTAGAATAATTCTATACATTTTAACCCAATAAAACTGTACTATGTTATGTAGGTTTTGTTCGATATTAATAACCAGGACCAAGTACCTTTGTTGGACTTAGGCAAAGTAAATGGAGTAATATTTCACTAAACTCCCACTGCTGGAAGGAGGGGATCCTAAACGTCCAAGTCCAATGGATATATATTTGAATGTCAGCAGTCTTAATTTTTTACTTTCATAATTTCCAGGAATTTTTCCTTTCTCTTTTTTTTCATAAACAGCTTGGTCTTGTTAAGGAGTATTATCTTCTTTCAAATCTCTTTAAAGGTAATTATTGCAATTTTTAAGTTTTTTTTTTTGCTGAACAATGTTTTTTCTCTGTCCACTTGTCTGTTTTGCAAGTTCTTCGTCCTTCTTTTAATGCTATTAGCATCCCTCCAATATGGTGATTTTCTGTATGTTTCCTCTCCTGGCATGTAAGTTTCCAACAGAACTTCCCTTCAGATGGAGGCACCATTAAGAATTTGTGAGGTTTTTTGGAAGAAGGTGTGGGTATGGAGCAGGTAGGCACTTGGGGCCTCCCATAACTGGCACATAGAAGGCTTTCTGTTGGCCTTAGACCACTTTGATCTCGTTTTTCTCCTTGGTTGCTGGTGAGAAGGCCTAATACTACATCCAGCTCTGCTCTATTTTTCTCTCAGGCCCAACTGGTATATATACCAGTCATATAATCCACTTCCTTTAGAAAGTAATGCTTTTTTTTTTTGCGGGAGGGTACTGTAATTTGCTACTGCTTACATCACATGCTAGAGAGGGAGAGTAGAGAGAAAGCTCTTTGTTGTTTGGCTGTTCAGAATGTAATTATTCAATTACCTCCCTGCTGATGGGCTTCCGTGGTGGTTCTGACAGTAAGGAATCTGCCTGCAATGCTGGAGACTTTGGTTCAATCCCTGGGTCAGGAAGAGCCTCTGGAGAAGGGAATGGCTACCCATCCAGCATTCTTACCTGGAGAATTCCATGGCAGAGAAGCCTGGTGGGCTACAGTCCATGGCGTTGCAAAGAGTTGGACGTAACTGAGTGACTAACACTTTCACTACCTGCTGAGAGCCTCACAGCTGTCTCCTCCTCTTAGGCTGTTGACTGAACTTGGGCTGTTCTTTTCTCTGAAGTTTTGGGCTGCAATTTTCTTTCTAGTTTTTTTCTCCTTTAATTTGCTTCCATTTTCTTTGAATCAATTTCCTCTGACTTTACGGTTTCCTTTTTTATTTTTTTATTTTTTTTAATTAATTTTATTTTATTTTTAAACTTTACATAATTGTATTAGTTTTGCCAAATATCAAAATGAATCCACCACAGGTATACATGTGTTCCCCATCCTGAACCCTCCTCCCTCCTCCCTCCCCATACCATCCCTCTGGGTTGTCCCAGTGCACTAGCCCCAAGCATCCAGTATCGTGCATCGAACCTGGACTGGCAACTCGTTTCATACATGATATTTTACATGTTTCAATGTCATTCTCCCAAATCTTCCCACCCTCTCCCTCTCCCACAGAGTCCATAAGACTGTTCTATACATCAGTGTCTCTTTTGCTGTCTCGTACACCGGGTTATTGTTACCATCTTTCTAAATTCCATATATATGCGTTAGTATACTGTATTTATGTTTTTCCTTCTGGCTTACTTCACTCTGTATAATAGGCTCCAGTTTCATCCACCTCATTAGAACTCATTCAAATGTATTCTTTTTAATGGCTGAGTAATACTCCATTATGTGTATGTACCACAGCTTTCTTATCCATTCATCTGCTGATGGGCATCTAGGTTGCTTCCATGTCCTGGCTATTATAAACAGTGCTGCAATGAACATTGGGGTACACGTGTCTCTTTCCCTTCTGGTTTCCTCAGTGTGTATGCCCAGCAGTGGGATTGCTGGATCATAAGGCAGTTCTATTTCCAGTTTTTTAAGGAGTCTCCACACTGTTCTCCATAGTGGCTGTACTAGTTTGCATTCCCACCAACAGTGTAAGAGGGTTCCCTTTTCTCCACACCCTCTCCAGCATTTATTATTTATTATTTATTAGACTTTTGGATCGTAGCCATTCTGACTGGTGTGAAATGGTACCTCATAGTGGTTTTGATTTGCATTTCTCTGATAATGAGTGATGTTGAGCATCTTTTCATGTGTTTGTTAGCCATCTGAATGTCTTCTTTGGAGAAATGTCTATTTAGTTCTTTGGCCCATTTTTTGATTGGGTCATTTATTTTTCTGGAGTTGAGCTGTAGGAGTTGCTTGTGTTTTCTGAGATTAGTTGTTTGTCCGTTGCTTCATTTGCTATTATTTTCTCCCATTCTGAAGGCTGTCTTTTCACCTTGCTAATAGTTTCCTTTGATGTGCAGAAGCTTTTAAGGTTAATTAGGTCCCACGGTTTCCTTCTGACTTGTGTTTTTTATTTACCAGCAGTCTTAGGGTTTCACTCTTTGGAAAACAAAATAAAACCACCTCTTCTGCCATTTCAGTGTGCCTTGGAAAGGGAGGGAAGGTAGATATGAGCAGTCGGTTTGGTTTCATGAGCTAGGATCAAGGACTGATCTGATAGAACTGTGCTTTAGAAAGATGACTCTGCCAGTAGATGGAGGGTAGAAAAAGGAGAAACTGAGGCAGGGAGACTGGTTAGGAGGGTGTAACACCAGTTTGGGTATGAGATGGTGAGTGTTTTAACTAGGACAGTTCTTTATTCTTTTTATTTTATTTATTTGATAATTGTAATTATTGTTTAGTTTTGTTTAGTTTTAGGGGCCATATGAAAATAATGTTATGTGCTAAAACTGCTTACACCTCTTACACGTTTTGTGTACCATACTGTGACAATGAGAAATAATGTTTGGTAGCAATGATCCTGAGAGTGCAAAATCTTTAATTATGAAATAAGAATTCATTATGCTGACCAGACTACATTTTCTAAGACAAAGCTAAAGGAACACTTTCAACTAGGTGTTACAATAATATTGTTTTCTAGTTGTGGAGAAACTTCAACTAACTTCAAGAATCCAGAGGCACTCACATCTGTTTTTTTGTTTATTTACTTGTTTCTTTTATGTCAAAAGGAAGTATGATGGAAATCCTACCTTTATTCAATTATGTGACCAAAGCTTACATGTGAGGGACTTAAGAATTGTCTTGCTTTTTAAATAGGGCAAGCAAAACCAGATTAGCAAGACTGCAGAGTCACTGAATTTAATTGATATTTTCAGAAGTGGTCTGAGTTTCTGCATTTAATGTAATTAAAAAGAATCCAAACAAATGCTTAACACAGTTTCTCTAGGTTCTTTGATGGTGTTAGCATATTCTTCATATTTTAAGGTATTACATAAACTTTGAGCATTAGAGGAACAGTGAAAAGAGAAGGAACCAGATCACTTTCAGTGTAACTATTATTATACTCATCTAGTAGGAAGAAAAATAGAACAATCCTATGTATTATGAGTCTATAAAAAATACATCTTTGTCAAGGAAGTTTTTTGTTTCTGTAATAGTTTGGTAGTTACTCCATCACAATGTAAAATGGTGTGTACATAATTATTAAGCATATTCCCAGTGAAGTACACATCTATTTCCTTTGCAGATGTGCACTTTATAATTTCTTCTGTTCATAATTTGCTTATTGCCACACAATTCCCTTTTCTCCTAATAACAAAATAAATGCAAGATGATTTATGAAACTTTTGAATCTTTTTCCTTTCTTTTATTAGATCATTAAGAATATTCTAATAGACTCTCTTCTTCAGAGCAAATATATTGCCATAGTTTTCTGTGTTGTTGGAGAATGTTTTCTTTCATTTACTCATCTCTTTCTGTTTCTCCTGTCTCTTTGTGTTTATTTTAGTCAATAAATGGATGAAAAGAAAAAGCCTGAGAAACAAAATGCAGAGTATATTTTTGCTTGCTAGTTGATAAATTATTTAGGAAAGATGTGAGGAATGATAAAATATAACCTGCATTTTGCAAAGCACTTTAAAAAACTTTCTAGAGCAGCTTTGTAAATTGTGTCCTATTCTGGCTTCTTAATGATCCTGTGAGTCTGTAGGGCTAGATATTAAATTTTTAGGGTGAGGATTGAAAAGCCCATTTGCAGAAAGCTTGAGCGACTCTTTCAAAGCCCTATAGCTAATTGTGGTACTGACAAGTCTTGATTCACATCTAATTCTCATTTTGGGAATGACCTTCTACTACAAGTAAAGCACAAAAGCAGACACTATAGCTGGCAACAAATGAACAAAGAAAGAAATAAACAGAGTATTTATTCAGCAATCTTCCTAATTGATACTATGCCCCAGTATCATTATATTGATTGTTTAGATATGTTGATTGGCAATCTGCACTGATTGTTAAAATGGCCAGAGTAAACAGATTATGTTTTCCTTCATGAGAGATGCAAACACGTGCCCAACAAATGTTATAGAATCTACAAACCAGAGAGAAGCCCCTGCAAGGACCTTGTTCAGCATCCTGGTTTTAGACACGGAGAGACCAAGGCTTAAAAAAATCAGATGACTTGTCCAGGATCATACTGTTGTTAGTTTTAGACTCACTAATAAAAATTCAGATTTCCTTCCTTTTCAGCCTAGAAGTCAGATCTTATTCTGAGCCAAATCTTCCCGTTTACATACTAATTATTACCCAAATCATTAAAAAACAGGAGTACAAAGAAATTTCTAGTTCCCATTAATGAGATGGGAATGTCATAGGATTTCTGATCTGTGTTTCAAAAAAGAAAATGTAAGTTAAGAGAGGTGGAAGAAAGAAAATGGAATTGTGTTCTAAGCTCTTGCTCCTCAATGCAATTGAGGGCCCAGCAATGTTAGCAAATACCTGACAGCTTGTAAGACATGTAGATTCTCCAGTTACAGACTAGACCAGACAGAATCTGCAAGATCTTTACATGGTGTGTGGATATATTATAGTTGAGAAGTTCTGCTCTAGATCAACAGAGTAAAAAGAATGAATTTTTTGTTTGCTTTTCTCCCATCAATTCTTCTTTCTCATGCAAAAAATGTCTAAGTAACAAATTGTCAAGATTTAGCTTTTCAAAAAAGTGGAGTGGCTTCTACAAATTCTTGTTTGACACATTAGAACCCTTTGTAAGAAATCTCTCTCTCAGAATTATAAAATGCTTTAATTTAAAAAAATTGTTATCTATATGCCAGGTATCAGGAGTATCTAAAGTGCCATTTGAGGAAAAAATAAATGAATGGATATATTGTACACATGCTCTTCATGATGTTAAGGATTCTTCTCTGTTTAGAATGCAGAAGTGTTCAGGTTTGTCTTTATTTTGTGTAAGGCTTAGTCTTACAGGTTTGATCTGAGTTTTTGAGATCATAGTGTGAAAAGCTCAAAAGAGAATCTATTTTGTATATAAAATTTTAGAGACAAATGAAGGCAATATGAAGTCAATAATGTATTTGTGTGTAAGCGAATGACCTCCAGTGACAAAATGTTTATCTCAGTTAAATGTAGACCAGTGACTTTAAAGTAAATACGAGGTTTGTATTTTCACACAATGCAAATGAAAATGGCTCTTGTTATTTACCCTTTATATCTTATATTATTGAGAAGAGGCTATGCTAATGAAGGGTTCCCAGGTGGTGCTAATTGTAAAGCACCCGCCTGCCAATGTAGAAGATGTAAGAGATGCCACGTCCATCCCTGGGTTGGAAAGATCCCCTGGAGGAGGGCATGGCAGTCCACTCCAGTATTCTTGCCTGGAGTATCCCATGGACAGAGGAGCCTGGTGGGCTACATCTACAGGGTCACACAGAGTCGGACGTGACTGAAGTGACATAGCATACCCGTGCTAATGAAAGGGGGCATCCCTGATGGCACAATGATAAAGAATCTGCCTGCCAGTGCAGAAGATGCTGGTTCGATGCCTGGGTCAGGAAGATCCCCTGGAGAAGGAAATGGCAATCCACTCCAGAATTCTTATCTGGGAAATGCCATGGACAGAGGAGCCTGGCAGGCTACAGTCCACGGGGTTGCAAAAGGATCAGGCATGACTTAGCAACTAAAGAACAACAGCAAGATAATGAAAGGGCAGTCTGATATGTTTGCAGTCCAGATTTTATTCTCTCCTTGTTTTGTTGCAAGGCTTTCAGGGCACGAGTCAGTGTGGTGAGGGAAGTGGAACTTGACTGCTGTCTTAGGAGGTGAATAGGATTTGAAAAAATAGAGAAAGGATAGGTCAGGTCTAGGAAGAATCTAGATTTTGTGGGGCCTGATATGTATGCACTACTAGATCACTTTTTAAGATAAATAGTGCAAATTATAAATACAAACTGGGGACTTGTAAGGGGCCCAAGCAAATGCTTCCTGGCATTTTGCTTCTAGGAAGGCATTCTGTGTGGATGGAGCAGTGTGCACCAAGGAGCAGGGTCGAGATGATTTGGGGAGTATGTGGACCGAAGACCATAGAAGGCGGTTAATGGGAATGAAAACTTACTGCCACATGCCTTATCCCACCCCTGTAACTCTTCCTCTGCCCTATGGGTCATTATTATGGTTTAGGAACTGATAAGTCATCTGACTTTTTCCAAATGTTCCAGGTGGTAGAAGGAGCTTGAAAATAAAACCTGGATCTGAAAGTGATGAGCATGGTGGTGACTACGTTTATTTTACTCAGTTTAAAAAAAAAAATAAGTGTTAGAACTCAGAGAAGTATTTTCAGTGGAAATAGAGGACTCTCTATATGTTTAAATTGGTCCATGATGCTTTCACAAATTTTTTATGTGAATGGTTGGGTTTTCTGTGGTGGATATGCAGCAGTACCCTTTGTGGATTACTAAATTCTAATTTAGTAAAAGGATTTCAAACCGTGTGCCTTCCTTTCGTCAGCTCTTCATAACATTCCCCCAATTAGCTTGAATGCTCAAAAATTATTTTTTACTCATTTAAAAATTATATAGCACTTTGAAGGACTGCCAAGTAATTGTAATTTTAAGAAAACAACGACCCTAGAAATGATTGGGGATCTGTAGGCTAAAGAAATAAATTAATGAATGTGTTTAGGATGTGCCAGGATAATAAGGCCCTCAACAATTCCTGGCTGAGAAAATTCAGTACTTCTACATCCCAGAGGGCAAATCACATCTCTCTCATTCATCACAGTCTTGGGAGCGCCTAATTTTAAACTAGTATGTAGGTGTCTCTCTGCTCACAATAGAACAAGTGAATCAATAAGAGATGAATAGTTTGGGAAGATTTCAACTGCTTCTGCCCCTTCTTTCATTACACACAGGGCACAGATGAATCAAGGTCAAGAGTTACTTATAGACACTGTGATTTGGGTCCAAGAGAAGCTTTCTCTGGAGTGGCATTCTCTTTAAATGTATTTGCAAACACACAGCAATTTAGACTAACAAAGGCAATCCACTTTACTAATAATTTGCTGTAGCAGAAGAGATGCTCAAATTCAGGATTCCAATGCAAAGCCAAAAGGAGAGACTGGAATTTAAAAATCGAAACAAAACACAAGCTAACTCACCAACTTGTATGGTTCCCCCTGTCTTTGCTCCCCTTGGATTTTCCTCATTCTAATACATTTACTGCTCTATCTGGTTAAATCCCAAATTACCACTTCAATTTATCAGCTGGGCATGGTCTCATAGAACAGATCCCAATCCCAGTGTCAGCCTCACTCTACAAGGGCTCTTCCTGCTTTACAGTGGTTCTGAGTTGCCCTGGATACAGCTCCCTGCCTAACTCGGTGGCCCTCACAGGGGGCGCTTCCAGCCCTCAGGCAATGCAAATGAGTACAGGAAATATTATATTAATTTCTAGGCACTTCAAATAAGAGTTAGAATGAATCCATAACTAAATTGGTAGGGAGCAGTTAGGTGACTGCCTTTCCAGTCCTGGGTGAGGTGCCTCTCTGCTGATTGACAGGTTGTCGGCTTTTGAGCAGGGGGGAAGAGGCTGAGAATTTAAACTTTGCTCCCACCAACATTTTCACTTGAGCATGGAAAAGCTTCGCTGTGGTTTCTTTTAACATCCTGCTCTATTTTACACATACACACACACGCACAAAATAGAATTACTTAAATGTACATATATGTGTATGTGTATAGGTATGTGTGTGTGTGCATCAGTTCAGTTCAGTTGCTCAGTTGTGTCTGACTCTTTGCGACCCCATGAGCTGCAAGCACGCCAGGCTTCCCTGTCCATCACCAACTTGCTCAAACTCATGTCTGTCGAGTTGGTGGTGCCATCCAACCATCTCATCCTCTTTTGTCCCCTTCTCCTCTGCCTTCAATCTTTCCCAGCATCAGGGTCTTTTCAAATGAGTCAGTTCTTCACATCAGGTGGCCAAAATATTGGAGTGTATGTGTATATATGTACGTATATATGTATGTGGGTTTCCTTGGTGGGCTTCCCTTGTGGCTCAGTGGTAAAAAACATGCTTGCCATTGAAGGAGATATGGGTTTGATCCCTGGAAGTTCTCCTGGAGAAGGAAATGGCAACTCATGCCAGTGTTCTTGCCGGGAAAATTCCATGGACAGAGGAGCCTGGTGTGCTGCAATGCATGGGGTCGCAAAGAGTCAGACACGACTGAGCGACTGGACTGAGCTGAACTGAACTTAGGTCCTACACTTCATGAATATTCGGTGTTTCTGTAATCTAGACAACTAGTCTGTCCTTAAACAAGCACTGTCTTCTTTCACATGATGTGAGTGGTGGAATGTAGGGCAGTGATTAAGCATGTGGACTCCTGAAGCTTGAGTGTCTAAGTTGAAATCTAAGCTCTGTGTGACATTCAGTAAATTTCTTCACTTCTCTGGTCCTTGCGTTTTTCAACTATTTCTATAGTACGGGATAGTTGCAATGGGTGGAACACAAAGAAGAGCAAGTGATTAACATAAAGCAGCTGTTATTATTTATTTCTATTGCACACCCTTCAGTCACTTGACTGCCATTCTCCTTCTTCCTGGTCTAGCTAACATCTTCTCTTTCTTTAAAACTTTGCTTACATTACATATTCTGAAAAAGCTCCCAGACCCTCTTCTGGGCTTCTGTTGCATCCCATGCATACCTCTATTGCTGTGCTTACCTTGATTCTGTGTAGTTGTTTACCTGGTTTGAGCTCTCTAATCTCTGACTTCTTGGCACTGAGCGCCTAATATTGCTTCTGTAATTGTTGAGTGGTTTGTTTAAGAATGTAAGTAAGTGTTTAAAGAAGACTTGAGCTTGAGCCTGGCAGTTAACTACTTACTTGCTCTGTGGCTTTGGGCAAGAGAAAGTGCATTTTCTCATAGGGTTACTGGAGTTATTAAAGGTATGTGAGTATGCTTTCAGCACTTGGAAAATGTTAATTATCTCAACAGCTGAAGATGGAAGTGGTATTTCTACTGGATCACACCTTACTGCATAAAAACCGTGTATGTTTGTTATTCAGCTGTGTGGATGGTGATTCTCAATTGCTTCTCCTCTGAAATATCGCAGCATAAGACACTCTGGCCGAGAGACACTATGAGCTAGACAAAAGAAAGAATGCTGGTCCTGAGGCCTGAAGCCTGGTTCTGTTCTGTGTGTTCCTATGTTAGGGAAGGAGATGGCCTCTCTGAAACTCAGTGTCCATACCTGTAGCAGAGGGCTGGTTCCTCCTAGCAATCATAGTCTTCTTCTTTCACATGACGTGAGCGATGGAATGTAGGGCAGTGATTAAACATGTGGACTCCTGAAGCCTGAGTGTCTAAGTTGAAATCTGTGATTTGTATACAGATTTGTACATAGTCTGTGATTTGTACCATCTGAAGGAATACTGTAGTGAAGGTTACATTCTTAGGTACTCTGCATTGTTAGCCACCTCATCTTTCTTCCTTTTCTGTCTCTACCAAAAAGGAAAAACATCAACCTGCCTACAAAAGTGGTTTCTTCCAAATACCTTGAAACGTTTTCTGTATGGTTTATAAAGCACTTGTTTGTGTGACATGAGCAACAAAAGAGAACCTTAGAACTTACTGCTGCTTGAGAAGAAGGAGGGGTGGGATGGGATGATGACAAATGAGAAGCCTCTGGCCTTTCAGAGGCAGAAAATAAATGATATTTTAATGAACCATCCACCCCAAACTGTTTTAGTTTTTATATCATGAAAGAAAAACACATTATAAGATCTGCTTCAGGTAGCAAGTGATCAGAGAAAAATGCAACAAAGTAAATAATACTAACAGTGTCTATTCCTAAACAAGCAAATGGGTTAAAGAAGGACTTGAGAAACTTGATTAAATAAGAAGGAATCTTGGGCTTCAGAAGAGCAAGGCTGGGGGCTTCTCTGGTGGATCAGTGGTAAAGAGTCTGCCTGCCAATGCAGGAGATATGGTTCGATATCTGATCTGGGAAGATCCCAAATGCTGCGGAGCAACCAATCTCATGTGCCACAATTATTGAGCCTGTGCCCGAGGACCCTGGAGTGACAACTACTGAGCCCACATGCCACTACTGTTATAGCCTGTGAGACCTAGAGTCCATGCTTCACAAGAGAAGGCCCTGCAATAAGAAGCCCCCGGCACCAAAACTATAGAGTAGCCCCTGTGTGTTGCAACTAGAGAAAAGCCCGCACGGCAGCAAAGCCCCAGCATTCCAAAAGCAAATAAATAAATAAAATTATTTAAAAAAGAAGAAGAAGAAGAGGAGCAAGGCTAGATCTCAAAGGAAGATCTCTTTTCTAGTGTACTGATTAAGCTTTACTATGTGTATGAGGCCTGGTCATAGACACTTTTCATGTATTGAATCACAATGACTCTATGACATAGGTACTATTACTATGCCTGTTTATCAGGTGAAGAAACTGAGGTACAGTTGTACAAAGTTGTTACAAAGTAGTGAATAAAAAGAGCATGTGAGATTTGAATTCAGGCAGTCTAGCTCCAGAATCTGAATCTTACCTACTGCACTGTATGAAACAGTCTTATTTTAATGTTTGGTTGGAAAGATTTTCTGGAAAGGGGGATGGAAGTGGAAGAGGATCCATGTTTTAAAAGAAAGGGAAAAGTAGAATTTCCAAAATTCCAGACATGGCCAAAATAGTCATTTATGTTCCTAAATCTTCAAAATGTATGGGGCTTAATTATCCCATATCCTATATATTCAGTGATATGGAAATAAATATCAACTTTGAGAAATGGGTTCAGTTCAGTTCGGTTCAGTCGCTTAGTCGTGTCTAACTCTTTGCGATCCACTGAACTGCAGCATGCCAGGCCTCCCTCTCCATCACCAACTCCCGGAGTCCATCAAAACCCATGTCCATTGAGTTGGTGATGCCATCCAACCATCTCATCCTCTGTTGTCCCCTTCTCCTCCTGCCCTCAATCTTTCCCAGCATCAGGGTCTTTTCAAATGAGTCAGCTCTTCACATCAGGTGGCCAAAGTATTGGAGTTTCAGCTTCAACATCAGTCCTACCAATGAACACCCGGGACTTATCTCCTTTAGAGTGGACTGGTTGGATCTCCTTGCAGTCCAAGGGACTCTGAAGAGTCTTCTCCAACACCACAGTTCAAAAGCATCAATTCTTTGGCACTCAGCTTTCTTCACAGTCCAAGTCTCATATCCACACATGACCACTGGGAAAACCATAGCCTTGACTAGACAGACCTTTGTTGACAAAGTAATGTCTCTGCTTTTTAATATGCTGTCTAGGTTGGTCATAACTTTCCTTCCAAGGAGTAAGCGTCTTTTAATTTCATGGCTGCAATCACCATCTGCAGTGATTTTGGAGCTGAGAAAAATATAGTCAGGCACTGTTTCCACTGTTTCCCCATCTATTTCCCATGAAGTGATGGGACCGGATGCCATGATCTTAGCTTTCTGAATGTTGAGCTTTAAGCCAACTTTTTCACTCTCCTCTTTCATTTTCTTCAAGAGGCTTTTTAGTTCTTCTTCACTTTCTGCCATAAGGGTGGTGTCATCTGCATATCTGAGGTTATTGATATTTCTCCCAGCAATCTTGATTCGAGCTTGTACTTCTTCCAGCCCAGCGTTTCTCATGATGTACTCTGCATAGAAGTTAAATAAGCTGGGTGACAATATACAGCCTTGACATACTCCTTTTCCTATTTGGAACCAGTCTGTTGTTCCATGTCCAGTTCTAACTGTTGCTTCCTGACCTGCATACAGATTTCTCAAGAGGCAGGTCAGGTGGTCTGGTATTCCGATCTCTTTCAGAATTTTCCACAGTTTATTGTGATTCATGCAGTCAAAGGCTTTGGCATAGTCAATAAAGCAGAAATAGATGTTTTTCTGGAACTCTTTTGCTTTTTCAATGATCCAGCAGATGTTGGCAATTTGATCTCTGGTTCCTCTGCCTTTTCTGAAACCAGCTTGAACATCTGGAAGTTCACGGTTCATGTATTGCTGAAGCCTGGCTTGGAGAATTTTGAGCATTACTTTACTAGCGTGTGAGATGAGTGCAATTGTGCGGAAGTTTGAGCATTCTTTGGCATTGCCTTTCTTTGGGATTGGAATGAAAACTGACATTGAGAAATGGGTTAGTGCAAGTTATTGTGTGCAAAGTTAATAACCCCTTGTTGTGCATCATAAAAATACTGACATGCAAGGCCCATGCTTCTTCATGTTCATATACCCTCATTATATTGGAAAATTAGTGTGAATGATTTCTTGCCATCAAAATAAGTGAAAAGCATAAACAAACGTTGAATGCTTCTTTTCCATAGAGCACTATAAATTTGAAAAGTTGTCAAAATTGTCAATGACATTTTCTCTTTTGGTTTTCAAAGTGTGTAAATTTCAAATTACATTACAAAATTAGTAAATACATATAAGACATAAAGCACAGCTTTAATGAATATTTCTTAGTGAACTTGCCTAGAGTTCTCATCCTGGTCAAGCGTTCTCATTCTGGTCACATTCTCAACACCTCAGAAATTCCCTTCTATACCCATCTAGCAACCCAGTCAAGCCCAAACCTTCTCCTAAAGCTAGCCTCTTATGTCAGTTTTATTTTTTAACTCTTTTTAAAAATCCTCAAATATCCATCAAATCACAGAAGCCTAAACATTGTTTTATTCCATCCCATCACTCCGCTGCCTTGCTAATTTAATAATCACAAACTCATACTGTGCAGTGCTAGGTTCATAAATAAACTTCATTAAAAAGTTACCAATGTTTCAGAAAAAAGGTTATACTGTTTATCCCTCAGGAATCATTGCTCTTCACTAAGGGAAAATATCCTGTACTTTATGTAACAAAGACTAGTGTTAGTTGCTCAGTGCTGTCTGACTCTGCAAACCCATGGACTGTAGCCGACCAGGCTCCTCTGTCTGTGGAATTCTCTGGGCAAGAATACTGGAAGGAGTCGCCATTCCCTTCTCCAGTGCATCTTCCCAACCCAGGGATTGAACTCATGTCTCCTGCATCGCAGGCAGATTCTGAACCACAGGGAAGCCCAACAAGGGCTACTGTATTCTGTTTGTATTGCACAAAGGACTTTGGAAATCATTGTTTCAATTTTTTGCAAGAAATTGAGGTAAATATTATTCTCATCTTCTAGTGGTGATAGGTGAGCTAATATCATTATTATTCCTTTAACAGGTGAGGAAATAGAAAATTTGGGGGTGATGGATAAGCTAATATCATTATTTATACTCTTGCAGAGAGGTTGAGTGAAGTACCCAGGAGCACACAACCGAGAGGTGGCACTGTTGGTACTGAAAGCCAGGTCTGCTCTTCCCACCCTTTCTGCTTGATATCCTTGCTTCTTTTAAAATAACATTTTTAATAGCCATCTTTTAACTCTTCAAAGTAACTGGTAGTTCCCCAGATGCTTTTCATTCAGGAGATTTCTTAGCAGCCCTACTAAGATAGGTAGAGCAGAAGTTTTGAGTCTCATGTGGTGAAAACTCTGAGGTTCAGAGAGGCAATGTAATTGCACTAAGTCACACATCTAGTGACTTAGGAACTGGTTTTGAAATGGAGCAGGACTCTATGGTCTTCGCTCATCCCCATGTCCTCTGTCTGCCTTTTGTCTGTGGAAAAAAACTTTAGGCAAAGAATAAGTTTAATCAGAAAAGTGAGAACATGCAGAAACAAAGGAAAATAGTCAAAGGAAAACAAATAATAGTAATGTAGTCATTGAGCATAGTCAAGGACCCTTAGTTCCTTCTCATGGGCTATAGGTAATATTCTGAGCCATCACCTATGAGCTGTCTTATAGATATTGAAACCCCAGGTGGAGAAGTTAACTACATGATGACCAGACTCTGTAGCCGTGACATAAGCTGCCACAATTCTGAGAATTGGCCTCAGGAAATAGAAACAAATCAACCCTGGAACTAGAGACTAACTGTACTTAAAACAATCAAGATGATGCTGACCAGACCACAGATGACCAATTTCAAGATGACTGTCAGAGCTGACTGTGCCGTTTCTGCATGTAGCCCTTCCCTCTGCCTATAAAACTTCTTGCCCACTGATTGTCAGAGAGGGCAGTCAACCTTTGGACAGATGTTCTTCCTTTCCCTCCCCCGCCCGGTTGCTGGCATCTGAAATAAAGCAAACTCTCCTTTTTACCAACCTGCCCTTTCTGTTGGCTTCTGAGTGGTGAGCAGCCAGACGCTACTTTAAGTAAAGATTAGACGTCCTTTATGTGGATGCCAGAGTGAGGTGGAGTTGGAGAGGAAAGAGGGACCTCTGAGGGGACATATCATTTCCTGCTCCCTTCCCTTTTGACCTCTGGTGCCTGTCCTGGATCACCTGGGAAGACCCTGGAAGAGGTTGAGACTGAGGTTTGGGCAATTGGCCCCAGTGGTGAAAATGTCTGTAGTAGGAAGAGAAGAAAGTGGAGAAGAAATCATGAGAGTGGAAAGGAATACAAAAATGGCCCTGAACTTTTAAGTAAGAGACTTATTAGGAAACAGGCTAATATAAATGATGGGGACTACCTTAGTATCCTAAAAAGCACTGATTACTGAAGAGAATGAAACATCAAGAAAATGAATCATTATATTGGTTTCAAGGTCAGTTGGATAAAGATATACTTTCATTAAAAACATTTTTTTTTGGTATTTTTTTTTCCTCCAACCCTATTCTTCCTAATTTGAGGATATAACATTTCACCCTATTTCATCTACTAGTGACAAGTGAGAATTGGAAGTTTCTATGCCTAATCTGTCTTTCAATATATGTCTTCTGCCTGGTATGTCTCAAGGAAGCATGTAAAAGTCTTTTCACAAGCATTTAAGACATATCTTAATTTACTAAAATAGTAAATATTTGCTTTGTGGCATTTTTAAGAAGGAGAGGGAGATATTGAGAAACCCTTAGATGGTACAGGGAAACCCAAATGAACTTTTTGGCCAATCCACTAGAGCCCAATCAAACCATCATAGGGTATTGCAGTTCTATAAAGGTGAAGAGACTGCATCAAACAAGTAAAATAAATCCAGGGGTAACAAATCTGTAATTTATAGTACTAAAAAGTTGGAACTTGTAGCTAATTTTAAAGTCATTTCTTAACTACAAACATCAAAGTGATGATGATATCAGAGCATTGTCATCCCTCTCTCAAATATTTACTCACACAAAAAGCCAATAATTAGAGAAGCAAGCCAGGATTTTTACAGTCTAGCCTTTGTCTCAGGAAGAATCTTTTTATCCTTTTTTTTTACACCCTTTCAAACTATTTTGAGATTTTATATGCCTAGACTCAATCATAAAATTGAATTCAGATATAACCTTTTGCTATATGTGGAGCTAATGAAATCACCCCAAAGGTCATTTACTTAAGCAATAAGCACTTCAAATTGATCATGATCAGTTAAACTATCAACTCTAGGTAACGATTTTTTCTCTCCTTTTCTTTTTTCTTTTAGTACTTACTCAAGTACCAGAATTAGAAGATCAGTTTGTCCCTAGTGTTTAATATCCAATTTTCTACCAATCAGAACATAAGACATGCTCTGTTAGATTTATGATACTCTTAAAATGAGTTTTACTTTACAAGTCAAGGTACAATCACCAATTTTGTTGACATATTATTACGAGCTCTGTAAAATCTTAGATAAAAGCCAAAAATGAGATAAATCTGTATATCTCACATCTAATAATTAGATATTGTGGGAAAACTTGAAATATGTAAGGATATGAATATAGGCATATGCTTGAAAATGAATAAAAGGCACTATTTCAAATTCAATGTTTTTAGCTCAGTTTTCAAGATCAATTTTTATTTCTTATCTCTAATAACATTTGGTAAGTCAGACTGTGTGTAATAATATTACATATTATCTTTACCTCAGTCAAATAAAAATAATTGTCAATAAACTCAAAGAACCAAATTTAATGTTATCGTTAGTTATATATCAAAATTTCTTCAGAATTTATAGGAATTGTGACAAAACTTTAAGCACTGTTGCTAAATTTGGCTTTAGCTAGTTCTAAGCACAATATAATTATTTTATCACATAAATACATGCTACATCACATCTTTATTATTTGGATGGTTAATTTTTGACTAGTTCACAGCATATAGCCCTTTTTCTAGAATATGAGCAGAGAAAATAAGAGGAGAAGAAATTTAAACCATCAACTGTTTCACCTTATCAGCAACCCTGGTAAAGCAGCTGATGGTTGCTGAGGTTGGAAAGAATTATTGAAATGGAGTTTGGGGACTATGAATTGAATATTTTTTTCCTATTATGACCTCCATTCAGAGAAGGCAATGGCACCCCACTCCAGTACTCTTGCCTGGAAAATCCCATGAATGGAGGAGCCTGGTAGGCTGCAGTCCATGGGGTCGCTGAGAGTCGGACACGACTGAGTAACTTCACTTTCACTTTTCACTTTCATGCATTGGAGAAGGCAATGGCAACCCACTCCAGTGTTCTTGCCTGGAGAATCCCAGGGACGGGGGAGCCTGGTGGGCTGCTATGGGGTCACACAGAGTTGGACACGACTGAAGTGACTTAGCATAGCATAGCATGACCTCCATTCTAACGCATCACGTAGCACCTACTACTGGGGACAGAAGACAGAAGAGGAAACTAAGGTTAAATAGATAATGATGCCTCCCACCAAACTAATTGTCTATCTACCTGTTCAGAATCCATTCTCAGATTCTGAATACATGATTTAAAGAATCCTCCACCATTCTTTCACCAGTGAAAAAATGATTATTTTCTACTTATCGGAAAGCCTTCCCTTGTTTTGTATTCTATCACAGATTTTCATTTCAGCTAAAATATTTATATTATCAATATGATGATATTGTTTTGGCTCCTGTTTCTTGCATCATGCAGATTATTTTATGTCCCACATCCACTATATAAGCAAATCCTGTTGGCTTTGCCTTCAAAGTGTCTTGAATCCACTCATTTATGATCACTTTATCTCCAGGTCATCACAACTCCCATCTGGATCACAGCAAGATCTCTTTGCTTTCAGTCAGGCCTCTGATCATCTACTTTCCACAAAACAGTAATTCTCTCAAAATGTAAATTAGATCATGTCAACTCCCACCCCCTCTACCCCCCCCCATCACACATAAAACAGAATGCTTAGTTCTTACCGTGGCCTGTGAGGCCCTGGTAAGAAGCCATGGCATGGCTCCAGGCTTCCTGGCTTCCCACCCCTTTCTGTGATCCAACCACACTGGCCACTTTGCAGCTGTTGAACATGTAAGCATGTTCTCTGCTCAAGACCTTTGTTCTTGTAGTCACCTCTGCCTGGAAGGTGCTTCCCCCAAATGTGCAAAGTTTGTACCTTCATTTTATCTAGGTCTCCTTTCCAATATCAGCTCCTCAGAAATGCTCTCTCTGAGCATCCTATCCCAGGAAAGTTTAACCCTCCTGTTACTCTACATTCTGAGAGTATAGTTAGTTTTCTTCAAAGCACTTATGGCTATCTTAAATTATATTATTGATTAATTGGTTGATTGGTTAACTATTTTGTTGCCCCAATATGCCTGACTGCTCCAGAATATGAACTCATATAAATCAAAGATTTCTCTTCTCTTCTCTACTTTCCTCCCCTTCCTTCTTCTTCCTCCCTCTCTTCCTTCCTTCCTTCCCTCACTGTTCTCTATCTGGGAAGTGCAACTAGTGCCTAGAATATGGAGGCACTTGATGAACATTTTGTTGGAAGATTATTGGAGGAATTAATTTACTTTTTAATACAATATGACATAAGTATGACACATTTTTTGTTTCCAAATAGTTTATCCTGATCCCAGGACCTTGCTTCTCTTTTCACTGATAGAAATGCCATCATTGTAACAGTTAATATCCTTTTGCATTTGTTTGCAAAGATTTATTTTCTCTCCTTTTACGTGACTGGTGTTTTGGAACCAGCATCACACTGCTTTAATCATTATAGTTTTGTGATGTGTTTTATAACGGACAGTGTCAATTCCTTCCCAAGTACTCTTTTCAAATTTGTATTGATTCTTGCCTATTCTTCTTACTTAGTTTGGATAGGTGATCATTAGAATGGCCAATTGAAAACAGTTGGTTTTTAACTGAAACTATGTACAGCTATGTATTCGTTTGAAAATCTTTTGCATTTTTTTTTTTTTACAATGATGGGTCTTCCAATTCAAGAGAACTGTATATTTCCATTTATTTGAGTCTTCTTTTTTTTTTTTTATAGCTCAGCAGTTTTTATTTTTTTCATATGTGGACCTTTTTCATGATGGTTACTCTCATTATGTTTTTTTTTTTTTAATTTCTGGACCTTTCTCATTATGGTTATGACCTTTCTCATTATGGCCATCTGTGGACCTTTCTCACTATGGTTATTGTCTTTTTGATAGCTCAGTAAAGTTTTTTTTTTTTTTTCATTTCTGGAACTTTGTTATTATGGTTATTTGCAACTGTTTTATATTTCACACATTGTAAGTGATTTCCAATCTATGTGTTGCTTTATTTTAAGTGATATATTCCCAGTGAACCCCACCTGGTAGTTATCTTTCTCTCTGTGCTGTAACTGAAGATTTGAGTTCATGTTAGATCGAATATTTTCAGTCAGTTCCTTTTTTCATAATTCATGGTTTTATGTTTATGAATTTAATAAACATAAAATTATATATTTCTAAAAATTTCACATTATGATCATTTATGCCTATCCTTGCTACTCCCTGTCCCTTTTATCAAAATATCTAACAGAATTTGTCATTTGTATTTATACAAACACTCTTTGTCATTCGAACAAATTTTCAATCATACATTCAAAAATACACCATGAGTTTAATGCTTAGAAAAGAATTTTCTGTATTGCGTCTGGCAAGCAAACAACTTATTTCCCTTTTTAAAAAATAATAGTCAAATCACTAGACCCTGATTTATAAAAAAACTATAATAGATATTAAAATAATATAAAATATAAAAAGAATTCATAAGATTACAGTATACTCTTTCTTGTATCATGTACATATTACTTATGTACATTTAGCTTATATAAATGACAAAACTATGTAATATAAGTCAGAAGTAACAACCAACACTTGGACATTGCAAATTCTTTTTTCTTATTTGTGAAATTTTATTTTACTTCATGTACTGCTATGGCTTTTCATGTGCAAGTACTATACTATTCTCACCTCCGGTGTTGGGCACTCATATCAGATGCTGTCTGGAGAAGGTCAAGTGCTCTTACACATAATTTATCCTCATTAATCATTATAAATAGGGAGTTCTGGGTGAAATTATTTAGAGTATAATATGTGTTTAATATGTCTTATAATAGGAGAAGGCAATGGCACCCCACTCCAGTACTCTTGCCTGGAAAATCCCATGGATGGAGGAGCCCGGTAGGCTGCAGTCCATGGGGTTGCTAAGAGTCGGACATGGCTGAGCAACTTCCCTTTCACTTTTCACTTTCATGCATTGGAGGAGGAAATGGCAACCCGCTCCAGTGTTCTTGCCTGGAGAATCCCGGGGATGGCGGAGCCTGGTGGGCTGCCATCTATGGGGTCTCACAGAGTCGGACACCACTGAAGTGACTTAGTAGCATGTGTTATAATATGAATAACAAAATGGTCACCTGCACCTTCTCTTTGTAACACCTTCTTGGTGAGGATTTTTCCCCCATATCAGAACGATCTGTGATCATAATTATGTCCTTTTACAGAGTCAGACACGACTAAAGCGACTTAGCAGCAGCAGCAGCCTCTATACTCGGTGTTTCCTCAGAGGAAACAGTTGGAGCTTCTGGAAGCCAGTATGCTTTTCTTACGTCTCACGAGGCAAAACATAAAATCCCTCCCTTGCTGTTTGTTTAGTGTATATCCTTCTGCCTTTTTGGATGACACTCATGATTAATATGAACTGTCACTTGGATAACTGGTTTCCAAAGACCCTGAACTTCTGAAGTGGGATGCTGGGGGTGGGCAGTGGGGGTTGGGGAGCACTGCGGCTCTAGCCCACGCGAGGGGGCACCACCTACAGTCAATGCCATGCTCATTTTTGAGAACATGAGAGTTGGTGGCTTTAAATTAAATATTAACATTAAAAAAAAAAATGAGGTCTGTGCTGGTTGTCACTGCACAGAGGAGACCTAAATTGAGCTGTGGCCCCGTGGTCCCATTTCACTGGCAGAGACCGCGCGCTGAGAGGGGCAAAGCCATCGGCCTGGTACAGGGAGGTGGGGTTGCAACTTCATTTTCCTCTGACATATATTGTTGGCTGATTAATAGGCTGACACTAATTTAGGTCTCAGAAGACCGGGCTGTTCTGTAACAGAATAGAGAGGGAAGGAGCTGGGGAGGAATGGGGGAAGCACAGAATGTGGGTTGTTTCAGAATTTGGGTCTAGGGAAACCCAGGGCATATTTTAAAGACCTTACCCGCTGGCAAATTGAGAATGAAAAAGCCAGTGCCTTAAACAATTAATTTCGCTAATCAGGCAATCTAACTTGTCACACTTAAGTATCTCAGTGTTGACCTGTTTAGACAATATGCCTTAATCCACGGGGGAGTAGTTTCAGTAGATCATGTTTAAGTTAGCTAATTAATATCAAAAGCAGTGTGGAATTGACTAACAGGTAATTTAATCAAAAGATAATTAAAACTATCGAAATTTATAAATTATTATTTAATTAATATTAGTTAATATTATAATTTCCAAAGTCTGAATTATGCTGATTAAAGGGTTCTCTCATAAATACCACTGAAAATTAATTACAAATTAATATAATCTGCTGAACCTCCTCTTAATGGACTTCCAGCTATTCTTGACTTTTGCAATAAATAAACGTTAGACCCCATACTGCATCTCATCCTCCTGAATGTATTAGGTTTTCTAGAACTATTGAGGCCATTAACTCCTTGGATTTCTAAGGGAATTCACACATAGAATAGCACCTTTGATAGCAGAGAGGTTGACTCTTACTCAGACAGAAGCTGAAGGGTGCTGGGCTAGGTGAGCCGTGCTGAGGAAGGAATTCAACCAGCCAGTGGCTGTTCTGCTGCTCCTCAATGTGGCTCCATCTAATCCTTTCCTAACCTGCTTTAGAGAAGCTTTCCAGAAGACAGTTTTGGAGGGAGTGTGCAGGAGACAGTTCTGATATGGAACTTTGTCCTTGGCTTCTCTCTGTGCTTTACTCCCATCCCTGCCCGAGAGTGAACTCATTAAGAATATTGTGAAATAATTCAGGTGAGTGTGACTGGTGAGCCAGTGAAAATCTGATCTTGTCAGACTAGGCCTAGTCTGCGATGGAGCTGAGTTACATCTGTAGAGAAGAGAGGGAAAAGCAGGAGAAGTCAGGATATTGTAATATTTCTTACCCCTCTTATCTACTGTAGGAAGACAAGCTAACAACAGATCCAGGGGAAATGTTCTTCTTATGATATTAGAGAGTTGACCGTATTTCCATACTGAAGTGAGCAGATACCCTCATGAGACAACTCTTTATTGCTGTTTCTCCCAGTATTTAATTTCTTGACTGTTAGGGGACCTGGAAAGAGGAAATGGAAACCAGAAAGCTGAGCTAAAGGGAACTCTCTTTGGTCATTGAGGATTTGTGTTATTAACCTTTCCTAATAAACTGAAAATGTAGGGGCTTCCCCATCATCCCCAGTGAATAGCATCTAGCACTTTGGGGGTGCCCTGTAAATATAGAATGACCTCTCTGCCTCTATTTATGATGTAGTTAGATGCTGAATGGGATGTCACATAACCTAATACTACACATAGAAGCCCCTGGCTGAAATGTATATGCAGTAAAGACAGATTTACAGCTGCCTTGAGTTTCCCTTTGAATTTCCAAGATTTATTTGAGCTTAAGGTCTCAGCATTGGTTTGTGCTGCCAGAGCATTCTCTAGAATTCACAGTAAAGCAGGGTTTTGGGACTCATGCTAAATTTCCTTAGATGAACATATGCTTTTGGTCTCTGGAGGTTGTGACTGAATTTGAGGATGATGGTCTTCATTTTGTTTTTGTCATTCACTATGGATCACTATCAAAACTGCTTTTTCTTAATTGGAACATTTTGGGGAAACTAATGAAGGGAAAATCTTGCCCCTTAAAAATTGAATCACAGCTGTAGTAGTAGATAAGACTGACACATTCAGTCCTTAGAAAGAGGCAATCAATGTTGAATGCGTCAGGTGAGTTCACTTCTCGAGCTCAGCTTTAATAGCTTATAAAGAAGATTGATTAAGTTCTTGTCTGATAGATCAATAGTGGAATGAAACTGAGCTTCCCTGCTTCCCTTCTTAAATGTGGATTTTCAGTATGCTTCGAGGCAGAGAAAAGGCAAACATTTGTGCATTGCTTTTCTCCTTTGGCATGTTATTAACAGCAGCTATTATAAACAAGCACAGTATTTTAAAATTACCAGGGTTACTTTATTGCATATTAAACATTTACAAAAGTTCATTGTAAGTCTATTTCAGTTGTGCTGGTATGAACGATTCTGGTCTGGATAAAGATAAAAGTGGTAACATCAAAAACTTAGGGAAACTTCATGGATTTAAACCGTGAGTTTCCAAATCTGCCATCTCTTCTGTGTAGTAGATATTAACTTATAAGTGTATGAAACTTCTGGTTTTATACATTTCTGTTATATTTTAAAAGTAGAATTGTAAGTTTTTAAACTAAACAATTTCCTTTATTATATTATTGATATATAATACAGATGCATAATTTATTTATATATAATATAATAATATAATTTATATTATATATTCCTTAATTCAGTCAATTAATTTACATGCTTATAATCAGATTTTTTCCCCCAGTTTTCTTTCTTTTTTCTCTCTTTAATCTGTGGAATCATGACTGTTAGCGTTGAACTGTAAAGTGTGATGACTAGGTAATTATGTTTTCCAACAAAGATTAACTTGCATTTATCTATAGAATATTTTTGAATGCCGTATTTCTAATTTTATAAACTGGGCAGATTTTTTTTCTGCTTAAGCTATTCTTTTATCATTTACATGTAAAAGGAAATGGCAACCCACTCCCAGTATTCTTGCCTGGGAAATCCCATGGACAGAGGAACCTGGCTACAGTCCGTGGGGTCACAAGAGTCAGACATGACTTAGCGACTAAATCACCACTAACTCTTTAGTGACTTCCTGGTTCTCTAAGAGGACAGACCTAAAGTCTCCTTTCCCAGCCCCTTATGGTCTTGTGTATTCTGATCTCCAGTTAATCAGCCTCCAGTACCATCACTCCCACGCCCATGCTGCCCTCCAGCCACATTGGACATCTTTAATTTCTTTAGCAGTCCTTTATCTTTCTTATGTGACCACTGGAAAAAAATTTTTTTTCTTCTGCAAGGAACCCTATCCCTCCATCATCCTACCCTGAGTTACCTGGTCACCTCTTGCTTAACCTTTGTTGTTTCTTGTGCTAAGTTGTGTCCAACTCCTATGCAACCTCTTGGACTGTAGCCCTTTATTCTTCACTTCCTCTGGAATGCCTTCTCTGATTCCTACAAGGCGCATCTTGCTCTTCTATAGTCTCACATGACATCTTGTGCCATAGTTTGTATAATACCTTTATTTGTTTAGTTACTGTAACACTTGGGGCTTCCCAGTGCCACTAATGGTAAAGAACCTACCAATGCAGAAGACATAAGAGATGCAGGTTCAACCCCTGCATTGGAAAGATCTCCTAGAGAAGGAAATGGTAACCCACTCCATTATTCTTGCCTGGGAAATCCAATGGACGGAGGAGCCTGGTGGGCTACAGTCCATAGGGTTGCAAAGAGTTGACTGAAGCACTTTAGCATGCATGCACTTTATCAGTGTCTGTGAGGCTAGTGACTGTGTCTGGCTTTGTTCACCTCTGCAATATGGGTTGAATAATAATAAACTGAGTTTCTTGCACCCAGTACATATTTGTTTAATAATGTATGAATATTGACTATGGTACCACCTTGAACCATCCTTTTGCCTTAATCAGCTCCCCCCACCTATTTAAAGAACATTAGGAAATGCAGAAAGCATGTAGAACATGTAATAAAATGCATACACCAATTTTGCCTCTGATTACTGAGTAACTGACACGTCTCTTCTTCTTTAAAGAAAGGAGGAATCACATTTTTTAATGAAAACCATATATTGATGCTTGATTAATACATAAGTTCCATCCTGTCTTAGTAAAGACTGGAAAGAAGGTGGTGTGTATATGTGTGCATACGTATGTAGAAGGAGAGTGGTTGGAAATGGTGGTAAGAAATGTTGTGTTTGAACACTCACAGTGGAGGGCCAGGAAGAGGAATTGCAGTACATATTGTAAGAATAATTAGTGTTTTCCTCTGTGATTTATTGAAGAAAAAGTCTATGAACAATGTCAAGGTGAGATTAAAATACTTCTATACATCATCAAAATAATTCTGCTTTTAAGGGAGAATAATAGGCCAGCGCTGGTGGTCAACACCAAAATCAGATTGATTATATTCTTTGCAGCCAAAGATGGAGAAGCTTTATACAGTCAGCAAAAACAGACTGGCAGCTGACTGTGGCTCAGATCATGAGCCACATTGCCAAATTCAGACTTAAATTGAAGAAAGTTGGAAAAACCACTAGACCATTCAGGTATGACCTAAATCAAATCCCTTATGATTATACACTGGAAGTGAAAAATAGATTTAAGAGCCTAGATCTGATAGAGTGCCTGATGAGCTATGGAATGAGGTTCGTGACATTGTACAGGACAGGGATCAAGACCATCCCCATGGAAAATAAATGCAAAAAAGCAAAATGGCTGTCTGGGGAGGCCTTACAAATAGTTGTGAAAAGAAGAGAAGTGAAAAGCAAAAGAGAAAAGGAAAGATATAAACATCTGAATGCAGAGTTCCAAAGAATAGCAAGAAGATATAAGAAAGCTTTCTTCAGTGACCAATGCAAAGAATTAGAGGAAAACAACAGAATGGGAAAGACTAGGGATCTCTTCAAGAAAATGAGAGATACCAAGGGAACATTTCATGCAAAGATGGGCTCAATAAAGGACAAATAGTATGGACCTAACAGAAGCAGAAGATATTAAGAAGAGGTGGCAAGAAAACACAGAAGACCTGTACAAAAAAGATCTTCATGACCAAGATAATCAGGATGGTGTGATCACTCACCTAGAGCTAGACATCCTGGAATGTGAAGTCAAGTGGGCCTTAGAAAGCAGCACTTCGAACAAAGCTAGCGGAGGTGATGGAATTCCAGTTGATCTATTTCAAATCCTGAAAGATGACGCTATGTAAGTGTAGCACTCAATATGCCAGCAAATCTGGAAAACTCAGCAGTGGCCACAGGACTGGAAAAGGTCAGTTTTCATTCCAATCCCAAAGAAAGGCAATGCCAAAGAATGCTCAAACTACCACACAACTGCACTCATCTCACATGCTAGTAAAGTAATGCTCAAAATTCTCCAAGCCAGGCTTCAGCAATACATGAACCGTGAACTTCCAGATGTTTAAGCTGGTTTTAGAAAAGGCAGAGGAACCAGAGATCAAATTGCCAACATCCGCTGGATCATCGAAAAAGCAAGAGAGTTCCAGAAAAACATCTATTTCTGCTTTATTGACTATGCCAAAGCCTTTGACTGCATGGATCACAATAAACTGTGGAAAATTCTGAAAGAGATGGGAATACCAGACCACCTGACCTGCCCCTTGAGAAACCTATATGCAGGTCTGGAAGCAACAGTTAGAGCTGGACATGGAACAACAGACTGGTTCCAAATAGGAAAAGGAGTACGTCAAGGCTGTATATTGTCGCTCTGCTTATTTAACTTATATGCGAAGTACATCATGAGAAATGCTGGGCTAGAAGAAGCACAAGCTCGAATCAAGATCGCTGGGAGAAATATCAATAACCTCAGATTTACAGATGACACCACCCTTATGGCAGAAAGTGAAGAAGAACTAAAAAGCTTCTTGATGAAAGTGAAAGAGGAGAGTGAAAAAGTTGGCTTAAAGCTCAACTTTCAGAAAACGATGATCATGGCATCCGGTCCCATCACTTCATGGGAAATAGATGGGGAAACAGTGGAAACAGTGGGTGACTTTATTTTTTGGGGCTCCAAAATCACTGCAGATGGTGATTGCAGCCATGAAATTAAAAGATGCTTACTCCTTGGAAGGAAAGTTATGACCAACCTAGATAGTATATTCAAAAGCCGAGACATTACTTTGCCGACAAAGTCCGTCTAGTCAAGGCTATGGTTTTTCTAGTGGTCGTGTATGGACGTGAGAGTTGGACTGTGAAGAAAGCTGAGCGCCGAAGAATTGATGCTTTTGAACTGTGGTGTTGGAGAAGACTCTTGAAAGTCCCTTGGACTGCAAGGAGATCCAACCAGTTCATTCTAAAGGAAATCAGTCCTGGGTGTTCTTTGGAAGGAATGATGCTGAAGCTGAAAGTCCAGTACTTTGGCCACCTCATACGAAGACTTGACTCATTGGAAAAGCCTCTGATGCTGGGAGGGATTGGGGGCAGGAGGAGAAGGGGACGACAGAGGCTGAGATGATTTGATGGCATCACCGACTCGATGGACGTGAGTTTGAGTGAACTCCAGGAGTTGATGATGGACAGGGAGGCCTGGCATGCTGCAATTCATGGGGTCTCGAAGTGTTGGACACGACTAAGCGACTGAACTGAACTGAATAGGCCAGCAAGAGTAAAAAGTTGTCTTCTAGAGATGGGTCTCCTCTTCACACATGGAGACCTCCTCTTGGATACAAAAGGAAGAACAGAATAGAGTATATCACAATAGAATATGTACATTATTGGGCAATATTGGATTATTCTGAGGTTAAAAGTGACATGTGAATAATACAAGAAGTTTTCTAAGAGGGTGAAATTATTCTTTTTCAACCATCTTTCTATGATCTCTGTTTACCTAGTTTTTCATCTGCCTTTAACTTTTTGAATTTTAAACTAAAATGCAAATACTTTCCAAGTACAGTGCTGCTTAATTTTCAAAAGCTGTGATGAGAGCAAGTCAAATGAGTGGAGTGTACAGGGCTTGGATACTGTCTAGCTCTGCCTTTGGTATTTTGTTTTGTTTTCTAATGACCAGGACAGCCTTTTAGAACCTCATTTCTAAAATTGTAATACATACTGCAAACATCATGGGTTTTCAAAGAAAATAAATACTTTAAATTTCCAGAAATATTATTTTAAATAAAGTATATTATAACTTGTTTAAAATTACTTTTAAATGATCATTGTATATTAACCGAAACTGATAGCTTGGAAAGAAATGTATAATTTTCAACAAAGTTATTTGACACAATAAGAACAAGCATGCAACTTTTAATTATATATTATTCTTACTGACTTTTATTAGTAGCATAAGTATGGTAATATGGTAGGGAAATCTTTGGGATGTAGCTGTTTTCACAATTTCAGTTACTTGATAACCACAGGTAGCATTTGTGTTTAGTTTGGAACTTTGTTTTATCAAATAACTTTTGAGATAAAAGTCATTAGTCTCTTGGCACAGCATAAGGTTTATGATACTAATATTATTTAAAAAACATCTTGTAGAGTGTAAATTTCTATTTAAAAAGACTCAAAGCACTTCCCTGGTTAAGTCTCTGGGTTTCCAGTGCAAGGGGAGAGGGTTTGATCCCAGGTTGGGGAACTAAGATTCCACATGCTGAGTGACATGACCAAGAAAATAAAAAATAAACAGGAAATGACAACCCACTCCAGTATTCTTGCCTGGAGAATCCCATGGACGGAGGAGCCTGGCAGGCCTACAGTCTATGGGGTTGCAAAGAGTCGGACACGACTGAGCTACTTCACTTAAAAAAAAATAAGTTCAAAGGTTCAAGAAATAAAGCAGTGACTTTATGGAGAGAGACTTTTGCCTCTTCCTTTAGAATATATGGATAGAGACAAAAATGAGAAAGAAGCTTCTTTTGTAATTTTGTAGATGCTTTTAACACTTTTAAAGTTTATTGTCATGTTTTAATTACTATGAATTAAAATATGGACAGTAATATTGGACATATTTTAAGGCCTGTATTTTGTGATCCCAGGCTTGGATTTCTCATGCTCCTCTGTTCTTGGAATCCTCCAGGGCAGAATACTGGAGTGGGTAGCTATTCCCTTCCCCAGGGGATCTTCCCAACTGAGGGATTGAACCCAGGTCTCCCACATTGCAGGCAGATTCTTTACCATCTGAGCCACCAGGGAAGCCCATACTTCCACAGCCTTGTATTTGCTTAAAAAGCTTTACTAAAATGATGCTAAGAGGGTAGATATTTTGTTAATTGTTCTAATCAGTAAAAAAAAAAAATATATATATATATATGGTAAATAAAAAGGCTGGTAAGGAAACTTTTGGGTAATGGATATGTTTATGATGTAGAATGTGATGATTTTATAGGTAAATATTTATCTCCAAAGTAATCAAAGTATATATACCCACTGCTTTTCTTATGTAAAAGAAAAAAAGCTGTAAATTGACTTTCTTAACAACTGGGAAAATATTCTGCGTGGATGTTTCTCAACTTTATGTGAGTCAATAATCTCTTTATTATAAACATTTTATAACTCTTCTTATTACCCTGAGATAAAATTGATT
Source organism: Bos javanicus (assembly GCF_032452875.1). Lineage (NCBI taxonomy): Eukaryota > Metazoa > Chordata > Mammalia > Artiodactyla > Bovidae > Bos > Bos javanicus. The sequence continues at coordinate 41,052,219 of NC_083878.1, forward strand.
TTTAATATAACTTATTAACATACATAGAACTTAATATAACTTATTACATACATACATTGTTTTCTTTTAGAAAACAAAGTAGTTCCATAATTGTAACTTAAAGGGGAAGAAAAAGGATCATGATTTATACTAATAAAGTAATGTGTATGTCAGGATGTCAGTACTTGGCAGGACTACAGCGGAAGATGAAACAAAGTTGGCTGGAGCTTGCCCGTGTGTGTGTCACCATGACTGACCATCACTGGGAGTGCTTTGATGTGTTAGCTACTCAGATTCAAGACTGCCTTTGACAGCTGTGGAATGTGTTACCAGACAATGAATGTGTGTGTGCTAAGTCACTTAGGTCACGTCTGACTTTATGCAACCCTATGGACTGTAGCCCGCCAGGCTCCTCTGTCCATGGGATTGTCCAAGCCAGAATACTGGAGTGGGTTGCCATGCCCTCCTCCAAGGGATCTTTCTGACCCAGGAATCAAATGCTCATCTCTTATATCTCCTGCATTGGCAGGCAAGAAGGGTTTTTTTCTACCACTAACCTGGGAAATCCTGGTTTTTATAATCTGGGAAGCCCTGTTATAGTGTAGGTGGTGGTGGTTTAATTGCTAAGTCATGTCTGACTCTTGTGACCCCATGGACTGTAGCCTGCCAGGCTCCTTTGTCCATGAAATTCTCCAGGCAAAAATACTGGAGTGGGTTGCCATTTCCTTCTCCAGGGAATCTTTCCAATCCAGGGATCGAACGTGGGTCTCCTGCATTGCAGGCAGATTCTTCACTGACTGAGCTATGAGGGAAGTCCCCTGTTATAGTGGACATACATCTAAACTGGAATTCACTGTGTTTTGAGGAAACATGTTTTAGTTGTACTAATAGGTTTAGCAAAATGGCCTGTTTGGGCTGTTTTCAGAGGATTTGGAAAAGTCAAACAGCTCATCTTAAACTAAAGAAATCTGAGATCTGTGTCTTATATAGCGAAGTGACTGTGAAACAGGAAGGCAGAGGATCAACTGTCAACCTTAGCGTTTCTCCTTTTGACCAGCATACAGTTCAGTTCCTCTGGATTTTTGCTCCAGCACGGTTTCCTTTCACTCACTCATCCTGCCTTATTCCCTGGCCACTTCCTTCCTTGTTGTGTGCTCACTGCCTCCTCCAGTGCCCTCCTGTCCCACTCTTCATTTTATGGCTCACTTCAGGTCACACCTTCTCCATGGAGATCTGCTCCATACAGCATCTGTTCTCCTGTAATTATATTGGCAAAGTTTAAATATTTAATTATTCTCGAAATATTTCCCAGTTACTACTTAACCTTCCCAGTTAAACAGATTGCAGTCCTCTTAAAGGAAAGTATGTCAGAGGTTCCTTTTGTATCCTTTGCAGTAGTCAGCAAAGCACTTGGCACCAAGTGGCTGCTGGGTAAACAATGAGACATTCATCTGTGGGCTTGACCTGAGAAAGTATATACTGATTCAAAAAATTTATTGAGTTAATGACAGGGTCTTACTTTCAGAATATCTCCTCATAAGATCTGATATTTATATCTGATGGTCATGAAAATATCTCACCTCAAACCTATGAGAATATGAATTCCTATCAGTATGATATCCTTTCTCTTTTAATAAATATGTTTTCATGGCAGTCAAGATTTTAGATCTCACTGAGAATTAGCTTTTGTCTTATTCCTATGTGGCAGTGCCATCTATGACTTGCTTTGAGAGATGCCTGCCCTGACATCTCGTCTATAGTTGTGACCCAAAGGGTACTAAGTGATGGCTATGGGGCAATATTAATTATTCTCAGGAACGTACTTCTATGATAGAGTCTGAGGCTCGGAATTAGGAGGACATCTTTTACGCCTGACATTTTGTTTCATTTGTGTTATTTAATTAGAAATAGTCTTGTATTAGTAAGGACTCTGTCTCTTGAATCAGGTAGTGTTTCTTTTCCTAAAGCTCAGTCCTGTAAACAACAGTATTTTACAGATATCAGTTCCATTTTGTGAGAACTCAACTATATAAAGATTATTTTCAACTCTCTGGTTGACTTGTTAATCTTATATAAACCAGCAGTTTGAAATCTTTGATGAACTTATTCAAGTCTGGAAAAAGGGTCTTGTTTTAAATTCAGTAGATTTGCTTAAAAATAACTTCCAGGACTTCCCTGGTGGTTCAGTGGTTAAGAATCTACCTTCTAAGGCAGGGGGCTTGGGTTCGATCCCTGGTCTGGGAACTAGGATCCCACTTGCCATGGGGCAACTAAGCCAGCTTGTAACAAAGAGCTGTCATGCCACAACTAAAACCCTATGCAGCCAAATAAATAAATATTAATAAAAAGCTTCCTTTTAAAGTTGTCATGTTATTCTTTATATTAGTTAATAATGATTGTTATATGTATATTTCTATATATATGTAAATGTTATGTGTATACATGTATGCATGTGATTTCTATTATGGTCCGCATAAAAATTTTTTTAAAATGTTTAAAAAAATAAGTGAAATAAAGCAGAAAGAGGAGTTTTGTGTTTTTTTTTTTTGCTATAGTTTTGTTGAATTTTGAGATATTTGGGGAATAAGAGGATGACTTAAAAAAATGACTGAAAGAAGTGGAGGAAGAAGCCCCATGGCTATCTGGGGGAAGGGCATTCCAGGAGAAGTAGCAGCAAGTGCAAAGGCCCTGGGGCGGAGGGCCAGGTACATCTTCAGAATTACAAGGAGGGGCGTGTGGCTAAAGCAGAAGAAAGGTAATGAGGAGCCTAGTCCTGTAGGAATCTAGTCTTGAAAGCTGTCATTAGGACTCTTACTCTTAGTGAGATATGAGCCACCACGGATTTAGAGCAGCATTACCACTTGCTATTATTACACCCATTTCACAGAAGGGGAAATTGAATGGAGCTCTTATTTGAAGAAAAACAAACTTTGAAAAGCACTGTTATTCTGGAATCATTGGTATTATAATTCTATTGTGTTTTTTCTAGGGAGAAATGTCTTAATACTTGTTTTTGCATAGCAGAAAGAGTGACCACTTCTATTTGATGGATTTTTAATTAGGAAAGTCTTTTCAAAATCCAGGAGTGAAAGGCCAACCCAGGTAATGGGAAAAAAAATATGGATTTGGATTTGGAGTTATCTATAGTTTTGGGACCTTGCTTCAGTGCTCCTGGTTCCCATGTACTGAAAGCTCACTAAGGGCAGGCATTGTGTTAAGACTTAAATGCACTGTCTCACTTAATTCTCATGACAGCCTATCAAATAGCTACTGTTATCCCAATTATACACTTCCCTGGTGGCTCAGCTGGTAAAGAATGCACTTACAATGTGGGAGACCTGGGTTCGATCCCTGGGTTGGGATGATCCCTTGGAAAAGTGAATGACTACCCACTCCAGTATTCTGGCCTAGAGAATTCCATGGACGATACAGTCCCAATTATGCAAATGTTTAGATGAAGAAACATTGGGTTAAATTATTTAAATAACTTGCCCAGAGACCTACTGCTTATACGGGAAGGAGCCCGCATTTCTGATACCTGAGACCTGCTATAATCTTTACATCCCTCATTGCTGTGGCCAAGGGAGAGTTCTGGTAGATTCTGGGAATCTTTCCAGGTGTTCCACACTGGATGTGTTCTCCTTGCTTTAGGGCTGCTATTGTTGAAAGCTTAGGTTTTTATTTTATACTTGCTTAAAATGAGGCTATAAATATTAAAACAGGTTTTTTCCTTTCTCTTCTTCCCGCTCCCCTTTCTTCTCTTCAGACCATTTGCACCCTCTCCCCGCCTCTCACTAATGGTAATAACCTCTGTGCATGATCCATGGCTTTCTCCAAGTTCATATAATCATATGTAGACATAGATATTTCCTTTACTTTACAAAAATGGGGTTGCACTATATGGACTTCTCTGCATATTGTCACTTGATATTGGGGAAAAAAATCACTTTAATTCAGTTGATCTTCAACCATTTCCATATTAAGGTATTTTCTTTGTTCCCAATTCTCTGTGTTTCTGTAAACATATCTGTTACCTACTGATGCTTCTATTTTTGAGATTGATTCTCAGATATAGGATTACTGGGACTACAATATGTGCAATTTTAATTTTTATGGATTTGTCTGGATTACTTTGAAAAAAGTTATGTAACAACTTACATTGCCAGAAGCTGGTTATTACATGTAATCATTTTCCTGAATCTTCACCAGAATTAGGTCCTACTTCTTTGTTTAATTTTTTCTAATCTGACGGACATGAAATCTTTCATGGAATTTACATTTTCCTGTCTGGTAGGGGAGTTGAACATCTTTTCACAAGTTTATTGGAATTTAGTCTTTTGTAAAGTATTTGTTCACTTGCTTTGTACATATATTGGATGGTATTTTTTTTTCATTGAGGTGAAATTCACATAACAGAAAACTGAACTTTTGAATAATTCAGTGGTATTTAGTACCTTACAATGTTGTGTGACCACATACGTATCTAATTCTAAAACATTCTCATTGCCCCAAAAGTAAGCCTCATACATATGAAACAATTACTCCGTATTCCCTCCCCTGACTCCCAGGCTCTGGCAGCCACCAATCTGCTTTCTGTCTCTATGGATTTACCTCTTCTGGATATTTCATAAATGGATTCATGCACTAGGTGAGCTTTTGTATCTGGCTTCTTTCATGTAGCATAACGTCTTCAAGGCACATCATCATAAGTGGTACACCATTTTGTTATCAATCTGAAGAGCTATTTGTAGATTCTAGATTTAAAAAATTTTATGTAATCTGAATTTGCAAATCTTCCTCAATATAATACCTGCCAATGGATTTTGTTAGTGAATTCTTTGTCATATAAAAGATAGTAATTTTGCATATTTAGATATATCTGTCTTTAATTTCTGGGTTGCAAATTCAGTCTAATATTTTTGTGGGTTTAGGTTTACATTTAAATTTTTAAGCAAATTGGGATATTAGTATATGATTTTTCTTTCTCTCAGAGGAATGGCTCCTGGTACCACTGTTATTTTTAATAAATTACCTTTTCTTTCCTTGATTGAAATTCATCTTTCTGTATATTTATTTCCTGCTGTTGACTTTTTCCATTTTCTCTAATGTGTTCTAGTGGTGTTTCTGACTGTTCCTATTGCTGCTGCTGCTGCTGCTAAGTCGCTTCAGTCGTGTCCAACTCTGTGCGACCCCATAGACGGAAGCCCACCAGGCTCCCCGGTCCCTGGGATTCTCCATGCAAGAACACTGGAGTGGGTTGCCATTTCCTTCTCCAATGCATGAAAGTGAAAAATGAAAGTGAAGTCCTATTGCAGTGCCATACAATTTTGATTACAGTGTTTTGTATGGCTCTTAATTTTCTGTCCGTGTTACATTTTTTTCTGAGTTTACTTGAACATACCTAAAATTTTTTTGATTCTAAGCAAAATTTTTTTCAATTTTGGATCTTAAAAGTGATACATTTAAAAATTCTTTCTGAACAAAATGACTAGATAATTTACTGATATTTCTGTTGCTAAGTCTATAAGTTGCAATCCTGATTAGCAACAAAAAATTGCTTCTTGACTGGTCCCTGCTTAGGGGAAATACAGAGAGAAGCTCCTTCCCATAGTCTTATGTTGTTATTGTTCAGTTGCTCTGTTGTGTCCAACTCTTTGTGACTCCTGGACTGCAGCTTGCCAGGCTTCCCTGTCCATCACAATCTCCTGGAGCTTGCTCAAATTCATATCTATTGAGTTGGTGATGCCATCCAACCATCTCGTCCTCTGTTGTCCCCTTCTCCTCCTGCCTTCAATCTTTCCCAGCATCAGGAACTTTTCTGATGAGTCAGCTCTTTGCATCAGGTGGCCAAAGTATTGGAGCTTCAGCTTCAGCATCGATCCTTCCAATGAATATTCAGGATTGATTTCCTTTAGGATTGACTGGCTTGATTTCCTTGCAGTCCAAAGGACTCTCAAGGGTCTTCTTCAACACCACAGATCAAAAGCATCAATTCTTCGGTGCTCAGCTTTCTTTATGGTCCAACTCTCACATCCATATATGACTACTGGAAAAACCATAAAATTGACTAGTTGAACCTTTGTTGGCAAAGTAATGTCTCTGCTTTTTGATATGCTGTCTAGGTTGGTCATAGCTTTTCTTTCCAGGAGCAAACGTCTTTTAATTTCATGGCTGCAGTCACCATCTGCAGTGATTTTGGAGCCCAAGAAAATGAAGTCTCTCACTGTTTACATTGTTTCCCCATCTATTTGCCATGAAGTGATGGGACCAGATGCCATGATCTTCGTTTTTTGAATGTTGAGGTGTAAACCAGTTTTTTCACTCTCACCAAGAGGCTCTTTAGCTCCTTTTTGTTTTCTGCCATAACGGTGGTGTCATCTGTATATCTGAGGTTATTGATATTTCTCCTGGCAATCTTGATTCCAGCTTGTGCATCATCTAACCTGACATTTTGCATGATGTACTCTGCATATAAGTTAAATATGCAGGATGACTGTACACAGCCTTGACGTACTCCTTTCCCTATTTGGAACCAGTCCATTGTTCCATGTCCAGTTCTAACTGTTGCTTCTTGACCTGCATACAGATTTCTCAGGAGGCAGGTCAGGTGGTCTAGTATTCCCATCTCTTTCAGAATTTTCCACAGTTTGTTGTTATCTACACAGTCACAGGCTTTAGCATAGTCAATGAAGCAGAAATAGATCTTTTTCTGAAATTCTCTTGATTTTTCTATGATTCAACAGCTGTTTGCAATTTGATCTCTGGTTCCTCTGCCTTTTCTAAATCCAGCTTGATCATCTGTAAATTCTTGGTTCACATACTGTTGAAACCTAGCTTGGAGAATTTTGAGCATTACTTTGCTAGTGTGTGAAATGAGTGCAATTGTGGTGTAGTTTGAACATTCTTTGGCATGGCCCTTCTTTGGGATTGTAATGAAAACTGACCTTTTGCAGTTCTGTGGCCAGTGATAAGTTATCCAAATTTGCTGGCATTTTGAGTGTAGCACTTTAGTGGCATCATCTTTTAGGATTTGAAATAGCTCAGCTAGAATTCCATCACCTCCACTAACTTTGTTCATCATGATGCTTCCTAAGGCCCACTTGACTTTACACTCCAGGATGTCTGTCTCTAGGTGAGTGATCACACCATCGTGGTTATCTGGGTCATGAAGATCTTTTTTGTATAGTTCTTCTGTGTATTCTTGCCACCTCTTCTTAATTTCTTCTTCTTCTGTTAGGTCCATACTGTGCTGCTAAGTTGCTTCAGTCATGTCATACTCTGTGCGACCCCATAGACAGAAGCCCACCAGGCTCCCCCGTCCCCAGGATTCTCCAGGCAAGGACACTGGAGTGGATTGCCATTTCCTTCCCCAATGCAGGAAAGTGAAAAGTCAAAGTGAAGTCACTCAGTTGTGCCTGACTCGCAGCGACCCCATGGACCGTAGCCCACCAGGCTCCTCCGTCCATGGGATTTTCCAGGCAAGAGTACTAGAGTGGGTTGCCATTGCCTTCTCCGAGGTCCATACTGTAATCAGGGGTATTTCATATTAGATCCAGCCACACTGCTTTAATCTGTATGTTTGAAGGCTGGTACAGAGTGATGCACCAGCTTTCCCAGGAGAAGCTACATGTAATTTCCTTGTGACTTGCAGAGCGTGTCACTATGCATGACTTTTGTTCCTTGATTATTAAAGACTCTTAAACTCTTCATTCATGAAGCACTTGTAGGCAACCATTATGTACCCATTACTGGGTAAGATCTAGAAAAGAAGGCATTACTCATTCTAGCTTTGAAAAACGAAGACAATTTTTGCTTCACTAAAAGAAGACACAATCTCTACTCTTAGGAAAATCACAGCACAGTTGGGGAAATATAAATATTTATAATTATATCTAAATACATCTTCAAATCAACATTTATACACACGTATACACACATCTCCCAGCAATAACTTGCATTTGTATAGCACAGCTCTTTATAGTTAAGAAAGTGTTTTCATCAGAATTGTCTTAAAATGTTCCTACAACATGGTGAACAATGTCCAGCAACTATTTGTACCCTCAGTTTACTGATGTTCAGAATAAGATGTTTGAGGTAAATGAGGTCAAAGTCTTTTTAGAAAAGATGATTTAATTCCTGCTGCTTTTTACCCTGGTTTATTCTTAATGGAGCCACCCTTGGTTCCCAACACCAAAGCTATAGAACATCTTGTGGGGCTATTCAGCTTTTTGGTGGGCATTTGTATTATGTAATATGGCTTGTTTGGGGGGCTAGAGATCCAGTAGAAAATAAGATCTCCATGGTCCCTGCCCTCATAAAGAGTATATTTTTGAAGGGAGGGATATATAGGACAGGGAAGATAGAATAATAGACCTTTAAAAAGTAACTAGAATTATGATCATTGTATATGGGGCGTACAAATGTATATATATATATATATAATATATGGGCACATTAGTGTATGGGACAAATAGCATTTGACTTGACCTAGGTGGATAGCAGAGTGAACTTCTCTAAAGATGTGATTGTTAAGCTAACTATGCCATAGCTTGGGGGAGAGCATTGAAAAAGAGGGAAAGCCTTAAGATAGAAAGGAGTTCAGAACACTGAAGGATCTGAAAAACGGTGGGAAAGATTGGAATGTAAATAGTAAAATCAGGCAGTAATAAAGCCAGACAGTAAGTTGGGCTGAGATTCTGCAGGGCTTATAGGTCAAAGTGAAGATTTTGGAAGTTATCTGTGGAGCATCACAAAGCTTCAAGAGAAGGCTCTGACTGCTTCAGAGTTAAGGCGTAAGAAGAGAGACCAACTGATAGAGTTGAGGCAGGAAATGACAGTGATTAGGACTGGGATATTGGTAGAAGAGAGGGACAGAAGGGAACATATTTAAGGAGCTCGTCAGAACTAGAATTCACAGGTCTTCGTAATTGATTCATGGTGTGGACAAGATGTCAAGAATATCCCCCAAGTCTTGATGGGCTTGGAAGGAAGATTATATACATTTAAAGTAACAATTAGATCAAGGGGTATAGAAAAACATTTTGTTTGTTTCTACAGTGGTGCAAAAGATGGGAAAAAAAGAATGTGCTCTCATAGGAATTAAAGCCATAATGACACACCAAATATTTGCTTTAACTAAAGAAGGCTACAGTTGTACAGAGCTCAAGTGAACATGATACACTATTGATAATAAAACTGAGGTCTTGCCCTCTATAAAAATTAAACTAATTATCATACACTTGCATGATCACCATGTTATTTATTATTTTATATTTAAAACCATTATTTTTATTGCAAAACAGGCATAATTTTACTCTCAGCCTATAAGCCTTACTATAACTTATTTGTATCCTCTAAGCACAGAACCATTTTTGTCCCTTTAATAAGTGTAGTAATTTACATTGGCTAATGGTATAACTATGATAATTAGTATAATGTAGTTGTATTCTTAACCATTGCTTTATTACAACAATTTTAAATCTTATTATTTTTTCCTGGTGGAGCAGAGCATATGATTATCCATAATTTTTTTTTAAACAATGTGTAGAAAAAACTTTTGTTTGCTTTATTTTACTTCTGTCTCAATTCAGTCAGCAAAACTTTACATGTAGTTTGGAGATTTTAATCACCACATATTGGGTGAAATTGGATACTTGCTTTTATTTATTTTTTTTTGGTTCTCAGTTTATTTAGGTTTTGTTCCTAAATCTTTTGCTTCCAGGCTAGTGCATGCAGGTTTTCTTGCATGGCAAAAGAGAAATTTAGTCTTTTTCTTTTGACTACACTGTGGTGGATAGTTGCAGAAAGAAGAGCTTATTGTTAATGATTAAAATACTGAGTAAAAATTACAGTGAACTCTGTCATCTGGGATAATTATAAAATAAAAAGCTTTGTTTAGCCAAATATTCATATATATATATATATATATGTATTCCATATATAATTTATAGATGTCTAATTTTCTAATAATCAGAGCCAAATTAACTTCCCTTAAAAATAAAGCAAAATTTAATTGCACATTGGCCTTTGAGGAGTCAGAAGATGTTTCAGGATTTTTTAAAGTCTGATGGGACATAATTGGGAACTTCCCATCGTTTTAGGCTCTATTATGCTTTCTCTATAAAGTTTTAAAATTTCTCAGTAATAGAACATTTTGAGTATTCAGAAAAGATAGCTTTGCCCAGTATATCAGATCTTCATTACCTATTTCCAAGAAAGAGCAAATTCTCAACTTTTAAAATAAATGCATATTCTGCAGACTGAGCATGAAGGAGATCACATCTAGGAGGGGAGAAATAGTTAAAGTAATTAAAATGTGAGGTTTGCATTTTTTATGTTATTTAAACGCTAATAATCTGGATCCTGACTCAGCAGAACCATTAATTACATGGATTTTTTTTTTTTCCAGCACTAGCCTTTTCCACTTTAGTGCTGAGGCTGTTTAAGTTCAAATCAGCCCTGTTGTCTTCCTGCCACCTCAGGTCACCTTTCAAGGTTTCAAATTATAAAAATATACTAAATTATGTTCAGTTCACACTACCCAAGTTAACCAGATGACTTACTAATCAAATACCTTGAATATTTCCAATTTTGACAGATGTATTTAATTTAGAGAATTTGGTAAAAGAAACAAAAATAAGAGGAAAACACGTTTGTTTCAGCAACTTACGAAATTCAGAAGAATATACATTTTTCTTTTTCTGTTATCCAGAGGCAAAATATGTTACTCTCTTTGCCTCGAAACTGGATCTAACAGGGGTATCTCAAAGGACAATAGCGAAGGTACTTGCTGCATTAATCCTTTGGTGCAAATTATGTCAAACTGTGTGGCTTTTTAATGACTTAAAACAACAACAACAACAACAGATTTTACAGATCTCAAATAACTGTATCCATTTTCTTCATCGTTTATCTCCCAGAAGTTGCTTAATAAAAGGTCAGTATAGATTCTGTTAACTGCAAGAAAGAAGCCATGTGTGTGAAACACTTTTGCAAACTCTGGAGTCCTCACAGATATATGATAATGAGAACGTGATTATGGTGGGTGTTCTGAACAAGGCTGACAGTTGAATGTTCCTAGAGAAGACTTTTTAGTACTTGTGCTTCTGCATTCATTTGAATCTGCTCCTCGGCTCTGCTGATGTCTTTTGCACATTGTTTGGCCCATTTCACTCTCTAATGACAGGCCTGGTGCATTCTGATGGAGAATTTGCCACACATGTCAGATTTCAGACCAACAGGTAACCAGCCATCTCTGTCTCTGAGACATCCTTTCTACATGTTAATTTCATTTATTTCACATCCTTCTACAATGCCCAACTTCAGGCTTATTTTATTTTTTTTTTTTCAGAAAGCCTGTTCTTCACTATTCTGATGTCAGCAGACATTGCCTTAGTGACTGAATATTTGAGCTTTTATTTTGACAACACGTTTATAGTCAATGTTCAAGCAACTCTCTTTTTGCCTCCTGGAATCTTTACTTGGATCCATACATTTTCAGGTGGGCTTCCCAGATGGCTTAGGGTAAAAGAATCCATCTGCCAGTGCAGAAGACATGGGAGACATGGGTTTGATCCCTGGGTCTGGAAGATCCCCTGGAGGAGAAAATGGCAGCCCACTCCAGTATTCTTGCTTGGATAATCCCATGGACAGAGGGGCCTGGTGGGCTACAGTCCATGGGGTTGCAAAGGATCAGATATGACTGAGTGATTGAGCACAACTCCTGGCAACATGCATTTTCAGGTAGATTTTATGTGTGTGTACCTTCTATTCCTTTTTTCATGGTAAAAAACTATAGTATATAGGATAGTATGGTTTTGAGATCCAAAACCATACCTTATAATCCTTTGTATGCTTCACAGACCATTTTAGGTTTTGTTGATTTGATTTTGATTACCAAAGAAATAGTTATAAATCTTTTTGTGCTTTGAACATATATTTTATTCATTTATTTACTTTTTCACAAAGAGATTTCCTTTTTGTAAAAAGGGCTGTGTCTCTTATGGATCAATAAAAGATATGAAAGAATATATATACATATATATATATGTATTTTTTGCAGTTGTATCTGTGGTTAATTTCTGTGGTTAGATTGAAGGGGACACTTAATGTGGATAGTCTTCATAGAGTTCTTTGTTATTGTTGTTCAGTCACTAAGTTGTGTCTGACTCTTTGTGATCTCATGGACTGCAGCCCACCAGGCTTCCCTGTCCTTTACTACCTCCCAGAGTTTGCTCAAATTCATGTCCATTGAGTCAGTGTTGCCAGTCAACCTCTTATCCTCTGTCACCCCGTTCTCCTCCTGCCTTCAATCTTTCCCAGCCTCAGAGTCTTTTCCAGTGAGTCAGCTCTTCACATCAGGTGGCCAAAGTATTGGAGCTTCAGCTTCAGCATCAGCGAATATTCAAGGTTGATTTCCTCATAGCATTATTAAGCTTCCTGAAATTAAATGAATAATATTGTGTGCTTGGAGACTTTTTCTTCCCCTTATGGGGAAAGAGCCCCAAATTTTTATCGGATTCTCAAAGTGACTCAGAAATTTGTTGTTTAGTCTCTAAGTTGTGTCCAACTCTTTTGCGATCCCATGGACTGTACTAGGCAGACTCAAAGATAGGGTTAGACGATACTACCATAGCTGAGTTTAGAACTGAGTTTAGTCTAAGTGCATACACTAAAATAGTGACAGAGCTGAGTCAAAAGCTTTTTTATCTGGTTGTTGACAGTACTATCAAAGAGAGTTGTTCTGTATGTTACTTTTCACTCTTACCTTATTTTACCATACAACGTTAATACATTTATAAAAATACTCAATACATAAAAATCTAAATTTATAAATAAGGTGATGTTCACTTTATGAAATGATTAGGTAAAATTTATAACAAGCTTTCCCAGAGATTTAAATTACTTCATTTAAGTGTCGCTTTTCAGAAACACATGTTTGTTGCCCTGGCCAAAGTGCACCAGGAATTCTTTACTTCACAATGGAATAAATAAGCCTATAAATGTATTGCATCTTTCTGTGGGGCAGCCATGATTTTAAAGTGTAAGTCTTACAGATGTGAAGGTGTGTCTTTTTTTTTTTTTTTAATAAAGGATCTTCTTTTATTTATTTGTTCTTAGTCACTCAGTCATGTCTCACTCTTTGCCACCCTACGGACTGTAACCCGCCAGGCTCCTCTGTCTATGAGATTTTTCAGGCAAGAATACTGGAATGGGTTGCCATTTCTTCCTCTGGGAGATCTTCTCAACCCAGGGATTGAACCCATGTCTCCTGTGTCTCTTGTGTTGCAGGCGGATTCTTTACCTGCTGAGCCATCAGGGAAGCCTCCTTATGTGTTTATTTAATTTACTTTTGGCTGCACTGGATCTTTGTTGCTGCACGTGGGCTTTCTCTCGTTGCAGTGAGTGGGGACCAGTCTCTAGTTGCAGTGCTTGGGCCCCTGATTGCAGTAGCTTCTCTTGTGGAACACGGGCTCCAGAATGCAGGCTCAGTAGTTGTGGTGCACGTGTTTACTTGCTCCGGAGCATGTGGGATCTTCCAGGATGAGGGATTGAACCTGCTGCATTGACAGGTATATTCTTAACAAGTGGACCACCAAGTCCCAGTGAAGGTGCTTCTTGATTTGTTTGTTTTTTAATTTAAAAGAGCCCTCACACTGAATGCAGCACTGGACTCACAATTGGTTGATGAATGAAATCTATATGTGGATTAAATGACTCTGTTCATGTATTAGTCACATGGGCGACTCTTCCAAAACCCCAGCCTCCAAGTTCCTTGAGCTCTTCTTGCACAGTGATCTCGTTTTTCATCCTACCTAACCGAAGATCGCAGCCCAGACCAGTGGGTCAAAGTGTTGTCTTCAGACTAGCAGACTCGGCATCACCTGGGACTTATTAGAAATGCAAATTTGGGGGCTCAGCCCTAAACCTAATGAATTGGAAACTGAGTGTGAAGTCCAGTAATTCCTTCGTCAAGCCTTCCAGGTACTTCTGAGCATCACTACCCTGCTGCTAAGTCACTTCAGTCGTGTCCGACTCTGTGCCGCTACCCTAGACCTTGTCAATAGAAATAACTTTATCTATTGGTAAAGTCTCAGTCTCAAGCTTCCTACTCTCCAATGACTATCTTTATTTTTCCAGCTCTCCCCTTCTAGTGTCTCAACTTTCCCTACCACCTATCAATCATTTTTACTTTTTTCTCATTACCACCTTCATAACTTCTAGTAAGATTCAGTTGTCCTCGATTATAATCATTCAGTCTCATGTTCCCTCTCTTTTCATCCTATCTGGAAAAATTCCCACCCTGGTTAGATCAACCCTTTACTTCTTACCCTCACAACTGAGTGCTGCTGCTGCTGCTAAGTTGCTCAGTCGTGTCCGACTCTGTGCGACCCCACAGATGGCAGCCCACCTGGGATTCTCCAGGCAAGAACACTGGAGTGGGTTGCCATTTCCTTCTCCAATGCATAAAAGTGAAAAGTGAAAGTGAAGTCGCTCAGTCGTGTCCGACTCCTAGAGACCCCATGGACTCACAACTGAGTATCTGAAGGAAAACTCACAACCATAGCAGAAAACCCACCTTGTCACTAACCAAAGTGGGCCTTTAGTGCTACCTGGAAATCATAGTACATTTCCCTAGTCAAGTCACTTTCATATTCTTTATGAAGAGTATTTTCACATGGATATTGCTGTAGATAAACTCCCTGTGCCCTTCCAAAGACCAAGCTCAAGATCCTGCACTGGCTTTCACCTCATCTTCTCTATTCCAGGAGATTTTCCCAGCAATTCTCCTTTCTCTCTTCTTTAACGTCATTTCTTACTTCTCTACTGGATTACTGCCATCAGCAACATAAATATGCCATCCTTTCATATATCATTAAAATTTTTTTTTTAACTGAAAATGCCATGCCACCTATTACACCATTTTTTAATAGAAATACTCCTTTTGTGTATTTATATGTTTATTTGTTTGGCTGTGTTGGTCGTGGTTGCAGTGCATGGGCTTCTCTCTAGTTGTGGTGCCTGGGCTCAGTAGTTACGGCACTTGGTCTTGGTTGCCCCAGGGCCTGTGGGATCTGAGTTCCTGAGCAGCGATCAAACCCTCATCTGCAGTATTGCAAGGTGGATTCTTAACCACTAGGCTGCCCGGGAAGTGCCCAGAAATACTGTTAAAATGTTATATTTAGTAATTTTCTCCCAACATTCTCTCTTGAACCTATTCCAATCAGGTTTTTGTTCCATTGTTCCATCAAAGCAATTCTTGCTAAAGTCACCAATGAGCTCCATGTTACAGCCTCCTAAAATACCTCTTTACTCTGCCCTTCTCTCTATCCATTAGATGCTCTTCTTCTCCACCCTTTACAACTACGATAGTCCTATTCAAAAGCAAATTGCATCATATTACTTCTCTGCTCAAGGCCCTCCAAAAATTCCCAGTCTTCTCAGAGTAAAATCAAATTCTTTGCTACCGCCATGTGGTTCCACGTGACCTTGCTGCCCCCAGCCCCTGCTCTGTCTCCCTCATCTCACCGTCTATATTCTTCTTCCATGTCCACCCCGCTCCAGCCACACTGTAGTTATGCTTTTGCTCAGTAACCAAATCCAATCCTGCTTCAGAATTTTGTTTCTCTTGTTTCCCATGCTTTGCCTGCTCTTTCCAGAGATTTCCTGAGCGAGACTGACATCCTGCTCTCTCACTTATGTAAGGTCCCTTCCTTCTCCACTA
Source organism: Bos javanicus (assembly GCF_032452875.1). Taxonomy (NCBI): domain Eukaryota; kingdom Metazoa; phylum Chordata; class Mammalia; order Artiodactyla; family Bovidae; genus Bos; species Bos javanicus. Next base: position 41,067,922 of record NC_083878.1, read on the forward strand.
CCCAATTTAGAAGGGTAACAGCCCACATAGAATCACTCTCTCTTTTACCTCAGCTTTATTGTTCTCCGTGTCACTTTCCATCATTTGACATTATTTAGGCTGAACTGCATGAAATTGTAGATAATGGCCATTTTGCTGCTGCTAAGTCGCTTCAGTCGTGTCCGACTCTGTGCGACCCCATAGACGGCAGCCCACTAGGCTCCTCTGTCCCTGGGATTCTCCAGGCAAGAATACTGGAGTGGGTTGCCATTTCCTTCTCCAATGCATGAAAGTGAAAAGTGAAAGTGAAGTCGCTCAGTCGTGTCCGACGCCTAGCGACCCCATGGACTGCAGCCTACCAGGCTCCTCCGTCCATGGGATTTTCCCAGGCAAGAGTGCTGGAGTGGGGTGCCATTGCCTTCTCCAATGGCCATTTTGGTCCTCCAGAAACTGTTAGTGCATAGAGATCTGCCTAATTCATATTTTGTGTTTATGTGTAAGTTCAGTGATGGAAAAGACTTCTGTTTTGTTCACTTTTCTAGTCCCAGCTCATAGACTAGTGCTTGGTGCATAATTAATACTCAGTGGAAATCTACAGAATGAAATAAATGAATGAGTTGGCATTATTTCTAAGTACCTACTGTGCACTATTCATATTTCCATCCATGTATCAATCTTTTTTTTTCTTTTATCTCTGTAACGAAATGAGTCAACACCTTATCAACCACTAACTAAATTAGTATGCAATTGGGATGTGTCAAGGGGAAGAGAGTAACTATTTCAAAGAAGTATGCAATATAAATTCAAGTCTATGTATATATTTATATGATGTTTATTTCACTGATTATGCTTTAAGACCACTGCAAGTTCTGATATTTATGTCCTGAGCATGTTTCATCCAAGTAGATGAGAGGCATTCTAGAAGGGCAAAATTAGGATAAGATTAAATTATTGCTTCAAATTGACAAAGTGACATTTCTTTCCAACTAAATATTGACTAAATTTTGAAAGGAAAGACTTTGGGATCATGAAAAGTATGAGTACTGCAGATGCAGGGGAATGCCTTCTTTCAATTTTGCAGTAAGAGTATGCTTTGAAAGCTGAGCCTGGTTGGAAAGAACCTAAATGCTTTAACAGTGAATTAAGTTCAGCCACAAAACTGAAGTTGGGGATTCTGCATTCAGACCTGTGCTCACCAGTAGTAATTTTAGGAAGATGTATAAAGATGTGATCAGGAACATTCAAATGTAATCTGAGGCAAAATAATTGAATCGAGACTCATATATATATTTTTAAACCATACAAATTGCGACATCTTGTAAGGTAGTTAAAATTGCTACATCTATTCTTTGAACAAGTTCAATGAAGCAGAGGAGAAAGCAGTCCATTTCCAAGAGCACAGAACACATTGGGCGGAAGATCCGGGATGAGAGCCCAAAAGTCCCATCTTCCTGTCTCATACTTTTGTATTCAAAATACTGCAATCTGTTACCTAGAAGATGATTAGTGTGTAAAACTGAGCACTTTAATTTTACTGCAGGAAAAAGTTATGTAGAAAGAGCATAGGCTGTGATGGAGACAAAATTTGTCTAAACAAAGATATCTTTGGTTAATTAGTAAAATGGCAAAGACATTTATGAAAAATAAGATAGGCACATAAATCTCTTTCGTAAGTGTTAAATATTCCAATATTCACTCATTTGAAAATGTTTTAGTGGTAATTCTCATATATTTGTAGAAATGATGAACATCACGTTTGAAACATAATTTTTTTTGCCTCTGAGCTAACATTACTTTTTGTCATTGTATCTTTGAATACTGTATTACTTATATGACCTAGAACATCACACATAAAAGAAAAGCTAAGTTAGCAAAAGAACAGTTCCGCTTATAAAAAGATGTGATTATCTGTGAAAACAGATATGATTAAAACACTGTGTGCTGTTTAAATGAATTAGGAGTCATCATGGACAGCTCAAGGAAGAAGACTCCCATCACACAGAGGCAGTTAGGAAGGCAAATAGGACTCCAGGGTGCATTCAAAAGGGGAGAAAATAATCTGGAAATATTAAGTTGATGTTATATCAAATAATGATACACTTTCATCTAGAATACCAAGTCTAATTTCAGTCAGTACACCTTAAGACGTGTCAAGCAGAGAATGAAAATATCCAGAGGAACGGAAAAAAATGAGTAAATGGGGAATGAATTCATGTAAAGACAGTGTATCTCTGAAAAATAAGTTTTGTTGAGTGGGAAGCCATTTGTTTTCCTAAATAGCATAATAAAGGACATTTTGGTAATTAGGTGAACGATGCTTATAGTAAAATAAGATAGATGAACCTAAATAATAAATAAAAGCAATATTATCTGAGAAGTGAAATGATACTGAAAACCAGTGTTCTGGGATTAGAAAAGAGTTGTTGATTAAAAAGAACTGAATAGGAGCATCAGTGATGGAAACGGAAACTTCCATGCTAATAACCTTAATCTTTACAAAGCTGTGTACCTACCTCTGTCCTCAAATGACACGTAACATTAACTGTAGGTTTATATCCTTCTATGGTGAAATGCAAGTATAAAATAAAGCCTCTTCTCTCTCTTTTTTTATAAAAACAAAGTAACAAAACAACTCGCACATGTGTTTTCTCAGCAAAAAAAAAAAAAATTATTGCAGAATATTAGTAAATTTTGGAAAACTAGATGGGAGAAAACATTCTTACTGGTACCAGCTCAAGTGATCACAGTTAGCATTTTGAGGTGTTTTCTTCCAATGCTCTATCCATACTTGGTGCTTGGTTGTTTCATTTTATAGAGAGGTAATCATACCATGGGAACAGTTGTTTTCTATTTCTTTTCATTGTAGCAAAAACATATTCCTGTGTTACGATAAGCTCTCAGTGATAAATTTCACACAATAATATTACATCAATAGTTGCACCACAATTTATGCAATCATATCAATAATATTGATGATCCTGATAGTGACAGTTTTATACTCTGAAATAAAATTACCAAGTGATTAATGAATAGGAATTTTTAATACATAACAAGCTTAGAGATTTTACAAGTTTTAAGAAGGAAGGGCTCTCACTAGCTTTTGTCCCACCTTTGTTTATTTTCAGTTATATACATCCATGTCACTTTAGCGTTTCCCCTCTAGAGTATAAAGATCCACTGGGTTTGTATGATATCTCCATTAGCCCATTGCTATGTGCAACTGGGAACTTAGTCAACAGTTTCTGATAGCAGCTACCAGGGTTTATCATTTAAATAGGGATCATGGCCAACTCTAGAGACAAATACCCGAGGGACAGGAAAATTATCCTCAAAGAATTCTAGGCTTAGAGGATGTGGATTCAATGAGAGACTTTTTATGTTTACTACAAAGTATACTTTGTGCCTATTACTTAGAACTAAATATAGCTAGAGCTCCCTATGTGAAGCCTGGGGCTTCCTCTAAGGAAAAAATAAAATGAAATTGCTTTATTTTTTCCTTTAATATAGTTGTCATTTTATAATATGTTAGATCTAGTTAGTTTAACCTCGTATATGCATTTTATCTCATTTATTCTTGTGTGCTTGTTAAGATGATTAATATTATCTTATTTCACAATGAAGAATAAAAGGAAACTAGGATTAAATTCTGGGAGAAGGCAATGGCACCCCACTCCAGTACTCTTGCCTGGAAAAGCCCATGAGCAGAGGAGCCTGGTGGGCTGCAGTCCATGGGGTCACGAAGAGTCAGACACGACTGAGCGACTTCACTTTCACTTTTCACTTTCATGCATTGGAGAAGGAAATGGCGACTTACTCCAGTGATCTTGCCTGGAGAATCCCAGGGGCAGGGAGCCTGGTGGGCTGCTGTTTATGGGGTCGCACAGTCAGACACAACTGAAGCGACTTAGCAGCAGCAGCAGCAGGATTAAATTCTAAACCCTTCCCTGTGAGCCTAGTTTGCAGTCTTTGCAGTGACATTAGTTTTTATAATGCAGGTGATAACGATGAGGTAAACTTAACTTTCCTGGACTATTAGATGGAATCTGAGAAGGTCTTTCCTGAATTTTTGTGTGTTTTCAAAGAGGAAAAGATTAATTGCATAAATCTATTATTAATTTTAACTTCCTGCCAACACAGGAAGCATGCACTCTAGAAATTGGGCTTGTGTGTGATCTGGATGTGCATGTTTCTAGCTGCACCAGCTCAGACTGTTTTCTTGACTGTCTAACTACTTTTGATAAAGTTATTTATTAACACTCTCTCCTTTAGTCATCCATAGCTCTGTCTGGATGATTCTAAAGTTCAAATGATGTTTATGCCTTTTCTATGGACTGCTGTTAGTCAGGCTCACAAATTCTTTGTTCCTATTTTCAGATTTGAAAGGAGATTAGTAAAGACTAAGGTTTGGGAAACTTGGAGGAACAAGCTTGTTTCAAAGGTAGAATTAAGAAAATGAATTCACAAGGTACATATGTTATTTCAATACTAAACGGATATTCAGAGAATAGCCAACAGAGGACAGAAATAGAGTGGAAAGAGAGAAACTAAAGAGCAGAATCTAAACATTTTGGAGCTTTGAGTGCGGCATTCTTTCTTCTCTTATGAAATGTGTTTGAAAAGGATTTGGGGCCTTGATTGCATGCTAAGGACATCAGAGTACTAAGCAGGGGTAGGGAAATTTAGAGCCCTATTCTGCTTTGCTGATACTGTAGCTTTTTTCCACCCCACACTAGTAATTATAATGATTTGAAAAGATGGAGGGAAAAGTTTTTTTTTTCCTTGGAGAATGCTTTTCTTTCAAAGATTCTGAGTTTGGAGAAGATCTTTAAGCGTAGGGGTACTAGACATAAGAGTCTTTTTAAGTCCTTCTTATCCCAACATTTGAAAAAGCATTTTATTCATAAACCTTATACTTTTTTTCAAAAGAGTCATTTAATTCATTATGGAGTAGTATGAAGCTGTTGAGAGAGATATAGCAGCTTGATTCATTTGAAATCACAGGACAAATAGGCTTTAAAAAGCAAATGCATCCATTTTGACACTAATTATGTGTCTTTTGCACATGCCGTATCTCATGTCACAAATTGCTCTCATTTGCTTCTCTTTGCAGAATATCTCTGAGATGAGATGAGTGGAAAATGCCTTAAGCAGGTGGATGTGGAGCAGGTCGGGGGCTACATGTAAGGACTTTGGTGGAGGAGGGGTGGGTTGAAGAAGAAGAAAAATGAAGATTCTTAGAAGTCACTGGAATTCATAGGGAATTTATTCAACATGATATTGACCCATGTGATAAGGTGGAATATATAGCTTTTCAAATATTGTGTATCTTCCTTGTAATCATAACAACAATATAACAGAGCCCACTCTAAACCAGGCATTGGGCTAAGATTATTTTATTTGTATATAATCTTTGAACCTTAATATGAGCCTATGATTATATTCCCATTTTACAGATTAAGACACCGAGGAGGTTAAAGAATTTACTTAAAGATGTCTCTGGTATGTGTATTTTCCCCAGCACACCAAGCAATTTGCTCAATTCTGACACCATCCACCAGGAAATGGCATCAGATCTCACAGGTTAAGTTGTACAAGTCTGCCCTCCTTCAATTTCAGATGCCAATCTCAAGTCTACCTAGATCCTTGAGCTTCTGACCAACTGGCTATAGATCAGAGGTTCCCACAGTTCTCTCACTGGGTTGGATTAATTTGCGAGAGCTGATCTAGCAAACAGAACTCAGAGGAACATTTTACTTACTAGATTGTCATCTTGTTATAAAAGAAGTTAACACGGGAACATCTAGATGGGAGACATACTTAGGGCAAGGTGGAGGGAGAGGGGTGTGAAGCTTTCAGGCCCTCCCTGAGGGTACCACTCTCCTAGCACCTCCATTGGTTCACCAGCCTGGAAGCTCATCAAATCTTGTTGTTCAAGGGTTTTCGACAGCACCTCCACTCTTCCCTGTACCCATGTTGATCTGTGGGGCTGCAAGTTCCAATCCTCTGAACACTTGATCTTTCTGCTGACCAGCCCCATCCTGAAGCTATCTAGGGACCCCACCCTACGTCGCATTGTTGATATTAGCTCAAAAGGGGCTCCATGTGAATGACAAAAATACTCCTATCACTCTAGAAATTATGAGTTTGAGGAGCTTAGCGCCAGGGACTGCGAACAAAGACCATGTAAATTTGTACGTGCTTTCCATCACGTTCAGTTGCTCAGCTGTGGCTGACTCTTTCGGACCCTTTGGACTGTAGCCCGCCAGGCTCCACATCACAGTGGCATAACTAATACTTGGGAGGATTAAAACTCGGGCAATCTGATTCCAGAGCCATAGAGAGTGCTCTGGCCTCATTTCTACCGGACCCTTGTCCTGCATTTTCCCCAGTTCCACTCTTGTAGTTTTTTACCCCTGGGTTCTGTAGAATGCTTTAGGACAAAGTTTACTGAAATCTACAGAATTAACCTGAGTTTGCATCTTGCAATCCACTCTTGGATCTATTTAGCACAGGAGGAGAGCTTTATAAATGATGCAAGAGTTTCTTCGAGTTCTTTATAGAACAATTCAAATAAGGCTAAAAACAACCAAGAGGAGAGAGAAGTACACATTCATTTTCCCTGAATATGAACAAAAACAAAAGCATTTGCTGCACGGTGTGAATTGGAGGCATCTTATACTATTGAGCTGGTGCTTGTTGCCTGATAATGGACAAGATTAGCGTCACTTTTCTGTAACTAAGCCTGTAATGGTGTCACAGCCTATTTGATACCAATTGGTGTTCCTGGGGTCCTTGGTATAAAGCAACCTTTGCAAATGAGTAGTCAAAATGGTTGGAATAAGAAATAAAACCAGACAGTAAAAAATGAATCGCTAATTCAACACTTAATTTCCTTTAATTTTGAGAGTCTTACATATGTGCTGCCACTATTAATGGGTGGAATGCTGATGATAGGGGAAGAGTTTTAAATTGTAAATTTATTTTCACCTGAGCTGCGGAATTCAAACCCGGCATGCCTTACACGTAACGCAGTTTGACAGTTCATTTGAAATAAATGTGCCGATAACCCTTAAAAGTGGTAATAAAATACTCTTTGCTCTACTGTACAGATGATTAATACCACTAAAGTAATTAAATTCCATTAGGCTGAGGTTCACATGCCCGAGGAATTGGTGCCAAGATTTAGCCGTTCTCTAGTGAGTCCAAAAGACTAATGCCTTTTAAAGCCACTTTTCACAGGGAAAATCCCAGGGAAGTCTATATTAACTTAGGACATCTGCTTGTTGTGATTGTTTGAGGTATTGATGCATTGGATCATTAGCAGGGTAGCGTGAACTAGTGTTTTCCTGTTGACAAGGATCTCTCACCAGGAGCTGCTAGCTTTCTGCAAGGGGAGAGAGAAAGGGAAGCAGGGCAGCCAAGTTGAGTCCTGTGAATGGCTTTGACTTACAGAATTATTGCTAACTGTATAGTCTCTGATGGTAGGAAACAGCATTTTGCCCCCAGCCATTTTTCCCAAGATCAAAGCCAAAGTAACTCTGTCTCCTGCTGTTTTGTAGCTGTAGATTCTTAAAGACTGGCATTATTGTTGTCTATGAACAGTTTGCCCCCTTTTCAGATGGCTGCAGTAATGACCCACGGGGGAGGCCGTGGTTAGGCAGTGCTGACAATGTGACCAGGTGCTGTAGCATAAGCGTTTCATTAAATATTGAAGCAATGGTTTTCGGTTACAGTGGCAAAAAAGGAATTTGGTCCATGTCCAAATTTGTGACTATTTTTTTTTTCCTTCTACCTCTTCTAATCACATTATTTTTTGTATGACCTTTCTGCTGAAAATTAGCTGCCGTCCTGAAAAGCATCGTGTGTCATCTATCTAAGGTAATTCTGCATTCCACTTTACACACTGGTAATCAGTCTTAATGTATGAATGATTTATTGAACTTTTTTTTCCCTCAAAATAGGCGAACCGTAAAAAGTAAACTGTACGATTTTGGTTTTGGTTTTCAGAGGTACCACATGAAAGAATCTCAAATATCCCAGGGAGAGAGAGTTTGCAGAAAGTGAGAACAGAACTCAAATGCATTTAAAAGATAGTTTTTTTTTTTTTTAATGTGTATCATGTGAACAACAGTTTTAAAACTTGAACACTCTGTTTCCATTTGGAGACCACGTTACACTTGTCTGAATAGTTTGTGATACTGAATTCACAAGGGAATTCACAAGAGAAATGACACTGGTCATTTCTAAAGGAAGAGGGTTGCTTCTTCATTAGAGTCCGCTCTGTTCCTCAGCTTGCTGTGGGGGCAGACTCACTCACAGCACACGGCAATGGCCTGGCTGACGAAGCTACCCGTCTGGCAACAAATTGCCATGTGACTTCCTGCCGTGTGTTCTCTGCATCCTCTGAGTCCAGAATCCTCTAAGAGGAAGTGGGACTTAACATAGGAAAAATATTCGTAAATTAAAACACCACACACAGAAACCCCCTCAAAACTTCTAGAGAACAACACGGTGCCTGTTGGAGGCTATGAAAAGTAAACTGCAACCAAAATGTGCAATGAAACAACAAAAAAATCAAACAGAAAAGAAGCTCTGTCTGGGAAAGAACACAGAATTTGTACATTTTGTACCCATTTCACGTACAGCTGGGAAGAGCTGAATTAAAATGCCATCATAACCAATCTTTTAATCCTTATCTTTCTTTATTGTTGATCCATTTGTATTCCTTTGCTTTTCTTTCTCGAACTTACAGATATTAAATGGGTGTACCTATCAGATTAAAAGCATACTGAAAAATGACGTTTGAACAGTTTTTCTTAGTATGACTGGTATTAGTAAGATAAAATAACTTTTAAAAGTGATACAAGAAAAATTTCAATTTATTATCATTCTCTATAGGTTGTACTGTACAGAGCACTTTAAGAAAGGACGGCATTCCTGTCACTGATACATTCTTAAGAATATAGAGATTTATACAGAATAGAAAAAAATGGAGGCTGCTATAGATGAAAGCAAACAATGAGAAAAGAGGGAGACTTGTTTAAAGAAGTAAATGCTGTATCAAGTTTCTTTAAACCTGTCTACACTTAGTTGAGGATATTATCACCCAGCTAGTACAATTTTCATGTTGGAAATTGTCTATAGTCTTGAGACTGCTTCAAGAGATGACAACTGGGCAAAATTCTAGGGTTTTACAGTGAATACAGAAATGAATACAAATGTGTCTCTTGCCAGTACCAACGCTTGTAGCAGACCTAGCCAAAACAGTTCCTAAAAAATGTTCATGATATTCCTCAAAAGAGTGTATTTGTCTGTTTTCAAGTGTTGGAGGGCATAGTTTCTGTGCTTTAAGAGTTTTCATGAGCACTGGTGACATCTTCAAAGTTCGTTCTAATGGGATTGAATATTTTTGAGAAGTCACTAGGCACTACGAATCATTCTTTTCTTTTTTTTCTTTTATTATAATATGAACATTCTGTTTTGACACAATTTCCTCTTCATTTCTTCCCGACAATTCGCATGCACTGTTTAAATTATTCCTCATTATTCACCTTATTCTTTGGGCTTCTTTGAAATGCATAAATATTAAGGATAGATTAATGCCAAAAAGCATGTCCAAACTATTGCTGATGAGTCTATCGTGTGGCCAAAGGGGAAGTATTTTTGGTAACTAGAGGAGAGATTGAGATATAGTTAGATGGGAAAGGGAGGAATATAATTTTTTTCTAGACTAGTGACTAAATGATTTCTGTTCAGAATAAGATTTTGTGTAATATATTAAAAGGGTTTTTTCTTTTTTAAGCTTTCTTTTTATGATGAAATAAATGTTTTAACCTTCAGATTCTTTTGTGGGGCTCCTGATTTTGTGATATATGACCTTAAAGATTCTAAAATTATCTATATTAGAATTCCCTCATTCTCAGAATATTTTATACATTAGTGAAGTAATATAAATCAGCAAACATTTGTTAAGTAACTATAGATATTGGATAGCATCACTGACGCAATGGATGTGAGTTTGAGCAAACTCCGGGAGATGGTGAAGGACAGGGAAGCCTGATTGCTGCAGTCCATGGCATCACAAAGAGCTGGACATGACTTAGTGACTGAGCAACAACAATGATATTTATCTCAAAAAATACTTGGGCTCAGGCATCTGAAGTCTGACCTTAAATATTTAATTTATAGAAATTGACTCCTTGGTACTTTCCCCAAGAACATTGCACATTTTTTAAATGGTTAGGTCATGGTTTAACTTGTATGTGGTAGAATCCTGGCATCCTGTGAAAAACAACAAAGGATTCCTATACTAAAACGGCAGCTTCCCAGGTGGCGCTAGTGGTAAAGAATCTGCCTGCCAATGCAGGAGACCTAAGAGATGTGGGTTTGATCCCTGGATTGTGAGGATTCCCTTGGAGTAGGGTATGGTAACCCACTCCAGTGTTCTTGCCTGGAGAATCCCATGGACAGAGAAACCTGGTGGGCATGGGGTAGCAAAGAGCTGGACATGACTGAAGCGACTTAGGATGCACACACTAAAATGGAAAACTGATGCTCTTTCCACTTCATCCTAATAACAGTATTTCCATTATAACCTTTTCTTTTAGGACTGCCCTCTTTTGAAACGCTGACTTATTTTGAGGCTTCTGAGCTAGATGGGAGCATTGCCAGAGAGCCAGAATTTGATCAGCATGAAGGCAATGCCAGGCTTTGTCAAGGAAAACTTAAAGTACTTGGTCATTAAAGACTGGGATTTTCAAATGATGGAGTAGAATAGAGTTAGAAGATCAGAACTATAGACTGCATATGTGTGTCCTCCCAAAATTTGTAAGCTGAAACGGCAGCCCGTAATGGGATGGTATTAGGAGGTGGGGGTTGTTGAGAGGTAATTAGATCATGAGGGTGGAACTTTTGTGTGGGATTAGAGATCCTAAGAGACATGAGAGTGCTGGTGCTCCCAGTCTCTGTCCTTCTTTTTCTCCCTGTCTCCTCTCTGCTGTGTGAGGGCAAGCAGACAACCATCTGTGATCCCGGAGGATGGCCCTCACCAGAACTGAAACATGCTGGCACTCTGCGCTCAGACTTCCCAGGCTCTAGAGCTGTAAGAAACACATTTCTGTTGTTTAAGCCACCTAGTTTATGATATTTTCATTACAGCAGTGCACACGAAGAAAATGGGGAAACAAGCATTGAACATTCTGATGTATATGTAGCTATGCCACATGAGAAGACAAGCAAGGGAGAGGCAAGAAATGTATTCGTAATTGTTGCTAAAAGGAATAATCTCCACCACTGCCTATTTTGGGAAGATAAGCTGAAAGGACAGTCTAGCAGAAGCAAAGTTCCAAATAGGCAGAAATAAGTTAATGAGGGCATGTCCGGGCATAACTCAGGAGGAAGCTTTTTTCTCCATTTCCTAGAGCTGTCACTTACTGAATGTTAAGGAATGATGGCCTTACCAACCTCCTGCAACAGGAAAAGTCTAAAATTAGCATGGAAAGCAATCTAGAGCTTCTCCCCAGAAGAAGATTCTTCTGGGGCCATTTTTGTCGTTAGGGTGTCAGAGGAGGAATGCGGTGAGAGGCATCTGACATATTTACATCTCAAGCATTGTTCCGAGCACTTCAAGTCTACCATCTTATTGAAAACTCTCAAAATCATGCCAGGTAGCTCCAGAAAGTGGAGCCTTGGCATTTGTAAATGAGCCATTAACAATCATGACTCCTCGTGAGTCACTGAAAGGTCTGCTGCATGTATAATTTTTGATGTTACTGACAGAGAGTCTGAATTGCTCTGTGAGGCTTATAGGTAGGCGTAGGTACTAGAGCGTGAGTGCATCGGGTAAACTAATAACATCCATACTTTTACATGCCTTTGTTTTCTTGTCTCATCACTGAAAATTTTTATAATTTAAATACTTTTTTAGCTTTTTGTGTGTGGAAAAAAAAATTCATAGAGAAAGCCAGGTGCTTGGTGATAGAAATGAAGCAGTGTAAGATGGTGAGAGGTTTTAGTTAGGAAATGGAAGTTCTAGATATATTTAGGAATCCAATACTGCATTTTTCTATAGCTCAGATCTGTAACTGAAGAAACCACTATATGTACTGAAAATGTAGAAGAAAAGTGATTTATAAAGCTGTTTCAAGGAGTCAAAATTTGTTCTTTAAATAAAATAGGAAATTGTGAGAATTACAGATGGTAGAAATTATTTTAATAGCTTCATAAATGACTTAAAACCTGTATTTATAAGATCATTAGGGGTCTGAGGGAGTTGCCTATTTTTTCACTTACATTATTGCATTTCATAAGGGAAATTGTATACTATTGTGGTATTTGGAAATCGAAAGATTTGAGAGGGACTCTGGTTATATCCCTCATAATTATCAATAGTGTGATCCATTATTAGCTCTGTTTTATAAATGAGGTAACTAAAGCACAAAAGAGTTAAGGCAGACAAACCAAGGGCGTGCAAGTAGCAAAGGGAAGCTGAGATAAACTTGGGTTTTCAGTGTAGTTCAGTCGCTCCGTTGTGTCGGACTCCTTGCTACCCCGTGAACCACAGCACGCCAGGCCTCCCTGTCCATCACCAACCCTGGCGTCCACCCAAACCTATGTCCATTGAGTCGGTGATGCCATCCAACCATCTCATCCTCTGTCATCTCCTTCTCCTCCTGCCTTCAATCTTTCCCAGCATCAGGGTCTTTTCAAATGAGTCAGGTCTTTGCATCAGGTTTGTCTGACTCAAATACCCTTCCTACATCAAAAATTCTACATAAAAATCTTTGGAAGTGTGATCTTAATACATTTTCATTAGACAGGTTGGGTCAAGGAACAGGAAACTTTTAGGAATTTCAGTCCACTTGGATATTTTATTTAGGACAAACCCCACTGGTCCTAGACAGTCTGGGAAAGTCTTCACTTATTTACAAGTCCCCTATGACCCTTGACATAATGTCAACTTGACTGTTCCAAGTTTAAGAGAAAAACACCCAGTGGTTGTGCTGGAGCTGGCTAATACTGACTGGTTCACAAGAGCAAATTGCTAAATGGTCAGGCATTTTGTAAGCCCATTGTTAAATACAGCCATTATTAAAAATCAAATAATTATTCTTGCAGATAAATTAATTATATTTAAGATAAAGGTAATAGATTCTGTGAAAAATCAAAAATCACTTTTTAACTACTTTATGACATTTTATTTTGTCTATGATCTTGAGGTCATTTACATCTATTGTATCTTTATAGTTAAAATACTACCTGGTGATTTGCTACTGTGTATCTTTTCTTATATCCTCCATTTAATAGCATCATGTTGGTTATTTGAAATTAGCCATGGTGACAGTATTTTAACCAAGAAAATTGGCTACAATCAGAGCCTTTTCCTCTCCCTGAGGGCTAGCTATTAAAAATTACTAGCACACCTGCAGATACAGGTTTACTAGTGTTTAATTGTGATTTTCTTGATCATTCGTTGGACAAAAGGAACCTCAGCTACACCTTAGTAATCTAAGTAGCTCCCATCTCTTGTTCATATTGTTTTCACTGGTTGAGAGATTTGGATTGAGGGGAGATTTGGTAGAGCAAACATCTGGCTCAAAATCAGTTTCTAGGGAATTACCTGGCGGTCCAGTGGTTAAGACTCCACGTTTCCACAGCAGGGGGCATGAGTTCAATCCCGGGTTGGAGAACTAAGATCCCACATTCCACATGCCGTGCGGTGCAGCCAAAAAAAAAAAAAAAAAAAATCAGTTTCTAGTTAAAGAAAATGAGATAAGGAAAGCTTGGCTTGTATGTCTGAAACACAGGTTTTCTTGGAATTTTACCCACATGTCATATGGAAAGAAACAAAGATTGGATTTTTCTGCTTATTGGGAAAATCAGCATATATGTATTAAAGCAGAAAGGGAAAGCTTATTTGTAATGAATTTGACCAATTGTGGTTTGGAGGGTGAAAAACTGTTCTTGAAGTTGCTACCAACTTGAGAACAAAAGTGGAAATGAGAAGGGCACAGAGTAGTCAGGCGTTTACAGACGGTGCTGAGCAGCTTGCTCAGAAGGAAGTGTGAGAAGGACAGGAACCTGCTCCTGGAGTCATGCTCCCTGCCCTAGGTTCTTGGACCTTTCTAGCTTTACTAAAATCAATTTCAGCTTTGATTAGTTATGGGTGCAAGAGAGAAGAGGATTTTTTTTTTTTTTTTTGGTCTCAGGGTACACATTTGCAGCTTTGAAATTCTTTTACATTTTCATTCTTCATGCTGATGAGTCAGGCAGATTTATATTACTGTGTTATTACGGGTAGTAGAGACTGTGTCTCCTTGAAAGTAATGGCATGTGATTGCTTACTCCATTGCTTTCAATGGGACTCAGTCATTGCCATCCTTAGGGACTCAATCCCATTGAAAGTAATAGTCTGAGACTGCCCCCATTGTTACCGTGCTGTAAATTGGATTGAATTTATACTCATCTGTATGGGCCAGCACAGAAGTTTCACTTTTAAAAGATGTGGAGTTGATAAAGTTTTTTGGCCAGCAGATGGGAAGTTTAACTGCTTCTTTGGAGAATGTATTCTTCTCTTTAAAATGTTCATTTCTTAACGTCGAAATGTTTTATTAACACTTAGCCTCTGAACTAATAGAGAAATTCATAATATTTCAGGCAAAGTGTTTTTAAACTTTAATTCTTTCTCCAGTCAGTTCAGTCACTCAGTCATGTCTGATTCTTTGCAACCCCATGGACTGCAGCATGCCAGGCTTCCCTATCCATCACCAATTCCCGGAGCTTGCTCAAACTCACGTCCATCTAGTTGGCGATGTCATCCAACCATTTCATCCTTTGTCGTCCCCTTCTCATCCTGCCTTCAATCTTTTTCAGCATCAAGGTCTTTTCCGATGAGTCAGTTCTTTACATCAGGTGGCCAAAGTATTGGAGTTTTAGCTTCAACATCAGTCCTTCCAATGAATATTGAGGACTGACTTCCTTTAGGATTGACAGGTTGGATCTCCTTGCAGTCCAAGGGACTCTCAAGAGTCTTCTTCAACACCACAGTTCAAAAGCATCAATTCTTCAGTGCTCAGCTTTCTTTATAGTCCAGCTCTGAAATCCATACATGACTACTGGAAAAACCATAGCTTTGACTAGACGGACCTTTGTTGGCAAAGTAATGTATCTGGTTTTTAATATGCTATCTAGATTGGTCATGACTTTTCTTCCAAAGAGCAAGTGTCTTTTAATGGCTGCAGTCACCATCTGCAGTGATTTTGGAGCCTAAGAAAATGAAGTTTCTCACACTGTTACTATTGTTTCTCCATCTATTTGCCATGAAGTGATGGGACCAGAAATGTCATGATCTTAGTTTTCTGAATGTTGAGTTTTAAGCCAACTTTTTCACTCTTCTCTTTCACTTTCACCAAGAGGCTCTTTAGTTCTTCTTTGCTTTCTGCTGTAAGGGTGGTGTCATCTGCGTATCTAAGGTTACTGATATTTCTCCCGGCAATTTTGATTCCAGCTTGTGCTTCATCCAGCCCGGCATTTCACATGATTCTTTATTATCATCTATTCAGTCATTTCAGGAAAGAAGACATTCTTTCATTTGGGCATTAATTACTTTCTTGTGCGGAGAATACTTACATTCTTAGAACTAAAAAAAACTTCACAATATCACATTTTTAGATGAGGAAACTGATGTTGAAGATAATTTGCCATGGTCAGGTCACAAAGGAAGAGCTTTGTTACAAAGTAGAGACCAGAACAGCACTGAGTAAAATTACCCAATTCCATTCAAATCTTTGGAATTAGTCTATTTTTTTTTTCACTTAGAGATATTAATGGGTTATTTCAGGGTAAGTTATATGTTGCTATTTACACTTCAATAACCTCAGATATGCAGATAACACCACCCTTATGGGAGAAAGTGAAGAGGAACTAAAAAGCCTCTTGATGAAAGTGAAAGAGGAGAGTGAAAAAGTTGGCTTAAAGCTCAACATTCAGAAAACTAAGATCATGGCATCTGGTCCCATTACTTCATGGGAAATAGATGGGGAAACAGTGTCAGACTTTATTTTTCTGGGCTCCAAAATCACTGCGGATGGTGACTGCAGCCATGAAATTAAAAGATGCTTACTCTTTGGAAGGAAAACTATGACCAACCTAGTCAGCATATTCAAAAGCAGAGACATTACTTTGCCAACAAAGGTCTGTCTAGTCAAGGCTATGGTTTTTCCAGTGGTCATGCATGGATGTGAGAGTTGTACTGTGAAGAAAGCTGAGCGCTGAAGAATTGATGCTTTTGAACTGTGGTGTTGGAGAAGACTCTTGAGAGCCCCTTGGACTGCAAGGATATCCAACAGTCCATTCTGAAGGAGATCAGTCCTGTGTGTTCATTGGAAGGACTGATGCTAAAGCTGAAACTCCAATACTTTGGCCACCTCATGTGAAAAGTTGACTCATTGGAAGAGACCCTGATGCTGGGAGGGATTGGGGGCAGGAGGAGAAGGGGATGACAGAGGATGAGATGGCTGGATGGCATCACCGACTCGATGGACATGAGTTTGAGTAAACTCTGGGAGTTGGTGATGAACAGGGAGGCCTGGAGTGCTTCGATTCATGGGATTGCAAAGAGTCGGACAGGACTGAGCAACTGAACTGAACTGAACTGAATGGGACCTTTTAATTTTCTCCATGAAACAAACATTTTCAGATCTTGTTAACACAAAATACCTTTCTAGTGAAAACATTCACTGTTGGGGGTGAAAAAAATGATGTTAAAAAACAGCTCCAGATCTTAACTTTAATTTAGCTTTGCTCTTGTAGTGATATCAGAGTTTGGAAATGCAGCACACATATAGTTTAAAAAATTTTTGCTCTAAGATTATTAAAATGCCCAACCTTGCTACTTTGTTATATAATTTTTGTTGTTGTTGTAACTTAAAAAAATTAGCAAAAGGTTATTTTATATTTTGGATTAGGAAATGGCAACTCACTCATTCCCATGGACATGGGAACCTGGCAGGCTACAGTCCATGGGTTGCAAAGTCAGATACGACTGAGCGACCAAACCACCACCATTTTATATTTAGTTGATACTACAGCTTAAAAATGGAGATATCTTGATATATATATATATCAAAATAAAACAGTTAATAAATCATTATATATTATTCATTTGCACCTTGTCATCAACACTAATCATTTGTGAGTTGTAGTAAAGACCTTCATCTTTGTTAGCAGTGCCAATAGCTGAAAGTATAGCCCAGTCCTTGATGCTCAGTGTTAAAAAATTCAATGCTTTGTCAATTTTGTGGAGAAAATGAGGCAGATATGAGCTTTAACAATAATAGCATAATCAGAAACTTAATTTATTTTTTTATTCAGTTGTAAATATTATTATTGATTTATAATCTGGTCCAGAATCCCAGGACCTGGTGGGCTGCCGTCTATGGGGTCGCCCAGAGTCAGACACGACTGAAGTGATTTAGCAGCAGCAGCAAGCAACAATATATAGATATTGTCTAAAGTCTCCATTTCCAGAGTCTATGATTATGTGGCTTTAAAATGATAAATTTCAATTAGGGCAGTGACTTGCCTTTTTTATTGTATAACCCTACTTTTTCCTATAGCATTTTTATTTATTTTTTTAAGTAAATGATCCCATACCAGAAAAGCCACACAACATGCTAATCTGTGCATTTAGAAGTCATCCCCTTGGAGTGGGGATGGTGGTGGCTGATAGGTGAGGAGCATGAGGGTAGCTTCTCCTTGCCAAATTAATGTTCTGGTTCTTGATTTGCGTGGTGGTTACACAGTTATGTTTGGTTTGTGAATATTCATCAAGGTGCATAATCTGTATGCCTATACTTGAATTAAAGGGGTTAAATGACATTCACATATAAAGAATATGGTTAATTCCTTTAAAAAGTTCTGATGTTCTAAGAGATTTACCTCCTTTTAAAAGTCCTTTCTAGAGTTTTTATTGTTCTGTATTAGTAGAAGGCAGAAGTCAGCAAATCTGGTCTGCTGCTTATTTTTAGACTGATATCTTAGAATGTTTGATATATTTTTAAAAGATTGAAACATAATCAAAATAAGGATAATATTTCATGATACATGAAAATGATATGACATTCAAATTTCAATGTCTAAAAATAAAGTTTTATTGGAACACAGTCACATTCATTCTTTTCTTTATTTTCTGCTCTTTAGTGTTGTCTGTTACAGCAGTTTTTGCACTATGATGACAGAGCTGAGGAATTGTGGCAGAAATCAGATGGCTGTAAATCCTAAAATACTTACTATCTGGCCTTTTAAGAAAATATTTGCTCACTTGGCAAAAGGGTCAACCTTGGGGTCAAAGGTACATGAGAACTCTTGTAATCCAAAGTGGGGGTCCAGCTGCTCCCACTCTGAAGCCAATAAAGAGTCAAGGTTGGTGGAAGGGAAAGTTAGCTTTGTTTCTGAGGCTGGCAACCTGGGGTGAGAGAAGGGTGGACTCCTGTCCAAAGGCCAACTGCCCCACCCTCACCCCCAACAACCAGTGGGCAAGAGCTTATATCGGTGAATGGAGGGGCCTACATGCAGAAACAGCACAGTCAGTTTGACAGTCATCTTTAAATTGGTCATATGGTGGAAATTGATCAGCATTGTCTTGATTGTTTTAAATATAGTTGATCTTTGTGTCCAGGGTCTATTTCTTCCCACTTCTTTGACGCCAGCTCTTGGAATTGTGGCAGCTTATATCATGACTACAGTCTAGTCATCAGGCAGTTAACTTCTTCCATCGTGTAGGAGTTTTGGTATCTATAACACAGCTCACAGGATATGGCTCAGAATATTATATATAGCCCTTAAGGAGGAACTAAAGGTCCTTGACTATGCTTAATGACTAAACTGCTATTATTTATTCTACTGTTTTCCTTTGTTTCTGCATTTTCTCACTTCTCTGATTGCACTTATTTATGGGCTAATGTTTTTCCACAGACAAAAGACAGGCTGAGGACATGTGTGCGTGTGTGGGGTGGTGGCGGGGGGTGGACCATAGGATCCTGTTCTATTTCATTATTACAATTCAAATGGTGTATGAAACTAGCTGCGCATTGTATCAGGTAACTCAGATATCACCCACTCTTATCAGGATAGTTATTTCTGGAACCTACATTCATTGTTCATGAGCTCCTATACATGAGTGAGGAAAATTGCAAAACCAGCAATTTCATTGAAAACATATTTTCTATGGAGTATTGTTACTGTCCCTTTAGCCTACTAGTTTTTTAGCATCACTATGAAACTGTCTCTACCTTCACAAAATTCCTACTGAATGAATTCATGCCTTGAGGCTGATAATCTGGTCAGTATTTTGTAGTTGTCCTGTGAAATCACATGAGCCTTTATCTTCAAGAAGTATTGTGTTGATTTACCACGTGACCTCAAGAATCTATCAAAGGTGTCTTCAGTTAATTGTTTCTTTGTTTAGTCCATTTCCTCAACTTGTCAACCATGTTCTGAAACTCATACACACACACACATGTGGACCTCCATTTAACCCTATGGGCAGTTGTCCCCATGTTAAGTCTCCTTGATCTATTCCATGCTTGCCGTTTTCTTGCATATGGTCAATAATAGCAACCTAACCAGTATTAATGGTTTTTTTTGCTAATAAGAATCTTTTTGAGAAATAAAGAGAGAGAGGGGTGTGAGTGCTTAACTCTAGGCCAGAGAAAATCAAGGATCGTAAGGGACCAGAAGCTGGACTAATCAGGGCTGTAAATGAATGTTTGCAAATGTGTGAAATAGGATGAGATGTTAAGAAGGAGCTCATAATTCAGATCCATCTGAAAGGGGGAAAGCCACGCACTAACCACCCCAAACTGGACGTGTGCCACGATTCACCTTTGTCTTCCCCCTGACTTGTTCTATACATGCACATGGAATGAGAGCCCCTGGCTGTTGATTAGTCAGAAGTGGCTGCAGTGCACACAGGAATGTGGGGGACAGAGCATCGTGGTGGTTCTGAGCATGGTGTCTGCAGCCAGAGGGTCCAGACTCAAACCCAGCTGTGCCATGTCCTGGCTGTGTGTCCCTGGCAGATAACACATCCCCTCAGCTCTTCTGTTTCTTCTTCCACAAGGTGGGGGCTAAATGAGATAAAACAAGTGCTTTGAAAGATGCTCAATTAATATTCCCTATTATTATTTTAGTTATCACTCCAAAGCTAAAAAAATAAAAAATTGTGCTGGGTAAAATATTGGATGCCAGTATGGTAATAAATTGGAATTGATAATATATGAAGTAACTCTTAATAGAATTTGTCTTTTGTTTAAAACGCACCTGTTCTTCAACATCTAAGAAACCTTGTTTTTGTGGATGATACTGCACTTAAAACTTGCATCCTAAAATCTATTAGACCTTAACATCTTACACCCACTTATTGCTAGAACAGAGGGTGACTGAGGGCCTACCGTGTACAGTGGGCTTCCTTGGTGGCTCAGTGGCAAAGAATCCGCATGCAGTGCAGGAGACCTGGGTTTGATCCCTGGGTTGGGACGATCCCCTAGAGAAGGGAATGGCAACCCACTCCAGCATCTGGCCTGGAGAATTCCATGGACTGTATGGTGCATGGAGTTGCAAAGAGTCGGACACGACTGAGCCCCTTTCACTTATTTCACTTACCATGTACAGTACCGTGCCAGGCCCTGGGCATACATCAGGGAGGAAGGCTCACGTGGTTCTAGTGGGGAAGAAAAACAGTGGGGGAGGGGGGCGGGTGGGAGAGAGCAGAAATTAACAGCTGTGAGGGAAATAAACATTGTGTTAAAGTGTTATGAATAAAAGTAGAGTATTGATCTAGAAAACTTGAAGGAGAAATATGCTTATGCCAGAGTGATCAAAGCAGGGAGGGAAAACTCTTTGTGGGACAATTAAGTTAAGGTTGAAGGATGAAAAGGAACCAGCTGACTCTGGGAAAGAGCATTCCAGACACCCTGCACACAGCACTTCTGAAAATCCCAGGGTGAAAGTTATTTGTCCCGTTCATAAGACTCCGAAGGGGAGTTGAAGCTTGGTGAGCAGGGTAGAGATTAGGGAAGAGGGTGAGAGCGAGGAAGTGGGCCAGGGACAGGTCTTTTAGGGTGGGGATGCTTCAACCACATGGTTCATCTTCTGTAGCAAGAACATCATGACATGCTTGCATGCATTGGAGGGAGGGTAGCTGTGAGCATATATGCCATGGTACTTAGCAAATCATGCAGGGAATTTGAAATACCATCATGATTGGAGCAATGACCTTCTATAGAAACACATGTTTATATGTCCTTATAAAAAGATGGAATGGCCTAAAATTAAAATTGCATAATGAGTTTTAATGTGCATGCACTTTAGGTTTATTATTTAGCCTGTAAATGCTATTTACTTTCAGGTTTCAAGGTTTTTAGAATCATTCCCAGGAAAAGTTTTATCTTTATCCCTCCAAACCTGTCTGTCCATTAAAAACCTTCCTTGTTTTCCTTAGGTACGTGAAAATCCACATTAATTAGCATATAGGTAGATTTTAAAATGTAACAGGGATAATTGTTATTGAAATCAATGTTGGAGAGACCTGGGTGAAAGTGGTCCAGGTGGAAGGAAGCACCTCAGCTGTATTCTGCTCAGGCAGGATGGTTCTATTGAAATTTCAGGTCTCTCTGGGGTGTTCTTTCAATCAGCCGCCTGACTTAGAAACTCATGATGTGAATTTTTGATGGCAAAATTAGAAAATAAAGTGCCCTGCTCTTTTAGAAGTAAATTTTGAATTCAAAAAGTGATCTGGCTTAGACACTTGTATAAACTAACTTTACACTCATGATGAATGAATGTAATCCTGACAAGAAGTTTCACCTGGTTCCTCATTAATATGATTATATCCTGAGTTGGTGATGAGGTGGGACAGGTTCTGAACTTGCCTATTCTGACTAATTTATTCCAGAACGAGAACCAAGTCAAGTGTATCCACATGAGAACTCACCATGCCACCTAGGAAAAGGGTGTAATTACCCTGAGATGGCCCCTTGCTTTAGGAATGGAACACAGAATCCAGTGAGTCAGGTTATTCAACCTAGAGTTGGTGATCCTCCAACCCCTCCCTTCTATGTCTAGGACTAATGCAGACAAATGCTCTCATCCTCCCATCCTGAGTTGGCAGTTTGCCAGCTGCAGGAACATTAGCTCCTCATTAGCACCTTGTCATCTGCCCACAAATCCACATCCCACCCAGAACAAAAATAAAATGGCCTGGCCCATTTGAGGCTTTGACCATGGCAAGAAAGAATGCCAGTCTATGGGGATTCCTTTTGGTTTTATGAATTCAGGAGTTAAAGAGAAAATCAGATTCAAGAGGTTAATGGACGTGTTGGCCAGATTATTTAATCCTATAAGACTTCGAGGTTCACGTCTTATAAATTCAGATTCTAATACCGACCTCTTGCTTCCAAAGCAATTAGAGATAGTCTGTTCTTTTTCCTCCAGAATATTGTCTTTGATGATGATCATATGAGAAAGATGCACAGTAACAAAAAGGAGAGAGAGATATTCTTAGAGGTAATTCTGAGATGTTCTGTGCAAGCAGAAGAGTTTAGGTTGTCCTAAAATTCTTTGCAATATTTAACAAGTAAAGTCCAGAAGCAATTCTCATTAATGCCCCCCCTTCCATTTTTAATTTTTTTTATTTTTGTCCATAGAGCCTGTCTCAGTCAATCCGTGGCTACAAAAATGTATATATCTATGAACACTGGAGTCAGTAAAAAGGTTGCAGATAAATAACCTTGAATCTGTCTTTGTGGTCCTTTCAGCCATCTGTGCCATCAGTTTTGGTTACCATATCTGCTCCTCTGGAATCAATGCTAACTGGAAAAGTTGAGAATTTTGAATTGAGTGCCTTGCTTTTGATTTTGACCTTGGGTATAGAAATAGCTGAGAAACATTTCCTTTAGCCCTCAGATTTTCACCTTGGCATCCACAGTACTCAAGATCTGAGAATTAGGCAATTAAGAAAATAATGGTTAATTCAGTTTCAGTTCAGTCGCTCAGTCATGTCCGACTCTTTGAGACCCCATGAACCGCAGCATGCCAGGCCTCCCTGTCCATCACTAACTCCCGGAGTCCACCCAAACTCATGTCCATTGAGTCGGTGATGCCATCTGACCATCTCATCCTCTGTCATCCCCTTCTCCTCCTGCCCTCAATCTTTCCCAGCATCAGGGTCTTTTCAAATGAGTCAGCTCTTTGCATCCGGTGGCCAAAGTACTGGAGTTTCAGCTTCAGCATCAGTCCTTCCAATGAACACTCAGGACTGATCTCCTTTAGGATGGACTGGTTGGATGGTTAATTACTATATTTTGTAATTTCCACTTAAGTTCAAACCCTGGCCTGCCATCAAGCTTAGTTTCTTTGAGGGCTGGTCTGCTTTCGGTAACTTGGATCCATGTCAGTCTGTACCTTCACACCCAGTAACACAAATTGATTCTTTGGGAAATGATTCCTAAACCAACAGCCTGCTTTGTTGGGATGGAAATATTAAGGCTTGGGTTGTCTTTGTAAGATGGCGTTACAGCTTCTAGATCACCAAAAGATTTTAGGGTGCATAATAGATTCAGGATGGGAAGATGCTACATTTTCAGAAAAGAAATTACCTATTATGTTTTCATCCCTGAAAATATTCAGAAGGGAAACATATAACTATCAGTTAGGATAGTTTTATTCCCATCTTAGATACTGAAAGGACTTCCTGGTGGCTCAGACGGTAAAGCATCTGCCGACAATGCGGGAGACCCAGGTTCAATCCCTGGGTTGGGAAGATCTCCTGGAGAAGGAAATGGCACCCCACTCTAGTGCTCTTGCCTGGAAAATCCCATGGACGGAGGAACCTGGTAGGCTACAGTCCGTGGGGTTGCAAAGAGTCGGACACGACTGAGCGACTTCACTTCACTCACTAGATACTGAAAGACCGCCTCTATTAATTTAAAAATCACTTCCAGCTCTATGAAATCTATAAGGATGTATGGCCCTTATTTAACGTTTCGTATTTGCAGTGTGTGTGTGTGTGTGTGAGTAAAAAGAGGGGTCCTCTGTTGGTACCTACCTATCCAATCCTCCTGGGACTAATTTGCATAGGGTGTTTCTATGCTGACAGATCAAACTCAAGCTCCTGGCTGTTTCAGTCTGTCTAACTGCAACTGCCACCTGAATTCCTTTTGGACATGGTCCATTATTCTATGGTTCAAATTATATTTTTATAAAATATATTTTTCTAAAATCAGAGAAAAAAGTTAATTTCGTGACATGTATGAGTTGCACTGAGTAAGTGATGTTTATGTGGTAACCAAGAGCATCACAACACATCTGGTCCTCAGACTGTAGTGTTTTTCTAAAGGTGCAGGCCCTCGAGTAACATACTCTTAAAGAATATTGTGGTTTGGTTATCTAGTTTCTGCTTAAATATATATATGGCAGCCCACTCCAGTACTCCTGCCTGGAAAATCCCATGGATGGAGGAGCCTGGTGGGCTGCAGTCCATGGGGTCGCTAGGAGTTGGATACAACTGAGCGACTTCACTTTCACTTTTCACTTTCATGCATTGGAGAAGGAAATGACAACCCACTCCAGTGTTCTTGCCTGGAGAATCCCAGGGATGGGGGAGCCTGGTGGGCTGCCATCTATGGGTTCACACAGAGTCAGACACGAATGAAGCGACTTAGCAGCAGCAGCAGCATAAAGCAAGGAAACCAGAGGTAGAGCATTCATAATCGAGCTTTCAAATTCAAAAGTATAGTTATCACAAACATACTTCATAACTCAGCAGTGCATAAAATGTGTTTAAATAATAGATCGAGATGACAGATGTCATAAACATATATGAAATGGATATAGTCAAACGTGGCAAGTTTTGAGATGTGGTTTCAATCACAGTGTTTTTTTGTTGATTTTTATCTATAATCTTAGGCAGTTTTAAATTAAGGCAGGTGTCACCTTTAATTTATTGTCAGGTGGAAGGCACGCTTATTTTGGACTCCAAGGATTTATTTAACTTAACTCTGTAATTGCTAGCAATATACAAGCTCATTATTTCACAATTTACTATATTTGATGCCAGCTGTTATGGAGTTAATGGCAAAGTCGAAAGAAATGACATAAAGCACACTCTCATGTTTAGTGCAACCATCATGTATTATCGTAAAAAATCTCCGGTCGGCCGGGAGTTCACTTTAGTATTATTTCTTACTATTGTCATGAGTGAAAAATAAGATTTTTTCCTGCAAATATTGCATTTGATATTTTGCTTAACATTAAACTTTTGGCCTCTCCTTTAAGGTATGAAAAACCTCTTGTACCTACTTTATTTTTCTGAAAGTTATTTATGGCAAAACAGCAATTTAAAAAACTATTTTCTCTTCATGGGAATGGGCTTTGAGAGGTGTCTGTATAAAAACTAAGGAGCAAATATGCTTTTAATTCGGTTTGTGTTAATATTTTCTCCTCTTGGATATACATTGATTATTTCCTACTTATATTTGAATTGAATCTGTGGTCCTTAGGGGAACAATACCAAGATAAAAAAACTTAACAACCCAATATGAATTCAATAACAAAATTCTGAAATTAGTGAACAGAGAATTTCCTGTATTATAAGGAAATATGTATATATTATATATGATATATATTTATAATATTAAATAGGCAATGACTGCTATTGCTATTTTCACAATTTTGATACAAAATGTCAGTCTTTACAGACTATAGCATCTCAGTGTAAAGCCACTTTTTAAATTCGTTTTACCTTTGGTACACTAATAAAATTGATCACTTTTACTATATGTTCTTGATTTGAAATCATATAACTTTTTTCTAAATATATTATTACATAAATTCACAAAAGATGACACTTGATATATTTCTTAAAATTAAACAGATGTTAAAATAAGAAACAGAATCACAAAGAATATTTTTAATTATAGGAATAGTTAAAAATATTTCTCTACCCTCTTGTTAACTGATATATTTAAGCCAGTAATTTTACACGTTTTGTGAATTTGTGTATTTAACTTGGGAAAACTCCCTCTTCACTGAGTGACACATAAAAAGAGAAAATGCATTTCCAGGAAACAATTCACTAGTAATTTAGTCCAGCTATTTTCAGTACTTAACTTTTGTGTTTTTTTCTTAAGTTCGCCATAATATGACATTTCATTATTAGATTTTTTTTTTTTAAATAGTCACTCACCAGATATTAAAGGATACAATTGGTTTCAGTTCAGGCAGGTTTTAACTGCTTTTTAATTAGCTTAAAACATATGCTTCCATTTATCGTATTATGTGGAGTACATCCTATCCTATTCCATTTAGCTGAGTATTGAGGACTAGTGTACAATATTGTGCTCAGGCTAAAACAATGAAATACTAATTGGATCCAGCAAAATAACTGTAACATTTCCGATTCCTATTAGGCAGGTTACGTAAATTAGGCTAATATAAAATGGTGCTTAATAGAATTGCAAATATGGTGTGATGATACATTCAGACAGGAAAGACAGTGAAAGGGGATTTTGGAGGAAATCAAAGACATTTGCATTACAATAAAACGTTTCCTGCTGTGAGGGCCCTTGCAAGGCTGGAAAAAACAACACTCCAGCACCACTCCCTCTTATTTACATAGGAATGCCATCCCTACCTCTTTCAGTTTCTACGAACAGTTGTCTGTCTGTAACAGAGAATTACATGCAGTTTTAAGTCTGTTGATGAATATAGTCCTTGTTTTATTTTGCTGGGCGTCACATCTGAGATCTTAATATTGCAGTGAGAGAGTATTTGTCTTCATATGCAGTATGTCTTTTTATGATGAGAATGTGCTTTCTAGGTTTGAAGATTGACTGTCGTCATTGGAATTGGATTGATATTTCCTGTTTGATCTACATTTATGTTGTGTTTATTTCCTTCTTTTACATTATTAGTCGCTCGGTTGGGTAGTTGTGACATGTATGTACGCTTTAATCATCCTAAAATGAAATAGAAGATCTGCATATTCCTTTCCTTCTATGCCCTGGCCCCTTGAACTTTCTTCTAAGTGAATTATAGCCTTTTGTGATATTTTTCAATGACGAAATTTAAGAAACTGTCCCCGAGATGGATAGAGGTAGAGCTGTCCTTCTCCTAAAATTCCTTTTAAACGAACACTAATTTCATCTTTGTTCATTAGCGGTCCCCATGATGAGTTTGTGTCTATGTATTTGAGGAATCCTGAGCACTTTCCTGGGCCAAAAGGTGTTCTGGGAAGGAGATTTTTGAAGCTGTCCCTCAAAGGAAAAGTTGCCCAATGAAGTGAGGAAAGGACTACATTTTTCCCTTGCAAATACATTGATAAAAGAGCTTTCTGCTGAACTCACAAGCACCCTTGAACCTTTCAGTTTGCTCCCAGCGCTCAGATCCCAGTGTTTCTGTGAAATGGCAGAGAGAAGGAAGACCATTCTGGGGCCTAGCATGCAAATGAGCAAACCACGTAAAGGAAAAGAAAATTTAAATCCTGTCTATTGTATTCTAAGCAGGTTGCTAGCAAGCCTTTGTGGAGCTGGTATAAAAACGAATCTCATCTTCCTGCCATGAAAACTAAAAACATATTTTATTTCCTCACTCACATCAGCAATTTTTGTGCAGTTTTTATCTTCAAAAAGGTTTTGTTTTTAGGAGTTTTGTGTGTAACATTTTCATTCATGATACAAATTATTTTATCTGCATCTGTGCCTCTGATTTAGACCTTAATCTCCCTGAGATCTTTAGTTGTGGAATGTCTCACTTTATTTAGATTCACAGGTAGTCCTCCCCCTCTTTTAAAAAGTGTTGGAATTAATACTATTTGCTCAAAGGAACAAGCAGTTTTAAAAAGGCACTACATCGTATGGGGCATGCTTTCCTAGTGAAGCAAAGCAAGTTAAAATCCTCTAGATTCAAATTCCCTTCTCTTTTAGCTTTCAGCTGTGAAGAAAAGGATTTTCATCTAGATGTGAAAGATGGTAATTGTACAATAAGGGAAAGGTTCTGGCCAATAGGAATGTGCCTGAGGGATGTGAATAGAGGACTTACTAGAAAGGAACGCCTGACAAGCCACGCAAAACAAAATGGTCAGTGAATCAACTAGGCACTTTGTCCACCAAACCAAAAAATCCGTTTGGCTAGTTCCCCGCTCCCTTCCCCACCCCCTGCTATAGTCACCAGAAAAAAATTAAAATGATTGATTTGTTACAGTCTCATTTCATATACAGAGAGTGTGTAAGCCTTAAGATTTATTTGTCTCTATCATTGTTTTCTTTTCCCTTGTCAATTAAAAGTCTGGGTATGATATAATTTCATATTGGTTAGAGGAACCAACCCATTGTCCAGCAAAAGCCTCTGTTCTCGAATAATTTTTAAAAAAATATTTTACTTTGAAACAATTATTGATTCATGGGAAGATGCAAAAATAGTATGCAGAGGTCCCTTCATCCAGTTTCCCCCACTGGTAACATCCAATATGATTTTAGTACAACAGCAGCACCAGAAAGCTGAGATTGACACCATCCTTAGACCCTGTTCAGATTTAACCAGTTTAATGTGTTTTCATTTATGTTTTTGTGTGTGTGCACCTGTGTAGTTCTAAGAAATTTTATCAAATAACTTTTTTCTTTTTTTAACTAAATCTTCTATTATTTCAATGTTGTATGGCAGTCAAAAGTAAGCTTTGTGTTATTGCTGTTTGGGTTGTTTTTGGCCATTTTGTTGTTTAAGAAGTGGACTCTTCACAGACATAGGAACATAAATGTTCGATTTAAAAGTGATGACCTAGATTTTGCAAGATATAATTATAACCAAAAGAAAAGCCCACATAGATAATTCATATAATTTGATTTTTATCACAACTCAGATATTAATTTTTAATTACACTTAGAATGATAATTTTTCACCTTTCACACATGCATACCTGCGTGCACATACACAGATACAAGCTTGCTGGGACCCTATTTTGTCTCCTTGATCACTAATTGTTGTTTATGTGTGCATGCACATGGAAATAGCTACAGACTCAACTTAGATTGAATTGATAGATCTCTAGGGCACAGATAACTTCAATGAGGAGCCAGTAAACTCTTTCGAAACAGGTGTTGTTATTGTTATTTTAGTTGCTCAGTCGTGTCTGACTCTTTTGCCACCCTACGGATTGCAGCCCATCAGGCTCCTCTGTCCATGGGGTTCTCCAGGCAAAAATACTGAAGTGGGTTGCCATTTCCTTCTCCAGGGAATTTCCTGACCCGGGGATCAAACCCCTGTCTCCTTCATTGGCAGGCGGATTCTTTACCACTGAGTCACCAGCAAAGCTGGTGGAAATCACATACACATCAGGGCCAGATAGTAAATATTGTAGTTCTTGCAGGTCATACATCCTCTGTGGCAACTTTTCAACTCTGCCCTTATAGTAGGAAAGTGGTGGAGACTATATGTAAATGAATGAGCTTGGCTGTGTTCCAATGAAACTTTCTTTATGGGCACTGAAATTTGATATTCATATAATTATTTTTCTTTTAATTTGTATTCCCATATTTAGAAATGTGTAAATTTTTCTCAATCCCAAACAGACCTTTTACCAAAACAATCTGAAGGCTGAATTTAGCTAGTGGTCTGTAGTTTTCTAAGCCCTACCCTGTACAAAAAAATGGTATTTGAGGTGGGGTATTTTCATTGATGTGTGTGTACACGAAAGTTTTCTTCATCCTAACCTCTAATCTTATTCTCACCGTCACTTGAGAAAGCACAGACAAGCTATAGGGAAGAAACATGTTAACAGGAGAGAAAGCTCTTGATGCAAGAATATAGTAACAGTAGATTTCTTCTTTTTTCCTCTCTTTTTCTTTCTTTTTTTTTAGTACTTTCACATTGCATTAAGGGAACAACTCGAGTTTCTCATTTTCCCCCTATTTTCTTGTCATGGATATATTAGCAGTACATGATGCATACTAATTATAAAGTTGGCTGTAACAAGAGTTCCTCTTGTGAATCCATTTAAGAACTGATTGTTTACTATCTTTTTCTGTAAGTATAAAATTTTAATTATGCCACTGACAGGAACTGTGCGTGATACAGTGCTCTACATTTATCACTGGGAGAGGGCCAGTTGCAGAGCTGTTTGACTTTGGAGAAATCCTGATGCGTTTGCAATGTTGAGCAGCAGGTGCCACATTATTATGTACAGAAAAGCAATTAGGAAGCATATTGGATGAATGGGGAGTGCATTAATATTAGCAAGTACATTTGTCAGTGGTTTTGATGCGAGTCTTTTTCTTTCCTTTATGCAACATTAAGATTGTGGCTCTCATAAATTCTCCCCTTAAATTGCCATCTGTTCCCTTGTCAGGCAGTAGTGAGGTAGAGAAAAGTTTTCTTGACAAAATGAAAGGGATTTCTTTTATTTAAAGTAGAAGCAAAAGAGCCAATAGAAAGTTGCAGAATTGTAGGTTGTGCAGTTGGGCTTTGCGTGTGTTAAGTAATTACCTTTGAATGTAACATTAAGTGTGGAACCCTTTGATTTTTACAGGTTGCTATTTTTTTCCCCAGTCATTTCATGTATTTTAAAATTCAATAGGAAAGAGTTATAATTAGATTAATGCAATGACAACCAGCAATTGGCCACTTGGGTTAGGAAGTTTGAGGAAGGAATTGCTGATTTTTTTATTGCAGTGCGTCTTTCCATTTTGTTGGCCCATGACCATATTCCCATCTGAAAGGATTAAAGATTAATAACTAGAATGTCTCCCCTCTTTAACTCTAGAGTATTTCTGAAGTAAATAGCACTCGGTGCAATAATAATTGAAAGAAATTCTCTGCACATTGTGTACTATAACAACTGGATATTATCTTCATGACAAACTCTGATGTATAATTATATAATTATATTTTCCAAAATCTTCACTAATGGAAAAGAGTAGTGAATAAGTGACTTTGGTTAATTGAGGTTTCTGGTTAATCAAAAAGTAATATAATTCCTTTAATTCCAACTACCTTAACTGAAATGTTTTTTCTTGAATATATTTGTTCACTTTTTGAATTTAGCAGTGGAGTATATAAAATATCATTAAATCTCTGCTTTTATGCACTTTCCTCATTTTTTATCTCAGGCATTTTCTTTCTGAAGGCATTTTCCTTCAGAAAGAAGGGAGAATTGGTCTCAACTCGTACCTCACAAAGAGCATAATATTAAAAAAAAAAAATCTAGTGTTGTCAGTGTATTTTTTTCCTACATGGGAGATCAAAAGCATTTGGTTGAAATTCAAGCTGCCCTGTTCTCTGATTGAGTTCTCATTGATTATAGGCACAGAGTATAGGGAGTTACGTGATTTTTCCACCTGTACTAACTGCTGTCATGTGTAACCTGGTCTGTTTAACTTGGTGAACTTGCTATAAATAGCAAGTTATATATCTTTCCTTGTGGTTCTCTTGGGTCTATAACTTGCTGTTTGTAGCATTCTTACCACAGCCACCTGTACGCAGGTGAGGTCTTCTCATTTCCTCTTCTATCTGTTCCCAAGGTAAGAAAGGCTTACTTTGGAAGACTAGTCCACACTCACACAAAACTAATGTATAATTAATGCTAGTTTATTCATTTAAAACAAAATTGGGTATGGCATAATTGGCCAGCATGTTTTCTCCTTGCAGCTAGTCTTGTTAAAATGCTGGGGTTTAAATCCTGTATTTTGTTGGTGAGCAAGGGCTCAGAGCTGCTGGGTTTATCTGGATCTTAAAAGCTAGTGTCCTCAGGTTCTCATAGCCTTATGGATTTGTCTCCACTCCTGGGGCTCAGTTGTCCTGGACCCTGGACAAAGATGGAGACACTTTGATAAACTCTTGATTTAGGAGTTCTTCTTGCCTCTTCAATTTCAACTCTGTTAGTTATGTACACATTCCTTTGGCTGGGTATTCCTTTGGATAATCCCAAATTTTCTTCATCAGACATAGGCAGTTTCTTGCTGCCGCTGCTGCTGCTGCTAAGTCACTTCAGTCGTGTCCGACTCTGTGCGACCCCATAGATGGCAGCCCACCAGGCTCCCCGTCCCTGGGATTCTCCAGGCAAGAACACTGGAGTGGGTAACAGTTTCTTACATGACTTA
This sequence comes from Bos javanicus, assembly GCF_032452875.1. Taxonomy (NCBI): domain Eukaryota; kingdom Metazoa; phylum Chordata; class Mammalia; order Artiodactyla; family Bovidae; genus Bos; species Bos javanicus. Next base: position 41,100,048 of record NC_083878.1, read on the forward strand.
TATTCAGAGATGGCTGAGTTTGCTTATTAGGCATTGTTTTTCCACATCTCAAAGGGATCTTAGTTCTACATTCTGGGCTACTCATTGTTGTTATTGTTTATTTGGCTACCCATCAGCACTTACTGGCTCCTTTGAAGCACCTGGATCGTCAAGGACAGTTTTAAAGTCTAACCTTGGAGTGATTATGCCGTGACCTTTCATCCTCACACTGGACAGCTAGGCTGGGCCAGATACACTAAAATAGAAATCAGGTGAGAGGAAGGAGGGTTAACTAGATAATTCAGGAAAGCAAAACTACAGCAGTAAGGATGAAAATAGCTTATCAGCTTTTGCAGTGAACTTAACGTTTTTCTTGGTAACTTCTCTTAACAGTCCAAGGAAGCAGACTTGTTCACCTAAGGTCCTGCAAAGGAGGAAACTGACCCTCTGCTGGGCTTCCAGACCATTCTGGAGGGAGGATCAGGGTTAGCAGGCAAATGAGGACCTATGTACTCTGCATCTCGTGCCGCTTCCTACCTCTCAGCCCTCGTCTCAGCTATTCTTATTTTACAAGGGAGGGTCTTTTGACTATAAATAATCCACATACAGGCTCCAGTTTCATCTGATGTTTGTTAAAACCTCCAGTTTGCTTTGTCAGGGTAAGTGGATCCTAACCCGTTTCACTGACTTTGAGAGTTTTGTTTAAACCAGATCAGGAGATGTCATCATGTCATGTCCAGTGGCAAAGAGCACTGCACTTGAAGTTAGGAGAGCTGACATGTACATGAATTTGATGGACAATTGGGGCCAACCATTCAGTCAAATTAGACTTTACCTGTAAAATGAAAAAGTTGGCCTTAGATATCTTCTAAGCCCTGGTTTGGGGGTTTTGTCTATCTCATATTTTCCAGAAAGTTCCTGAGCTCCTCATTGTTCAAAGACCTCAGTCCTCTGTTTGGTGGGGATGGGGTGGCAGTGTTTATCTGGATGTACTTGGGATGCCTGGGTTCCAGTCCCTCCAGGCAGGGTACAGTTCTGTGACTCAGGCAGGTAGATTCCCTGAGCTCTGTCTTATTTACAGAGTGATAATGCAATGAGGATGATCATCTTAACTTTGCTGGTTTCACAGGGTTGTGTGAGGATCAAATGAGATAATAGTTGTGAAAATATTTTTAAAATTATAATAAAAAGAGTCCATGTACTAATATTAGCAGTCTTTGCTAGATCATCATCTCTCTAGAGGATCTATCGGAGAAGGCAATGGCACCCCACTCCAGTACTCTTGCCTGGAAACTCCCATGGATGGAGGAGCCTGGTAGGCTGCAGTCTATGGGGTCGAGAAGAGTTGGACACGACTGAGCGTCTTCGCTTTCACTTTTCACTTTCATGTGTTGGAGAAGGCAATGGTAACCCACTCCAGTGTTCTTGCCTGGAGAATCCCAGGGACGGGGGAGCTTTGTGGGCTGCTGTCTATGGGGTAGCACAGAGTCGGACACGATTGAAGTGACTTAGCAGCAGCAGCAGCAGCAGCAGCAGCAGCAGAGCACCTATTCTTCTCTTTTTTGGTTCACCGGGTCTATCTTGAAGGCTAGTGACAAGTGCTGAAAAACATGCAGTGTCACTTGGGGATGTCAGAGCCATAGTCCTCTGGGACGACATTTCTGTAGGAATCTAGGTAGTCCCCAAACTCAGCCTATTCCTGAAGCCACAGAATAGTCTCTGGGAAGATATCTGTATATTTAAGCCTCATAGAGCCCTGGCGGGCTACAGTCTGTGCAGTTGCAAAAGGCTAGGGCATGACTTAGTGACTTGAACATGACTTAGCAACTCAACAATAGCAACAAGTCTCACAGAGGAAAGAAAAAACCTTACTATCCCTTAAAAAAGTGTTTTAAAATATGAATGTCTGGCAGCCTGAGCATCTACTGGTGGCAAGAAAAAATGGTCTTCTGAACTTTTTAACTGGATATCAGTCACTGCCTTCCAGCCATCCAGACTGTCAAACCCAAGACTACTTTCTGTTTTTTACTGCAGTAAGATCTGAAGCCAAGTGTGTAACCCTTCTCGGCATATCTTTTGGACCTTTTGTGGTTCTATAATTATTTATTTATTATTATGAAACCATCACTTTGCATCTGGGCGTGAGTACCATGTGGAGGGAGAAAATGTTAAAAAGAGAAGCAAAAAGTCAGAATTGTAACGGTTTGCCAACTAAAGTGATCTCCATACACCACCCCTTCCATTTCTATCTACTATCCTCTCCTCCTTTGTTTCTCTTCCTGTTCACATTGTGTGCCCTGCTCATTTCAGTGCCACCACCCACTTAGGGGCTTCCTTGGTAGCTCAGATGTTCAAGAATCTGCCTGCAGTGCAGGAGACCCTGTTTCAATTCCTGGGTCAGGAAGATCTTCTGGAGAAGGGATAGGCTACCCACTCCAGTATTCTTGGGCTTCCCTGGTGGCTCAACTGATAAAAAATCTACCTGCAGTGTGGGAGACCTGGGTTCAGTCCCTGGGTTGGGAAGATAGCCTGGAGAAGGGAGCAGCTACCCACCCCAGTATTCTGGCCTGGAGAGTCCTATGGGCTGTATAGTCCATAGGGTCGCAAAGAGTTGGACACGACTGAGAGACTTTCACTTTCACCCACCTACAGTCAGACCTCTTTGCAGGAATTTAATTAGGTGTACCTAATGGCCAAGTCCAAAATGCGGTTGAATTTTGGACCGCTTACCTGTGTTTCTCCCCTATCCTTAGTGACCTGCTTTGTTGAATCTAATCTTGGTAGAATTTGGCATATCTCCCTCTGTCAAAACTCAACCACTCTTTAGTCATTTATTATGCACAATTGTGTCCTGTATTATTAATCTTTTGTATTTCTTCATTTGGGACTAATTTTGTATTTATTTGAGTCCTGTGTATGGATTAATGTTTTTGTACTTGCTTGAATCTTGTATATCAAGGAGAGTGACATAGGTTGTTTGTCTGTTCTTTCTAATTGAGGATCACATTTGTCTGTGGTTTCTCAAAGCACTTCTCAAAAGTTATATTTGAAATGAATAAGAGAAATAATGTCTTCGATACACAGACACCCAATAACAGCTCCATGCCCCCTTTGGAATTATTAACTTAATTCACTTCCATGAATATTTTTTGATAATCTCAATATTTTTTGAATCTCAGTTTCAGCACCATTTGTCAGTACTGTGCAAGTTACTGGGAAAGGGAAAAGAAATAAAAGAAATATAGAAGATGATCCCTCTTCTAGTGATTTTGTAGTTTGGTGAGAACAGGAGTAATATGTTGTTTAGAGAAACATAACCTAACTGTAAATTTAGATGTAAAAGATAATACCCAAAGAAACTTAGGGATGATGCATAAATCAGTATACTAGAGTTCATGGGTGGAGGGGGCAGCGGAATTCTTGGAAAGGGAAGGATGTGAAATAAGCCTTAAAGGATAGACTGAACTTGACAAGAAGAGGAGGAGCAGGAGGGACACAGTAATAGGAGGATACAACAGGGGTAAATTTATAGAAGGTAGGAAGGGGCGTGGCATGATTTGGAAGGCTGTGGCATTGGACCCCAAATGGGGCATCTCAGATGATGAAGACTGGGACCTTATTATCAAAGATTTGAGGTTGCAGCTAGAAGGAGGTTGCTTGAGTTTTGAAACCAGAATACAATATATTAATATCAAATACATGTTTCTAGGGCTTCCCTGGTGGCTCAGACAATAAAGAATCTGCCTGTAATGCAGGAGACCTGAGTTCAATCCCCAGGTTGGGAAGATTCCCAGAGGAAGGCATGGCAACCTACTCCAGTATTCTTGCCTGGAGAATCCCTGTGGACAGAGGAGCCTATCGGGCTACAGTCCATAGGGTTGTAAAGAGTCGACACGACTGAGTGACTAAGCACAGCACAAGTTTCTAAGAAGCTGAATGTAGCTAATAGTCTACAGAGTAGATGGAAGGGAATAAATGGAGCTCAGTCAGACTGTGTCATCAAATTTAAGCTGTTCAAATGGGAATCTGTTGGAGTCAGTCATTGAGAGGTGGTGACTGCTGGTTCATCCTAGCTGAGTGCTGGACTCAGGCAGTCGGAAACTCCTCACCCCCTCTCCATGGGATGTCCATTTTACCCATTGCTTCCACAGTTTGAGCTGTTTTCAGCTCTGAGAGTGAGTTGTTGAGACTGCCCAAATCAGTGGAGGCCTCTATATAAACTTTTAAGATTCTGGAGGGTAAATGTGGAGATCTGCTTGCCTGTGGCCCCCAAGACAAGCCTCTTTTATAAGTGCCTTGCTTATTAAACCTCCACCTAGCAGTCTGGAATAGCCTACTTCTTTTTTTGTGTGGGGCGGGGCGTGTCTCCTTGCCCTCTGCCTGACAGGTTTCAGATTTACCCACAGAACTCCCAAGGTTATGAACCAACAGTCATATTGCTTTACATTTGTTAAAGATAAACAGAAGCATATTACGAGTTTATTTCAGCAAAAATTGATCTGAATCAGGCAGCACCAAACTGGAATTGGTTAAGAGTGTTCCATTGACAGACAGGAGCCTGGGTAAGATTTTTATACCAAAGATATGGAAGCCAAGCAAGGAAACCTTTTGATTGACTAGAGCTTCAGGTTGCCTTATTTGGGAAAGCCTAGTTGGCTGTGATGAATTATCCTTGGGTTTTGACTTCTTAACCTTGAAGCGTGTACAGGTGTAGGCTTGGTTTGCCAGTACAGACTGCCAAGGTTTCAGAGCCACCCTAGTCTAATGGCCTCCTTTTTCACTTAATTTAACACAGTGTTATAGTATTTTGCAGCTTTCAGAGCACTTTTGCTTACATTGTCTGTGTAAGACTCAGTAGAACACAAGCAGGTAAGTAGGGCAAACCATATCTCGATCTTTGTGGACAGAATCATAGACGTAGTGATGTTAAATGTCTTACCCAGTGTAGCTGTTTAGAGCTGGTGGAATCGGGACTTGATTATGGGAATGCAAATTTTGTCACCATCACCAGGGACCAGAAGAAACACTCCTTTCTTCGGTCTTCAAGTTGGTCTCAACAATCTTGAACATGCAGAACATTTCACTCTTGAAATTAGCTCACTCAAATTAGGCAGACCAGCTTCACTCATCACTGGGTCAAGTTTTCTGCTTACAAACACTGTCCATTTTATTAGAATTCAAGCAAGTATCTCTTAAGATGCTTTTTAAGACTTTAAATATATTGACTAAGTGAGAGAGATTCTCAACACTTTTAGAGGACCACCTTCGTTACAAGCTAGAGTTTTGGTCTGAAGCCTTACTCATAAATACTCTAGGAGGATGCACTCAAGGGTTTAGGACCATACATTATAACTGATTTTTTTTTCTTTAGAAAACTTTTTATTGAAGTATAGCATTAATACAGGAAAATGTACAGCTCAGTAAATTTTTACAAATTGCCCATACCTAGATCAAGAAACTAAACATAATAAGTATCTTAGAAGTGGCACTTACGCTACTTCCTAGTTGACTGACAACAAATAGTTGTTCTCTCTTTCTTTTTTGAACTTTGTTTATCAGATATATTAATTTTTGAAAATGTCATTGCTTTTATGTTTTATATGCCTATTTTAAGACCTGGAAATAGTTAACATTCTTTTATTCTTTTTGATCTTAGTGTTCCCTTCCATTTTTTAGCTGTATATATAAATATTTTTTGCGTATAGTCTCTGGCACTGTTATAAAAGATACTGTCATTTTTAGGTAACCTGGAATAATTTTGATATAGCTAAATTTCAATTTGCAATCCTTTCACTACTTTGACAGTTGCCATTTGATTTTCAGGGTTTCACCACCTTAGACATTTCTCAGCTTTCTTTTTTTCTCTTTCATTTTAAATGTAATCTATAGACCTTGTGATCATTATCACCTAGATGGTTCTCATTCAGTTTGCTTTACTAGATCTGTCATCTGTGTTAATCTAAATCAGGGGATTTACATTAACAGAATCTAAATTCTGTTAATCAGAATTTTGATTAACAAAATTTAACAAAATTTTTGATTAACAAAAATCAGAATTTTTCTGATTCAACATCTATATGTCAATAGCAAGCTCAGTGCTTGATTTCCTCTGTTTAGTATATATCATTTAATGACCATTATAATCCTTTGTTATTACCAACACAAAGCTTGTTATTATTTTCATAAGGCCCACAGAGTTTGGTACCTTTTTTGAACTGTGATATATTTTAACAAAATAAATCTTAAAACAGTACCTGTGTCAGTTTACTAGTTTTGTTCTTTCAGCGCTTGCTATTAAAACCCACACATATGGAGATATTGTGCTACTGGTGGTGACCTGGCTCTGTGATCCTGCCCTTGAAATTTTGTGAATCTGAGTCATAGGTCTTCCATAACCACGTGTCTGACTTAAAAAAAAAAAAAAATCTTAGCACCGATGTCTGATTCTGAAGTCACTTTTATGCCTTATGTTTTTCCCACATTCTGTCCTGAACCTGATCACTGTGGTTCATTTGAGTAAGACTTTGATTTGATCCCTATGACCTTAGCCTCTTTCCTAACTATGATTAACCCACTATGCAAATTTAATACCAAGAGTCGGGGAACTTACCCCTACCACATCCATGTCTAAGACTTCCATTTTGCTTGTGCCAACGGCCCTACTCTGATTCCTTTCTGACCTATGCTGTGTGCTGCAAGATAAACATACTCAGGTTAGGATATCTTGCAATATGGTTCACTGCTGTCTGTGTTAAGGAAGGAAGGTTCTTTGGAAAGGGAGAGGAGAGGCTCCTAATTGCATCTTCTCCCACATTCTCTCCAGGAGGGAGCAAAAGACATATCAGGGACTTTAAGTGTGACACCAAAGTTTTGCCTGCGAAGGGTAAACAGTCCATTTTCAGGAAAAAAGTAAATCTTATTATTAGATGATCAAGAACATAGATAAATCCAGGTAGATATCAAAGGGCTCCTTTCTCTCCTCTCTTTTTCTTTCTAGTGTCATTTTTTGTTGTTTGGGGTTTATGTTTCTGCTTCTCTCGTGAGTTTGGTGTCATAGTCAATATGATTTTTGGTTTTCTCTCTGGATAAAGCTAATTGGACAGCAGCAAGAACCCTTGGGCTCTTAGATTTTGCATGTCATCTGCATCTTTTTTTTTTTTTCTCTCCCTCTCTCTCACACACCAATTCTCACCACCTCTAGTTGTCTGACACACTTTCTTATGCTCAAAGCTTCCTTGTCTCTTTTGCTGCTGCTGCTTAGTCACTTCAGTTGTGTCCAACTCAATGCGACCCCAAGTACTGCAGCCTGCCAGGCTCCTCTGTCAATGGGATTCTCCAGGCAAGAGTACTGCCATGGCTTGCCGTGCCCTCCTGCAGGGGGTCTTCCCAACCCAGGGATCTAACCCAGGTCTCCCACATTGCAGGTGGGTTCTTTACCATATGAGCCACCAGGGAAGGCCTTGTCTCTTTTGGGTCTTTCCAAAGAACTGCCTCCCAAGAAGGAGAAACAAACGATGGAAGAAGCAGAGGCAGGTGACAAAGGGTGAAGTAGAACCAGCCTGCCCTTGAGTGTTCTTTGTATCTCTTATCTTTTCCTTGGAGATGGTGGAGAGACCAGGAGGAAATCTTAGCACTTTCAGTTGTTCCTGCTCTTACAGGAAGAGGGGAGAGGGTCCTATCTGATGGTGTGGTTTGGTGTCAGAATAGAGGGAAAGCACCTGCTAGCCTAGCCCCGACTGATTTGGTAAAAGACTGCTTCCTCCGGGTTTGTGAGCACCCTGGCGAGTCCTTCATGGACTTGATTCTCTCCTCTTAACAGATATTTGTATTCTTTTTGTGAAGGAAGAAAGACAAGATTTTCTCCCTTGGGGATAAAGAAAAAATTACATTTTGGGGGTGAAGACACATGATGCTTTACATAAAAAGTCATCAGTTCAGTTCGGTTGCTCAGTCGTGTCCGACTCTTTGCAACCCCGTGAATCACAGCACGCCAGGCCTCCCTGTCCATCACCAACTCCCAGAGTCTACCCAAACTCATGTCCATTGAGGCGGTGATGCCATCCAGCCATCTCATCCTCTCTCGTCCCCTTCTCCTCCTGCCCCCAATCCCTCCCAGCATAGTTACATTCTAATCCTTTTTTCTCTTTTTACCAGAAGAAGGAACTGGAGATCTCAGTTCCCCAACCAGGGATTAAACCTCGGGGCCAAATCCTACTGCTAGGGCACCAGCGGACTCCCTTAGTTTGTTGGTTCTTATCAATAACAAGTATTAGGAGCATTCAGTGCCCTTGATGCTAGGATTATGAAGACAAAAGAAACATCCCTGACATCACATCAAACTCTGATGACTGTTTACAGTCAAGAGGGGAAAATGGGCTCATAAAGAGATGATGAAGCTCATATGTGACACCTGGAGGCTCATGAGAGCATGGGAGAGGGATCTGTAATCCTGCCTGAGATTGATGGTGGAGGGGATGGGTAGGAAAAGCTTCTTGTAGCAGTTTACTCATTTAATGTAGAAGGACGAATGAGTGAAAGCGTGATTGAGGTGAGGTGGAGGGAGAAGAGAGAATGACATTGTTGGCAGAGGGTACAGCATTAGCAAAGCTTTGAAGCCAGAAGCACACGTGTGCACAGAGGGAATGTCAAGCAGTTCAGCGTCACTTGAGGATAAAAACGGGGGCTGGCGGGAGGGGATGAGAGATGAGGCCGGATAATTAGGCACGGGTGTCGTCTGCCATGTGAAGGAGTTTGGACCTTTTTCTATAGCTGAAGAGGTGCCAGGGAAGTTTAATGGGGACATGACATGGCTCTTCCTTTAACCTGACCATGACTTCAGTTCCATCCCACTTTGAGGAACTGCTGGGTATTTGTCAACCCAATGGTGTTGGAGGTGTTTTCCCCTGATAAGTGGACAAGCTGAATTCTTCAGAGAGATGCTGCCTGACCCATATGGCCCACTGACAGTTTGACAGTTGACAGCTTTTAGTCAGACTAGACTCACTTAAGCTGCTTACCCATCCTGAGGCGTGCACACGGCCAGAGCCTGGACTTCACATCATTCTGGCTGTCTTAATTGGGCACTAATTAAATGTTTTGGCTGGAAACCTCTCCTTGCCATGGCTGAATGGACTCATTTGAGGCCAATATTTCAGGGAAACATCTTGTTAGGCTGATCTGATTCCCTGTTCAAAAAGAGAATGCACATATTCAGTTTGTTTCTTCTTATTTCCGCCTAAGGATCTATTATATTTGTCTCCTTTGAAAAAAAAAATGAGAAATGTAAAAGGATATGTGTGTATATGTCCATACGTGTATATGAGTGTATGTATTCACGTGTACATGTACTACATATACTCACAGGTATTTGTACTCTCTCTCTCTCTCTCTCTCTCTCTCTATATGTCTATATACTCACACACACACATAGGACTCAGAATAGAAGCTGATGGAAAACATAGCCTTGCAGTCAGGCGACTAGAGGTCATATCTAAATTTTACTGAAGATTTACTTTAGACTAAACGTAATTAATCTGTTTATGGCTTAATTTCTGTATTTGTGACAGAGTCACCAGAGACACATTGGAATTTTACCGTAATCAGTTCAGTTCAGTCACTCAGTCATGTCCGACTCTTTGCAATCCCATGGACTGCAGCACACCAGGCCTCCCTGTCCATCACCAACTTCCAGAGTTTACTCAAACTTGTGTCCATTGAGTTGGTGATGCCATCCAACCATCTCGTCCTCAGTCATCCCCTTCTCCTCCTGCCTTCAATCTTTCCCAGCATCAGGGTCTTTTCCAATGAGTCAGTTCTTCACATCAGGTGAGAAGGCAGTGGCACCCCACTCCAGTACTCTTGCCTGGAAAATCCCATGGACGGAGGAGCCTGGTAGGCTGCAGTCCATGGGGTCGCTAAGAGTCGGATACGACTGAGCAACTTCACTTTCACTTTTCACTTTCATGCATTGGAGAAGGAAATGGCAACCCACTCCAGTGTTCTTGCCTGGAGAATCCCAGGGACGGGGGAGCCTGGTGGTCTGCCGTCTCTGGGGTCGCTCAGAGTCGGACACGACTGAAGCGACTTAGCACTTAGCACTCACATCAGGTGGCCAAAGTATTGGAGTTTCAGCTTCAACATCAGTCCTTCCAATGAATATTCAGAACTGATTTCCCTTTAGGGTGGACTGGTTGGATCTCCTTGCAGTCCAAGGGACTCTCAAGAGTCTTCTCCAACACCACAGTTCAAAAGCATCAATTCTTTGGCACTCAGCTTTCTTTATAGTCCAGTTCTCACATCCATACATGACTACTGGAAAAACCATAGCTTGACTAGACAGACCTTTGTTGGCAAAGTAATGTCCCTGCTTTTGTTTGCCATAATATTTCAGTGTGAAACTTAGGGATGAGGGTGATTCATCTCTAATCTTACGGGGTTTACAGAAGGATTGATGGATGGACAAAGATCTTTTTCTACATTTACTTAGCTATTGTTGTTGTTTAGTTGCTAAGTCGTATCTGACTCTTTGGGGCACTATGGACGATAGCCCACCAGGCTCCTCTGTCCATGGGATTCTCCAGGCAAGAATACTGGAGTGGGTTGCCATTTCCTTCTCCAGGGGTTTTCCCCACCCAGGGATTGAACCCTCCATCTCCTGCATTGGCAGGTGGATTCTTTACCACTGAGCCACCTGGGAAGCCCTTACTTAGCTAATACATGCTGATAAAGATTTCTTTCTCAAAGCATTACCAGGGGGCTGGGGCTCAATTCCCAGGGGGCTGGGGCTGGGGCCACTCTTCGGTTTACACTGAAAAGTATCCAAAGGGTGTCTGCAGTGTCTGGAGGAAGAGACCTGCAGCAGATAGATTGGAGGAGAAACACTGAATAGACCATCCATCTGTGATCTTCAGGAGCCAGTTATACCACTATTGCCCCCTGGCACAGACTATCATTGCTATGAAGAAGCAATCATTTCTTTAGTAATTTCTTCACGTGCTGAAATTAAACCTGTCCTGAATGTTGCTTTTCTGGAAAAATAAATTTAGTGTTGTGATAATTGTTTCTAAAATAATGATGGTCTCATTGTATTAAACAAAAACTAATGTGAAAATCCTCTAATGAGGATTTTCAAAGGTTTGCATTAATTCCTAAATTCTAGTTTTCTCTGAAAAAATAGAATTAGATAACAGGGTTCAAAGATGACATTTTCTCTGGAAAAGGAAAAATAAAATGTGCTCCAGTTCAGGTGTCTTCACTTGACTACAACATTAATATATATCGTATCCACTAAGTGGAGGTTTACAAGACAAAAACCTCATCAATTAGCTATTCTTGAATATATTTGCATTTGATTACTAAGGAGTAACTTGTTCCTGGTCAACAATACAACAATAGTAAAACACAAGGAAGGAAAACTCCACTGTGTCTGAACTAAAGTGGATCTTCAGAACCTCTGTGATGTGTGTGCTGCTTTAGGTCTTAAGGACACATGAAAGTGTCTGTTGAACTTTCTCGTATTCACTTTATTTAATGAAAAATGTTTTCCTCCTTGTTCTGCCACTTCCTTCCTCCTCCAGATCCACTCCTCCTCCTCCTCTTTTTGTTCTGAGCAATGATTCTGTGTGTTCTCTTCCTATTTAAAATTTAAAGAGTTACATTTGGGAGAGGAACAATGTAGGGAAAAGAAACCCCTGGAGTGTGTCTGATGTGATCGTTCTCCTCTGTGCCACCATTTTCCTCCCGCTGTGGGAGCGCTAAATGATAATGCCTGATACCTTTCTGAATAAAGCCTGACACGGTTTCCAGCTGTGAGCATGTGATCAGTTTTTATGTTTGATTTTTGCACATAAGTACACTACTGCAAGCATGTCCACAAACTACTTCACAAATGCTTAAGGGGGGAATTGCTATTGAGTGAATCAAACATTAAACAAACACTGAGTGATTGCACTAAAAAAAAACCCAAAAAAACAAAAAACCCTACATTTATTTTAGAAAGCTATGTTTCTGTTCAAACCCCGAATTTTAAAAAACATTTAATTTCTGTTGAATGGTCAGGTATCACCAAACAATCAACTCTCAAGGAATTTATTTTCGGGCCAATTCTAGTCTGACATAAGTTGTCCAAATAGAACGGAGAAGGTGTTGCTCTCTGTACTTTGCTGTCATGATTAAATATGATTGTAATTATGCAATGGGCTGGTTCATTTGTGAGAAACACTGATTAACATAATCCTCTATTATGTCATCTTAAAATGGAGTCTTATAAGCTATGATTTTTTAAATCCATATTTTTCTTGAAGCAGCATATTGCACATCTATGATCCTGGGTTTAGTGATGCATCTTGACAATATTATAGTCTTAGATGTCAGAGCATTCTGTTTTAATGTCTTTCCTGTAATATATAATATATACTTCTTATTGTTAATGCATTGATATCCATGAAAAGACTACCTATTCAAATCACTTTCCTGAATTTAGAACAAAAATAAATTATTAGTATACCTGTTAATTCTGAAGGCCTACTGCTGACATTTATAAAGTCTGTGGTATGCCATGATGTTTGTTAAACACCAAAACTTATCATAGAGGATACTTCTTCCTGGCTCACTGATCAGAGGAGGAAAAAGGTGGGAGGGCACTCCAGAAGGAATACACCAGCAGACAAAAAAGAAAATTAGTTTACTATTAGTGGTAAGACAGTTCAGTCATTGGTTGGAATTTAATGGTTTAGATTGGGAGACGAGGCGCATAATTTATGAATTACTGAGAAATACCTGTAATTACATTTTTTAAAAGAAAGAAAAAAAAGAAACAACAGCCTCTTTCATGCCAAGTTCTTGGTTGTCAGAATCCCACTCCTGGCAGTCTTGCAAGTCCCAGTTCAGGAGAGTGGCCCCCCTCCTAGCCTCAGACTTGTTTACTGGTTATAATACTAGATTTGGAGGGACAGGATCATTACATTTAGTCAGAGTCAAGATGTCAAGTTTCTCAGCAAAAGTAGGAGACCAAAATCAAACATTCCAGTCCCGACTTCTGCTCCTGAATGCGGCAGCATGAATGTGCTCCATGACAAAAATGGATACTGGAAGGGGTCATTCTGGGATGACTCTTGGTGGGGACTTGCTTGTTTTTTACTTCACGGGCATCTACTTTAAACTCTAGCAGAACCTTTCCAGGGATGATCAGTTGTTTTCTTACAGAAATCTGGTATTTCCTGATTATCCTGATTATTGACAGAGTTTCTAGCTGCATCTTTACTGTGGGTGACATGATTAAACCACCGCTGACATCCAGTCATGTTTAGGGTCAGTCATTACAGTATCAAAGAAAGTAGAGAAATAAAGGAGATGAATGGCAGTTAGTTATTCAAATCTCTGCAGAGATATGGGAGCTGCTCACTGATACTACTTTCATGAACTTTTTTCTTCAGTGTATGGGCAAAAGAATAAGGCTAGCCATTCACATAAATACTGAATCTAGGAATTTTGGGGGATTGAGGATTGTTCCCAGTCTTGTTTTGGATTTTGATAAGCCATCAACTATTTGCCCTCTGTCTCAGTTTCTCTCTCTCTTTCTCTATATATATATATACACATACTACACTTGTATCAGGCTTCCCTGATAACTCAGTTGGTAAAGAATCTCCCTGCAGTGCAGGAGACCTTGGTTCAATTCCTGGGTCAGGAAGATCCACTGGAGAAGGGATAGGCTACCCACTCCGGTATTCTTGGGCTTCCCTTGTGGCTCAGCTGGTAAAGAGTCTGCCTGCAGTGTGGAGACCTGGGTTCAATCTCTGGGTTGGGACTCGAAGGCGCCAGAGCATAAGTTTAGTAGTGTGTCATACAGGCTTAGTTGCCCTGCGGCCTGTGGGATTTTCCCAGACCAGGAATTGAATCAGTGTGTCCTCTCCATTACAAGGCAGATTCTTAACCACTGGACCACCAGGGAAGCCTGAGGTATATGTTAATCATACATATATTGAATAGGTGTTCAGTAAGTGCATATGTCGGAGAAGGCAATGGCACCCCACTCCAGTACTCTTGCCTGGAAAATCCCATGGACAAAGGAGCCTGGTAGGCTGAAGTCCATGGAGTCACTGAGGGTCGGACATGACTGAGTAACTTCAGTTGCTTTCACTTTCACTTTTCACTTTCATGCATTGGAGAAGGAAACGGCAACCCACTCCAGTGTTCTTGCCTGGAGAATCCCAGGGACGGGGGAGCCTGGTGGGCTGCCGTCTATGGGGTCGCACAGAGTCAGACACGACTGAAGCAACTTAGCAGCAGCAGCAGCAAGTGCATATGTGAGGACTGTCATCTGTCATCTATCTGTTCATCCCTCTATCCATGTATCCCCCTTTGAAGTGTGAGATTAGTAATTGCCCATCTTGCTTCCAGTTGGCACATTAGAATTTAAATTAAAAAATATGGTATTTGGAGAGTGATTGAGCATTGGTGTAGACATTTGCCAGGATTAAAACTTCCAGAACTGGTTGGAAGATGTAGGGGAAAAGAGCAGTGGGGGAGTGGAGAATTATCAGAAAATTTATAACAACTGAGGTATCTGTTGGGCTTTCTAGGTGGCTCAGTGGTAAAGAATCTACCTGCAAATGCAGGAGCCTCAGGAGACACAGGTTCCATGCCTGGGTTGGGAAGATTCCCTGGAGAAGGGAATGGCAACCCACTCCAGTATTCTTGCCTGGAGCATCCCGTGGACATGCCAGGCTACACAGTCCATGTGGTCGCAAAGAGTCAGACACGACTGAGAGTGCAGCAGAGGCATCTGTGTCATGAGCAGAGTGGTCTCTGTCCAGTCTTTCTGAATTTGTATGCTTCCTTTTTTTCTGTTAAATGCAGATAATAATATTTCTTATTCGCATACCCTGAGTAGTCGTTTCCAAACAGCTGTGACATACCAGACGTCCTGCAGTTTATAACGTGGAGAGACAGGGAAAGGGAATGTCACCTTTCAGTGTACTATTTAAAGAGGGAAAGTGGTATCCTAGACTTTCACTGTGATCCCAGCTCCATCCCCTTAAATTTCATTGGCTAGAACTGTGGTGCAACCTTATATTTTCACCAATCACTGACAAGATGAATGAGTCTTTCCGAGGCAACAAAATAGAGGCCTGTGCTCGGTTCAGAACTAGAAAGGACAGTTTTCTAAAGCTGTTTTCTTCAGTGTCAGATAGAAAAAACCTTTCTGGCCCACCAGTTTAGCATTTTATGGACTCATCACAAATCTTACCTAAATCCTGTTTGCTTTTAAGAAGTGATAGTAGCTTTTACAATGTTTCAGTTTAAGTAATTCAGAAATTCTTTGGAAGGATGAATTAATGAAATAGTAACAGTCAAGACTACCTTACCGTTTAGGTAAATCCAGATTCTTCATCTACTCCTGCCACCACTGTTTCCCAATTAAACAGCCAATAGAGTCAGTCCTTAGAATGGATTAATGACCTGCAAAATTCCATTTACACATAGCCATTCTTGAGTTTTATTAGTGGAAAAATACAAACTGATCTGTGGTCATGGATTATTACAGATTCACTCCAGACTGCTGAACTAAACTCTGATGAACCTGCGACACTCTCCATTAAACCTCAGAATGAGCTTTCTCTTAATTGGGGAGTAAGACGGGAAAAGTAAACTAGTGACTGGTAAATGCCAGACTTGTGAATCATTGCTTTATTTTGGACAGAGTGTTGAAACATTTTTAGATGTGCATGGAGGTGAAGCCAGGGAAGGGGGAAGAAGTGCATTCATTTACTAAGCCATACTCTGTTCTAGGCAATAGTAATTTTAAAAAATTAAATATAATACAAAGCAGGGAGTATTGTAATTGTTTTTAGATGATAAAATTGATATCAGAAAGAGTAGGTGACTTGTGCCAAGATAAATAATTAGTAGTGAATCTAGGATTGAAACAAAGGCATTCTATAGACACTTATTGAGCCAGGCTCTAGAAATAAAGTAGTGAAGAACCCAGACAGATCTTTGCCCTTCTGGGGGCCTACTATCCACTGGAGGAAACCAAAAACATTTTTTAAAGATTCATTCAAAAATATACATGATTATAAATTGTGATAAATATTATGAAGAAAAAGCGCACAACTTCCATGGGTGTTTTTATCACGTCATCTAAGTGGAGACCTAGAGGAAGGAGAAATATCATATAGGTGCGGAGTGGAAAAACTTCTGTTCTCTGTGAGGAAATGGCCTGAATTTCAGCCTGAAGTGAGAGCTGAGAATTGGCCACTGTGACCAGGGCATGGTAATTGAGGGCTGATGAGATGAAGCTGGAAAATAGTCAAGAATCAGACTTTTGTAGAAGTTTAGAAAAAGTCCCCAAGATCGAATTAGATTTTTATCTAAATGCAGAGGAATACCATGGCAGCAGGGAATGTCATAAGGAGATTTACAAAATCACTCCTGTTGCCATGTAGGAAATAATTGAAGGGATTATTTTTTAAATATCAAGATAATTCAGTAAATATTTTAAATGTTAATTGTATATACGTCTAACTAGTGTTAGTTAAGAATGCAAAGAAATAGAGGAAAACAATAGAATGGGAAAGACTAGAGATAGATCTCTTCAAGAAAATTAGAGATACCAAGGGAACATTTCATGCAAAGATGGGCACAGTAAAAGACAGAAATGGTATGGACCTAACAGAAGCAGAAGATATTAAGAAGAGGTGGCAAGAATACATAGAAGAACTATACAAAAAAGATCTTCATGACCCAGATAACCATGATGGTGTAATCACTCACCTATAATCAGACATCCTGGAATGCAAAGTCAAGTGGGACTTTGCAAACAAAGCTAGTGGAGGTGATCGAATTCCAGATGAGCGACTTTAAATCCTAAAAGATGATGCTGTGAAAGTGCTGCACTCAACATGCCAGCAAATCTGGAAAACTCAGCAGTGGCCACAGGCCTGGAAAAGGTCAGTTTTCATTCCAATCCCAAAGAAAGGCAATGCCAAAGAATGATCAAACTACCACACAATTGCACTCGTCCCATACACCAGCAAAATAACGTTCAAAATTCTCCAAGCCAGGCCTCAACATGTGAACCATGAACTTTCAGATATTCAAGCTGGATTTAGAAAAGGTAGAGACATCAGAGATAAAATTTCCAACATCCGTTGGATCATGGAAAAAGCGAGAGAATTCCAAAAAAGCATCTATTTCTGCTTTATTGACTACGCCAGAGACTTTGACTGTGTGGATCACAACAAACTGTGGAAAATCCTTAAAGAAATGGGAATACCAGATCACATGACCTGCCTGCTGAGAAATCTGTATGCAGTTCAAGAAGCAACAGTTAGAACTGGACATAGAACAGACTGGTTCCAAATCGATAAAGGAATACATCAAGGCTGTATACTGTCACCCTGCCTATTTAAATTCTGCTCAGAGTACATTGTAAGAAATGCTGGGCTGGAAGAAGCACAAGCTGGAATCAAGATTGCTGGGAGAAATATCAATAACCTCAGATATATGCAGATGACACCACCCTTATGGCAGAAAGTGAAGAACTAAAGAGCCTCTTGGTGAAAGTGAAAGAGGAGAGTGAAAAAGTTGGCTTAAAGCTCAACATTCAGAAAACTAAGATCATGGCATCTGGTCCCATCATTTCATGGCAAATAGATGGGAAACAATGGAAACAGTGAGAGACTTCATTTTCTTGGGCTCCAAAATCACTGCAGATGGTGATTGCAGCCATGAAATTAAAAGACGCTTACTCCTTGGAAGAAAAGTTATGAGCAACCTAGACAGCATATTAAAAAGCAGAGACATTACTTTGCCAAAAAAGGTCCATCTAATCAAAGCTTTGGTTTTTCCAGTAGTCATGTATAGATGTAAGAGTTGGACAATAAAGAAAGCTGAGCACGGAAGAATTGATGCTTTTGAACTGTGGTGTTGGAGAAGACTCTTGAGAGTCCCTTGGACTACAAGGAGATCCAACCTGTCAATCCTAAAGGAAACCAGTCCTGAATATTCATTGGAAGGGTTGATGCTGAAGCTCAAACTCCAATACTTTGGCCATCTGATGCAAAGAACTGACTCACTGGAATAAATACTAATGCTGGGAAAGATTGAAAACAGGAGGAGAAAGGGATGACAGAGATGAGATGATTTGATGGCATCACTGACTCGATAGACATGAGTTTGAGTAATCTCTGGGAGTTGGTAATGGACAGGGAAGCCTGGCGTGCTGCAGTCCGTGGGGTCTCAGAGAGTCAGACATGACTGAGCGACTGAACTGAACTGAATTAATGTTAGTTATGAGTGCATGTTATGAATGAATTTGCAGGCCCAAAGTGATACAGTGCTTTAAAGATAGATTGTATTTGATAGATAGCTAACATTGGAGAGAGACTTGTTTGCTAAAATGGGTCTGAAAAAATGTTGTTAGATAATTCTAATGACAAAATATGTATTTTATATTTCATTTTGCAAATGAGTAAATGAATAAACTTTTCCCCCCATTCCTCTTCACCTATCGTAATTCTCTCTCTCTCTCTTTTTTTTTTTTTCCTACTTCTTATGCATTTATACATTAAGAGACTGGGCCTTCTAAAACTATCTGCTTAAATTAATTTCTTTTTTTGAGAACTTGACATTCTTTAAATTAAAGCTTCCTAATGCTAAATATCTAGCAAGCTGCTGAGCAGTTTTACAGTAGGAGAAACCAAGTGTCCAAAATGTACCTCTGCCCTACAGTTTTTAGAATTTAAAATTATAGCTGATTAGACTGTATGAAAGACATATTGAAAAGGTTCCTAGTTGTCTTCCCTACCCAGAGACAGTGATGGGCTGTTATTATGGGGAGTGTACTGGTGTTTCTATGAAGAAATTATTACCAGGGGTGCAAGTGAATGCTTGTCCATAAAGACAAGCTTTGACCCTTAAGATGTCTGCTTATATTATATGCCTTTTCAGTAGCTGTCTGATCCACAAGTGAACTATCAACCCAAACTAAAACAGAAAAACAAAATAAAAAGCAGATTTGGGAGGCCACATAAAAGATCATCTAACTTACCTGTGTTTATATTTCAAGCAGAGAATCTTCTAAACTTTTTGAAGTGGTTGGGTTCTTTTTGTTTGGTGTCATCAAGGAAAGAGACTGTCTCTTCCCACTGGATCTACATATATGCCAAAACACAGTCATAGCGCGCCTGGGAGAATCTCTTGGTGAGCAGGTCTAGAGTGGGTGACTGTTTGGTCTTTGTGCTCCCTGGGATGCTCCTGGTGACCAGGTTTTGAAGGTGCTGTCTGTCTGAATTGTCTCTTTCCTTT
Source organism: Bos javanicus (assembly GCF_032452875.1). Classification (NCBI taxonomy): domain Eukaryota; kingdom Metazoa; phylum Chordata; class Mammalia; order Artiodactyla; family Bovidae; genus Bos; species Bos javanicus. Next base: position 41,119,338 of record NC_083878.1, read on the forward strand.
TCACCTTCTGCTTACCCTTCAAAATGCGGTGATGCTACCTTTTCAGGGCAGCCTTCCCTGAATTCTCCTTTAGATTAAATTAGATTACATTCCCTTGTTATGGACCCTCTGAGCACCATGGCATTTATCACAGCTGAAATTGTACAAGTATTTGCTTGGTTATTTGATTAATATCTAGTTTGTGAGCTCCATCAGGTTAATGACAGTGTCTGCTTTTGCTCAGTGGCATCCAGCATATATAAATGTGACCAGGTGAAGGCAATTGCTGTCTCCATTGGTACCATAATAAAGTAGTATTTTAAAGATATTCATTACCAAGATTAAGTTTATTGTGAAATATATCTCATTATTTTTTAGAGCTCCATACCAATTCCTTCCCCCTTTTCAAATAAATCAACTGAATCATGAAAATTGAAGGCTTTTTGCAGTTAGTTTCAGTATTTGTCTGTGACCCAGACTTAGAAATTCATTTTACATCATAACTCTGTACCTGCATGCATCATATATATGAATAAAAGTTTCACAAAAAACTTCTGTTGTATTGTACCAACTCCCATTCTATTATTTAAAAAGAATCTGATTATAAACTAAAAATATATATTGTACTTTCCACTAACAAGTTGTGATACAATATTAGAAAAGCACTTAAATGGTTCATCTAATTAGGATTCTTCCCATTACAAGATAAATGACTCAAAATTTAAATTAAATAGCCATTGATAGTATTATGCATACTTCTTGCTTTCTTTGACTATTCTGTACTGAACACATTTTTTTTTTTTTTACATTTGAGTGTATTGCACTTATAATCAGAAAAAGATTAGGAAATTAAAGTTGTCCAGTGATTATATCGTCATTGCTATAATATGTACACTTCTTTGGTTTTGAACATTCTAAATCTTAGCATCTCACTAATCTCTCAATTCACATTGTCTCATCTCTCCAAAGATTCCTCTTCTTCAAATCTTCACACAGTCCTCCAACTTCCAATTTGTGCTCTAAAGAGCTATTATGTAAAACTGTTTTCCTGGCTCTTCTTTTGCAGTCTCACCCACTCACATCCAATATATAGATGCTCGGAAGACAAGTACTGTGAGTGTCGCTTACAATTTAGACGATCAGCTTCTCGCCAGGAAATGCACTTATTCCAGTATTCCAGTATGTATGTATGGTACAAAGGACATCGTGTTGTTGATGTTTAACATTGTTTGTTAGTATCATTATCAACATAGTAATGTTATTAATAGCATTGTCAGAAACAGCAGCAATCACCAAGATAACAGCCTTAACAACAGTGGCATTTACAGTATGCCATTATATTAATTATCACAATGGATCTGACAGGCTGCTCCAAAGAATTCACATTAGTGAATACTTTATGATTTTAAACTCAAGAGGAAAACCTGAAGCTACATCAATCCTAATACGCCCTTGTCTTCATGTACCTCCCTTTTTCCCTAAGTTTAAGAAAACAAAGAGGAAAATGATAAAACTGTTACCAAACCAAATTTATTAATGGGATTAAATAAGTTGTTAGCTGGGTAATAAAGGGATGTGACAAAGAATGCATAATTTTTTTGCTCTGTAATTTGATCACTGTCATTTGACTGGATGCAAGTAGTTCATCAGAAGGAAATGTGTGTACCCAGCAAGAAGAAACCATGAGAGGCAAGGACTCTTGCGTATTTAATATGTCTAAATATACTTCAGTTGACAAAATATTTTCCTCTGTTGGGGAAAAGAATGGCATATCAGAATGGCATGGACCCTGGAAGCTAGTTTTAAAACTTTGTGTGTTGTGATTCTGTAGTCATGAACATTAAGAGTGGGATAAAAGTCATTATCAGTGGAATGTTCTCTCAATTTAAATAGAACTGAACTTCACAAAGCAATTTTTTTTTACTTTTGTATAAATTAAAAGTTGATTATAATTTATAAAATAAGCTTCTAATCCTTATTCTGAAAGTTTATTTACTAATCAATAATGTACTTACAATTCCAGTGTCACTGGGCAGATTTGAAGACTGAGTAATCAAAATGTTCTACTGATTAGGGGTTCCTGGGAAATATAAGATTATCTGCTTGAGTTTTATAGACTCAGTTTCTATGGATGTATCCTGCCTTTATTTTTGGTTATATGAAGTAATTATTAGGTCCAAAACTGTCTTCTTTGATGGTATGCTATTCAGGTAGCTTATCTTAGAAACTTGTATCACTGATGGCCTTAGGAAGTCATTGAGTATGTGACATTAAATTCTGGAGATAGTCATGGATAGGCAGCAGTCTAAAAGTACATGATGCATACTGATTTCTAGTCAATAAGAGCATATTCTTGTTTTATATTTATGTTTGGTGTTATAAAAGTTAAACTTGGTAAAATAAACTATTTGTATTTTTAGGTTTTTATTTATAGTTGTGTTTAATGTTTATTTATTTGAAAGTGTAATATGTCTTTGTTTAGGATTTGTTGAAAATATCTAACCTAAGGCTAACTCACATTATGGCTAATTTGTAACACATGGTTATCGAGACGACCTTTATCTCAGATCTTTTGAACTAAGTAAGATTGGGCATGTTCAAATGGTGCTAGAGCATAAGAGAACTCAGATGACTAAATGAAAAGGTAGATCCAGGTTCTTTGTTAAATCGATATTCAAAAGTTCGATCCAGCTGCAGTGCTCTTCAGGTGCCAGTCAATAGTCTTAGGCTTTATGTGGAAGAAAAAGCAGTCATGATAAGTTAAAATAAGTCATTGCTCTCAACCTGTTAGAAGCAGTTACGTTTCATCAGATACTTTTCATAAAATTGAGCCGTGTTGTTCTAAAACTCTTGGAAAATTCCAAAGGAAGTATGCACACGGCATCAGATGGAAGACACATTGTAGATGGCTGTGCAGCTTTACTGGTTCACAGAAGACAAAGTGTTAATAGAAATCATAAAGTTAAACCATACGGCCAGGCATTTAACACTTTAGGGTTCTCAGGTTGTGCAGTGGTAAAGAATCCACCTGCTAATGCAGGAAATGCAGAAAACATGGGTTCAATTCCTGGGCTAGGAAGATCCTCTGGAGTAGGAAATGACAACCACTCCAGTAATCTTGCCTGGAAAATTCCATGGACTGAGAAATCTGGTGGGCTACAGTCCATGTGGTTGCCAAGAGTTGGATGCGACTGAGCAAACACATACACACACACACATTTAACACTTTAACTCAAGAATGACAATATTTTCAAACTTATTTATGTTGAGTTTTTTCTTGGGGAGCCTTGGGACTCATAGCAGCATTCCTCTTCACTTGTAATATTAGGTATTTGAGGCTTTGTTTTGTTCACATGACTCTCCCAAGATGACAGAGCTGGGCCAAGAACTCAGGTGTCCCCACTTCCAGCTCTGATCTTTACACCTTATTTTATGCAGCGTCTAACAGCCACAAGGAACTTTATTTGTGCATTTATTCTGGTAAAGCACGTTGCTATCTACTGGAATCCAAAAGATGAGATGAAAAGTAAAATTGTGGTAACTGCACCCGAGGGACAACATGCTGCGTTTGCTTTGGTCTTAAATTCTTGGATTTCTGGGAAGAGACTTTGATAATTCTAATGAGTACTTATACCTCTTATCTTTTTAAAACTGTGCTGTCATGGTGTGTAACAGAATCAGTGTTTTGAGACATCTTCTCTTTAGAGAGAACACAGATTCTCCCCCAACCCTCCAAATGCTTCTTTCAGTGTTTGGTCACTGTTATTCAGTAAAACCTACATCAGTGTCAAGAACCGGGCAGATGTTAAAAACCCTTGTGGTCCCCACCAGCCAGGGGCTTCCTCTGTTTTTTATTTCCTGGCTGCTTGGCACGTTCCTGTGACATACAACAAGCCCCCATTATAAAGGATTATATGATGAGTCAACGAGCTTGTGAAAGATAGCAACCAAATGGTGACTCCCAATTACATGAAAAATTACTATAATCACCCCTGCTGTAACACCCGTCTGTTGGCAGAGTGGTTGATCCCCGTGAAAAGCTTTAAAAGAAGGCCTAGCGTATTAAATAAAAATCTCAGTTCTGTGTGTAATCATAAAAATTAACACTGTCACTTAAAAAACAAAATCTAATTGGTGTCCTAAAGGGAAACCTACTAGGCTATGTAAAGTAGCTATTGTGAAAATGTTTAGCCTTTTGAATGTATTTCAGATAGGCTTTGCATTGCCAGATTTGTCAGCCAAAATTTCACTAAACATATTTGTCAGGGGCTGAGGCCATAATCTGCAAAACAGACATTGGCATAGAGATTAAAGATCAAGAGAATTATATAGGCTTTGTTACCATATGCCAAGATTCTTTTTTAAAAGTAAGTTTGTTTTGTGTGGGCTGTAACCAGAAGTAAGCACTATCCTTGGTATTTAAAACAGGAGCATCTTCCAGCCCACAAAAGCAACAAAACCCTTTCATTCATAGACCTGGGGTTGGAGAGATGCAGTTGGGGAGCAAGATGTTTCTGACTTTGCTCCCCCAGTTTCCTTCCTGTCTTTCTAGTGTAAGTCTCCTATGTGTGTTGTGGATGAAACACCAAGGACAGAAGAGCTACGGAGTCAAAAATTGTGCTCTTTCTGGACAGGGAGGAGCCTGCCCGGATGCCTTCACTATTCAGGGAGGGAATGTGTCCCCAACATGCAGGGTACAGACTTCGCAATCTGGTCTCTCTTTTGTTGCCACAGATGACACCTTCACATTTATCAAGCTCCTGCCATGTCATTTTACACTTAGAAACATCAGTGACTGAAAATGTCTGGGTGCAAGACTCCAGAGTTCCTGCCCCAGCCTTGGAGCAACCTTGCCAGAGGCTCTTAGTTTAAGTCACAGAATCACTCAACTCCCCACTCCTTGAAGAAGAGTATGAATCAGGTGGATTCTCAGGACTCTTGCCCTTGAAAATTTTGTGAACCTGTAAAGAATCAGACCTTGCCTAGTTTGCAAATACAGCCCTCTTAGACGCAGCAAGAAAAAGTGCTCTATATTGCCATAATATATGCTTCAAAGTTTAAAATGGCAGAGTGCTTCCCCCAAACAGCTGGGGGGAAGCATGATGATAGAAAACTAGGAAAACATAAAGTGTCTCTTGGCGTTCCAGTCAGTCTCATATAGGGGAGGCTTTCCGTAGAAATGTGGATACTGTCTGGGTATTTACAATAGCCAAATATAGTGATGACATTCTGGCGCATTTACACATCTGAGATGACTGTATGCGAAACTGGTGGGAACACTTCATAATTTGGACAATGTTTTAACAGAGAAAGCCTAGTCCACAGATAACTGGGACACAAAAAATTAATTTACCATTGATGTAAAGGAATCACATGCATTTTGGGAACTTTCAAAGGCGCTTACACTAAAGCTTTTCCAAGCCACTTTAAATTATATCTTCATCACACAAATGAAATATCACCCAAAGAACCGCTGACTGAGAGAAGTGGCAAGCAGCCTTCCAGACTTTATTCAGTATTCACATCCAATCACATTGGTAAACATAAATACATCACAGTGCTTATTCAAACACTCACAAGTTATCTATAGAAAGACAAACTACCATATATTCTCTGAAATAGATTTTCCCTCCGTTTCTCTGTTTCATTTGCATTCAGTATATTAGCTGTGAAGTTTGTCCCCCTTTCTCCCCCACCCCCTTTTTGGGAAGCAAATTATAGACTCTTCCTGGCCCCACCCATAATTGTCCACATTTTCTTGAGACAAACTCTGCCACATTGAGACAAAGTTCACAGCAAGCAGAAACTCTAGGAAGCATCCAGAAGGGGTTTTGAGACAGACACTTTGGTTCTCGACAGGAGGGGAGAGCCCGTTTCCCTCCAGACTGGAGTTCTGGGAGTCCATCTTTAGGAACCACTCTTGCCTCCTTGTTTGATTTAGCAGGAAAGGAAGGGAGATGCATGGCAGGCACGTTCATGCTCACATAGACACTAGGGGGTGTCCAAGGACCAAATGTATCTCTCCTTCCCTTCAGCCTTGTCTCCTCTGTACTCCTAGGTCCCGCTAACTTTAAAGCACAGGGGCAAAGGGAAAATCCATCCAAATTAATTACTGTCTTGGGCTGAAATGAATAATGTGGGGTCAGTTTCACCCTCAGGACCCCCACCCCCTTGAATCTCTGGCAGCAGTCGTCTCAGGGTTCAGAGCCTGGGACCATCCCATAATATAAGCCACAGGTGAGCAAGGTGCTCTGTTATCAAATACTTTTCACCTCTGTGTTTGCCAGAATTTACTTGTAGTTGCAAAGAGGTCCCAGACTGTTGTTTTCTTTTATTTTAGCTGCAGTCTGTCCTCCCTGGACTGGAAGTAGGGGCACAGTGAGAAGGCAGGCCTCTGCATTCTCTTTCTTGTGCCATCCAGTTTGCTTTTTCATGTAGACGATTTGTGGATTATTACCTATTAGAAAACATTTGCCCTTGCCACTGTAGACATCCTCAGGCCTTTGGGCCCGGGTCTCTTTATGAATACCTATTACTTCTTAATTATGATGGTTTAATAAGATATGTCTTTCATTTTCATCTCCTGTCTCTCTTCTCCTGTGATTCTTCTCCCTTTGCTATTGGTCCCTAAGGGCAGTTACTGGCTTCTTTTCTTCATTGCTCCTGTCTTCCTTTGCCCCTCCTGGTGAATTAAAAAAATAAATAGAATGCATTTTAAGGATGACAACAGTAATAATAAAGTCAGGAATTGCTTTCCAGCTAAATGCGCTGATTGGAAGTCTTATCGAAAATAGCATAAAACTAATTGAAGTAGTCAACCCCTCCCATACAGGTCATGCGATGCTCTATTAAAAGGAAGGTAAAACAAAGCTTGTGACATTTCTGCTTTTCCCAGACTCACTTTTCCTAAGACATATCAATAGTATTGACAAGAGTATTGCATTGTGCTCCCCAGTGACCAGGGCTGTCATCTTCTGGTCCTGGATAATTCTTTCTTAATGAAACCTTATCATATCCTTTATCTATAACAATCAACAGAAAAATAATTATGTTTCAACATGTAGGACTCAAAAACTTTAAATAAATCAAAATGACAGCCATTAACTAGCCTCGATCACCAATTAGTTAGATAACACAGATACTCAATACCTACCAATGGTAGCTGTTAAAGATGCTAATATATTTGCTAAATTTATGAAAATATACAAATTACTAAAGAGACATCTGATGTGAAGTTGTCAGGAGAGTTGAGATTATATACAAGGATCTGTTAGTTTATTTCATTTTGAACAGTTTAAGTAGACTCCTCAAGAGTCATTAGTTGCCCTAAGCTTTATTACTGAAGTCTCTTATATTAGATGAGACTGACTATCAGATTTGATGGCAAAGCACAAGCAGCTGGGAAACTGCTTTTTCTCTCCCCTCTCATTTCCCAAACAATGTTTGCACTGATTAATACTATGCAACAAGACATGACGCAGAGATTGTGTTGGCATTGTGTTCTGATGACCCCACACATTGTGTGCGCTCTGTGGTTCCTTTGGCTGTTCATAGTTATATGGGTTTATCAGAAATTACATGTCAGGCTCCCGATGAGTGTAATTGTATACTGATTGTGTATAGTTTTTTAAACCTCATTATTTAGCCTTGTATGCAAACCAAATAAAAGGAAAGTTTAAAAAAGGAAAAAGAAAATAGCCCCCACCGGACGTCATGTTAGAGCCCAGGTGTTTGAGCCTGGATGCAGGGGGGAGACAAAATGTTCTCTCAGGGACATCTGCTCCAGCCATGTGCTTGAAAAAAGCCCTAATGGATGGAGGGGGAAGGAAAGGGAAGGCTAGGGTAGGGGTGGGGGTGGCGGGTGGAGAGCTCCGCGGCTCTGTTCTCTTCTGACTCCGTTTTCCTCACATGCATGATTCATTTAATCACATGGCAGGAGGACACTCAGGGAAGCCGTGCGTTTGTCCTCATTCATTTCAATATTCATTAATAGGTGCCCCCATGGCAATTTCTCTGTATTCTGATACTCTCCTTAGAATCACTTTTTTAACAGAATAACAAAAACACCTCAACTGCATAGACACAAAATCAGGGGGAAAGTAGACACGGGTGAGTGATGGAATGAGCAATGCTTTTTTTTTCTCCTTCACAGGGCTGTGCCCTCCTGGCCACTTACACCTGAGTATCTAGTGGACATTTCTAAGCAGTTATTACCCAGAGTCTACAGTCTTTGGATTCATGACAAGCAGGAAGCTCAGCAGGGAATGTTGAAGTATTGCCTACCAAGGACTAGGACCATTAGAATTAGACTCCTCTCTAATGTGGGGATTACTTAGTTCTCTTTTAAAAACCGTTCATCAGTATACAGTGGTTCAGTACACAGATGTTAGCACCAGTTTGAGGGCTCTCTAATTGTAATTTAAGTTTCCCCTGCCTAAGGGCTCCCAACAAATTATTAGACTGGTGCAGTGAGTCCATGGCTCTTGGTTGCACCTTGCAAGGGGGTATTTTCCGGGATGATGAGAAACCGTGGTTTCTCCTGGGAAGCAAATGTACCATTATGGACCTATTAGGTCCTTGATTAGATCCACAGCTGATAAGTGAGTAGACTTTTCAAGAGAAAATATTGCAGTTTATTTCAGTCTGCCTCACTCAGCCACTGGGTCATGGAAGAGGAAGTAAATGAAATAGAACTAAAGGAAATATGCATGCAGTTTTCTTAAAAGTGGTGGTAAGCTTGAATAATCAATGTTTATAATTGCCATGAGCCCTTTAGGCATTGAAGGTAAAGGCTTTTTAACTTTGTTTTGTTTGTGTGTTTTTTCCTCCAATGCCCAAGCTTGCTTTCTATTGACAGTTTTCCGATTGAATTGTCAAGACTTTAAAGAGTTAAACATTTGGAGCGACAATTAATTAATTAGGGAGGTCCTAGAAAGTTAACCTCTCAAGTTTCCTTCCTGAAGTTCATGTTTATCTGATTTGCTTTAATAAGTGACTTGCTATTGAACTAGTTTTACATACTTTAATTTGAAGATAATTACAGTACTATAATTCACATTTCAGATGCATATTAGCTTTTCAAAAGATATGGAGCTAGCTACTTCTACCTAGCATTATGCTTATTTTTTAGCAAAGTGTAACCTGAAGAATAATTGACTGCTTGTAGTAATATCTTTTAAGTCTTTCTATTACTAGGCATTTATTTGATTTTAATTGTGGAACCATTGGTCATATGGAGTTCATTTCCTGTTCATGTTGATTTCATGAGTCTCTCCATTAGTATTCAATTGCACAGTAATTAGTCATTAGTTCACCGTGATGTCTTCAAGCATGTGTATACTTATATTCTCATTTACCACTCAGTTTCTGCAGTCATATTTGAATGTACTCTTTCTTAAGGAGACCCAGGCTGAAATAAAGAAGACAAAATGGTACATCGTGTATTTATTAGATTAAACCTTTTGCCAAAAGGCCCTTAAAAGCACGCAAAACTTAGATGTACAGAAAATGAAGTAAGTGGCAGCTGCCTAGCCACAAAACTAAAGTCACTGAGGTGTCGAAGTCTGGGATCTGAAGCTTTTGTGATCATAGATTAGATAGAAGCTATTTTGTGAAACTTCAGGATGGCATTTGACCCGAGGTGTGCACCTGGCTAATTCTGATTAGAGCCTCTTTAATTTGTGAAGGCCAAACTTCCAACTTGTTACTAAGCTCCTGTAATGTATTTTGCCATTTTAGCTAACTATTTGGCTTTACAGATCTATTTTCCTTTATGGGAGAAAGTGTCCTCTAAACATACATTGTCAATGAATTCATTAATTCTGAATTTGCTGTTTTTAGCTCATATTTATCTAAGGTATTCCTTTAGTTCCTATGAAAAGTAAATATGTCATCTGTCATAGCCTATTACAAGCTTGTAATTTAAATCTATTAGAAAATTATTCCTGCTTTTTATTTGAGCTGGCTTCATATTGTTGTCCTAATTAAATTGGAATCTTATATCATTTAAATGTTGGGCTAGAGAATGAAATTATTTTTATTCAGATGATAATGGTGGTCCTCTTGCCGAGCTCATAAACTCTACTTTTAGGATAACTGAGTCAAATATTCAAGAAGCCATAGCTGCTTCATCTCGATTCCCATTGGCATTTGCTCCCCATACAAAATCAGAAGCAAGGAAAAGAGAGTCCCCAAGATAAGAGTTTCCTCTCTTCTCTTCCACCAAATGTACCTGTTCTGTGCTGGCTTATTCCTATACCTCCCCTTTTATTGTTTGTCCAAAGGTAGTTTAATTCTTGTAACTTGATGAGGCAAAAATGTTTTGGACAATAGTGTACACAGATGGTCCTCAAACTTTAATGTGCACATGCATTTCTCAGGGATCTTCATAAAATGCAGATGTAACTCAGGAGATTTGGGGTGGCCTCAAGACACAGCATTTCTTATAAGTTCCCAAGTGAGGAAGATTGGCTGGTCTAGGCATCACACTTAAGTAGCAAGAGGATAAAATAATGATTAGGAGCAAACTGGTGAATCAAAGTTAGTATCATTTTTATCTAGCCCTTATTGAAAATTGAAAACTTGTTCTCAAATTATTGGAGTAATAATGCCAGTTGTTATTTTGGCTTGAAACTTTGCTCAGGTATTGCTTGCTTATTCCTTTGTTTGTTTATTTATTTATTTACTTATTTATTTTTAAACTTTAACAGCTATAGCTGATTCCCTGAGACCCAGCTGGCTTTTGTAAGAGAAATACCTGCAGCTTCAAATTCACCTTCCCGTCTTAAACAAAGTCATTGCAGTATGTGTTTCTATGTATTGAATTTAATATTTAGAAAGTAGTGGAAGATATGTCATTGCTACATCTTCTTATATTAAAATTTATCATTAATTTTATTTAAATATCTAGACTTGAGGAATTAACGTTCATCTCTAAATTTAGTAGGCCGACTCTTTATACAGAATAACATCTAGAAAGTTAATGATAAGGGATGCCAGCTTCAGAATTACAAAGAACTATGAAACTCCTCAAATATTCAAGATGGCTTAAGAAAAACCATCCATGGTGTGAGTCTGCACACGTGTGCACACTTGTTATTTAGAAACTAAACTAGATAACCAAAATTGTTTATTTCATTTCTGTGGGCTTGGAGTCTGAATTTTTTGGCCCTTTGTTTCTATTCTGCGTATTATCTCAACTACAAATCATTCTCTGACTTGAATTACAGCCTATAAAGACCCTCAAAGCTGTTTGAAGAACTCTTTAAATTCCCTCTAAATTTTGGGAGACTGCTTTAAATGACTGTTACTCACTTGTGATGTGAGACACTCTTGACTTTCCTTCCTTTCTCTCTCTCTTTCTCCCTTCCCTTTCTCTTTCCCTTCCTTCTTTTATTCTTCCCCTCCTCTACTCTCCCTTTCTCTTCCCTTCCCTTCATTTTATTCTCTTTTTATGTGTCTGTTGCATGAAAAATGAATTATCAGTGTAGGGAGCTTAGAAACAATTCAAATTATGATCGGTTCATAGAATTTATTTTTTTTAACTTTTTTTCTTACGTAGCATAACATCCAAGGAAACATTTTATGAATTTCAGCTGCCCCCTAGGAAGTTGGTTCACATCGGTGATTCTGTTCCTGGTTAGATAAGGTGTAAACTTTAAAGAAAATACTTTTTTATTCCATGTAATTCTATCTTAATTTTTAGATAAAATCATTTTTAAAACTCATGTCCAAGAAACACAACAAAATGGATCGGGGAAGGGGAAAAATAAAACAAAACAACTGACAAAATTCTTAACTCATCTCATACTTGAGAGCCCAAGAAAGTTTTAAGAGAATAAGATGTAATTTCTTTTATGTAAAGGCAGGTGGTATGAGGAAACAAGATGTCTCCAAAGACAGACTGGGGCTTCTTTTATCTGTCTGCCTTTTCTTGCCTTTGCTATTTGGAAAATCACTTATTCTCTCACAGTTTCAGGTTTTTTTCAGCTATTAAGTGAGAATGCTGGTAATTCTTAACTCAAAGGATCCATTTGAATTAAATAAGATAATATAGTCCTCCCAAGCATTTTGGGTTTCTTGGCTCTAGAAAGAAAAGCAGGAAGCAAAATAGGAAAAACAACCCCTCGTAGAGCTTACATTCTAATGGGGGAAGATAGACAATTAAGAAATAATGACTTATATAATATGTGCTATGTAAAAGTTGGTGCTAGTGGTAAAGAAACTGCCTGACAATGTAGGATATGCCAGAGACATAAGTCCAGTTCCTGGGTTGGAGGAGGAGGATATGATCAAATTTCTGTTTGTAAAAGAACTCCCAGTAAATAAATTCATTAGTACCGCATACATAGAGAATAGATTTATGGGCATGGGGAGAGGGTGAAATGTATGGAAAGAGTAACATGGAAACTTACATTACCGTATGTAAAATAGATAGCCTAGGGAATTTGCTGTATGTCTCAGGAAACTCAAACAGGGGCTCTGTATCAACCTAGAGGGGTGGGATGGGGAGGGAGATGGGAGGGAGGTTCAAAAGGGAGGGGATATATGTATACCTATGGCTGATTCATGTTGAGGTTTGACAGAAAACAACAAAATTCTGTAAAGCAATTATCCTTCAATAAATAAGTTAAAAAAAAAAAAATCTCCCATTGCAGTTTGGTGTCAGTTGAGGTGAGAAGTAGTCAGATCCTGTGTGGACTCTGCAAGTAGACCTAACAGAATTTGCTGCTGATTTTGGATGTGGAGGGTGAAAAAAGAGAGGAGTCAGAAAGAATCAGCTCTTTTTTGGTCTGAGAAACTGGGAAGAGAGTTGTCATCTGTTAGGATGGAGCAGTCTGTGGCAGGAGCAGATGTGGGGGAGGCGAGAAGACCCTCGGTTGGGTTAATGTGTCCTAAAATTTGAGAACCTCCTAGGATATCCCAGTGAAGCTTTGAGATGGGAGTTGGGTAAATTTGTTGGTCTGGACTCAATGAAGAGATCCAGGCTGGATGTAGAAAACCATGAGGTCATTGGTACCCTGGAAAGATATGTTTCCATGGGAACATGGGAATGAAAACCCTTGGTACATAATAGATGCTTAACAAAACATAAGTTGCCCTAGCATCATTTTCTTTCACCTTCTGATTGACAGTCTCATGCCCCCAACCTCCTACCTTTTTAACAAAATATAAATAGGTCCAAGTGGTAAATTATTTCTTCTTAAGATGTACTGTTCTGTACGTATTGGACATAGGCTCTGATTCTTGGTTTAAAATAGGTTTAGAACTTACCGTCACTTGAACTAAGCCATATGTCTTTGTACTGTCTCTCTCTTTCTGGTAAGTATATCATAATACTTACCTTCACAAGTGTTTATTAATAGACCATCTGAGTTGTGGGGTGCTATCATGTAAAGCAAGTTGAATACACTTTTAAATGGACCTTAAGGCCCTTACCGTTGAAGAACGTTCAACTGCATGCTAAATAGGCTCATAAGCAGTAAAAGCTATTAGGTGCTTAAATAAACACTGAGAAAATGCACAGAGATTACAAAAGATGCTTTATGTTGTGCCCAATATTGACAGATGCAGCTGATATTTTAAGTTTTTTTTTTTTTAATGTGCAGATACAAATAGCAGCTGATAGAATATTAGACCATCTGGAGATTCTTTACCTATTGAATTATTAGAAATGTAATAAAATTCAATTTTGTTTCTCCTTTCTGTTGACCTTGTTTTCCCACATGGCATCCCAGGTTGCTCCATGACTGATTGGGTTCATAACATACTTATGTTTCTATTGTATTGATTGATTCAGAGCTTTGTATTGTGTGTCCCTATATCCACTTTTTTTAAAAACATGTGGCCCACTGACAGACAGCTCCCAGTTCAGAAGTAGCACAAAGGTAGGATGTCTTGATTATTTGCTAATGAAGCATCATGGCTGGAAATTTGCCCTTAGGAAAGCAGAGTATACTGATTTGAAATGTGTTTTTTAATGAAACCTTTTGTTGAGTGAACCTTCTTTCTCCATAATGAACATCTATGTATATTGGCTTATTTCTTTCTTAAGGGTTAATTTTCCTGTCCTGTAGATATATGGAATGCTACTTGAAAGCACAATATACAGTCATGCATTTTTGGTGATCATTTATTACTTTAGAAAATACCTATAGTGGTAGGTGTTAGCTAATGCCAAGGCAGTAATCAAATTCTAGTATATAAATATATCAAATCAAGTTGTTGTGTGCCTTAGATTTAAACAGTATTCTATGTCAACTATATCTCAATAAAAATAGTATTAAAACCCCATGTATTAAAAAATGAAAATACCTATAGTACTAGAGAAAACGCCTTTGCTCAAAGAATCTTGTAGGATTGTATCAATATTATCTGTATCAAATTCTATTTAAAATAGAAAAGTAGTTTTAGGACATCTTCTTTTCTGACACAAATCAAATGAATTATATGTTGGATTATATTTCTAATAAAAGGAAATGTTTCGGAAAAACAAAAGCTGTGTACCTTTCAGGATGGCCAAGATCTAGTCAAGGTGGGCTAACAGTTGGACGAAAGCGCTAAGCCCTCAGTGATGTAACACAACGAGGTGCTGTGCCTACCTCTTAATGCAGTCCTGTTAAAATGAGGCTGCTTTGCTTCACATAGTCATTTGGGGACCCAGGGTCTTTTCCTCCAGTGGCTCACTCATCCCTGTCTTCAGAAGATTCAGTGCCCTAGGCTGGTTCATTTCACATTGGTAGGATTTTTTTGTTGTTTGTTTTTAAGAGACCAGCTCTAGAAATAGCATATATCACTTCTGTCAACCCAGCTGTCTGTCTGTCTAGCCAGAACTGTTATTTGACTCCATGTAACTGTAGGGTAGATAGCTCAGAAACAAGGTTTAGCTGGGTGCCAAGAGGGAGCAAATACAGACAGGTCCTACTATAAGCAATTTGGTATTAGCACTCTGCCAAAACCCTGTTACATTAGCAGTGGAAACCCTCACAGTAAGGACCCTCACCCCCATCGGCAGTTCCTCCTAATGCTTTGTTTTCCCACCCTACTCTTCTCTTCTGATACTTACCAAATTTTGGAAACTGTGAGATGGGAGAGAATTGCACACTCAAAAAAAGAATTGCACACTCAAAAATGTTTTTTATTATCTAGAGAGATATTGATAGCTGACTTGTATTGGTCTCTTTAATCAGTTGCTTTGCACATTACCCTTTCCAGTATTTAGCTTGTGTTTCCCAATGTGGGAGGCTGTGGGCGACTAAAAATGAGTTCCGGCACGCCATGCAGGCTCGTGGAATTCTGAGAAGGAGATTCTGGTTTAGTGTTCTGTTAAGTTCTTGCACAAAAATAGCCCTGAAATTAACATTTATTGAGCACCTACTATGTAACCTTGCCAAAACCTTTGGGACTATTAATCTCGTTTAATTCTCAAAACAACGTTGTGAGTTAGGATTATCCCTGTTTGGAAGGAGAGGAGCCTGCAGACCTCTTTGACTCTTTGACTGCCACACCAGGCAGTCTATTGACTGCTCCTCCTCTCCCCCAACTTCAACTCCCCAGGCTTCTCCAGGCTGAAGGCCCTAGCCAAGGCTTCTGGATTTGACCAAGCAGACAAAAGAAATTGCTTATCAAAACAATCAAATCTGTTGTGTGTATAGACTGAGCCCGTTATCAAGCCAGTGTACTCAAACCAGGGATTAAAAAACTAACTTGAAAAGAGATCTAGGGTCATCTAAACATAATGAGAAAGAGATCACAGCTGTTCTGCATATGCCTTTAAAAAATAATTTAAAAAGATGAATAAGATAAATGAATTTAGCGTTGTTTTCCTCCATATTTGTTTCACTTTTCAATATTTTTTTCCTCTCATTTTTCTTATTCTCTCTCTCATCCCTTGGTCTATCACTGCTGACAAAGGAAACCAAAAGAATAAAGAAAAGAATAGAAAAGATTACTTTTTCCTTTCCCAGGGACTCCACATAAAATGTACATGGTGTCAACACCTATGATGATTTGCTCTTTCCTTCTATCTGCATATATGATCAAATCATAATAATATAATAAGGCAAAGGGAGATAAACTAGCAAGTGAAGTTTTTAACTTGCACAAGAAAGGTTTTTAATCCCTCTGCCCTCCACTCTCCCTTAAGCAGCGTTTTGCATGTGGATGCTCAGCAGGGGGAGTGGCATTCACCACCCCATGGCAAAATGGATCTGCATGCCTCCAGTTAAAGTGGTCCACGTGTGAATTAGCTTTGAGTTGTATTGTGTTTCTTATACTAATATAATATTGTTCTAGTGCTTGCCCCTGATTAAAGAAATACATAAATAAATAATTTATAATTTAATTAATAAGGTATAATATGCAAAGCACAGTAATTTCAAACAGCTTGTAATGTCTCTAATGTACTTTCAATTTTTTATTTTACATAAGGGCTATATTCATTATGTGGTTATGATAAACATACTAATGAATTTTATTACAGGAACAAATTTAAACATGTAAATGAGATCAAATAGTATTAAAATGCAAACGATGGTGAAACTTATTACAAACTAACCTTGCCAACATACATAGAATGATGTTATTTTAAAACTTTGCAAGTTGTATCCGTTAAACAAAGGCAGTGTCTTTTACAATGTCCCTGAACGTAAGAATTTGTGAACTGCATGCTTTATTCTCACATGAACCCCTCAACCAAAAAAAAAAAAAGTTAACTAGAATCCAGGGTTTGCATGTAACTTTGGATGACAATTAAAATCCCTTTTCTTGTTCCAGTGAACAGTAATCTGTGCATAATTACATTCAAATGAGATATTAGCATTTTTTGTGCTTACTCTTTGTTAATTGCAGAGTTCACTCACCATGGTGATGCTTTTGATGGAATCAGGCAACCTTATTGACCTGATGCCGTAAGGCGTGTTGGGAAATTCTGCTGTATTCTTCATTTTTTTTTTTTTTTTATTTTGGCATTTTGAGGAGTCCTGCTGCTTTTATTACATTCCTGACACTTTTGTTAATAAATCATTGCAAAGTTAATGAAAATTGCATTCAGGCATATCCAAAATAATTGTGTCCTTTGTCATGCTAATAAATTGAAAGATGTTGATCCAATGGGCGAATGCATGCCCATTATGGAGAAGTTTGTGATATGGTTGCCTGTTGCACTCACTTTTTCCTTGCCATATCATTCCATATACAATGTGAGAGAGGAAACAAACCACAATATGTTTATTTCTTACTTTATACTGTGAGTCTTTAATTAAGTCAGCAAATGGGTAAATTATATCTCCATGGAAAGATACAAGTATTTGTATTATGATTTATGAAAGGTTGTTAATATCAATAGGAATCAGCAACAGTTTAATATCAGATGCATGAAAATAGGAAACCATGTTTAAATGACCTTTCTCTCATGCCTGGGGATTTTTCCACATTTATATATGACCCACTTGATTTAAAAATGACAATGATAATAATTCAACCTTCTTTTCCCAAGGCTTCTCCTGTACTAATTTATCAGGAAAGTGAAGAAATGTGATTTTTTAAAAAAATTTTGTTTCTCTAGCAAAACATCAGACCTTTTAATTCACTAAGCCTTAAATATTCAAGGGTGTGAGTGAGTGTGTTTGGGGGATAAACACACAATCACACGTACACACAGTGAAGCAGATTGAATGGTTCTAGATAAGAAAGAGTGTTCAGGTCAGAAACATTTAAACTCATAATAGACTGCATATATATATATATATTTTTTTTTTGCATATATATTTTGTTCCCAAATTTATCTCAAGGAAGAACTCTAAGTAATTGTTGTCTTGGGAAATTCTTAATTTATGCACTAGCCCATCATGCTGATTTTAGGTAGATATTTATTCTGCTATTCAATCAAAAAGCATAGTTTCCATAACAACTGCCACATCAGATGAAACGTACAGCTTGGCATTTGAAATACAGGACTTCTTAGGAGATACGCTTCCTGACATATTGTGTTGAACTTGTGTTCCTTTCATTCTCTTTTAAGCTAGCGAGATCTGTGTTTCTATAAAGGACCATCGCAGTTTTGCATAATTATTACAATCCATCTGCACATTTCCAGGATTTATATTAAAGTAATTAAAGCCATTTTGTATTAGTGGGTGCTGTGTGGAACAGGCTCGGATGCAGGATTCTAAAAGTTCCCACTTGCCTGCTTGCTGGGCTGTAATTTGGAGAACAGAGTGTTCCGTAAATGAGGTTTGGGAATACTACATTTTTTTCTTTCTTTCCTTTCTTTGCAAAGTAACTTTTTTTTTCCTCCAATGGAAAAATGGAATAAAAGGTTCACCTAGGGACTAGAATTAATGTAGTCCTTCTGTGTAGGGTTAAAAAAGAGCAAAATCAACATTGTGCAAAGATCTACCAACATTGTGCAAACCCTAATATATTTTGCTTTTTCTGTGGACAAATAATAAGCCTGTGTTTCTAAGGCAACTTTCTTCCAAAGAGCAGCAAGCAATCTAATTTATATTCTCATTTTCCCCAGCAGTGTTTGTTCAAGGTGAATGAGGGCCAATATTACTAACCCCATTTTATGGATGGGATGATTGAGGCAGACAGATAATATTGTACAGAGCAGATAATGAGACAGATAATGTGCTGGGCAAGGGGAGGCGTATGGTAGCAGGAGTAATAACTCTATCAAACCCAGAGAAAGAACTAAGTGAAAGTTTGATATTACGGTTGCTAAGAAAAAAAATCACATAGGTTCCATGAACTTTAAAACGGAATGTTTGGGGCAGACTCAACCACTTCTGAGCTACGTGAGGATACTTAGCCTCTGTTGAGGTCTGCAAGGTTCTATGTTTGACTCTTAGCATTCAGAATCTGTCTCATAAGAATCTGTGATTCCTTTCGGGCACCGCAGTGGAGGTCATCCCATATAATCAAAGAGACAGCATGTTTAAAGACATCTAGATGTCCTAAAAGTGTTTTCTAAATGGAGGGAATTATTATTTTCCTCCTTGGAGCTCTTTCTCTCTTAGTATCCAAACTTTGCCTTCTGAGGGGAGCGGATGAGTGGTGCTGAGCCACTTATCTGCCGGATCATTGTTGTCACCCTTCCTAACAAATGGTTATTAACTGATCTTTCTATGAACCCATCATATACCTATAAGGCTGGGTGATGATGAACACTCTTTGTCATGAACAGTAGCATCCACAAAATTTATGGGTTTTGGAATCTTGCCTTCTGCTATAACAGTAGAGCTGAGATGTTAGGGTGTCCGGAGCCCAAGGTCTTGGTATACAGTAAAGGTTATGCACACAGACTTTGCAATCAGACAGCCCTGCTAAGATGCCACTTATCTGCTCTCTGCCATGAGTTAGTTATTTCACAGCACCGAGTTTTGTTTCCGTCTCTGAAAAATAAGAATAATAAAAATTCACTTGTCAGGTTATGGTAAGTGTTTTGGGACTATCTGGAAAGTGATTAGTACATTACTGGCACATAGTAAAGATTCAAAGGGTAGCTTCTAGGATTGTCATCATTCATACATTTTAGAATTTACCAATTTATCTAGCTTGCTAATTTTCTTTCCTTCTTTAACCAGTTTCTCTGTTGAAAGTTTCTATTGTTTTTACTTTCTTTTTTTCTTTTGGGGATATGTGAATGTTTTAGATTAGAAAGAACTCAGGTTTGACAGTACCATGATTGTTAGGTAATGTGATCATGGAAGGTAAAAAAACCATTGCTGCATTTCTGGTTTCACATCCCATGTCAATAAACTTCTACAATTAAAAAAATATAGTGGAGGCAATCAGAGTGAGTACGGGGAAAAGGACATTATAATGAAATTGAATAAAGTGGACTTCTCGACAAGTGCCAGAGTTTAACCTGGAGAGAGTTCTCAAGGCTTGGAAAATAAATTTAGGGGAAGAGGATTGAAAATTTTTTGCATAATAGCCATTAAAATGATGTAACTTTACCCTAACAGATAGTATACTTAGAAGCTAATTTAAAGTTTTGAACTCATTTTTATGGGTTTCATATTCCATAAAGCCAAACAACTGATACTTAATTGGATTAGGGGGTCATCTCCAATGGGGGAGGGGGTCAAGTGGGGTAGTGGCTGTGGGCATGGGGATAAGAACTAAAAGGAAAATGTGGTATAGTAGCACTTTTGAGACCTCACCAGGCTGGTTCTAGAAGCAGAATGCCAGGCTGACTAGACCTCTGTTGACCCAGCATGTATTACATTTCTGATGTTCTGCACAGATTGTCTGGTGGATTATAAACCAGGTGAAAAGTGAAAGTGAAAGTCACTCAGTCGTGTCCGACTCTTTGCAACACCATGAACTATACAGTCCTTGGAATTCTCCAGGCCAGAACGCTGGAGTGGGTAGCCTTTCCGTTCTTCAGGGGATCTTCCCAACCCAGGGATCGAACCCAGGTCTCCCACATTGCAGGCAGATTCTTTACCAGCTGAGCCACAAGGGAAGCCTTATAAACCAGATAATTCTTCTAAAATAATTCAAGCAGGAATACATATCTACACAGTCCTTGTGGACATTGTCAAAACTATACTTATCTATCCCATGGTCCCTAACGGCAAACTATAAAACAAACAAAAGTTTTGATGGGGAGGGGAGGAAATGCTGCTGTGTTAACGTGCTGGGATTAAAAAAAAAAATTCTAAATCTGAGCAGTGCCTGTTTTCATTTTTGTTCTGGCAATGAAAAAATATCTTGCCTTACACACCCATCCTCCACCCCCTTTTTAATATATATGTTTTCCTCATTCAAAATGGCACTTTGGAATGATTGACTTGCTTGATGCTTCTGTGCTTCAGTACAAGTTTTATTACCTACAGGCTCCTTTACGGTGTGCTGGTGAGACTGCTCTCTTTTCTTGCACATAAAGTCATAAAAGTCCAAATTACTTTTGGATAAATAGAACTGCTGACTAACAAAAATTCCAATCTATACATTTTAAAAAAATCCAAATGAACACTCCTAATAATTTTCTGTTTAAAGTAAATTTTCCCCAAGCCTGTCTATTTTAAGCTGAGCGGCTTCCCAGATGACACAGTGGGTAAAGAATCTGCCTGCGATGTAGGAGACAGAGGTTCGGTCCCTGGTTTGGGAAGAGCCCCTGGACGAGGGCATGGCAACTCACTCTAGTAATCTTGCTTGGACAATCGCATGGACAGTGGAGCTTGGCGGGCCACAGTCCATAGGGTTGCAAAGGGTCGGACACGACTGACCCTCAAAAATGCATGCAGTATTTTGAGCTGAGGTTATTCAGGGTTGGGTTTGTAAAGGACTAGTGTTACATCCAGGAACTATTAAAGAGATGAAGCATCTTTAGAGTACTGGAAAGTACTATGGGACTACAGTTGGAAGACTTGGATTATAATCTTTTCTGCATCTAGTTTTCAAATTCACTTTCTGCAAGTTCCTTAGCTGCTTTGGTTCTCTGTTTCTTTATTTGGAAAAATATAGAGATACTTTCTGAAATGTTCATCATTTCTAAAGTTCTGTAATTCTGTGGAGGTTTTTTGTTGTTGGCATTGTTGTTTATTATTTTTAATAACAGATCTTATTGAACAAAACCTCCTTTGGGCTCCACTATTTTCAATCAATGCAGCATTCAGCAATGGAGACAAATCACTAGTCCAAATTCAAAAGGAAAGAAAACCTGAATTGAACAGCATGCCTTCTATTATCTATAACACCAATTATACCATGTTGCTCCTCCACTCAAAAAACCTTGGTTGACTTCTCTGCTCTTCACACAGGTTGGTCCCAACCTTTACCTCCAGCCTCATGTTCCACTCTCCTGTCTCCAACATACTGTGCTCAAGGCCGGTTGAACAGCTTGCCAGTCTCTGAATATTTCTTATTTTTTGGCTCTTTTCTGTTTCTATCCCTTCTGTTGAGGGTGTTTTTCCCCTTTCTTTGTTGCTGGTAAAGCTCCTGCATTTCCGTCTTAACTAACTTTGAATTTTTTATACTGCTCACCACTAATTCCTACATCCCCTAGCACAGTTAGATGTTCTTTTGAAGTTAATACCTCGTATCTTTCTCAGTGCTTAGACAGTCTAACCCATTAGACAATCAGCAAATGTTTGTAGAATAAATCACTAAGAATTCAGAAAGTGTCTAGTGATTCCAGAGCTACAGATCATGTTATTATTGAAGCCAATGAAGGAGTGTAGGATTTATGACCTCTTTCTTTTAGAAAGATGCAGTAAAATTATTCTGGAATTCCTTGCTCTGGATTTGAGGGGCATCAGATGGTGGCTTGTCATCTTACCCTGCAGCATCACTACCAGCAACTCTGATGTGGTAGCTAGAGGGTCCAAATTTCACACTTTTTCTTTTAATTTTCTGACTTGTTGACACATGAGAATTTCCTGAAGGTTTGTCTAGTGGTTCATACATTGTCATATTTCAGTTAACATCCTGATAAGCTACCACCCCTACAATGTAGGAAGGCAAAATTTCCATGTCTAGTTGATGATGAATCGAAATCTGAAAACTTAACTAAGGGACTAATTCAATGTATTTTGCAATGAGTGGTAATCCAGTATCTGTGTTAGCATCCATTCTTAATAAGGAGCTTTTGATAAGCTCTGAAAAGGCTAGACTTTACTTTGACCAAAGAAACTGGCAACCCACTGCAGTCAGTATTCTATTCTTGTCTGGAGAATTCCATGGGCAGAGGAACCTGGCAGGTTACAGTCCCTGGGGTCGCAAAGAGTCGGACACAATTGAGCCACTTAACACTTTCACTTTTCCTTAGTAAAAATAGAGAGAGTGGGTTAAACGCTAGTACTCAAGTTGTATGTTTTATAAGTTCTTTATGCCGAGCATTCCAATGGTCTCCATAGTGTCTTTTCCTATGACTGGGCTTCAGTATTAAAACTGATTATAGTTCATTGAAGTCCTGTTCCTATTTCTTGGATACTCCATTGGAAAATGGGTGCTCAAGTGCTTCTTTAATGATTCTTGAAACTTTCCAAATGTCTTAATATTGAGTGAAAGTAGGATCCATTGGAGACATTATTATTAGGTTCATATCTTATTATAGCATGTGTTTATACTTAGTCAAGCATCAGGAACATAATTCTGCTTTTTTTTTTTTTTAACATTCTATTCAGTTTGCTTCAAGAAAAAAGGATGATGCTCATTGTCAGACATACACTTCATTATGTCTTTATGTGTCTATTACATATGTATATACGTGTGTGTCTATTATATGTATGTGTGTGTGTCTCAGTTCAGTTCAGTTCAGTCACTCAGTCATGTCCGACTCTTTGCGACCCCATGAATCACAACACACCAGGCGTCCCTGTCTATCACCAACTCCCGGAGTTCACCCAGACTCACGTCCATCGAGTCAGTGATGCCATCCAACCATCTCATCCTCTGTCGTCCCCTTCTCCTCCTGCCCCCAATCCCTCCCAGCATCAGATTCTTTTCCAATGAGTCAACTCTTTGCATGAGGTGGCCAAAGGACTGGAGTTTCAGCTTTAGCATCATTCCTTCCAAAGAAATCCCAGGGCTGATCTCCTTCAGAATGGACTGGTTGGATCTCCTTGCAGTCCAAGGGACTCTCAAGAGTCTTCTCCAACACCACAGTTCAAGAGCATCAATTCTTCGGTGCTCAGCCTTCTTCACAGTCCAACTCTCACATCCATACATGACCACTGGAAAAACCATAGCCTTGACTAGACGGACCTTTGTTGGCAAAGTAATGTCTCTGCTTTTGAATATGCTATCTAGGTTGGTCATAACTTTCCTTCCAAGGAGTAAGTGTCTTTTAATTTCATGGCTGCAGTCACCATCTGCAGTGATTTTGGAGCCCAGAAAAATAAAGTCTGACACTGTTTCCACTATTTCCCCATCTATTTCCCATGAAGTGATGGGACCGGATGCCAATGATCTTCGTTTTCTGAATGTTGAGCTTTAAGCCAACTTTCTCACTCTCCACTTTCACTTTCATCAAGAGGCTTTTTACTTCCTCTTTACTTTCTGCCATAAGGGTGGTGTCATCTGCATATCTGAGGTGATTGATATTTATCCTGGCAATCTTGATTCCAGCTTGTGCTTCTTCCAGCCCAGCATTTCTCATGATGTACTCTGTATAGAAGTTAAATAAGCAGGGTGACAATATACAGCCTTGACGTACTCCTTTTCCTATTTGGAACCAGTCTGTTGTTCCATGTCCAGTTCTAACTGTTGCTTCCTGACCTGCATATAGATTTCTCAAAAGGCAGATCAGGTGGTCTGGTATCCCCATCTCTTTCAAAATTTTCCACAGCTTATTGTGATCCACACAGTCAAAGTCTTTGGCATAGTCAATAAAGCAGAAATAGATGTTTTTCTGGAACTCTCTTGCTTTTTCCATGATCCAGCAGATGTTGGCAATTTGATCTCTGGTTCCTCTGCCTTTTCTAAAACCAGCTTGAACATCAGGAAGTTCACGGTTCACATATTGCTGAAGCCTGGCTTGGAGAATTTTAAGCATTACTTTACTAGCGTGTGAGATGAATGCAATTGTGCGGTAGTTTGAGCATTCTTTGGCATTGCCTTTCTTTGGGATTGGAATGAAAACTGACCTTTTCCAGTCCTGTGGCCACTGCTGAGTTTTCCAAATTTGCTGGCATATTGAGTGCAGCACTTTCACAGCATCATCTTTCAGGATTTGAAATAGCTCAACTGGAATTCCATCACCTCCACTAGCTTTGTTCGTGTGATGCTTTCTAAGGCCCACTTGATTTCACATTCCAGGATATCTGGCTCTGTGTGTGTCTATTACATATTAATTTATGACTGTGCTGGGTCTTCATGACCACGAGGACTTTTCTCTAGTTGTAGCAAGTAGGAACTACTCTTCATTGCAGTGTGCAGTGGCTTCTCTTGTTGCAGAGCACAGGCTCTAGGGTGTGCAGGCTTCAATAGTTGTGACATGTGGGCTTCAGTAATTGCAGTTTCCAAGCTCCAGAGCAGAGGCTTAATAGTTGTGGAGCATGAACTTAGTTGTTCCTTGGCATGTGGGATCTTCCTGGATCAGGGATTGAACCTGAGTCTCCTGCATTGGGAGGCAGATTCTTTACCACTGAGCCACAAGGGAAGCCCTTTGTGTCTAAACCTTCTCAAGACCTAGGGCGAGGGCTCTGTTAATTTCTGACACAAACGTTGGCTACCCCTTTGTTCTTTAAATCATATTCTAATTGGCATGAGAGGATAGACTGTATGTGAATCAGCAAGCAGATAAGAGAAGTAGATTTTCATTAGGGCAAAAGCTCCTCATTCATTGACTGGTATAAAGCAATTTAAGGATAAAAATTTAAGGATGAAAATAGTAAAGGGGAACTTCTGATGTACATGAAACTTAAGGAACCTAAACTTAAGGCTTCCCTGGCAGCTCAGATGATAAAGAGTCTGCCTACAATGCAGGAGACCTGGGTTTGGTCCCTGGGTCAGGAAGAGGATATTCCCCTAGAGGAGTATATGGCAACCCACTCCAGTATTCTTGCCTGGAGAATCCCCATGGACAGAGGAACCTGGTGGGCTATAATCCCTGGGGTTGTAAAGAGTCAGACACGACTGAGCGACTAAGCAGCATTCTGGTGCATCACAAATATATAAAATAATAAGTGAATTATAAGGTGGTTAGGCCTTAAAACACAGATAGTGAAAAGTACTAGGGAATTAACTCTCCTTTATATTTCTGCTTATGTACACAAGGCTGTTTGAAAGTTTGCATGAGAGACTATTGACTCTCCAAATAAGTTCAGAGCATGGAAACCTTGGATCATTTGGGTAGTTGGCATTTGACCAACTGTTTTTTTTTTTTTTTAAATAGTGTTCAGTTGTGAGTCTGGAGCTTTGTTTAGCCTGGTGTTTTTCTCGTATTTGACGTTCACACTTGTTATAGTGCATATCTATCCTTTTCCTCATGTGGCTCTCTCTGAGGTTGTCTGTGGATTTGAAAACCAAAGTGTGATGAATCAATTTTGCCCCTTGTTTGTTTTCCCCCACGGACCTGTGGCTTATAACTGAAAATAACAGTTGTTTTGAACAACTGAATATGAATTTAGAGATGCTCACATAACTGCAATGCTACGAACATTGAAAGGATTTGAAGAAACATTCTGAACTACTAAGGAGATTGAAATTTTCATTGATTTTTATAACTGTTATTATATGGAGAATCAAGACTTCAAGACATTTTAGAAGAATTTTTGTAATTGGAACCCATATTTTTACAGTGTTTTCCTAACATAAATGTGGTAACTTTCCAATTGGGATTTTGGGGCTTCATAGATCAGGATTGTATCAGTGCTGGGCAGTGCTTGATATATTTCTTTTTGCCCCTTTCTCTAAGTTTTTGATGGCTTTGTTTGATGTGACACTTCACCGGAGTCCCTAAAACATCGAGACTCTCGTAATTCGTCTATCACCAGTGACAGTTCCATGGACAACATATCATGTCTGA
Organism: Bos javanicus; assembly: GCF_032452875.1. Classification (NCBI taxonomy): domain Eukaryota; kingdom Metazoa; phylum Chordata; class Mammalia; order Artiodactyla; family Bovidae; genus Bos; species Bos javanicus. Next base: position 41,145,799 of record NC_083878.1, read on the forward strand.
CTGTCTATTAGATCTGCTATAATCTATGGGCCTTGTGATGAATGAAGAGCAGGTCCTCGATCACACAGCTCCATCACCGTTGATCACACCTGGAAACCCTGCACAGACACTAATTAGAAGAGAGATTTCTGAAACCTAAAGTGGGATAAAAATAATTGAAGTAACTGAATCCCCATCTCCTAACAAATTTCACTTCACAGCAATCTGCTATGGTTTTATTCTTTTTCTGCTTGCAACTAGGAATCTTCTTGCCTTCTCTGTGCTGCTGAGGCAAAAGCAACTACCTACACCCATGTATCCAGTGCTTAGAAGAAACATCTAGGTGTCACATTTTTTCTCTGTTCTCATCTTTGAAAAGCCATATTCTCACCACGGAAACAAACTAATCACATTTATTTTCATCCATCAAATGAGAAAATGACTTAGTCTGGGTTGTTGAGAGTTCTCTGAAAATAGTCTTATCTTCTTTGGGTTCTATAAAGTGCTTCTTAACTTGCAACGTGCATATGACTTACCTCTTTTTCAAAATGCAGATTCTGACTCAGTTGATCTGGGATTGGGCCCAAGATTCTACATTTTTAACAAAGCCACGCTTTGAAGAGCAAGGTCCGAAAAAGAGCTCATTGAAGTATATGCCTGAAGATGGTCTGTGCTTGTCCCTGACTTGAATACAGTGAGGAGTCCAGGGTTGTTCAGATTCCAGTTAGAAAATTATCTACTGTAGCATGTGCCCTTCTTATTTCCATTAATGAATACTGAGCTTCATTATTGATCTAAACAGCCTTGAAGGGTCACACTTCATCCCTGAATGAAAGGCTTCAGCACATCCTGAACCTTGAGCCACAACTGCAGGGAAAAAGGGGATTAATTTCACCTCTCTCCGTATTGACCCTCCACTTGGGGAGCTAATATTTCTGGCTCTGAGCCAGCTGACCTCATCCACAAATTAAGCTGACAGTTTCTTCCAGCAGTAAATGCTGTCTTGGAGCCAAAGCAACATTGACTTAATTGGTCTCAAACAATTCTACTGGCCGCAACTTCTCAGATTCCTGAGGGAGAGCCTCACCCTCCTGCTGAGGTGCTGTGGCCCTTTTCATCTTTCTTCTCCATTTTAACTAATGCTGCTGGCCAACGGGTTGGAACCACTGCACGAGAGAAGAGGGATGAGGTGGGCATTGATTAAGGTGGGTAGAACTTAGATGAAGGCTGATTCATCTGGATGTCTAATTAGAGAATGAAGAACAAGGACTGGTGAAGGGCAGAGAATGAAGCACAGGAAAATAGTCATTGTGGGTCTAAGAATATTTGAAACCTCTCCTAATGTGTCTCTTTTCCCTGTGGAGTGTAAAGACTGTAGGTAGCAGAAACATAAGAACTCCAAAATGGGAGGAGAAAAAGAGGCTTTCTCATTCTCTGTGTTTATTAGAGGTTGCAAAACAACAGCTAAAGCCATGGAATCTTGTTATAAGTATTAGTTATGTAGAGTATCGGAGAAGGCGATGGCAACCCACTCCAGTACTCTTGCCTGGAAAATCCCATGGACAGAGGGGCCTGGTGGGCTGCAGTCCATGGCGTCGCGAAGAGTCGGACACGACTGAGCGACTTCGCTTTATTTTTTCACTTCCATGCATTGGAGAAGGAATGGCAACCCACTCCAGTGTTCTTGCCTGGAGAATCCCAGGGACGGGGAGCCCAGTGGGCTGCCGTCTATGGGGTCTCACAGAGTCGGGCACGACTGAAGCGACTTAGCAGCAGCAGCAGCAGCATGTAGAGTATGTAAATAAATTCAGTAACAGGTGAATGGGGCTAAGAGGAAGCTGTTAGCTGATGGTACTCATGAAACCCAGTGAATTTTTATTGCTTCTTGGTCTGGGATTCATGAATTCCATTAGTTTCTGGGAAATTGGAATTATATTTGGCCTTTTGAATATATGAGCTGTTTTTTTGTTTTTTCAATCAGGAAGAAGTTCCCTTTCCTTGATCAGGATATCAAAGTTGTTTGTAATCTATGAAAGCCTAAATAAAAACACTGCTCTAAGGAGCTGTGCAGAGAAGAAAATTTTGGCTATAGTTTGTGCTATCTTACTTTACTCTGTACTCCAGACTTGGTCAGAAAATATAATAACTGAAGAAGATGGAGCTCATCTCCTTCAATAGCAAGAACTAAGGCTGAGACTGGTTTGCTTGCCTGGGGTAAACCATCTGAGCTAAGTGTGAGGAAGAACCACTAAAGGTCCTAAAGGAAACTCAGGCCTAGAACAGTTTAAATAACTCATCCTGTGTGTTCTGACAGAGCTACAATGAAAACTTTCGTCAAGTGTCCATTTGCACTTCACCTAATGTTCTAATTCAGCTGTCACTGTCTTAAAAGCATGCTTCAGCCAGTTTTCTATTTCAACTCCTCATCTTCTGTCATCACCCTGAGTGCTCCATGGCCTTTGCATACACTTGTAGAGCCAATATTACTTAGTAATTTTTAGTTTTTGATCTTGCTTTATTTTACAAAAACAATAAAGTTTGAAAGACTGTTCATTTTCAAGGCCTTTTTCTCTTTGCCTTTTAGTCAAAGCTCCATTCTAATATTTCAGAGCTCTTAAGAATACAGAGGGTTATAAATCCACGCCTGAATCTCCGTTCCATGCATTCTCTCCCTGCCTGTGTGTTCTCTAGTCCCATCTGGGTTCATGCAGTTGCATTATGCACTCTGACATCCATGTCATGTTATGTTTATCCAACTGTTTTACTCCTAGTCAAAATCGAAAGTTTTTTTCTTCCACAATTCTCCCAGCAGTGCCTTCCCAGCTTAGAGAAAATGAAGCTGTCGGCCATCAGTTTATACATCATCACCAACAATAAACATGCCAGGATCAGAACCTGCATTTTGTTATCTGACCATTGTTGATGGCAGGGAAAACAGACAGCTTGATGTTCATTGGCTAGGCTGACCTTCAGCCCTGGGAGCAGTGGGGAAAATCTGCATTTTGACTGGAAGTAAACTGAGGAAACATGACATGGAGTCAAGGAGGGATTGTAGACTGTCCCAGGGGTGTGATTTTTTAACAGACCGACTTTTGGCATTTGAGCAAAATCTCAGCAACTCTCTGGACAGAATTTTTATAACCGTCCGTTTGGCAAGGCTGATGTGTGACTTGAAATAGCACTTCTATTTTACTTTACATGCTCTGGCTTTTGTATACAAATAGTCTGTTTCCTGTGGCCTGGAAATGGGGACTTTTCCCCCTTTCTTCCTTGTCGTCCCCACTCTGTACCTGTGGCCTCTAAAGTCGTGGTGAGTGGTATAGGCATGTAATCAATGCTTTCTGACAGGAGGTGAATGTTTAGATGGGAGTGGCATCTGCCTTTTATTTGCCATGTGGTACGGGAAAAGGAGCAGACTTTGGAAGTCAAGACAGGTCTGGGTCTCAATCTGGAATGTCACTTAATGATTTGATCTCAATGTCTTCATCTTTATCCTGGGTATCAAAGGCCTTCCTAGAGATGTTAGAAGTAAGTGAATTAGCATATGTGTAAAGTACTAGCATGTGTGAAGTTCTTGAAATAGGTTAGCTCCCTTCCTTGTTTTAGTTGTTTTCTCCTTTTGGTATAAATGCAAGATATGCTAGAAATATAGACCAGCCTCAACACAACGTTTACATGAATCTACAGCTTTTCTTTTGAAATTTCTTTTGGTATGTTAGGAGGAAAAAGGCATTGGAATCAGATAGACACAAAACACATTCTCTTTTATATAGAGGGCTTAATTAAAACAAGAGTCTGGACACAAACACTGTCCAGAGTAAGATGTATTAGTTACATAACCACCTCTGTATCTACAACCAGCAATATCCTGTTTTATCTATTGTGTTTGCAGTTAAAGGTGTATTTGTGTCTTTTAACAAAAGATAGACAGAAGAGCTTTGTTAAATAGAATATTGGAGAGGTATCAGGAGGTAGGAGATTAGGGGGAGAAAGACCAAGGTGTTGGGCTGGGAAGAAAGGAGAGCAAGGCTGGATGGTGCAGGCGTGGCAAGCGGTGTGGACCAGCTGTCATACTGGGTGGACCGAAACATCATTGCCTGCTTGCAAGCCTGCCTTTGTTCCCCACGGCCTGGATGCCACCAGGGCTGTTCTCTCTTGATTGGGGTCTTTAGGGTTAAGATTCAGATCTCTCCTCATCCTCTTAAGAACTCTAATAAAGGCACCAGGAGGATCTTGCTCCCTCTGGCCCGGAATGAGATGAAAGAACAAAGAAACTTGATTCCGTGCCTGCAAATTAAATTTTCTTTATTGGTCCATTTTTAAAATCCAAGAGTAAAAGGTTCACCTGGACTTGGGGGCATTTCATTTGGACCAGGCTTAAGACCCTTGGATGGAGGATTGGAATGCTACTGGGCAGATTTGGTGGATGTCTTTTAAAGTGTGTATGTGTGGGGAGGATGAATGAAGTGTTTTCAATAAAGAAGTTTAAAGCTTCTACTGGTCATGGCTAATGGGGCAGCAGTCTCCTCTCAAGGACATTTTCAATTCATTTTGACAACTATTTGTCCATTGCTTACTATTTGTGGGATGAGAGAAAAGGGTTCCATTCTCTCCTGTGTTTAGTATTATGATTAGGCAGAACCAAATTACACAGGAAACATTTAAAAACAAAACATAAATAAAGCACTTAATAATTATCTAGCCTGTATGTTTCAATGAATAGTCTGGTATGGGGGTAGTCAGAAAGGTCAGTGACTCGCACTTACTCAGTCAGAAACAGTTTCTTAGAAGTGGATTTCATATTGGAATAAAACCTTGCTCCCTAGTATGGCATACAACACTGTGACTAGCCGCAGTCCTTGACCCATCCTTCTCCGGTCACCATATGTACCCTAAGAAAGGTTCACAGTTCTTCTCCCGTGCTGTACTCGTACCTCATGCCTCTGCACCTTTGCACACATGCTCCCTCGGCCTGGAAGTCTCCTCTCCTTTAATTGTTCATTCATACATAACCTGGTTGGATCTTACTTATTTTTCAAAATGCATTTTATGTGTCCCCCTCTTCCAGGAAGCCTTCCCAGAGAGCTCCCTGCAACCTGAGCTGAACGTTTCTCCTCTGTGACACTCACACCTATGCATACCTTCCATATGGTGTGGGGAAGGCAAACCCTATGTCCCTGCCCAGACTCTGAGCTCCTTCACACAGTGACTTGTTTTAGTTCTGTGCTCCCTGCCTCTATAGTGTTGGCAATCTATAGCCAACTCAGGAAAAGGTTTTTATATGCATGAATAAGAGAATGCATTGCTACTTTAGCTGCACACTCCTGGGAAGCAAATTCCCGTGGCCCAGAGTCCAATTTCAGAAGCAGAATCCCTACTGCATAGCTCATCCTTGAAAATTATGCTCTTGCTTGGCAGTGATTCTGTACATCCAAGAGAGAGCCCTCTTCCCATGGGCCACAGGTGCCCACCTGCCCACGCTCTCCTGCTGGCAGTTGGCATGACTCCAGGTCACCTCCAGGAATGAGATTGCTGAGGCCAGCTTCTTCCAAGATGAATGAAAGGTCCTGGTGATTCTAACTGAGCAGGACTTGGGATCCATTTGGGGGCTAACCTCTTTGTGTTGCGCAGAACACGCTCTGTTGGGGAAATGGGTGCTGTGTTTAGTGTTCCATTTTCTCTGCAAGAGATGAAGAGATGTGAGGCCAACCAGAGAGAGGTTAAAGAGATGTGGGAGCCTTACAGCTGGGGATCATTAACAACAATCAAGACCAACATAAAAAGCCAGCAGGCCTTCCCTCCCTCTTGGCCTTGGAAGCCATCTGGATAGAGGAAATTTGGTTTAAACTCTGGTAAGGGAACTTTTTAGTTCTCTGAGACTGTTCCTTTAACTTCTCCATAGAAGTCCCTTGAATCCCTAAAATCTGTCCCTCGAAACCCTTTAGACCAGAGCAGATGGTGACTGGTGGCATAAACTACGAGGTTCTTAACCTTTCTTAGAAATGCCTGGGAGGGCCAGCAGATCTTTTTACACATTCTAAGAATTACGGTGCTGTTTTCTTCAGAACTAGACAGGGTTCTTTGACTGCCCTACCCCTGTATGCCTACTAAAGGCCCACCTTCTGTCACAGGTGGTTAGAACCCAGGTGGCCTCCTGACCATGTTCAGCCTAGTAGTTTACAACAAGGCTTGGCCAAGTCAATCAGGCCTTTTCTTTTAGAGAATTAGAAGCAGGAGCAGAGGGTATTTGCCATTTATGATATACCCTTGATATGAAAGGTCAGGGTCATATAGAATTAGTGCTAGGACCACTTTCCTGTTATCACATGCCCACTGAAGTCATAAAGGGCTTTGAAACAGCTGAGCCAAGGGGCTAGATCAAATGAGCAGAGAAGTAAGGTGAAACCCTACAGGCCCTAAAGGTTTGAAGGAGTCGTCTCTGTTACTGCCTCTTGGTTTCCAAGTTAAAGTCCGGCCCTGCTGTATTTCCTGTCCTTAAATGTCCTAACATCCATGACATCATTCTCCTTTCATGACCTTGAGAGTATCAGTATTCCTTGTGATGGAAAATGTCTCAAAATTGTTCTTGTAGGGCTTTACATGACCATGGCACTTTTATTGCTTTATCTGAACTAAAAACAAATAAACAATGTATTTAGGCAAAAGGAGACTAGAGGGGTCAATCGATGACAGTCCTTACTTCCTTAATTTTTACCCGTTCATGGCTTCCTGAGCCCACTGTCTGAGTTCCCTTCTTCCCAGGTCATCTGCATGTGCAGCAGTTTTGGCCTGAACTGCACTCAGTATTGCAGTCTCTGCATGTCTGATTCCAGACATGTAGCATTTTTGTTGAGTTTGCTTAACAATAGCCAGCAACAGGTTTCCTGCTTCTCTTCCACGCCTGGCAGCCCTCAGTTGCTGGGCACAGTGCAGGCATCCAGCAGCTATGTCTTGACGTGGAAAAGTAGTGACCCTGAGTCATGTTTTCCTCTGAGATACTAGTGAGTGAAGAAAACTGTCCTAGCCCCTGTATAATTTGCTTTTGAAACTAGTGCTGTAAAACCAAGGGTAGAAGCTCAGGGCCAACCCCTCATTTCATAGTTGATATTCAGAGTGTCACGGAGGCCAGTTTGATGATGGAGGTCCGTCCAGGACTTGGGAACATTCTAGGGTCTTGAAATTTTTTTTTTCTTTTTTCACCTAAATGAGATAACCTTATGTTTATTAGTCTGATTTTTATTCTCAGGACCTTGGAATTTTCATTCTCTTCTCCCTGTGATACTCATGGCTGGGGCCTTATTCAGGTCCTGCTCTGGAAGGTTTTCTCCCTGTGAGCCCAGGAGTTGCCTTCCATCACCTTTCTCTGTTGCTTCATTGCATATATGACAGGTTGACCTTATGTTCCATTTTTTTCTTTCTTTATTCCTTGCTTCCTGCCCTAATATTGTAAGCCTGGAGGTGAAGAGACTTTGTTTTGTTCTTGGTCACATCTTTGTGCCTAAAATAGTGCCAAGCTTGTGGTACCAAAACAGGTAAGTGGAATGAATATATAAACGGTTCATAAAAATTAAAAGATTTCATAAAAAGTAAAACAGAAAGTAAACATTGCCCAAGCTTTTACCACTGTAAGATAAATACTGTCAAGATTTTGGTGGATCACATTCTTGGGTTTTTTTTAAAGAAAGGAAACATACTATTTTAATTTGATTTTTTCCAGTTACAATGAAAGTGGATATTTTTCAATGTTACATTAGTAGGTCTCACCCATAGTGGTACCGCAGGTGGAGAGTGCTAAAATGTACCTTCCAAAGCCCTCCTTCACAACAACTCAACCAGATCCTTTAGAACTAAGGCCAGCATTCCCAACATTCCCAGCTTTGGAAGTGATTTGAATGCACAGCTGGAGTTGCAAATTTCTGGCCTGCATGGTTATTTTAACTGCATAGAATGAAAAGTTTTGTCTTGTTTTCTTTTTACAAATCTAATGGACCATTCTAGGAATCTTAACCTATGGCCACTGGAGCTAGAAGTGAAAGTGAAAGTGAAGTCGCTCAGTCGTGTCCGACTCTTTGCGACCCCGTGGACTGTAGCCTACCAGGCTCCTCCATCCATGGGATTCTCCAGGCAAGAGTACTGGAGTGGGTTGCCATTTCCTTCTCCAGGGGATCTTCCCAACCCAGGGATTGAACCTGGGTGTCCCATATCGCCAGCAGACGCTTTAACCTCTGAGCCACTAGGGAGCTAGAGGTACTGACCATTAATTTGGGTTCATAATATGATGATATTAGCAAATACTTTTATGGTGTTTGCTATTAATTTATTGTTTTTAAACACACACATGTATGTATGTATTAATCCTCACAAGAACTGTGAGTTTGGAACACTGATAATTTTACAGATGAAGAAATTGAAGTACAAAGAGGTTGAATAACTCACTCAATGTCAAGGTTACACAGTCACATAGCTAGTAAGAAACAAAGCTGGGATTTGAACCCAAGAAATATGGTTCCTAAACCTGACACTATACAGCCCACAGAATATATATATACATATATATGTGTATATATAAATATATATTATAGTATATTATGTTGACATATAGAATATATATTGTAGTATATTGACATATAATATTAATATAAACATATATAAACATATAGTATTATAGTATTATATATAGTATATATATATATATATCTTAGAATATACATATATATAATTTATTAATTCACATTGATATACTCCCTCAGTTTGAAAATAACTTTCACTTAGGAAGACAGCATGGTGAAGTAAAAAGCCTGGTACTTCTGGAGACATTTAGCCATTATCTCTTTAATGGTTGGCTGACTTTGGACAAATTAACTTCTTTAGTTTAGCCATATCTAGAAGATGGGAGCAGAAATACTAGCTGATCACCTGTGGAGGGCGTGTGCAGGGCATACCTATTGCAGTGTCTGGAAAAGGTAGGTCCTGAGTACATTTTACTCAGTCCTTGAAGCCATACTGGGAAGGACCCAGGAGGGGCTTTTGGCAAGGTGAACTGTGTTGGGCTTGGTGTATAATATTCTGCCTACACTTGTCTCCTTCCAACAGGCAGGAAAATTTGATAGGTCTGAATACACTTTGGTGACTCCTCTATTACATTGTGGGACAAATGTCTAAAGTCTCCCTTGCCCCCACTCTCACTGTAAGTTATAGAGGAAAAAGGCACATGGGGATAGAATGGGGGGAAAAAGATAGGTGACATATCTGCCTTTTCTGGTTGTCTTTATTCTGTTTTACTAGTGAGTGATTTAATTTTACTTGCAGAATAACAGAGATGTTAATTGTCATGTCAGAGCTTTTACATGACAAGATACAGTTAGTTATTGAATAGATAAGGACAATTTCAATGCAGTACAGTTATGGTTGAGGTAGCACAAGTGAACGGTGACATTTTTTATTTAACTCCCTATTACATTAAAAAATCAAGTCCTTCCGCCTTTTCTTAAGAAATTATCAGCCATCAGTTGTTTGAACTGTGAGGCTCATGAGTTAAATGTGTCTGAACAATCACATTATAAAGTGTCCCCTGCCTATGAAATTGCCGACAGAGTCTACTGTTACTCAGATACTTAGAATCTAAAGAGTAAAGTGTAGGCGAGAGAAGTGAGTGGGCGCAAAGCTGGAAGAAGAGATTGGAATAGGAGTTTCTGCTGAGTGGGAGAGGTGATGCAGGATGGAGAGGGAGACAGAGTTGGGAGACTGGGGCTGTGACAGTGTGTGCAATGGTAGTTTTGCTTTTCCTGAGATTGCAGAAGTTAGGACACTCCCAGACATGGCCAGAATATTATGTGAGGCTTAGTTACCTGTTTCCTCTCAGTTTTTTTTTTTTTTTTACATTGTCTTTATTTCCTTAGCCTTCAACACGCTCTACTTGAGTTTGCATCATTGAATCAACTCAGCTCACAGAAGGCCTGATGATAACCTATGTGAATTCTCGGGCTTCATTTTTTGTGACCCTTCAGCCTCTTTTGACATTGTATTCCTCTGTCCTAAATGAACAACTTATTTTTGGCTTATGATGCCACATCTTCTGGAATTTTTTTTTTTTTCCTGTAAGTCTTCTATTCAATTGCCTGTGTCAACTCACTCCTTTCTCCATAATATTTTAATACTTGAATTTCAAAGCTCTGTCCTTGTCTTTCTTTGCAAGCTGTGTTCCCCCACCCCACCCCAATGCCCCAGGAAATTTTACTTATGCCCCTGGCTTTAAGTACTGTCTGCATTATAATAGAATCTCTACAGTGATGACGTGTATTTCTCTAGCCTGGAAGTCCCTCTAGACTCATCCTATACCCCCTGTTTCACAGGCAAACTCAATCTCTCCAAAGTTGAATTTCATCACCCCTCCCACCCCAAACAGAATCTTTCACTTTTCCCTAAGGCAACCTTGCATACTGTCTCCTGCCTCCCATCTCCAAATGTTTACCATTCCTGTTGGTCTTACATTCTAAAATTCTTTTGACTCTCTCTTCTCTCCTACAGTCTCATTGTTCTAGATGAAGCTACCATGATCTCTTCTCCTTTACCACATGCTCTCTTAATTGATATTCCCACATACTTCTTTCAAATTATTTTCATTTCCTTTTTCTAATTAACTTCATACTGCTTTAAATCGAAATATCAAAATCCTTAACACACTCTAAAGTTCTGAATGACAGAGCTGGAACCTCTCTCCTGCTTATTCTCTGAATCCCAGACCCTTCAGTGCCCATGCTCTTTCCTCACCCAGAGCCTTCCCATGTTCTGTTCCCTAACCCCTGAAATTTCTACCCCTCCCCATATGAATGATTAATTTTTGCCTTTTCATTTCCTAAAGGAAGCATCTACCAACCTTCCAGGTTCTTCTGCTCTCTGCCCTTAGTATACTCCACTATCCTCCTTTATCCAGTACTTATCACGCAGTGTAACTAAATATACCATGAAGGTGGAAGTCATGTCTCTATTGTTCTTTGCTTTCACCCTCATGCCTTCTATGGTTCCTGACACATAGACAGCACTTGGTAAATATGCATTAAAAGAAAGAAAGAAAGAAAAAAGAGAGAGATTTCCTTGAAGATGTAGAGAATTTAGAAAAGAATCTAGGCCAGAATATTCCAGTACTAAATCTGGGAAGGATAGTTTAAAGTTCTTACTCTATATTAGTCAGTCTATATTATTCTGTTAATCAGATTCTTTTTTACTAGGTAAAATAGACAGAATAATGGGATACTTTCTTTGCTTCAAAACTTCAATCAAGGGCGAGCAGTCATGCTATATTTATTCTGAGAATATATGCCCAGTTGATAAATGTTCCTTGCCTCTGAGGAAAACTCTATTAGTTTTCTTTTCTTCTGTTAAAAAATGTGAGAAAATCCAATGGTATTATAGTCCTGATTGCTGAAGCATATTCCTGATTTAAACTCACATTTCTTTATGAGTTTAATTTAATGATATATTGGAGATGGTTGAAGGGTATACAGTTCTGTGCTTGTATCAGTGTGAGCACACCTAAGTAATTAGCGAAGAGTGTAAATACTTTCTTTAAATAAACTGCTATCTTTTTAGCACTTGAGGGAAATTTCACCTTATCCTTCTTTCCTTGATTACAAAAAGAAACGATATGGCTGTTTTAACTCAAGGGCCTTTACTCACTTCATAGGCAATGTTAACACTGGAGACCATTTCATGAAGGGGAAAAGAAGGCAAAATTCTCACCCCTAACAAAACTGTCACAAAATCACATTTTCACATTCTGAGGGGGAAAAAAAGCACAATGCTACTTATTTGCAATGTGGATTTTTCAACAGCTAAATACAAGTGGCAAATGAATAGTATTACACAACTATTTTCTAAAATATCTCCAATAATTATCGCTGGAAATCTTTTGTGTGGAATAATAATTGGGGGATGGGCAACTGAGAAATGGTGATAAATGAAAACTTATTGGAAGACTATTCAAAAGGTAAGGAAGGAAGGGAACAAGTTTCTATGGAAGAAGCAGGAGGGGAAGGTGGTTTGAAGAGATTAGCCAGAGAGAAAGGATGTGGAGTAGACGGCTGTGGGTCCATGGAGGATTGAAACCCAGAAGTGGAATTTTGAATTGGATGTGCTTATGAGAGCAATTGATTGAGGATAAAGGAGTGGGATGTAGCATTTCAGAATTATAAAGTGAGGAAATGGACAGGGCCACTGTCCACAAGCACTGATGCACTGACCTGAGTAAAGGGATGAGCTCATCATGGTACAGGATCTGGACGACATAGAGAATTGCATCAGCCTCCAGTGAGGTCCTTCTCTTCTGCACTGTTTTTCCCAGCCACTGGCAAAATCGCTCTTAACAATATGCTTCATATTTTCCAACACTTAATCTGACGCTCTTTTTGTTTTTGATTTCATTATTAACCTATATGAAGAAAGATTGGACTTATATCTAAAAAGATATCGTTTAATAGTGAAAATCATACATATATTTTTGGAGATGTTTAATCATTCATCCAGATATGTATTGTATGCTTACATGTTCAAGTATTTGAAAGCTTTTCATGTCGAAGAAAGTTTCTATGATGCTGAGGGGTGACTCTAGAAACAATGATGACAAATTCTGACTCAGAATAAGGAAGAGCTGTCCAAAATATGGACTATGATTGAGGAGTGCTGCATTTGTCATAGGAATGTTCAAACCCAGGCAAGAGCCAGTTGGCAGAAATGTAATAAGAGATGCAAGTCAGAAACTCTGGACGGAGTCGCTATGACCTGTGACCTAGAGATAGTCCATGAACTCCAGATAGGTTTGTCTGTTCCTTTTAGGTTCTATAATTTTTGAATTAGTTGTCGGCACTAATAAGTGGGGAGGATTCACAAAATCCAGAATTCCAGCTTTTCTTGAAAAACTTAGAAGATCTAACCTTTCTAAATGACAAGCCTGGGAGAGGAAAGTAGCTATTGTCCCTTGAGATGGACCATGGGGCCTCCTGTTGTCTCAGACCAACACAGTCTCATCACTTCCCTGTTCTCTGTAAAATTGGAGTTTCCACCTGGCTTATACATTTTCCTATCCTTGGATTTTTCAAATCTATGAAAATTTCAGCATTATCTTTCTCATTTTAGATACTGTGTGTGTGTGTATAGGTATATATTTTTAAAATTTATTTTTGACTGCACTGGGTCTGTGTTGCGTGCATGCTTTCTGTAGATGGGCGAGTGGGGGCTACTTTTTGCTGTGATGCACGAGCCTCTCACTGCAGTGGCTTCTCTTGTTGCAGAGCACCAGCTCTCTGTGCACGGGCTTCAGGAGTTGTGGCACACAGGCTCAGGAGTTGAGGCTCGTGGGCTTCACAGTTGGGGCTCGCAGGCTCTGAGTGTGGGCTCAGTAGTTGTGGCGCACAAGCTTAGTTGCTCAGCAGCATGTGGGATCTTCCTGGACCTGAGATGGAATCTGTGTCCCTGCATTAGCAGGCAGATTCTTAAACTTTGGACCACCAGGCAAGTCCAGACACTGTATATTTTGAGTCTGAGATGATCAGCTACTACCCCATGGTAAAGCTACTCCATGTTTGAAATACTAGTGAGAAGATCCAACAGAGTGCAGGGGTTTATACTGAGTGGAAACCATTAAGGTTCTGAAATGATTTTAAGTTCATTATGCCAGAGATATTTCATATTGATAATTACACATCTGATTGAATCAATCAGTGAATTGCTTATAAAAAGAGCTATTTTGTAAAGTACAATTATTTCTTTATGAGTACATATATTCTTTTCTGTGTAAGACGTGAGGCTTGATATAAGACAGCAATGAATCACTATCATAAATTTTATTATAAATCTTCCAAGAATGCTTTCAATTAGATTGCAAGTGATTTCTGCAGAATGTGTATAGATTCTAGACATCCATATTTTATAATCACCCTTGCTTAAAAGCAAGATAAACCAAACAAATATATTTTGTTTGGGGATTTGATGTCCTTTAGGACTTAAAAATATAACCAAGGAATCAGAAACTTCTAGTCTTTTAAAATTTTACTATGCATCTTAATAGTGCCTTCTTTGTCTATCCCATTAGCAAAAATATGTTCAAAATTTACCACACTTTATCAGCATTGTATAACTCCAATGCTCAGAAGTCCTTCGAAGTAAAATGACCAGATTTATATAGGTTTTGAAATGGAATCAAATCCTAAATCTGCTCATGTACAAAGTCTTAGGCAAGCAGGAAATAAAAGATGAAGAAATGCGTTTCTCTTTTCCTTTGTAAAACTTTGAAGTATATTACCTTTTTATTGTAAGAAATACACCTTTAAGACTCCTCTGTATTGTTTATGATAGTTCCTTTACGTGCATTCAGTAAATGTTCTTAAAAGATCTACATACTATATTTACAGACATTTTGATCTAGTGACATTTTCCCATTAAAGAAAAAAGAAAAGCAAAAAAAGAAAAAAATTTAAGCCACTTTTTTTTAAAGACAGGGTGCTAATATACATATATTTATAAATAGCTGTAAGATATATGTGGCAGACAGTTGAGTAAACATGGTCAATATTAAGACTTCCACGAATTGACTCAAGTGGGTAAAATTGATTTTTTAAACCTATAACCCATTAAAAGTATGCATTTAATCTAACCAATCTCACGTGGTGGCATCTGCATTCTTGTGTGGCTTGGATTTTCTGTTTATTGTGCAGCAAATGCTAAGAATGAGAAAGAGGAGCTCTTGTATGATGTATATGAAATCCATAAAAGATACTTTTTAAAAGCGGAAGAAACCTTTGGTTACTTTTCTACCTAGTTTTAAAATTCAGATTAAATTGTTGTTGTCTATAAATGATAGTATGTTTGAGTCTCCATGTATTTTTTCATGACTAAAGATGAAAAGTGTGTCCTTTTCTAGAATGGAGAAGGTAAAGCAGAGTTCCATGGCTTCTGTATTTGTCATGGGGAAAACTCAGCAGTTTATTGACTTTCCTTTTTCATTCATACTGACTTGTTTTCTTGCTTTCTAGTTTCTTTATCATGGTAGTTCTTGTCCAAGGGCTTGTATTTGCATGGGTAACAGCCACATGTTCCTTATTGCAGCTATTGCCTTATAATATAGCTCGTCAGTGATGTCTCAATGGTGGCAGAAGAATGAAGTTAATATCTTTAAGACCTTATCTTCACTAGCCAGAAGAACTTTAGGGCTCACAGAAGGCTGGAGCTGGAGAGACTCTCTGTAATCATCATTTTACCTTCTCACACTGGTGCTCCACCAGCCTTCACCTCAGCATCCTTTAGTTTGACTGACATAGTGATCTTTGCTAGTTTGTTTATTTGTTTGTTTTTAGTCTAAATCTCTTCCAAGGAGGCATGTGTTCTGAGGTTCCTATAGACCCCAGTACTCCTTGATTTTCTCAAAACTCCTCCTTGATGCATTTATGCTAATCTGATGAACCTTTCAAACTATTTGTTTATAACCTCCAAGCTATTGAGTTAAACCATATGACATTACTATTTTTTTTTTTGTTTAAAGGATGGTTGACTATTAGAAACTCTATAGCACTCAGTCTTATTTCACAGATAAGAAAGTAGAGTTGCAAATAATGACTCATTTGGTAAAAATAACAGAGCTGCTAACATCTCAAAACTGTTTTTTTTTTTTTCAGGGGTTTGTAGATAAAGGAGAATTTTACGAGGTTCATGAATATTGTCTATTAAAATGCCATTGCCCTTGGGATTTCTAATTTTTGGAGCTTTATCACTAATCATATCTGTATGTGAGTCATTTATTCCACTTCTTTCCCAGAGAGTAAAATTTAGTGGGTAAGAGGATGATGAAAGGAAATGAACACCATTGTCCAAGAGGAAAAGAAGGGGTGTTGCTGAGGAAGAAGTAAAGGCACGCATGGGGGTAATGTTGGGGGAGAGAGGGACAGAAAGGAGGAGAGACATATGCAGAACTACAGGGAAAACAGCCAGCAGTTCATGAGAGTTGAGTGGAATTTTCCTGAAATATGTTGTCTCTGTAGATGTCCCACTTGTTTTATGTGGATTAATAGTCATCAGAATCAATATGCTCTAAGTGATGTAAGTGAATTTTAACATTCTTTCGTTTAACAGATTCCTAGTGTGAACCATATTTAATGATCAGCCTAAAATTGGAAATAGATATTTATTGCGGGGCTCTAAGTTATGAGTTCATTTTGTAATTGAGTTGGGACAAAGATATGATTTCAGTTTGTTCATTATATGCACTATGGCTTAAATAATGCTTCTGAAAATGCATGCATGTAGATGAAACTGCATCTGTGCATCTAAGGAAAAAAAATCCTGTCCTTTTTGTTCCAGAGTATTGAGAAAATGGGTTTGCAGATTGATTTTGGCAGTTAATAAAAGTAAAGAGTTACAATATTGTATGGTACTCTAAAAATTAGAGAGCGTAGAGCTGCTTAGTTACAAGTGGCCAGTTTTTCAGCTTTGTATTTCTATGCTTGTTATGAAATCAGTAGGAATTATTTTTCTGATTTTTCTAGTTCTAAATATGCCAAGAAAACAATAGCCCTACCCTATAGTGCTGACATTAATAAATCATAATTGTGTTCTCAATGGTAAAAGTATACAGTATCCTCAAGTGTTCCCATGAAATGAGTATGAATATTGTCCCCATTTCTCAGGTGGGGAAGTTGAAGTTCAGTGAAACTGACCTGCTGTGAAATGGCAGGGATGAGATTAGAGTCTGAATCTAACACTGATTCCCATGTGTTCCCTTTTCACAGATGGAGAGAGGAAAGAGGGAAGAACTTTCCACACTTGGACTTTTTTGAGCACCAGTGAATTTCATGCTCTTGTAACAGGGAAGCTCTTGCCAAAGTTCAGAGAGAGCCCTCAGATTCTGACTACCAGAGCTCTCTAACCTTGAATTTGTTGCTGAAGAATGACTGTTGTACCCTGCCTTCATGGCAGATTGGAACTTAAATTGGCATGCTGTCCTTCTGCTTAAACGGGTCATGGCTCTGTGCCTTTCCTTATCTAGGGAAATATCACATTATCAACCAGGGGCACCGAGGGATGTATATGAGAACTAGTGGTACAGATGTATATAGATGGTATTTCCCAGTGGTCTGCTGTGAGAACCTATCCCAGTGTACTGTGGACTTTCAAGCTGCAGTAACAGAGAAATGCTGTTCCTTCTGTCCACAAAGGAGGAAAGCGTGTAGGGAAAGAAGTTCAATTTCTCTTTCTCTGTAGCCATAAAATGATGTGTTTTTTTTTTTTTTTCACATTTTGATAAGGAATATCAGTCTTTGCCATTGAGAAAATTCTGTTAGAATTGTTGAAATAATTGCACTTCTTGGGCATTTATATGAAGATGGCTCATTTAAAAGCACATCTTCTGGTGTTTATCTAAAAGAGAATTTCCTACCACCCTGTCACTAGGAGGAGGGCAGTGCTGTGACTGGTGGTAGGCTGATTCGTGAGGGCTGAAAGCTCCTTCCTCATCTAACATTTTCATCACTTACCAGACCGAGAGGGACTGTAATAAGGGTGTAGGAATTATGGGAGATAGTTTTCCAAATGATCTTATAATGAAGCTACCCTAATTATGCAAAGGAAATATGTTTATAATACCAATGAATAATAAAAGTCTTTATTAGATGCTATGGTTGGGTTATCAGTTGTATACATATTTCCACCAGCATTTAATTTGGGGGAAAAGAAGAAGGACTAACAGAAGTCCACATTTCAATTATATATTTTAAATAGTCACTTAAAAATTGGTCTTTGAATAAGTTTCCACATGTCCTGCATGGGTTTTTTGTTTGTTTGTTTGTTTGTTTTCCCACACAGCAAAAAAGGAGTATTATAGACTTTATAAAGAAAAGTATACCTGAAATAAATGTATCAGAGTATTAGAGGGAGTAAAAAGACATACTTTTTTTATTGTTGTTTCTAGAACCAAGTTCAATTTTGGTTCAAGTTAGGAGAGCACTCATGAAGGAACGGCTGTCAAAAAGGTTCTCTCTCTATCTTGTCTTTTCTCTGGCTCCTTGGTCATGATGGAATGACCCTGCTTGAGTGCATTAAAGTTTTTGGTACTGAAATACAGTGTAAGTGATCCATTTTGTCTGTCACAAACCAATATTCATTGCAAGTCTTCAGTGTTTTAGGTGCAATTCAGAATGTAATAGTGAGAAAGACTAGGAACCTCAAGGAAGTTGCAATCTAAAGGCAATCTGTCCTTCAAAGGTGGAATGTTCTGCCAAGTGAAGTGCCTGCCTCCTCCTCTGGGGAGAGTGTCTTTCATCTTGGTATCATCCAATGAGAAGTCCCTGACCTTAACTATTAGCTTTAGAGAACAATTTGAGGATGAGGAAAGTCTTCAGAATTCTTTTCTAATTTAATATATCCATTTGACTTGTCCAAGATCAGAATTTGTTTCTCTACTTCTGTTGTTTTTACATGGTAGAATTGTGCTTGCATTCAGAATGCTGAAAAAAGATCAACTTCTGCTATAGCGAATAATTCAGATGGAAAGTCAAACCCAGAAATTGCTACTGCAGTGAGCGAGGTAGCCCAGAGAGAGGCAATCAGGACGTTTTATCGTCTTCTTGAATATAAACACTCTAATATATTTCAGTCCACATTGCCTGTGTTCTACTTTTGGAGGACCCGAGAAGGTGAGGAGACAAGAGCTACCCTTTCTGCTTCTCACTCAGTCCTGATGTTTCTGTCCATGGTCTCAATTTCTGGTTATTTCCATGATTCTCAGTGCTATAATACCTCAGGGCCCCCATCACACTTGTACAAGTTCTTGATGCCTCATTTTGCAATGGAGCTTCTGAATGACAGCTTGAGAGTACTGCTGTGGCCAGGAAACAAATAAATAAGCTCTTGAAGAAGCTCCTCAATCCTCATTCTATTTTAATTGTTAAAATGCAATTTAAAACAACTAATTTTGAAGCCATTTTTACATTTCTATGATCTTAAAAAACATTTCCATTTACAAAAAGGGTCACTTTCCAATCAGGCTAGCATACTTATACATACATACTGATGTGATAATTTGATGTTGATCACACATAGACTTTTAGAATCCTGCCATTTTTCTGTGATATTATAACATAAAATATAACACTCATAGTATACATTCTGAGGATGATAGATGCTGATATATTCTTATATTGTATTTGATAGAGGCTGCACTAACAAGATAGGGTTATTTTATGCATTTCCTAATATAAATGAATACTTATTTAATACAGGTATTTTAACTTAGGTTATAATTTCAGGCTATTCCTTCTTTCAACACGAAAATTCAACAACTTTTTTGTTAATAAAGTGAAAGCACAAGTCCTAGTGTAGACAAATATAGGCCATCTGGCATATGTGTGTTCTGTTGCAAGCTTTGTTTGTTGAATATAAGCTAGTGCTGCTAAATATTAAGATAGTTCATTTATGTTATATACTTATCCGATGATGGAAACCATGGCATTCGTTTCATGGAGATGTGTTTGTTTAACTACTGGAGGTTATCCCACTGGCAAGTTCACCCTTATTTGATAATAATGAAACATAAGTTTTATGTGTTTGCTTGAGTAAGATTGCCATCTGGTAAATAATATGTTTTGTGAGTGTTTATAACAATCATGGTTTAAGCCAAAATTGACTTATCATGATTGCTGCAAATAACACTTGAGTGTCCTAACTGGTTTGATTTTTTTTTTTTCTTTGTTGAATTGAGAAAATGTATTTTATGAAGCTTTCTGCATTTATTTTTAAAGTATTCCGTGGGATTTAAAGCTTGAGTTTTCAAAAGCAATAATTACAGCTGATTACTATCTCCATACAGTACTTTTGCTCTAAAGTAGAAAAAAAAATGATTGTTTATATAGCAGCGTAAGTATTGTTTTATATATATATATATATATATATATATATATATATATATATTTGGTTTCGCCTTCAACAAGTTAGAAGTTTATTTCTTTATGAATTGAAGAACACTAAACATTTTCCTTTGATAGCGTAGTGTGTTAAGAAAGCGTGGCTAACAGAGCAACCAGGAGTGTCTTGGTATATTATTTCTTAGGCAATAATAGCATTATAAGCAACTGTGGAAATGATCTCTAACCCATTATCTCTCCTTAAAAAGGAGAAATTTCTGACAGAAAAAAATTTTTCTCAGTCTAAGTGAAGCTGAGATTGTCTTTTCTCCCTGTAACATGTGAGACTGCTTTTCTGGTTTCCACGGGATTAATTTTTAACATATCAGTTCAATTTGGAAACGTCAAGTTGAAATTCAATGACTTGTTCTTGAAAATGTCAATTAAAAGCTTTAACTAGTTGCTTTTCATATCAAAAAGAATCCAAAAAATGAATATTTTGATTAGAAATTTGAGGTGAGTTTAGAAAGGGAGTCTGTAGTTGGTTAGCAAGTTTTGGTTAGAAGTCCAGGAGTTTGATTCATCACACTCATCCATTATTTTTACTCTTTTCCAAGGCGCTTGCTCCTTGGAAGAAAATCTAAGACCAACCTAGACAGCATATTAAAAAGCAGAGACATTACTTTGCCAACAAAAGTCTGTCTAGTGAAAGCTATAGTTTTTCCAGTAGTCATGTATGGATGTGAGAGTTGGACTATAAAGAAAGCTGAGCACCGAACAATTGATGCCTTTGAACTGTGGTATTGGAGAAGACTCTTGAGAGTCCCTTGGACTGCAAGGAGATCCAACCAGTCCATCCTAAAAGAAATCAGTCCTGAATATTCATTGGAAGGACTGATACTGAAGCTCAAACTCCAATACTTTGGCTGCCTGATGCAAAGAACTGACTCATTGGTAAAGACCCTGATGCTGAGAAAGACTGAAGGCTGGAGGAGAAGGGGATGACAGAGGATGAGATGGTTGGATGGCATCACTGACATGATGAATATGAGTTTGAGTAGGCTCCAGGAGTTGGTGATGGACGGGGAAGCCTGGCATGTTGCAGTCCATGGGGTCACAAAGAGTCAGACACGACTGAGTGACTGAACTGAACTGAACTGAACTGAAGGCCAAGCTTATGGGATTTAGCTATAGCTGGGTCTCTTGCTTTTGGACCTTGTGACCTGAAAGAGAACTGAGTCTAATTAGATCAACAAAATGCTATATTCTTTTCTTTTTATCTTTTTTTTTTTTTTATATTTGGAAGAGTCTTTATTATATCTTCATTAAAATGGCATTCATCTTTACAAACAGTATATGTAGATATTTTCCTTAATTCTATCTTCATCCCATCTCTGTAGTCATAATCTTTTGTTTAGGAAGTTCATTTCCATTTACACGTTCAACTTTCACTTATATATGGATAACTCCAAATATACATTGTTGCCCTTCAGCTTTAGAACTCTAGCCATTCACATACCAGCCCTCCCAATAATTGATTAATGGCTCCTTTAATGGAATTTATCATCCCTCTTACTGCTTTTTCCACATTCGCAACTTCATACATGTACATGGCTGTAAACATGCTCCCTCTAAATGATGACTCTGAAATCTGCATTTCTAGTGTAAACATATTACCTTCCTGTATGAAGTTTGCCTGTTTTGGAGTACAGGCTTGTCTCTACACAGAAGCTAATGCCAGAATCTGCTTGATACTCTTGATTCCTCCCAATACGTCATCCTCCATATCTAATTGGTAACCAAATTGCTTTCGAGTAGCTCTCAAATCTATTCCCTCTTCTTAAGTCTTACCACTTCTGCCTTAAAACCAACTTTCATAGTATCTTGCCTGATATGGTGGATATTTCATAACCAGTTTCATCTTGCCAGATAGCCTTTTCAATGCCATCCTCCAAATCCTTGCTAAAATCATTGAATATGCATATCTGCAAATGCCTTTCTCTATTTACATTCATGACTTCTTGCTCACTTTTCTGTCCAAAGAGACTAACGCAATGCATGACACATAATAATACTGGTATTCAGCTGATCATATTGTTTTTAAGATTAAATTAGATTATTCATATGAAGCATAAATGTTAGACGTTACTTGCCATTATAGTCACCATTGTTGTGGTAGTAATCATGACAGAAATGTTCGATAATATATACGAAAGAATACTGGAGTGGGTAACCATTCCTTTCTCCAAGGGCTCTTTCCAAGCCAGGGATTGAACCTGGATCTCCCACAATGCAGGTGGATTCTTTATCATCTGAGCCATCAGGGAAGCCCAATATATATGAAAGAACAAGTCATTTTCAGTGTGGAATTCAAGCCCCTACCATAGCTAATAAAGAATCCGCCTGCAGTGTGGAAGACCTGGGTTCAATCGCTGGGTTGGGAAGATCCCCTGGAGAAGGGAAAGGCTACTCACTCCAGTATTCTGCCTGGAGAATTCCATGGACTGTGTAGTCCGTGGGGTCACAAAAAGTCAGACACAACTGAGCAACTTTCACTCACTTCACCATAGCACAAAAGAACCATTGCGCTATGATTCTGCCAACAGGCCAACATCATTTCACGCTATCTCCTTAAAGCCATCTGTCCTCCAGGAATTCTGAACCTCCAGCACCTTGGACGGTGGGTCGTGGTCTCTTTCACCTTCATAACTTTGCACATGCCACTTCTTTTGCATGGAATGCTCTCACTTGCATGCTTCTTGGCTTAGCTTATGGTTACTCATTCTTCAAGTCTCAATGTAGGCTGTCCATTTACTCTTAAACTGGGTTAGGCATCCATCATCCAAGCCTTATGACATTCTGAGCATAGCTCTGATACAAGAGTTATCATATCAATCAGTAATTTACCTATTTGTCTGTCTTACCTGCTCATGAACTTCTTGCTGATAGTGGTGTGTTTATCTACATTTTCCTGTCTTCTGGGACAGTGGTTGGCACAAGGCAGCTGTTCCGTGAACCAACGTAATTTTTCACCATAAGGTTTTTGTTCTTGCTGTTTGTTCTTTGAGTTGTCTTCTTTTTGGCTTGATATAATTCAAATGCCATCTTCATGATGACATTTATGATCTATTTGAACAATCTTTCCTTCCTGTTACACAGTGTATGATGAATGTCTTAGCTCAGGGAGAAGCACAGGCTGGGGTAGGGCAGAACTGCCTTATAGCTGGGATACTTAGGGTGGACCCGCCACCTCTTTGAGGTCTGATTTCTTCATCTGTGAATTGTGATATTAACACCAGCCTTCACAAAGTTACAAGAGACATTGCAGGTGACAATACAGGAGAAAATATGTATAAAGGTCCTAACACTATTGGTATTTATAAATCTTTTTACCCTTAACATAGTGTCCAGATATAGATGATTTCTGACTTTGAGAAGATGATAAGGAACATATTTCAAAATGAAAAAGTAAAATTCATCTAGGAAATTGATCAGTATCTTTGCTAGAGATAAATTTATACTTTTGGAAAAAATAGAAAATCATTACAGCACATAATCATTTTCAATATCTTTTGTCTCTAGTCTTTCTAATGATCTTTCAAGGTATGTCTTATTTATCTCATCCTGCAGGATAAGAAACTGGGGTTCATAGAGATTGAACAACTATCGGTGAGCATCAAGATTTTTAACACTATTGATATCCTTGAATCACAATTACACTATGGGACTCCATCCTAAAGAAACAAAATCAAAGGTGCATACAAAGATATATGTATTTGACTCTTTACCATGGGTTTATTTGTAATTACATGAATTAGAAAAAAAGCCCTGATTTAAAGCAAGTATTTAAATTTAGTATGGCACTTTCTTAAAAGCAAAGCCTTAAATCCTTCTTCATTAACACTCCAACTCCAACAAATTTGCTTCTTAAAAAGTTTTTAAAATGAATATTATATTTTTCTAAAGTTTTCTTCAAATGTATATTAAAAACTGAAGGTCAAAATTGCAGTAATTTTTTTTTTCTGTGTCTGGTCTAGCCAATTTTTTGATATTTACTGATCTAAGTTCTTTTTTCCAGAGTTATATAAGGATTTCTGCTACTTTTTTTTATTGGAAATTTTAGGCAAATTCAAACTAGAAGTGTGAATTTCAGCAAAAGAAAAGCCATTATTAGGAAAGGGAGTCACTTACAGTATTCCAGAATAAACCTATCATTTCTGCAGAGTAGAACAGTTTACTTAGCCAATGAGGGTATAAATAGTTGCATATCTGATAGACTAATGCCTGTTCTAGATTTAATACACAGCACCCAGCCGCTGTTGGCTGATGATTTTACTCCTGCATACTCAGATATTAACTAAACCAAATGATAGATTTTTAGCTTCTGTTGATAGAAGTTGTACAAAGTGGCTTGAATACCTGAGATAAAAGACACTCATGTTTTTTCCATTTCCAAGTAAACATAGTTGTTTATAAACACTGTCCCAAATAGTGGTGTTAAAAAATCTTTGATGTCAGAGGAAAATGCATGTAAAGAGACACATGTTAGAAAAATGATATAAAGCAATAAACTGGATTTTTCAAACCACCCAGTGTTCTATAACATAAAAATAAACCCTCACTCCCTCCTAAAGGCTCTTCAGACTTTGCTATTAGAAAATGTTAACTTTCCTTATTTCTTACATTTTTTTCTGTAGATCCAATACATCTGAAATATATTAAACGTTTTGATCTATAGCAAATCGAGTGTTCTTTATGTTACAGGCGATTTGAAAAACTGATTTTTCAACTTTTTAAAATGATAGATTTTGACACTGATCTCTGAAAAAATCCATCCTTTTGCTTGCTTGGTTAACACCACCACAGAAAAAAAAAGCTCTCAAAAAATCCTGAGGTGAGGTCATCTGGAGAGGGGCGCGCTTAGGGCAGCCTTGCTCTGCCTGGGCATCCAGAGCAGTGTGATTAAAAAGCAATTTGTGCCGTATCTCCTTCACACTAATAACCATTCCATGTGAAAGCTCTCCAGGAATAAATGTGCCATGGTAAAAAGTTGAGTCAATTTTACATTTTCAAAAATCCAACACAACAATACACGTAAAAAATAGTGAACATGTAACATTTAGTGAATCCTGTGCAAAGAGAACAGCCTACTTTGGTGGTTAGCTTCTGAGTTAGGAAGCCTGAGTTTTGCCTCATTGATCTTAGACATTGCTTAATTTTTATATTTTATTTCCCCTTTTTAAAAATATGGGGAAATGATCATTCTCAACTTGTAAGGTTGATCGAGGATATAATGTCAATGGTATCTCAGAAAATATCTTAATATTTTCTGAAAGTCCGATTAAATAAATATAGGATATTACTAGTAGCATGAAAGTAAAGAGTTGTGATGACTGTTTGATACTAGATTTCAGAGAAGAAAGTCATAGACAGATAATTTGGACTTAAATTTGCCCCTTAAAGTAGAATGTCAGCCTTTATCTGAACCAAAAATAAAGGTCAATGTTGAATTGTCACAGGTTGTCAGGGTGAAGAGAGGGTTCTAACTCTGCCTCTATTAGGTGTGTTTCCTTTGGAAAGTTCTTTAAACTCTTATATCTCAGGTTCCTGTTCTGTAAAAATTAGGTTTTGAGCAGATTATATCAAAGACTCAGTTTTAAAATTCTATCCGTAGCAGAATCATAATTTATACCCCTTTGGGAATGTTTTATTTGACATCTTTTTAGGTAAGAAAAGCTGATGAAACATTTTAAGTGACATATTGCAAGAAACTTGATCTAATTGAAAACTAGCCTCTAAAAAAGCATGTGTGTAGGGGTGGATGGGTGGGAAGGGCTGGTACTACTATGTGTAGGGTAAAAGGCTCATGTATTCCTGGTAGAACCTATAAAACCCACTTTGACAAACTGGTAGGAATGTCAAAACATTGTTTTTTATATGAGCAGCGATGATTAAAAAATGTAAATGATATAATGTAAGAAACTTGATTTAATTGAAACTAACAATGATAAAAGGAGGATGGATCCTGACACCAAATCCAATGTGAAGCCCTTGAAACTCTCATTCAAACTGGAGTTTCTTGTGAAGGTAAACTTAGATCTGCCCTATGACCTAGCAACACCACTCCTAGTTACTTATACAAGAGAGATGGAGAGTTACCTCTACAAGGAAAGACTTGTATAGAACAGTTCATAACAGCTTTAGACACAATAGCCCCAAACTGAAGCAATCCAAATGCCCACAAGTAGGAGAATAGGTAATTGTGAGACGTTCATACAATGAAATACTATCCAGCAATATTGAATCATGGATTCAACAACATGGATGAAACTCAAAAATATTGTGTTGAGTGAAAGGAGCCTGCCATGATAACATATGTTCTGTTACATGAAGTTGAAGGACGGGCAAAGCTATGGGGGAATGATTGATTGAAAGGAGACATGAAGGAACATTCTTGGGTGATAAAAATGATCTGTTTCTCCATTGGGATAATGGTTATACAATGAGTACATTTATCAAAACAAATCAAATTGTACTCTTACGATCTGTGCAGTTGACCATATGTAAATTTTACCTGAGTCAAAAATAAGGAAGTTGGGGGGAGGCTTTTATGGTAAGTGGAAAAGTTGACAATGGGAGGATTAAGGGCCCACCTTATAGAAAACAAAAGGATGTTAGTGGTTTATGGGCAGGAAAGTAGGTATTATTTACAGCAATGATTGGAAGAGATGAATTCACTTAGTTCTCAAGTGGAGAGTGTTCTAAGTTTAGACAAGTAGCAGTCTGTAGTTATTTCACTCTGCCCTTTGTGCTGACAGGAAAAAAGAAAAAAGGAGAGGGGAAATGTCTCCTTTCTGGTATGTTCTTCTTCGTATTCAGAACTTCAAATAACACAAGCACCAGTTCAAGTTTGGAAAATAGAGACATTTCCTATTTTGAAAGCCTGGGTTTGTTCTGTACTGTTATTATAAAGGACCCCAAGTTTAGTTTCTATGCTTTGTAGAAAATCACAAGTAAGTTGTTAGATAAAACAAGAGGATGAAAATTTACCAGAGAACAGCTAGCAATTGAGATGTAGTCCAAGCAACCAGCAACTAATTACTCTTCCCTTCCTCTGGCATTTTTGGGAGTGAATGTAGAGTCCTAGGCTTGCTTTTTTCTTAATTTGTTTTATTGAAGTATATTTGATTTACAATGTTGTGTTAATTTCTGCTGTACAGCCAAGCAATTCAGTTATACATATATGTACTTTCTTATTCAGAGCCCTTAAGTTTTAATTGTGTGTTACCTGAGTATCCATGAAAGTGCATGCTTATTAGCATAGCTCTGCTAGAATGCATATTCTCTGAGCATCTAGGCTGCTGTTGATCAGTATGTTCTGTTATTATTAGGGTGGGAAGTGGGTGGAGAAGTTCATTTGTGACTGATGGGTCAACTCAAACATAAACAGATTTCAACTCCAGGTTATGATGCGTAATACATATTTCTTTCATTAATAATCAGTTCAGTAACTTGAATCAGATTTCATATAATGTAACTTCACAAAACACAAAATCACTGTGTATTCTGTCTTGATTAATCTGCTGTAAATCAGCCTGAAAACTCTATTTTGATATAGATTAAAAAATACCTTCAACAAGTCAACTTCAGACTAGTAAATTAATTGTTTGTATAAAGGGGAGACTTGGGTGATTTATAGAGTTCCTTTGAAACAGAGAATAGTACTTTAAAGAAGCTATTAAAAATCACTCTTATAGAGAGAAAATCTCAATATCTTCCTGGGCATATGTCATTGTTTCATTAAAAATGCTTTTTTTTGGAATAGCTTTTTGCTCACGTGTTATAAGATTACAGTTTAAACTACCAACAAAATCATATTTATTTCACAAAGTAACTTGTTTATTAAAGAGACATCTAATTTGTGATTTTAATTACTGTCTCCAAATATTTGAAGGGCTGTCACATAGAAGAAGGAGAAGTCGTTTTCTAGATTGTTCTAGTGGGCCGCCCTTCTAAATGGTAGAAGACAGGGAGCCTTCCAGTGAAACTAAAGCATGTGTAATATTTAGAGAATCAAAGTAAGTGAGTTTCCTGAAATAAACGTTTATCACCAAAGAGGTAGAGCCTCTGATGTTAGATGACTGTGATTCTGTCAGAAACATCACATAGGGAATTCTGACAGGTGTGAGAATCCCAACTCCAGATCTCTCCATTCATTCCCAGAAACTCAAGGCTATATATATATATATACATCTGCTTGATAGACATGGGTATTTTTTAGATGCTACTTCCTTTAAAAATGAACTTCTATGAAAAAACAGTCTCTAACATTGCCATAGAATGACAACACTGGATATAGAAGGAACAATGGTTTAGCATACACTCCCTTCCTCAAACATGATATTCTTGATAAGTGGTAATTCAGCCTTTTTTTTTCAATAGCACCAGGAACTTAGAACTGGTTGTTTCACGAGATAATACACTTCAATTTTTTATAATTCTAATTATTAATAATTTTTCTTTGTACTGGGCCAGCAGTTCTCCACGTGTCATCTGGGGATTCTGGGAGTTCCTAAAATCCTCTTGGCCCTCAGGGTCAAAAACTGCTTTCATAATAGTACAGAGACATTATTTGTGTTTTTAATTTTTATCTTTCCACAGGAGTACAATGGAGTTTTTCAGTGACATGTGACATTATAATAGACTGAATGCAGAAGCAGATATGAAATCCAACTGTCTTCTATTGGCCCAGACATTAAAAAAGATTCAAAAAAAATGAAAAATAATTCCACTTACTATTAAGTTATTTTTGTCTTAGAAAGCAGTCGTTTTTCATTCAAAATATTATTTATGTTTACATGTAATGGGTTTATTATTTTTTAAATGAGTGAATATTTTTTCAATTTCTCTTTTTACTTTCAAATATAATTATCAAAAAATATAGCACAGATAAAGCTCTTCAGATCAGATCAGATCAGTCGCTCAGTCGTGTCCGACTTTTGCGACCCCATGAATCGCAGCACACCAGGCCTCCCTGTCTATCACCAACTCCCGGAGTTCACTCAGACTCACGTCCATCGAGTAAGTGATGCCATCCAGCCATCTCATCCTCTGTCGTCCCCTTCTCCTCTTGCCCCCAATCCCTCCCAGCATCAGAGTCTTTTCCAATGAGTCAACTCTTTGCATGAGGTGGCCAAAGGACTGGAGTTTCAGCTTTAGCATCATTCCTTCCAAAGAAATCCCAGGGCTGATCTCCTTCAGAATGGACTGGTTGGATCTCCTTGCAGTCCAAGGGACTCTCAAGAGTCTTCTCCAACACCACAGTTCAAAAGCATCAATTCTTCGGCACTCAGCCTTCTTCACAGTCCAACTCTCACATCCATACATGACCACAGGAAAAACCATAGCCTTGACTAGATGGACCTTTGTTGGCAAAGTAATGTCTCTGCTTTTGAATATGCTATCTAGGTTGGTCATAACTTTCCTTCCAAGGAGTAAGCGTCTTTTAATTTCATGGCTGCAGTCACCATCTGCCGTGATTTTGGAGCCCAGAAAAATAAAGTCTGACACTGTTTCCACTGTTTCCCCATCTATTTCCCATGAAGTGATGGGACCGGATGCCATCATCTTCATTTTCTGAATGTTGAGCTTTAAGCCAACTTTCTCACTCTCCACTTTCACTTTCATCAAGAGGCTTTTGAGTTCCTCTTCACTTTCTGCCATAAGGGTGGTGTCATCTGCATATCTGAGGTTATTGATATTTCTCCCAGCAATCTTGATTCCAGCTTGTGTTTCTTCTAGCCCAGCATTTCTCATGATGTACTCTGTATAGAAGTTAAATAAGCAGGGTGACAGTATACAGCCTTGACAAACTCCTTTTCCTATTTGGAACCAGTCTGTTGTTCCATGTCCAGTTCTAACTGTTGCTTCCTGACCTACATACAAATTGCTCAAGAGGCAGATCAGGTGGTCTGGTATTCCCATCTCTTTCAGAATTTTCCACAGTTTATTGTGATCCACACAGTCAAAGGCTTTGGCATAGTCAATAAAGCAGAAATAGATGCTTTTCTGGAACTCTCTTGCTTTTTTCATGATCCAGCAGATGTTGGCAATTTGATCTCTGGTTCCTCTGCCTTTTCTAAAACCAGCTTGAACATCAGGAAGTTCACGGTTCACATATTGCTGAAGCCTGGCTTAGGAGTCCTCAATATTTTCTGAGTGTCAAAAGGTTCTGAGATCAATAAGTTTGGTGACTACTTGTTGTTGCTCTTTAGTCGCTAAGTCATATCCAGCTCTTCTGTGACACTATGGATTGTAGCCCACCAGGCTCTTCTATCCATGGGATTTCCCAGGCAAGAATAATAAAGTGGGTTGCCATTTCCTTCTCCAGGGGATCTTCCTGACCCAGGGATTGAACTTGCATCTCCTGCATTGGCAGGCAGGTTTTTTTTTTTTTTTTTTAAATACCACTGAATCACCTGGAAAGCCCCTGCCAAGTCAAAGATGGCTTCCTTCTAATGTTTACTCATGGAACTTAGATTTACATAGGAAACGTTCAATGTAAGTTTGATCTGAGAGCCTTTCAAATGCATGAAGACACTGTGTTAATCTCCCTTTCTATGTGTCCCTTCTGCAGATAAAGGGCCATCAGTTCCTTCAGTCATTATATAGAGCATATGATTTTGAGTTTCCACACTCTTTGATAGCTCTTTTTTGTATGTATTTCATTTAGTGATATATCATCTTAAATATAGCTCACAGAAATGTGCAAAATATTGGAGGTCATACTTTTAATAGTAGAGTGGGACCATTATCTTTATTATTGGAATTTTGCTGCTATTCATGCTGCTTAAGATTGAATTAACATTTTTTGGCAGCTAAATCATGATTTTTGATGCACGTGGAGCTTACAGCTAACTAAGACTCTTAAATGCTTTTCAGTCAAGTCTCCGCTTCTAGGCCACACTTGCTAAATCTTTTACTTTTGGGGATAATTTTCTTTTTTATCCAGTGGAAGTTTTCAGTCCCTATTAAGTTGAATTTTACTTAATTCAATCCTTAATTACAATAGGCTGGGATAGTTCCTCGACCTCCATTGTGTTCTTTGATGTATTAGTTTCTTCATCTTTGAGGCTTCCAAATATTCAGTAAATAGTGTCAACACGAATCAAATAATTCACCCTGAGCAAAAAGGAGAACGAGTTCTACGGTTCATTACTATAGACCTTCCTTCATGTTGAAGATATTTTTCTTCTTTAGATCCATCAGCACTTTCCTAAAGGATGGCCAAAATATGAATTGAGAGTTCTTTCAGTGTCCTGAGCAAAGTAACTCCTACAAGCCATAAAGTTATTGACAGCCTCCAGGTGCTCCTAACTTTCCTGTCACCCAGCTGTCCACTCACCCTGAACTTCGCGTGTCCACTTCAGTGTATTTACCCTTTTCTATGGGCTTCCCGGGTGGTGCAGTGGTAAAGACTCTGACTGCCAGTGTTGCAGATGCAAGAGCTGTGGGTTCAATCCTGGGTTGCCTAGATCCCTTGGAAGAGGAAATGACAACCCAGTGCAGTATTCTTACCTGGAGAATCCCATGGATAGAGGAATCTAGAGGGCTGTAGTCCATGGGGTCACAAAGAGTCAGATATGACTATATAAAAACTTACTATTTTTGACAAAGTAAAAAGAAAAAAAAAAGTTAAATGGCTTTATTTTTTCTATCATCATTTACTTTATACCACTGTTTCAAGTAGATCTTCTAACACTTTTCATCTTCCTCTTACTCTAGATAAAGCTTTAAGAGACTTCCTCTTATCACTAGCTTTTCTCAAAAGTCTCCACACTCTTTGACCTTTCTACACAGGGATTTGATCCCTGGGTTGGGAAGATCCCCTGGAGGAGGAAATGGCAACCCACTCTAGTATTCTTGCCAGGAAAATCCCATGGATAGAGGAGCCTTGTGGTCTGCAGTCCATGTGGGTCACAAAGAGTCAGAAATGACTGAGCATGCATGCAATCAAATGGTATTGCTTCTTTCCGGAAGGTTCTTTGTTCACCATTAGTGATTTATCTTCCTTTAATCTATTGTATGAACTTTTACAGAATCTGCAGTTGTCAGATTGCTCCCTGAGCTGCCATGTGACCTGTTTAGCCATCTCTCCCATCCGTACTGTCAGAATTTTGGTTATTAAAGTATCTCTATTGTCTTGAGCAGCTCTTGCCTTTATGAGTCTCTGGCCTGAGATCTTGCTTATCTTTCTGTGTAACACTTTGAAGTCACCTTTTCTACAGTCTGTGTAGAAACCAACATGACTCTGCTTGGCTCTTTCTAACTTTGGCTTCTTGGACTCTAAATTAGCATGGTCACTTTAAAAACATCTAATGTTCCCAGACTCTAAGTTCTTAAATTTTTATGACATTTAAATGCCACATTTATTTTCAACATTAATTTCTTACTGCCAAAAATATATTTGTCTTGTCTCTGAGGTAGAAAGCAAATGTTTTATTTCCATTGCATGTTTGTTTGGTATTAGTACAGCTTACCATGTGCTGAATGTCCTACATGTATTTGTTGTCACAGTGCCAACTTTTTCTAATGTAATTTATTTCAATTAGAAAGTATTTTCTTACTGTATCCAAGTCCCTAGTATTTTATTAAAGTAAAACTAAGAAAAATATAAGACTTGGTCCCTATCTTCAAATGATTTATTATATGCCTATGAAGAAAAGGTGGTGTAACAAAACAACAAATAATATGAAGTAATCAATGTGATGATGTATTAATTTATTTAGCCATTTATGTAGCAGTGACTTACTGAGCATCTACTTTAAATTCTTTAATAGGCACCTGGAATGCAAAGATTAATAAAATGCAGGACTTGTCCTTGAGATCTATTTCCAATGGGAGTGATGAGAGTGGGGAATGCATATGATTACAAGATGGTACGGAGAAAGCCAAGAGATATGTACACACTGGTCACGATGATAATACAAAGAAAGAAGAGACCAGTGTGGCTTGTAGCCCTCAGAGTGAAAGGGCAAGAGTTTCAATCCTCAACTGGGTTTCCCTAAACAGCAAGAGGGAGAACAGAGCTCTTCATAAAGGGAACAAAGCAAACAAAGTATGTAAGCAAAGAAAACTGAGCAAGTCCACATGTCTTAGTGTTTGCTTTGCGTATTTGGGGGCAAGGGTTGGCAGTGAGTGATGAAAATCAGGGATTTAAAATTGAGTGTTTACCAATCAGAATGGTCATCATTAAAAAATCTACATAAAATAAATGCTGGAGAAGATGTGGAGAAAACCCTCTTGCACTGTTGCTGGGAATGTAATTGATATAGCCACTATGGAGAACAGTATGGATATTCCTTAAAAAACCTATGGTGGAATAAAACCACCATATGGTCAGGAAGCAACAGTTAGAACTGGACATGGAACAACAGACTGGTGTCAAATAGGAAAAGGAGTACGTCAAGGCTGTATATCGTCACCCTGCTTATTTAACTTATATGCAGAGTACATCATGAGAAATGCTGGGCTGGAAGAAACACAAGCTGGAATCAAGATTGCTGGGAGAAATATCAATAACCTCAGATATGCAGATGACACCACCCTTATGGCAGAAAGTGAAGAGGAACTCAAAAGCCTCTTGATGAAAGTGAAAGAGGAGAGTGAAAAAGTTGGCTTAAAGCTCAACATCAAAAAACAAAGATCATGGCATCCGGTCCCATCACTTCATGGGAAATAGATGGGGAAACAGTGGAAA
This sequence comes from Bos javanicus, assembly GCF_032452875.1. Taxonomy (NCBI): domain Eukaryota; kingdom Metazoa; phylum Chordata; class Mammalia; order Artiodactyla; family Bovidae; genus Bos; species Bos javanicus. The sequence goes on from NC_083878.1 coordinate 41,179,420, forward strand.
CAGTGTCAGACTTTATTTTTCTGGGCTCCAAAATCACGGCAGATGGTGATTGCAGCCATGAAATTAAAAGACGCTTACTCCTTGGAAGGAAAGTTATGACCAACCTAGATAGCATATTCAAAAGCAGAGATATTACTTTGCCAACAAAGGTTCGTCTAGTCAAGGCTATGGTTTTTCCTTTGGTCATGTATGGATATGAGAGTTGGACTGTGAAGAAGGCCGAGCGCCGAAGAATTGATGCTTTTGAACTGTGGTGTTGGAGAAGACTCTTGAGAGTCCCTTGGACTGCAAGGAGATCCAACCAGTCCATTCTGAAGGAGATCAGCCCAGGGATTTCTTTGGAAGGAATGATGCTAAAGCTGAAACTCCAGTCCTTTGGCCACCTCATGTGAAGAGTTGACTCATTGGAAAAGACTCTGATGCTGGGAGGGATTGGGGGCAGGAGGAGAAGGGGACGACAGAGGATGAGATGGCTGGATGGCATCACTGACTCGATGGACGTGAGTCTGAGTGAACTCCGGGAGTTGGTGATGGACAGGGAGGCCTGGCGTGCTGGGATTCATGGGGTCGCAAAGAGTAGGACACAACTGAGCGACTGAACTGAAGTGAACTGATGACTCAACAATCGCATTACTGGCCATATACTCTGATAAAGCCATAATTGAAAAAGACACATGTACTCCAGTGTTCACTGAAGCACTATTTACAATAGCTAGGACATGGAAGCAACCTAAGTGTCCATCAACAGATGGATAAAGAAGATGTGGTACATATATACAATGGAACATTACTTGACCATAAAAGGAATGAATTTGAGTCTGTTCTAGTGAGGTGATAAACCTAGAGCCTGTTCTACAGAGTGAAATAGGTCAGAAAGAGAAAAACAGACATTGTATACTAATGCATATATATGTAATCTAGAAAAAATGGTATTGATGAGCCTATTTGTAGGGAAGGAATGGAGATGCAGATATGGAGACTTGTGGACACAGTGAGGGAAGGAGAGAGTGGAAGGAAAGGAGAATGTAGCATAGGCATATGTGCTCTACCGTGTAAAACAGATAACTGGTGAGAAGTTGCTCTATAACACAGGGAGCCCAGCCAGGTGCTCTGTGATGACCTAGAGGGGTGGGATGGGAGGCGGCTAAAGAGGCAGGTGACATATGTATAATTATTGCTAATTTGTGTTATTGTATAGAAGAAACTATCACAACATTGTTAAGCATTTTTCTTCCAATTAAAAGATAAATTTAAAAAGTAGACTTTTGGACTTTGTGGGAGAGGGAGGGGGGTATGATTTGGGAGAATGGCATTAAAACATGTATAATATCATATAAGAAATGAATCGCCAGTCCAGGTTCGATGCAGGATACAGGAAGCTTGGGGCTGGTGCACTGGGATGACCCAGAGGGATGATATGAGGAGGGAGGTGGGTTCAGGATGGGGAACACATGTACACCCGTGGCAGATGCATGTTGATGTATGGCAAAACCAATACAATATTGTAAAGTAAAATAAATAAATAAATTAATTAATTTAAAAAATAAATAAAAAGTAGAGTGTCTAATCCATTGGTTTTCAAATCATACTCTCTGGAACCTTTAGGGACAATGGGATGGGGACTGTGGAACACACAAAAAGATAGTCTGCAGTGCTGTGGGCTTCTTACACCCTGTACCCCACCCTACTTCCACAGGGACAGCTCCTCTTTTGTTCGCCTTAGCTACTGAGTTTTTGAGTCAACTTTCCTTGAAAGAATTGTTCTGGAGAGTTAAAAAATGAAGTCTACTGCAATGGACAAAGAAGAAATTCTGAGTGTTTAAACAGGAGGGCAATGTGATTATCCTAGAGGTGGAGTAAAGAATAGATAGGAAGGCCGCCATTGCATTCACATGTTCACTCTTTCAAAAGGTATTTATTGCACACTAACCATGTACAAGGTGAGGGGGGTGTGATCCAGGACTGTAAGAATCCAGAAGTACAGAGAGAGGCTTGGATTGATAGTTTCATCCTGGAAGCAGGACTTGAGGTAGTTCTTGAATGAACCATGTGGAGGAGATGAGGAGGACTGAGCCTTTTAATTGCTTTTCCCCTCCTTATAAGCATTTTGTTTTGATGTAATTTTAAACTTTTAGAAAAGTTACATGTTACTTACTCTTATTAAGTCATAGAGAATTCCACTTAAGAACATAGAAAATTTCTTATAGTGATATAGGCTGCTGCTACTGCTGCTAAGTCGCTTCAGTCGTGTCCGACTCTGTGCGACCCTATAGACGGCAGCCCACCAGGCTCCCCCGTCCCTGGGATTCTCCAGGCAAGAACCCTGGAGTGGGGTGCCATTTCCTTCTCCAATGCATGAAAGGGAAAAGTGAAAGTGAAGTCGCTTAGTCGTGTCCGACTCTTAGCGACCCCATGGACTGTAGCCTACCAGGCTCCTCCGTCCATGGGGTTTTCCAGGCAAGAGTACTGGAGTGGGGTGCCATTGCCGGCTCAGATCAGGCCTTTACATTAAGGTCAACTATAGGGTCCACTGACTGAGATGGAAAGAATCATAGAGTAATTTTTTACTTGAGCATTCAGATTCTAAAAGCTCATAGGATGAATTAATCAAGAATCAAAAATAATTATCCTAATCTCCATCATTAAAGTAATGGAAATATTTCATAGAAACATAAATATAGCAGATCTTATATATCACTATATAAGTGATATATATATATATATAAAACTATAGGGTCACTGGGCCCTATAGTTGACCTTAATGTAAAGGCCTGATCTGAGCCTGTATCTTGCTTCCTGCTCCAGGTGTACAAGGAGCCCAGATAGACATCAGGTGCTTCTAAAATCTGCATGTTGAGCTTGACATGGGTTGGGTTATAAGATCCCACACATCCATGGCACTGATGGAACTGAAAATAAATCTGAGAGGCTAATTGATTAATGGGAATTCTATCTAGAGGAAGGAGTTAACTGAGAGTCCTTTGAGTCTCATCATGTGCCAGGCAATGTGCTCATCCCTTTTCTTGTATTACTTCATTAATTCTCAGGGCAAATGAATGAAGAAAGAACTCTTATTAGTCTCAATTTTTATATGAGGAAAGTGCAGCTCAGTTGTTCTGTAATTTACCAAGGTCACAGGTAGTTGTAGCAGAGCTGAGATTCAATCCAGAGATGGTCATACTCCAAAGACCATACATACCCTTCACAAATAATGTTGTATCGTCTCCTGGTTGGAAGCACAGGCTCAGAGCAGAGATTTGGTCAGAAACTCCTCTGGGAGAGACTGCTGAGAACTTGACAACCTTACACGTTTATCTCAGCTGCAGACTCTCACAGCCCTGTCCCTTGGATTTGCCTTGCACCACTGCTCTATCAGTTAGGAATTGTGTTCTGCTGATAGTAATGGAGATGGGAATGCCTGTGACCTAATAAGTTAGAAGTTTTCCGCTCCTGTGAAGGAAGCCTGTAAGCCTGTAAGAGAGCGGATTGGGGTGGTTGGGCAGACTTCCCAGGGGCAGCAGGAGCAGGATTTCCTTTTTTGTTTATGTTCCACCATCTTTAGCACCAGTCAGTAGGATAATGGTGACTGAATCTCCAGGTGTCATAGCCAGGAAGGAAGGGAGAAGCAAAAAGGCTCTCTAACCATCTGTCAATTCATGGAAAAGCCTTCTTTGGTAGCTTCTCATTGGCTACAACGTAGTCACAGAATCACATGTAGATGCAAAAGGGACTGGGGAATAGAATCTTTTAGCTGAGCCCACTGCCTCTCTAAATAGATGTAAGATGATTCCAATAAAAGTAGGAGGGAGTGGACATTAAGTGGACAGGACATCCTCTCTGGCACGTCTTCCTACTGTGAAGTTTACCCAGTTTATTGCTTGGTTCAGAAGGTGTCCATAGCCTGCCAGGCTCCTCTGTCCATGGATTTCTCCAGGCAAGAAGACTGGAGTGGGTAGCCATTTCCTTCTCCAGGGGATCTTCCCAACCAGGGATCGAACCTGGGTCTCATGCATTACAAGCAGATTCTTTACCATCTGAGCCATCACGAAAGCCCTACTGGATTCAGAAGTGTCCTGTGGAATGTGTGCCGGATCTCTACTCTGGTTTAAGTGCTAAAAATGGACCTAGTGAATTGCAACATATTTTCATAGTCTTGTTCAGGGAATTAACAGCCATTCTCTTTAATTCTGTGTCTGAAGAGTTGGAACCTGCTTAGGAATATTATTTTAGAGATGTTCTTTGAATCTTTGACCACAGTGGTTCTAATGGGACAGGTAGGCAACTCCTGTCCCCTGCATATGAGTTACAAATGTGAAGCCAAAGAGATTGACAACTTTTATTCAAAGCTGAGGCTAGGCACTGCAGCCTGTTACAGCGAGCAATTGACTTAGTAGTTGTTTTTGTAGTTCATCTTTTTCTTATGTTTGCAGGTCATTCAGTCAAAAGCACGGAGAAGGCAATGGCACCCCACTCCAGTACTCTTGCCTGGAAAATCCATGGACAGAGGAGACTGGTAGGCTGCAGTCCATGGGGTCGCTAAGAGTCGGGAACGACTGAGTGACTTCACTTTCACTTTTCACTTTCATGCATTGGAGAAGGAAATGGCAACCCACTTCAGTGTTCTTGCCTGGAGAATCCCAGGGACGGGGAAGCCTGGTGGGCTGCCGTCTCTGGGGTCGCACAGAGTTGGACACGACTGAAGTGACTTAGCAGCAGCAGTAGCAGTAGCAGCAGTCAAAAGCATAACTTTTCAGGGATAGAGGAAGACTCAACATTCTTATTTTGAGAAGAAATTATCCGAAAAAAGCCATACCAAAACAGTGCACCTAAATTGTAACTTTTCAAATATTATCTTTGAGAATGTACATTTTAAATGTTTATAAGTAAACATTCATCTTTACAGCCCACACACACCCACCAAACACCCTCAATAACCCCACAATTGTGCAAATCATAATTTATATAAAATGTTAAGTACTAAGTTCAGTGTATTAGAAATAGCTGAGACATGCTGCAGCAACAAACAGCCCTCAAATGTCAGTGCTTTAATACAGTCAAAGTGTCACTGTTGTTTTCGTACACAAAGTCCACTGCAGATCTATATTCTCCAGGGAGGCCCAGTGGTTCTGCAGCTTAGGAGCACTCATGCTCCAGTTTGCCATTACTGTACTGTCAGGGACACACAGCCTCCTTCCAAAGGCAGGGACAGAGGGATTCTGGAGACCTCAGAAGTGACACCCATAACTATAGCTCACTTGTCTTCCTGTAGATCTAGTCATGTGACTTGCCTTATTGCAAGTCAGCTGAGAAGTGAATTTTCTGAGTTCCTGCAAGAAAAAAAAAGAATTGATGAAAATAATGGGACAGTGGTTTAAAGTTGTCTGATGAACACCATCTTTCAGCTCTGCCAGTGTTTTTGTCTGTTTATTGAGGCCCTTTGTGCACCTGAGGTCAGGACCAAATGGCCCTACATCTCTCTTGCCACGTCTCTTTCTGTTTAGCCCTGATGGAGAGTGGGAAGTTCAGGAATACCATCGAACAGCAGCAATCAATGTGCCATGTAAATGTGGGATCTGAGAGTGATATGTAATTGTGAAGCAGGTCTTCAATAGGTAATTTTGATTGAGTGTTGGATGAATGAGTGGATTGTTCTTGGACACATCCTTCAAGTTTAGGCATTGTAATCAGATATCATTTCTAGTGACTTTCTTAGGCATCTACTCAGTATTCGTTTTTTAACAGAGTCCAGTTGAAATCTCACATGAAAATGATAAACTGAAAATCCCTCTCACTCTTTGGGCTGACTCTTTCTTCAGATTACTCCTAGGCAGAGTGTCACTAGCAAAAGAGAAGGTAAAATTCATCATCTTAAGAGGGATAGTGTATTTTGTGAGCTATTGTCTACATTTGGGCCATCTAACATTTTCCTAGCCCTCTTCTTCAGTGGTTGTAGTCCATTAACAGCAGGGTTTTCTATGTCCCTTTATGTTTTTCTCTTTAAAAAATGGGAATTTTCAGGTGTTACAGGTAAGAATTTTTCTCCAGAATGTTGGAATTATGTACCATAAAGTTCAGAAGACTGCTGAATCTTTGGCTCTTGAGTTATAATGTTGAAAATAAAACAAAAAAAGTGGCATTTCACTGGATAGCAGGTGGTATATTTTTGTAACACAGATGGAAAAGAAAACTAAGATGAGATTTTGGTTGAGAGTATCCAGAGGAATAGACTTCTGAGCATGTATGTGGATTTCCCAAGTAGGGATATACTTGCTATGTTGATTCTGTGTTGCTCAGCACCATTTGAGGAAGAGGCATCCATTACCTAGCATGGGTAATGAATAGATAGAGTGGCCATGATGCCTTTGAGTTCTACCTGTATTTTCACCTCGGTAAGACGTACCTAGCCCAAGTGGTGTGTGTGTGTGTGTGTGTGTGTGTGTGAGAGAGAGAGAGAGAGAGAGAGAGAGAGAGAGAGAAATGGGGATAAGTGTATCAGGAAGAAAAAGGACATCACTGAATACTGTCTGCCACAAGTAGTAAGAACTAATGAGAAAGACTGCTAACAAATTATGATTGAACAGAAAAAAAAAATAATCTTTTTTACCATAGATGACAAGTCCAGCTTTTCCTTATTTTGTTTTTGCAAGAGAAGAAATGATCTTGTTATTACTTGATCAATCTTGGCCAAGTTCTTAGATACATTTCTCCCATTTTTGAAAACTAAAGTCTCTTTGTTCTCAGTTTGAAAGGAGCTTCCTTCCCTTTCTTTTGTTGGCCCACTCCTCTGTGTTTCTGCAGTGTGAAACCACCAATGTGACTACAATAGCTTGGTCACACGTGTGGGCAGATGAGGGACAGACACGGGAGCAGATTGTCCCAGGCGGCTACTTTTCTGTTGACTTGGATACAATTTTAGGGGGGAAAATCTTTTAAAATAAATTCCTCTCTTTAAATCTTCAGAGTTTCTGGGACAGCAGGCAGAGACTTGGCAATGTGCTGGTAATGTGTTTTAGCCAGGATGGTCTTCAGAAATATGCTTGAGAATTATTAACTTGTCTGGGCATAATTTAACAGTATTTACTGTCTGTTCCTCTGAGTCACTGCACAATCTGTACTGTCCCTGGGATATTTAGACCTTCCTGGCCTGGTCTATTTTGTCATGTAATGATATATAAAGATACAACCATTCATAAAGTGCAAGCTTGTACCCTGTCGTGGTGTGACCTCTTTAAGTTAATTTTTATGCATCAAAGCTATTTGACATTTACCCAAACAAATTCAAGTCTCTTGGAGAGTGGGTTTTTTTTTTGTTTTGTTTTTTTTTGTTTTTTTAATGACAAAACACCGTTGATCTGACAGCTTGCTCTCCAGGGAAGAGATATTGTGGGTAGCTTTAAAGCCTTAATGCTTCCAAAGTCCTTTTCTACCACTAGTCCCAAAGCAGTGTGTCTGGAGCCGGGGCAGTGCAGCTTGCCATGGCTGGCAGCTGGGAGTTTGACAGTGTTATGAAGAATTGCAACTGTTGATCAGTGAATTGTTACGGTGTTGATGACAGCGCTGCAAATTAATTCTGAAATTAACTGAGGGGACATGAAGAGGTCCCACTGCTTATCTGAGAGAAGGAGGGCAGGGTAAAAATTATCAGCGGAGCTGAGTAAGGAACACATTCAGAAAATTGTGTCTAGTTATGAAGGTGGTGGGTACGGTTTGCCAGGCTTTGGGAAAGGCACTTGCCTACAGAAAACTAGAGGCTGAAAGACACACGTGAAAGAGTTACGACTGAATGTTTTCAGTACTTTGTTATTTTAGAAATGATTTATTGAACTCATTGCATCTTAGAAAGGAAGAATTAATAGATTGCTATTTTCCTTCTGTTTCAAAATTAATCCAATATTTTACAAAAGTGAAATACTTTTTCAGAGTTGCTCTCATTCCTCCTGTCTCCCTTCACAGTTTGGTTGAAGGTTTTTTTCCCCTAGTTGAAAATACCTTCCGGTGCTCAGAGTTATTTTGGTTCTGTGTGCAGCACTCTGTATACCTGAAACCAGAGATATCCTTCACCAGTTTGGAGTAGCCATTAACATATGCTTTTCCCAAGGTTTCGTGTACTTATTCTGAGCATGTGCCTTTTACAATGCAGAACACAAGAGACTTGTTTTGTAAGATTAATGAAGGTCACCAAAATTCTCAAAAGTATTCTGATAATTAAGGCTTTGTTTATCAAAAACAAGTTATATTAAGAGCAAAAAGATTCATGGTAATTATTCATAATCTTAACAATTCAAGTGTAGCCACCTCATTTGTGCATTTAATTCTTCTTGTTAATGTTTTGCATAAATCTGCATAATTACTTGAGTTGCCTGTTGTAATTTTGACAGCTACTCAGTTCATGTGCACTAAAGTATATCAAAAGCTTGATGTGCTGAATATTTATAATTTTACGTATGTTCTTGGGATAATATTTTTTCAACAATATTTTTAGTTTTTATAAAATTGACACGGTATACTTGGAAACTTTGCCAAACGTAGTTCTCTAAAATAGAGAACACATGAGGGAAATAAACTAACATTTAAAGGTATAGAACCCACTCTGGGCAAATTTTTTCAGTAATCCAGATGAATTACGCCTGTCATGAATTATTTCTCTCTCTCGATTTCTCTCTGTCTTTCTTATACATGTATATACACATACACACGAACACTGCATGAAATCCTCATATTATTTTTTTAATGGAAACCTTTTATAATTAGAGAAATGAAGTTTTTCTTTTCTTCTTTTTTTTTTTTTTGTAATTCTTGTGTAGGAATGAGAATAGAGATGCTTAACTAGTATTCTTCCCTGATGGGTAATGGTAACCATATAATAAATAAATAAGTAAACCCAAGAACAACCCATGAGCAAGTGTAAACTTGCACTGTCCCCTGAATTCTCTTATGGGGTAGGGAGGAGGCCAGGATCCATTTCCTTATGAAGTAATTTAAACGAAGAAAACATCTGAAGCAACGTGTGTTTCTTACTATGAGGATTTTCCAAGTGACATGAGATGTCCAGGAAATAGCCATTCCTAACCAAGGCAGTCACAGGGAAATAACAGTAGTGAGAGAAACCCATCAATAAAGTGTTATTATGCGTCTTCCAAACTCCTGGTGGGGAAAGGATTTTATGGATTGAGAAAATTCTAACCTCTTCCAGATAAATGGAAGCAGGCATGATTTCAGAATGATAGCAGATGTTGTGGTTATTTGTAAATATCCCCGTGCTTGTGAAATATTGAGACATTTCAAGCCTAGGTCTTAGAGGAAATTTTATTGTTTTTGCTCAGATATACTTGAGGGAGTTTCATCAGTCAGTTGAAGTTGTATAATTGATTATGCTGATATCAGAATTGAAATAAGATATTAAAACAAGGTAAGCTTGAAATTCTTGTCACTGGCATTCTCACAGATGATTTTAAAGTATCTCTGAGGCTCTGTTTTGCATGAAAACACTATGGTTTCTTTAGAATGTCTGAATTTAAGACTCATTCTTTGGTGTAAAAAATTCTGAAGAGGCTGAGACTTTCAGGCTGCATTCTATAACATCTGCATATTTTATTAAATAGAAGATGGCATTCAGTGGCCAGCAATTTAATAATTTATCTGATGTTTATAGATAGTATTCTAAGAGTTGATGTACAATAATATTTATTAGCTATGTACATTGATTGGCATTTTAATCTATAATTTTTTTTTCCAAATGTGATGTATATTTATCAGCTTTCTAGTATTAAACAACATTTTCAGTATTTTGAATTATCATGATTTAAATAAGGAAACCAAAGAATGAAAATGATTGCTCAAGAGAACAAAGATCTTGTTTATTAAAACTCATCTCCTATGAGATGGAAATATGAATTCTAGAAGAAACTCCCATACAAATAAATTGCACCAGTAGCAGAGTTTTTAAATTGTTACTGTTTTTTAAATGCTTCTCAACGCACTGAAAAATACCATTCAGATTTAGAGAATATCAGGGAGGGGGGCTGTTAAATATACTACTATGGAGTTGGTGATGGACAGGGAGGCCTGGTGTGCTGCGATTCATGGGGTCGCAGAGTCGGATACGACTGAGCGACTGAACTGAGCTGAACTGATGGGGTTATTTTGCAAAAAAAAAAAAGGGGGGGGGATTCCGAAGGTGACCAAATATCAGACAGACTTTTTGGAGTCTTTTCCTATATATTTATAGGTGTTTCCGTATATTTGTGATGTACCTGTTTATGTATGCATGCCTGTGTGCAACATGCATGTGTGCAACGTGCATGTGTGCATCACACATGTGTGCATGCAAATTGTATATTGGCACACACACACGACATTGATTAAAGTTAAAAATGTAGTTGTGTGCTTAGTGCTTATATTTTTCACTTTAATGAACATTCGGATGTTAAGTGAAAAATTAAAAGGTGGTTATATTTAGCTGTAGCTCCATGTATGTTGCACCCAGTAGGAAGTGCTCATAAAACCAGTGAAAGCGCCTCCACATTGCAGCTATATGCATTAATTAAAAGAAGTTTGTTAAACTAAATCTGAAAAAAAACTTCTTTAATTGTGTTTACCCAAAAGCCTTTTCTTCCTAATTTAAATAGCATAAACATCTGGACTAAAGCAATATTAGAATCATGGCAGTAGTCAAGCAAATCTTGTGGAAAATAATGAAATTAGATCCCTGGTGTTGTGACAGAGTAAGGGCAGGATACATCAGTTCGATGTTAATAAAATTTCCATGAATGACTGAATACAATTAAGAAATTGTCAGTTGCGGCAATGAACTTTTGTAGCTCATAGATGTTTGCATCATTTGATTATGCTGGCAATTTAAAATTGTTTGTTAGTGTCTGTGTTGGGATATTAATTATGACCTTTATTACAGCCCACAATTAAACTAGTCATATAGCAACAAGCACTCGGTGTTGCGATACTAAAGGGCCTGAACTATTTAGAAAGAGGTCTGCTGTGTTTGGGCCACCGGTGCCCTTTCAAACTGGAAATGATTTTTAAAAGATGCAGTAGCTGAGAAACTGCAACAACTGGAATGAGTAAGCCCTTTAATACAAGAATTTCTTTTTAATAGTGTTTTAACAGTTTTAATTACTAACAACATCTGTAAAACTGGAAAAAAAAGGCATTTTTAACTGTGACTCCAAGATAAGCTTTCTCTGTTTCAGGAAGAGAAAACAATTATTCATTGGTTAATTAGCTGTAAACAACTTTTAAAAGACACATCCATTATATATGTAATTATTTGAAAAAAGGCTTTAATGTTATTTGTACTAATGCATAATTATTACTGCTTGCTAAAAGGATTAACAGCACTTAGATGACCACTATTATTGAGGAGAATCCAGGGAAGAAATGAGATTAACTTCAGGAAGGAATGTGTTATGATGAATCAGATAGGAATTTTTTTGTTTTGTTTCTTTTCTCTTTCTTCTACCCTTTTGTAGAGGTAATGTGGAGTCACATTACATTTTTCAGAAACAATGTATTTCTGACTCAAGGAACAGTAGTTTTTCATCTTTATTTTTATGACACATAAAGAAAATATCTCACCAGACAAGAATGTATTCCTAGGCTTCCACTGCTGCTATGAGTTATTTATTTATTTTAACTCTGAGAGCTCTTTAAAAAAAAGCAAAACAAAACGATGTAAATTATATTTTAAACCTGTGGTTATTAAAAACAAAGTAGTTACCGATAAAGCCTTGAGCTATTTAGAGGCATGTGGGCTCCTGGCAGCCTTTGTATTGTATTCATTAGAGCTTGTGTCTTGTTCCTTCTGGCACGTTTGAAAATTCACAATCATTGGTAGAAAGTAAGCACAACAGAAACAAAAGAGTAAAGTCTGATGTTTGAATTTCTGTTGATGAAGTTCATTGTCGACTTGCTTCTAGGGCTCAGTGATTTTGGTTGATACAGAAGAACCCGGACGTTCCAAAATCAGATTTGGGGTTTGGGCCCTTTTCCTCCTCTTTTTATTTAGCTTCCTTTTTTCATTACCTTTAATTGGTTACTTGATACCATTATTAAAAAGACTCAAAGTTGGGCATTTCATTGTGCGGTGATGTTGATAAAGATATTCCATAGCTTGGGGGCAAACTCAGGCTTTTGTACTTGTTGCTACTGTATGTTATAATTAAGTCAGCTTAGGTGGTCCAAACACTTGGCAAGGACTCCCTTACCACAGATGTCTGGATTTGATTCCATTCAAAAGCTCTCTCTTTTAGACAGAATTGAAGTTCTGGGGCTCTGGTTTCAAAATTTGCAAACCTAAATTTCCCAGAATGCCAGTTAAAATATCAGTGATGGTGTCATCTTCTTTTTCTCCTTAAGATAAGGAAGCTAAATATTTCCTGGGGGAAGCCACTGTGAAATGAGACCTTGCCTGGAGCCCTGTGTAGACAGGAAAAGTCTTGCATATTACTGAATAATACAGTTATTGCCTCAAAGTTCTTGACCAAGTTTTCTACTCAGAACTGAGACTACGAGTTAGGGTCCTTGGGAGTCTCTTCAGCATCTATTGGAGAGCAATAGTATTTTGAATTTAAAATTTTTGTAGCATTTGACACAAATGTCCTATCTATAAGCAATGGAGTATTTTGTCTTGAGTGATGGGGAGCAGATTTATTTGGGCTGTCATATTGGCCAAAGGATCTAAGCTGGCTCTCATGGTTTGAGAGGACATACATGTGACATTATTTCAGTGGCCATTTCAATATGAGTATACATGAGTACTAGCTAATCTGCTGGGTTATCAGATCCCTCCTCTCAGTTTCTCCCTTGTCTTCATCATGTGTCCTAAATATTTGAAAGAGGGAAGAATATCAGGAAAATTCACCTATACAACCTATTCATTTCTTATGTATTTTTAAAATTCCAAATTAAAACACAGCCCAGGGCTTTTGACATAGAAGGGGTTCTGAATCGATGCCGTAGCACTGCTATTTTTGTTAGTTAACAGGGAAATTATTACATTTTTAGGGATTTGTGAATTTAAGCATAGGTGATTACTTCGAACGTTGGAGTTTTGCAAATGGAAGCCTTGTTGCTCAATTTACTAATTTATTTTGTGATCTGTGACTAAAATGAGTAAAAATGCAAATAGTATAATAGGCCCTTTCCATTTTATCACCAGATCAGTTTACTGATGGGAGGATCAGAGTCACTAAACACTCCAACACTCTTGTGATTCCTAAGTAGTTGGGCATTAAAAGCAGCGAAAGTGAAGACGATGGAAAGATTGCAGCGCTTCACACAGGGAGGTTTAAATGAAATCTAGTTATTTATTTTAGGTTTAAAATGAAGAGTCTCCAGCTCAGTTTTATTGGCCATTGTGACGGCACAAACAGGTCTGTTCCCCATCACATGCGACAATAAACCGCATTGCTGGGAGGTGGCAAACTCATGCAAAAAGGAAAGCATTTGGCAAAGGCTGAGTGAATAATGCTGCTAGCTTAAAGGGCCCCTGTTAAATGCCTTTGTATGTTATCTATGTACAACTTGTAGTGCTTAAAAACTGAAAATCACGTTTTTGTTTCTTCTTTCACATTTTGTAGGGCTCAAGTAAATTTCTGTTAATATTTATGACATTAAAATGATGGATGAAAACACATTCTTTCATATGTACATAGTAGCGTTTTCAACGAAGCTAGGTCATCAAGGGAACAGTAAACAAAGGAAACCTAAGGCAAACCAGTGCATTGTTATACACACTGGTCAAATACAGTGGGATAAATGAAATCTTAATATGATATAATCAGCCTTTAACATGGGATTTATTCTGAAAATCTGGTAGAGGGAGTGTGAAATTCCCAGTGGCTGTACATAGATTGAAGATGCCTTTAAGCAGAAATGATGGGAGATAAATTTCCAATGTAAAGAGACCAATAAGCCCAGATTCATCATTTCCCAACACTTCATAATATGAAAAGACCTGATATAGCATGAAAGTCGATTTGTTTAGTATTGTCTCTTCTTTAAAAATTATTTAATTAGACTAAGTGATGTAGCTCATCTGTGAACTAGGTCAGGGACGGAGTTGCAGGAAGTCCACACTTGCAGGTCTACGGTGCCTTACCCAAAGCCCCAGAGGGCAGATGTATTTCTACATTCAGAAATGTTGTTTTAGAAAGGTAATATGGTGCCTATACTGCAGATTCTGCAGTACCTCTAGCTGGGTCTGGGGCAGCACCCTGTAATCAAACAGTTCATATTTCTGCATTGCAGTGTATGAATATTCACACTGAGTGGAATAAATAAAGACTGGAAATAATCTCCTTGAAATTAGTTCAGGTGTAGTTTTGCCACCATATGAGTTATGAAAAACCTTTCAGAGTTGCAAATGGGAGATTGTGGGCCAGTATTTCTATACTCACTTGAGCATCCCAGTTATTTTTGGATGTCAGAGATTTAATTTTCATTTCACTTGGGTCATAACATATTTGCTATAATGAAACAAGCAAATAGGGACAAATATGATAAGAACCTTACTAGTAGATTGAATGTTTTGTTTGTAATAAAAAGTCAACAAATACGTATTGATTAATAAATATGAGTTAAGCACTGTGTTGGGTGCACAGGTTTATGCTAGAGCTAGGTTTATGCTAGAAGCTTGGTCCTTGTCCTCAAAGAATTTGTAATGAATTTAGTCACCTGTGACATTTTCTGTCTCTCTTGGACACACACACACACACACACACTCACACACTCACACACACATACAAACTCATACATAGAATAATATCAGGAGGTATATTGTTGTTGTTTAGTTGCTAAATCATGTCCTACTCTTTTGTGACCCCAAGGACTATAGCCTACCAGGCTCCTCTGTCCATGGGATTTCCCAGGCAAGAATATGAGTGAGTTGCTATTTCCTTCTCCAGGGGATCTTCCCAACCCAACAATTGAATCTGCATCTCCTGCATTTCCAGGTAGATTCTTTACCACTTTTTTTTTAACCATTCTTTAGATTTAGAGCCACCAGGAAAGACCCTCAAGAGGAATATAAACAAGGACTGTACTGAATGTTCCAGAGAATGCATGCTTTAAATCTGCAATGACAAATAGGTTTCAGATCACCTGCCAGATCTGATTGATTGGCAGTGGCTGTGCCCTGTGGTATATGGAGACTTCCCAATGAGTCTGGGATTAGCTGCAGAGTCTCCTTATTGATTATTGATATGTGCCATAGTAGTAGGAGAGTGGCATAACAACAGACATACCATGTATTTGCCATCTCTCCACATCTAGGTCATCAAAACCAGGAAGGATTTTTTAACTGGATATTTTGTTACTGTTATTGTTGTACAGATATAATAATAATGGTAATTATTATTATTTAATCATTTCATGAAAATTTTTAAAAGTACCATGAGAATTATTTTCAAAAATTTAAGAGCATATTCATGGAGACATGTGGTTGTAATCTGAAAACTCTTTAAATAATATCTTTACTTTTTTATGCAGAGTTCTGATGTGGTAATTTTCTGTGAGTATGGAACAATAAAATTTGATGTAACAAACTAGATTATAGTCATATTGATTATTAATTGAGAACTCTTCAGCTAACTTTTTTTTAAATTTTGTTTTGTTCTAATATAAGTAATAAAAATGTAGTCATGCTGATTAAATGTAAACTTCTCTTCCAAGAAACAATCCATTTGTGGTTGTTAACCTTTTCTATCTATTTTTTTCTTCCGTTCATTTTTTTCAGGAGCCTCATTTGCGCTTGCTGTATTGGGACAGGAAGACTTTAAAATCTTATTGCTAAGATTTTTGGCTCCTTAGTTCACTTTCTGAAATGTTTAATTATGATGAGAGCAGAATATTGGAAAAGACCTCATTCCAATGTGATTATTATGAAATATACATATATGCATTTGTGTATATATGATGTATGTTGTGTATGTATAGGTGTGTGTGTGTATAAAAATGGCAAACATTAATTAAAAGCAAGGATGTAACCTTCCATGGAACTTTCCTCTGCTTCCCTTACCCCAAGCAATCTCATATGACCTAATCATAGAAAAACGTGTCAGATTTCTCCTAGCTCTGGTGTTTGACCTCTTCCCTTAAGAATTGGGTTTTGACATAAGCTTTCTCCAGTTCTGACTGTAATATCTTGAGATCTACTTGAGAGATTTTTTTTTTTCTCTTGAAATTGTATTCTCAGGGTGAGAAGGAAAGGGATTCTTTTAGTCTTGTAAATTATTTCATTTTACACAGGACCCTGGTAAATTCTGTGGTGATATAATTTTATATCATTAACAAATAGTGAACTGAATATTTTAAAATGAATTCTGAGAAGTTCAAAGTTCCCTGCTGCTTGTGTGAAAGGTTAGGCCATCACATTTAAAACAAGACAAAATGGAATAATAGAGGAGCCACAGGCATCTTTTATTTCTATATCTTTGGGAAACAGCAGCAGGGATCAAACAGTTTAGCTACGACAGTGCCCTCCTAACCTGCCATGTTCCTCCTTGGGGATGAGAATGGACAATCCAAGGGACCGAAAATGTGCTCATCCGGTGTCTTTTGAACATCAAACTGGGCAATCTTATCTATACGCTAGGGAAGCCGATTCATGGCTGGCCAGAGAATGGCAATGCAGGCAACCGAATGAAATGGATTATAAAATTTGATTGTTATAACAAATTGAACTTAAATTTTCCCCTAGTGCATTTAATACTGAACTGGGAAACAGTAATCAGATAGTGTGGAATTGTGTATTATTTTTGCCAAAAAAGTAGAATATTGACTCATGTACAAAAGACTTTTGGAAGAAATAGAAAAATAAAACTACCAATTTTTGCCAGATATCAACTAACAAATAGATTTTATAATCAATGTAATGCATTGATTTTATTTTAAAGGTATGAAGTAAATACTATTCTCAAATTCACCCTGACTCAATGGTTGACAGTGGTAGATATGTATAAAGAAAATAATAAACAACTATGTTTCTTATTTTTAAAACAGTGAGTAAAGTGATACTCAAATTCTTTCAGTTTTGAGTCTATTTGAGATTCATAAAAATTATATTGGACAATTTAAAGCATATGCAAATACAAGTAAAATAACACCTCTATAAGATAAACACAAGGAGTATAATCAACCTTATAATTTAAATAATAAATCAAGTAAAACAAAGGTTTGGAGTTAAGTAGTTAACTTGATTTAAGGTGTGTGCGTGTGTGTGTGTGTATGTGGCTTCCCTGGTGGCTTAGACAGTAAAGAATCTGCCTGCCATGCATGAGACTCATTCGATGCCTGGATCAAGAAGACTCCCTTGAGAAGGGAATGGCTACCCACTCCAGTATTCTTGCCTGGAGAATTCCAAGGACAGAGGAGCCTGGCAGGCTACAGTGTGTTTTATTTTGCTAGATGCCTATAGTACCTAAAAACAGGATCCTATCTAAAATAGACTCATCTAGAAACAGTATCATGAATTTCAAATAATATAATTTGACTGAACAGAGGGATCTATTAACATATAGCATGTGAATGTTAATATTCCCCTTACATTGAGGTACATGTGGTTTTATTGAATGTATTTACTATTCCAGACATGTTTCATGATCTGATGACCATATTCTCACTATGTTTTGCGTGAGTGTCAAATTAGAACATTCTTTATATTTACTCACATGGTGTTCCTGGGGCACTTGGATCTCCTTTGACATTCAGTTTTGGCACTAGGGCTCCCCTGCAGTTTGCTAAGCCTTCCTAGAAGGATGTTCTAGGAAGCTTCTAACCTACATAGAAGCTGTCCATTTTCCCTCATGTTCAGAGTGCATCCTTGTCTAAGGGCTTTCCCAGCCTCTCCTATCATCCTGTCTCAGCATCTGTTTCTCAGAGAACCCAGACTAACGCAGTCCTTTTAGTTTATCCTGTTCTTTTTGAATTTTAATTATGTGTCAGCCTTATTTCTATCAACTTCAACAGACAGTAAGCAATGAGGTGCTCAGTAAATATTTAATGAATTCGTGAATGAATGGATGACTTATAAAGCAGGATTCATAGATCATGAAATTCAAATATGATGTGGTTTTTGTCAACTATGTGCTGCCTGTTTTACATAGCTTCTGTTCTTAAAACGTTTTGACATCTAAAGGTTTTAATGATTTTCAAACCTGAATACTCTTTGGGAGTCACCAGGGCTAGAACCATATCCTTGCATTTTAGCTGTTGACTATTCATTTACAACCAACTCATATTTCTGAAACATTTGTAACTACTACTGGCTGGGAGATGTAGAGACTAACAAAAATGGATAAAAATAGTGCTTGCTTTCAAGATGCTTACTATCTGAATTGACCAGAGACAAAATTTGCAAACAGCTAAAACCAGTTAGCAATTAGGCAGACTAAATATATATGAGATTTGAGACTCCGAACCTTTAAATGTATAGCCAGAAGCATTCACAGGTAATTGGTCCATGAGCACGCAGAGACAATATGGCTAGGTTCCACAGTTTTCTCAATGAAATGAAATTCTGCGAGCTGCCCACTTGGTTTCCCAAACTTGTGGACTTCCAATTAGCAACATAGAATACTTGTGTCTTGAATAGAGAGTGCAGATGCGGTCATTACTATCCATTCTTGCTATTCAGAGTTTTGTCAACAGTCTAGTAGCATTAGCATCTTCTTGGAGGTTATTATTAATGCAGAATCTCAGACCTAACTTCAGAATCTTTGTTTTTAACAAGCGATGCACATGTGTGTTAAAGTTTGAAAAGCAATACCTTGGAGTCTAATCCTTAGACTATATATCTCTAGGGTGAACTTAGATCATGGTGGTTCACAAATAACCAGGAATCTCAGACGGGGTGTACTGGATTCCAAACCTTATAATCAATCCTTCTTCATTAAAAGCTATTTATTTACTTTCTATACTCTGCATTGTTGCCAAAAAGATTAAGGCAGCCTACAAAATATATGTAATATAGTGCTTTAAAGAGAGTAATAATAGTAACAACAAAAATAATGGTATTATTGGAAATAAAGGTAAAGGGAAAACATGATAAGAGAAAGAAGTCACGGGAGAAGGAGGTACACAAACTCCATGCACAGAGATCCATTGTCCACGTCTTCTTTCGCAATAAAAAAGATCATTGAGTGAGGTGGGAATTATGCTAGTCAATACCACCTGTATAATATCCCTATGAGATAATATCCCCATGGGGAGATAATATCCCCATGAGATAGTCTTCCAAAATTTAGTGCCAGGGAAATCTTCATCTAATTTGAAGAACTGCTGTGTTCCTGTCTTTATGATGATAAAGCTTATATAAATTACCATGTTTCTTTCTTAACTGCCAGGGAGCACAGGGCCAAATTTTATGACAATCATGGAAACTATTTTAACCTTCACAACTGGAATAGTTCCCTTTTCTTTCTTGTAATACTGAAGACCATTTAAATCTTATAGTATACATACAAAATATATATATTTTAACTCAGTTCAAATCACTTTTGGGGAAGGATTTTTGGTAATGAATAATGACTCTTGTTCAAAAAAGCAGAGACATTTCTTTGCCAACAAAGGTCCATCTAGTCAAGGCTGTGGTTTTTCCAGTAGTCACGTATGGATGTAAGAGTTGGACTATAAAGAAAGCTGAGCACTGAAGAATTGGTGCTTTTGAACTGTGGTGTTGGAGAAGACTTTTGAGAGTCCCTTGGACTGCAAAGAGATCCAACCAGTCCATCTTAAAGGAAATCAGTCCTGAGTATTCATTGGAAGGACAGATGTTGAAGCTGAGACTCCAATACTCTGGCCACCTGATGCAAAGAGTTGACTCATTGGAAAAGACTCTGATGCTGGGAAAGATTGAAGGCAGGAGGAGAAGGGGAAGGCAGAGGATTAGATAGTTGAATGGCATCACGGACTCAATGGACATGAGTTTGGGTAAACTCAGGGAGTTGGTGATGGACAGGGAGGCCTGGCGTGCTTCAGTCCATGGGGTCGCAAAGAGTAGGACAACTGAGTGACTGAACTGAACTGAAGGACTATTGTATCAACATCTAATCAGTCAACATATATTGTTTATATTCTGTGTGATATAAGAAATGATGAATGATGACTTTCCTATACCACAAAGCCAAGTGGGTTGCTCACATCCTGTTAACCGAACCCTAATTCAGTTAGTTTGAGCACTGAGGCATGAGCCTTGAAAGGTGAGTTCTAAGAGAGAGGAAGGATATGATCAAGGAATGAAAATGTTGAAAGCCATACGTAAAGAAATGAGTGAATACAAAGTTGAACAAATTCAGACATATAGTTGTGTACAGTACCCACGAATTAATCTCTATAGATCAACTCCCATGGTGTGTTTATGTCCAACCCACAGAGGTTGGATGCCACCAGAGGAGTCTGCCATTTTCAGTGTAAAAAAGGGGGTACATCCACCAACCAGATTAGAGTCCTACAAGTGGTTCTCTCTCCTGCATAAAGATGTGTTCTTATGGGTGGCTGTGGCCATGGCCATGGGAAGAGGGAGTTAGACTACCAAGTACTGTGCCCAGTAGCAATCCCATCCATCTTAATACTTGAACATTGCCATGAAACTTCCATTCATTTAAGCATTTGGGTCTAAATTAAATATAGATTGAGCAACATCATTGTTTTCACTATTTTTCTGCATTCACTCTTTGGATGAATGAAATGTTTGTGATAGATTTTGTGGTATGGAGAGGGGATTAAGGTTGAAAAGCTTGAGGGCTTTGGAGAAAAAAGGAGAGTGGTGAAGGAGGTGGTGTTGAGAGATAGGAGGAGGAGAAATGAGAATTTTCTTACTAAGTACTTTCTGACCTTCCAGATCAGAAAGTGTTAGTAGGTTTCTCTTATTTACCTATTTCTTATTTATTTGTTTGTTTTTCTTGTTTGCAAGGCGGTTGTTTGTCAGGTGGACAGAGGATTTTTCAGAAAGAATCTCAACAACCTCAATATAGATCTACTTTTCTTATATCCGTATATTTCCAACTCAGTTTTGTAAGTTAAGTTTTGGGAATCAGTCTTCATTTTAGATTTTTTTTTTTTTTTTGCTTGTAGCCAATTGTGTTAAACATTAATGTAATTGAAACTATCTTTTTTAAAACCTGTAAATAATTCAATTTTGTTTTCCCTAGTATTGACCCTTAAAGAATACTAATTTCAAAATATTAATAATATAATACACAGAACAATAATAATGCAACACACATCAAAACTATGAGTTTAAGATCACGTATGTGATCTGTGAAAAGGATATACAGCATTTTCCTGTATACTTTTTATATGAATAATTACTAGCGTGTCCCCGTGGACAGAGGAGCCTGGTGGGCTATTGTCCATTGGGTTGCAAGAGTCAGACATGACTTAGTGACTAAACCACCACCACTTTACATAATAAATACTGAGTAATTTGGCTTTATTTTTTTTTATATTACATTGTAATGATCTTTTATTTTCATTCTAGAATTTTCATTAAATATCATTATTTTACTAAAGTTCCAGTATTAACATTGTTAATGCATATTTCATGACATTCAGGTTTCTTGAAAGTTGTAAATACAACTGTAAGCCAAATCTATATAGAAGTCTTACAACTATTGTTATTTCCACTGTTGAATAATATTTATTTTATAATTTATGGTTGTCACACTTGTCATGTTTTGCCTTGTTATACCTTGAATGTTTTTCAGTTTTCATTAATTTTTGTAGTATTGACGCCCTACTCTCTCATTTTATTTGTTAATGATGAAGTAAGATAATCTTTATTTAATTATGTCTTATTGGACAAGAGCTTCTCAATCTGGGCTGCACAGTAGAAACACCTGGGGGAGCTTTTAAAAATCCAAAGTCCATGCCACACCTCAGATTAAGTTAGAATCTCTGGGGTTTGGACCCAGATATCAGAATTTTTTAAACTTCCCCAGCTGGTTTGGGGAACCAGTAGATGGGACAGAAAAGCACATTTGCTCTGAACCACTTCTGATGGCCCTTAGTAGATTCTGCAAAAGATTCCATGCCTCAGGCTTCATGCCCATTTGGTGTGTTTCTGTCCTGCTTCCTAAATCAATTTCAAGCCAATAGTAGTTTGAAACAATGTAGAAGACAGAGGATGTATTTTAGAACAAGTCTTACCTAACAGAGTCATTGGGTTCTTAAAGTACATGGAATTCCAAGCTTTGGGTCTGTTTTCAGGCATAATTGATTGCATCTGAAGTTCATTATCAGTGCTCTGTTTATGAAATACCCAAATAAGCATTCCACTGAATTAATATTCAGCACTCAAATTGAGTCTGCTATTCAGAGATCATGTTTGTGAACCCACAGGGCAGGCATATATACAGGAAAAAAAATAGAAGCAGATACATAGATTTATATATAGCACTTTTCCTGGAAGCCCAGAAGAATTGGTTAGTCTAGGTTAGCGCTAAGAGTCCTCAAATTGAGGGCGGAAGCCTGAACTTTCCCTCTACCTCTGTGTCTGCTTCTGCCTGAAGATTCTGTCATCTTTATTGTGCAGACAGTTAAAAATGTAAAATCAGGTGAGATTGATTTCTCCTCTCTTCACCGCCCACATTTTTTTTTTTTTTTAAGTGCAGAATCTCTGGATAAATATCCTTAAGTAAGAAAGTTTAAGTGCCTCCCCTGACAGTTACAAATAATTTTATACAATAGGCAGACAGACAAATTGTGCTGATTGTCTGTATTTCTTTAAAAAAAAAAAAGAGAGAGGGAGAGAAAGTCTGGCCTGGAGACTAAAGTAAATCACAAAAGTGATCTCAAGTGAACAGAGATAGATTTCTGGAATACGGTGTGCAATGAAACCACTGACCTCTTATACACGGGTTCATGTCTTTTTCTACAGAAACAGATGGGTAATAGCATAATGCCGAAATCATGCTCTACATAATATGGACCTAGTGATTGCAGACCTGATTGCTTGCCATATGGTTGCTGAAGGGTTGAAGAGAAAATGGGATGATATGCAAACCCTTAAAAGCAACATTTTTATTGAATGGCCATTACATTAAAACCCAAACTCTGCAAATGAAGGCAAGAACTGTGATGAATAATGATGAAATAACGAAGTGATAAAAGCAGCAGCAGCGTCGTATGTATTTGGTTTTCGATATGCAAACTCAGGGCAGACTTATTTTTGTCCCTTTGCCTAGCGTTATTATGAGCATTAGCAGGTGAGGTGGTGGGACATAAATGCCTTTAGGGCAGAAATACTGTATCTGTGGAGCATTGCCGCATTCACTAGGTCAAAGAAAGAAGAAAATAATCACTTGTCCCAGAGGAACTGAATTTGACTCAAAAGCTACCTGCAGTACGTGCCTAACCTCTGTGAAGTTCAGTCTATCAGCAAGAAGCTCGTAGTAAAAGCCTGGTTGAGAGTCCAGTGTGATAATGCAAAATGAAGAAGATTGTTTACTTTTTGCCTTTGAATTTCCTCCTGCAGATTTTGCTGCCGTTTCACTGTTGGCAAGCAGGTGGACGAGGAAAGGTGGATGCGGTTTCCCAGAGTGTATTACAGTTCAGCTGAGCAGCTGTGATCTGCTTTGCTCTGAGTTTTGTTTTTATTGGGTTACCAGGAACAGATAGGATTTTTTTCTTCTTCTTCAAAGAAATGTATTTTATTAGTTGTCTTCACATTTGCATACACTTCATTTCCTGTCTCCTTAATGAATGTTTTTCAATCATGTAAAAATCATAAGAATTTGTGTTCTTAGAAATGGAACTCAAATCCATTAAACTAAACCCACTAAGAGTGTGTGGAGGGTAATGAGGTGAGCGGTAAAAATTCAGTCCTTCAGTGAGAAATCTGAAGCATCTAATTTTATTTTAGCATGTCAGAGCTACTGATCAGGACCAAACCACCAAACTTAGTATATATTATTTTGTTCATAAATGTATGGTGATTTGGAGAATTATATTTCCCATTGCTTACCCAAGAAGGGTAGTCTTTAAGAAATGTGTGGTTTTTTTTAAGTCCACAAATAGCAACTTGCTGTGAATTACCTTCCTTATTAAACTCTATTTTTTCAGTTCCTAAGTGGTAAACTGTAGAATGAGCAGTCGGAGTAGTTGTTTTTGCTTTCCTTACATCTCATTTCTTCTGAACAAGTCTTCTGCTTTAATTCATATTTCCAGAAGCAGAAAAGTTCCATGAGAGTTTTCAAGTTCAAGTTGGAAAGGGTTTGAGGCCTGTTGTATAAACATTGTTCTTGCCCATTGTTTATAAAAAGTTTATTTGGAGGAAGAGGTTGATGGCTAATATGAGGTTTCAGGCTGTTCTTTGGTTTACCTTGATTCTTGTGCTGAGTTGTAAGTATTATTAAGAGTTGATTTGTCATGGTGGAACTGTTAGATCCACTCTCAAGCTTAGTGATAGCTTAGTTCAGGGCTTCTCAAACTGGAGGGCCAGTTAAAGCACAAAGCCCTGCACCTCTCCCCTAGAATTTCTGATTCAGTGGATCTCTACAGGCTGAATTGTAATTGACATTTCTCACAATTTCCCAGTTGCTATTTTATGCTACTGATCCCTGAGATGATGCCTTGAGAAGAACTAGTTATGTTTTTAGCATCTAGGGGTCATGCAGAAACCTTAGCACCATAAAAATTACTGATTTGAGCATGGAAGGAGTATCGTGTTGTTGTTTAGTTGCTAAGTCATATCTGACTCTTTTGCTCTGACTCTTGTGACCCCATGGACCATAGCCCGTCAGGCTTCTCTGTCCGTGGGATTTTCTAGGCAAGAATACTGGAGTGGGTTGCCATTTGCCTCTCCAGGGGATCTTCCTGATCCAAGGATTGAACCTGTGTCTTCTGCATTGCAGGCAGATTCTTTAACACTGAACCACCAGGGAAGCCCAGAAAAAGTTTTGCAAAACTTCAATTTATTTGATGTTTTAAACCTAACAGCCTGCACGCCTAAGGCAAGTAATGAAGCCACACTGAGAAGGAACAAGATAACTTTGTCCCAAGTAGGAGTGGAGATAGAGGTAGAGTAATGTTAGCCCCCATGAGCTGGAACCACGTTTCTTCACTGCTGAAAGCAATCAGCTAGGTCTGCATCCTGTGACAGTAGCCATTGCTTAGGTTTGGTAGCTGAGACCTGTGCACCTTTGAAATCTCATTTGCTTTTGCAGGAAGAGTAAGAGTTTCTATAGCAGTGCTCAAAGAATTCCCCTCCACTTAAATGAATCCTGGCATTTCATCAGCCTCATTGTTTTTATTGCTTTCTGTATTTAAGACATTTTATGTATGGCAACAGAGTCTCCCCTCCACCTACTGATGAGAAGCATTTTCTTCCTGCCTAAAAAGCTGATTTTTATACAGCTTGACTAGTGTCATATCTCCCGTGTGGCAGAAATAAGTTTTGCATAACTTTTAAGAGCCCAGGCTGACCTATTTAACAGATACCCGGTGCTACATAATGTATTTAGGTCAAGTATTGTGTTTGAGCTCGTCATCACTCTTGTACCAGGCTTGCTCTCTGTGAAAACCTCAGGTATATCACAGATAGATGTAGGCCAAGAGATGTTGCCTGATATCAAAATGTAATAAATCTCTATATAACATAATTATCATGTCACCCAATCCTACCACCAGAGTTAAAAAGGAATCTAAGATTTTAATGAAATATCTGCCCTACTGGTTTTACTTGAAGGCATTCACGATGCTGCTATTAACACGGTGCTGTGACTGGGAACCTGGAAAGCTTCGGTGCAGTTAAAATGCTTTTGAAATGTCATTTCTATTTGGAATGCTTTTCTTTAAAAATTAAAAGAAAATGGTGGTCTGCTATCATTTGGAGGTAACGTCTTACTGAAGTGGAATGATTAAGTTTTGACACATGTCTCTCAGGGTTGGGATTTTTTTTTTTTTTTCCCTAGCAGAGATTTCTCAGGTAAAGGTTGAAGCCTGAATATGGGCAGTGTCATTATCCTAATATGTTGGAAGATGAATCCATCCATCTTATAACAATACCTCATTGCCTCCGAGGATCTTAAATTGTATAAAAGTACATGGAAATTTGAAATGAGATGTTGAGAAAATGCAATTCAAATTTTTTTCAAAGCTAGCTTTTAACATGTATTTATCTGATACATTCCCTCTGTATAAATGGAGAGTGTTGATGATTTTTTTTTAAAGAATTGGTGCGAATAGTATCTTTTTTTTAATTTTTGGTTTTCACGCTGCTCTTCCTGTCCTCTGAGATACTTAAACACGTGTTTTAAGCTTCAGGTCAACCACATCTGGAGAGGATAAGAAGAAAAGCTTCTAATTTAATTCATTAGCTTTGGTATGTAAGACACTGTTATTCCCATTTTCTTAGTCACAAACTAAGATCCACTTGCCTCTGAGTATAAATCCATTATCTACCATAGGTTGGAAATCAGCTCTCCTGCCTCATCCTGTAGTTATACCTTGGCTGTAGTACCAAGGCTGTAAAATCAGTGGGTCTCAACCCTGGCTACTGGAGAAGGCAATGGCACTCCACTCCCGCACTCTTGCCTGAAAAATCCCATGGACAGAGGAGCTTGGTGGGCTGCAGTCCATGGGGTCGCTAAGAGTCGAACACGACTGAGCAACTTCACTTTCACTTTTCACTTTCATGCATTGGAGAAGGAAATGGCACCCCACTCCAGTGTTCTTGCCTGGAGAATCCCAGGGATGGGGGAGCCTGGTGGGCTGCCGTCTATGGGGTCGCACAGAGTCGGACACAACTGAAGCGACTTAGCAGCAGCAGCAGCAGCCACCCTGGCTGCACATTAGAGTCACCTGGGGAGCTTTTAAAAAAAAAAAAAAATACCAGAGCCTGGGCCCCACCCCACCCCATTAACTCAGCATCCCTGGGGACGAAGCCTGGGCAAGGATTTTTTTTAAAGCTCCCAAGGTGATTCCAGTTGTGCAGCTAGGGTTGAGAACCACAGTTAAAAATTAAACAACATATAAGATCACATATGTTGTTTAAACAATGCATATGTTGTTTAAAATTAAACAACATATACATTCTTAATGACTGAACAACAACAGCAACACAAGATCACCCTCATCTATATAAGAATCCCCTTTCAGCATCCACAACTCTAGTTACAAATGGCTATTCTTAAACAAGTGAAAATTCATTATATACATGGAAGGAAAGAGAATCCGTGGTATGAAACTCCTTTTTGTAACCTACTTACACAGAGAATAAGGTGCTTGGCCAAGGCTTGAGAGCAGTAGCTTTGACCAAGAGTTATGAATATGAAAACCATGACTGCACTGAGGGGCTTTCCCTTGCCTTTGATTTAGAACGAGAACCAGTGAGACAGGACATGAACGCACAAAGCCAGACAAGGGACTCAGCCACTCTCTGCCCTCATCATCACCTATAAAATGGTGATAGGAATAGGGTGACTATGAGACTTAAATTAAAAATATTACTTATTGACATACTGAAGGCATGAAAAAAGTGTTTTAAGATAAACAGTTAAGGATCAGACTTTCTGCTTTTAGGCCAAATGATGAAACTAAATTTGCTTCTCATTACTTTTGTTTTTGTTTACGAAAGGGATAGATTAAAATGGATTTCAATAGGTATTTTATGCATCTTAAAACTAGATGTAAGTGACCTTTAAATGAGCTGTTCCTGGCATTATTTGCGTGTCTCAATTATCACAGCTACTTGAGAAATGAAATTCCTCCTCATTTTTCACTTTCTAGTACTATTTTTCCTGGGTGAATATGATGTCATTACAGCTTAATATTGTATTGCAGTAACTGTGGGAGAAGACCTTTTTGGGAATAGGGCACATGTCCAAGAATTTTCCCCTGGAGAAGGGCATGGCAACCCACTCCAGTATTCTTGCCTGGAGAATCCAATGGACAGAGGAGTCTGGCAGGCTACAATCCATAGGGTAGCAAAGAGTCAAACATGACTGAGCAACTGAGCACACTCGTCAAGAGTTTTACTTTGTGACTATTGGTCTTGGTCTAGTGAATGAGGGATTCTTTGTGAGAGAGACTCCTCCCAATCCTATCCACTGCTCTTGATCATCTTACTTTGGTTTTAGAAACCTGTACATTTTTGTCTGTAGAAAGTAAATACATGTTTATTTTGTGTATTTTTTGTTATTGAAATTTGAGCACATTACTTATTAAATGTTATTAATTACATAATTATTTAACCATCATTTATCAACCCTTGGTGTTGTTGCTAAGTTGTGTCTGACTCTTTGTGGACCCCATGGATTGCTGCACACCAGGCTTCTCTGTCGTTCACTATCTCCTGGGGTTTGCTCAAATTCATGTCCGTTGAGTCAGTGATTCTATCTCACCATTTCATTCTCTGCCACCCCCTTCTCCTTTTGCCTTCAAGCAGAAGGCAAAAACAGAAACAGGGTCTTTTCCAATGAGTTGACCTGAATCATTAATAATTTATCACCCGCATATTTTACTTTACTGGTAATTTATCATCTTTTCTTTTAAAAGTACTAGTAAATTTACTGGCACTTTCAAAATAAAAGAAATCTAGCAAATTTTATTGACCTTATTACATTATTAGTTTTGTGTATGTGTGCATGTGTAAAATTCAGCTTTTACATGGCTTATTTCTAATGTCCTGGCCTACAGTCTGATAAATTGGTAGATTTATTATTTTTAAAAGTGCAGTTAAATGGCGTGTACAATTTTTTTTCTTTCAAGAATGAGGTTTAATTTTCTTTTATGATCATGACAAGATTTTTACAAATACAGATGCTTTTACATCATTTCATTTAGATAATTTATAGTAATATGCTCCTTTACTCTATAATCTTTCAATTTGGAAGGAAAAGCTATATCTAAGTGAAATGGGCGCTTTGAGCCTTAGACATTCAAAAGCATTCCCTAAATATCAAACTTGTTTTTATGTAACTGTACTAATGACCCCAGTCTGATAATCCATATATTAATTTATGGGATGCTATTGCATTAAACCTTTCAGGCTCAGAGTAGGAAAAAACCCTGCCGTTACAGGAGAAAAGTCATTCCATGTGGTTCTTCTTCCTACTCATCTCTTTGTCCCATTCCCAAGGCTGCATCTAGGAGTCTTCATTTTGCTTAACAGCCTTTCTTAGGAAGTGGGAGGCAGAGACTAAGATACCAAACTCTCTCTGAAGTGTGTGCTAAATGATTCACAACAGTGTGAATGAATCCACTTCTGCAAGCATTCCTAACCTTTTAAATATGTAGTCTGCCAAACCTTTGTTGGGTTACATTCAACATAAAAAAAGCTCCTCTCTCCCTGGCACCTCTTTCTACACAACCCCCCAGCATGCAGGCATTCCTTTGTGTATTGGCTTCACTTTACTTGCCCTGGAGATAACCAATGTTTTGGAGAATGATCTAACATTAATTTTTCTTTATATTTAAATGTCTTGGGGTCTGCCTCTTATTTTTATCATCACTATTAATATTTGGGTTCATTTTAGTGGCCCCAAATATTTATTTTAAGAAAGTGCCAGAAATTAGAGAAATTGAGTTTGAGCTCATCTCTGTTGGTGTACAAATATGTGTGATGCTAAGAGGGATTACCTTGTCCCAAATGGAAGTGAATTATCTTTTTCTGAGGGAAAATAAGTCAACAACAAATTTATAGTTTACATTTAGCTAATCGTGTATTTAGGGCTTCCCTGGTGGCTTAGCAGTAAAGAATCCTCCTGCCAATACAGGAGACAGGGTTCAGCCCCTGGGTTGAGAAGATCCTCTGGAGAAGAGAATGGCAACCCATTCCATTATTCCTGCCTGGGAAAAGCCATGGCCAGAGGAGCCTGGCAGGCTACAGTCCATGGGGTCGCAAAAGAGTTGGACGTGACTTAGCGACTAAACAACAAAACCAAGCATTTAGGCAGGTTACTCCATTTTTAGATGAGTAAAGGATGAGAGTCCATTCTCAAAACTTATCTGAGATCCAAGTCTCATCTCCAGATGGTATGATTTAATGGACGTGTTAATTGCTCAGTCATGTTTGACTTGACCCCATGCACTGTAACCTGCCTGTCTCCTCTGTCTGTGGGATTTCCCAGGCAAGAATACTGGAGTGGATTGCCAATTCCTTCTCCAGGGGATCTTCCCAACCCAGGGATTGAGCCCACACCTCCTGTGTCTCTTGGACTGCAGGCGGATTCTTTACTGTTTGAGCCACCAGGGAATGTCTAGAGGGTTCCTGTCTATGTAAAGGCAGTTGGTGGCTGTATTTCAAGGACAGCAACATCAACACTGAGGAGTTGTCTTTTTTTCTGACTGGTGATGTTTTCCCCTCATATAGGAGTACCTTTCAAGATAGGCATTATGGTTTTAAATCAAGGAATTGGGTGATAACTTATATATAAGTTAGGAACAGTCAAGCCTACCATAATCCAGCTGTCTAGGCTAGAAAAAAGGTTTAGTAGAAGGGAGATTATAAACAACATACAAAAATGGTTCAAAGACTAGTGTTCACCAGAACTGATGGTTTCAAAGTCTGGTCTGCAGACACCTGCATCAGAATTACCTAGAGTACTTCCTAAACAGAGATTCCTGGCCTGTCCTCAGATCTACTGAATCCAAGATTCCTGGGGTGAGGCCCAGAAACTATATTCACCAGGCTCCCTGGATTAAACTATTTTCAAAGTTGAAAACACTGTTGTTGCATTTGCCCATTCTCTTTGCCATCTCTATTAATTTTTACAAATAATCATTCAATCCCATTGCACAAAAAGAATATTTGTTCTGAGGAAGGGAAGATGAGCTATTAGGCAGTTATCTTTATAGGGAAAGAGCAAGAAAGATTGAATATTAAATGCAAATTATTTTTTAAAAATTACTCATGAAAATGAAAGGATGTTCATTAGGAAAAAAAATTAAAGCCATATTAACTCATGAAGGTTTGTGGTTTGAGCCTGATACCTTCATATTCTCCCCAAGATCATCCCTCTCTCTCTCCCCCACCTTCTTCTGCATCAAACTATCGTGAAGTGTCTTAGAATTTGTGCTCTGAAAGTTACTGAAGAAAAGTTTTCTTTTTGTGGCAAGTACTCATCATATTAAGTAGCACCAGGGGGTTTTAGAGAGAAGACTCAGAGAATCTCACCTAGACATAAACAATGGAGAATATCAATGTGTTGTGTAAGAATACAAGACACCGTGGCATTAATGTTGGAGTGCAAGAGGAATCCGATTATATTTTTGAAAAGAAACCTGAAAGTTTGTTGGTTTCTCAATAATATAGTTTTCTTTTTTCTTTTTCATTTCACAACTTACACAGATGTAAATTAGAGTTGGTTTCTTGCAGTCAGCAGAGATATTTCCTATTGGATGAGAAATGGAAGTTAATGATTGTCTAAGCTGTGACACTCTGATGGGGTTTGGAAGGGAAAGTCTGAATTGCTCGTAGGTTACTATTCATATAATAAGAGAGTATTCTGTTTGTTTTTTTTTCTTTTCCCACATCCATGCCAGGTGAAGACTTCATTGTATCTCCCATGCATTCTGCTGTGGTCAAATTATAAACTACCCCCATCAATGCCATACAGATTTTATTCTTTGAACAATCAAGGCCAAGAAGCCCAGAAATCGCATATAGGTGGCCTCCATGTGTGTCCTGCTTACTTTTCCTGTGCACTGATTGTTTTATGGGTGAGACTGGGTGAAGTTGCTGTCACTTGTCTGTTAGCAGCATGAGTCATCCTTCCGTTAAGAGAGAGGAAGACAGTGGCAGCTTGAAATCTTGGGTCAGATTTCCTAGCAGCAGAGTCCAAGACCAGGAAGCACTTAAGAGGAGACAGGAGTGAGGAAGCGGCACAGGGCATGTGGCTTCAGCTAGAGGGTAGCTTCAACTTACCCCACAAAGTTGATGTCCCTCACTTCAACAGAGCTGGCTTTTCCCCATGTCAGGTAGTCCTTGTATGGGTTGGAAGGGAGGAGGTTTGAACCTCTCTGGTAAAGTGGATCCTGAAGGCTGAGGACAGTTCTGCAGAAAAGAGGGCAGCTGAGGATCTTGAGCAGCTAATACTCCCAGCAGTTGGGGGAGGGCTGCCTCCCGGGGACAGGGGTCTGGGTGGAGTAACAACAGCATCCATCTTTTGCTTTTTGTATCTTACCTTTCAAATTCCTGCTTTACTCTGTGTTCACTGTGCTAGCATTCTCTTCAGAAACCATCTAAGACTCCTCACTGCCCAGAGAACACACTCCCAATTTTCTATTGTTCCCATCTTTTTTATTTCCAATCTTTGTCTCATGGCTCTTGCTACTCTTCCTGGAAAAACAATCCATCTTGTCCTGTACATGTTTCATGAATCCTTCTTTTCCTCTCTACCTGATATACTTCCTTGCTCATCTCATCTCCAATGCTTTCTTACTTATACCTAGAATTTAGAGTCAGCAGAACTGTAGAGTCCCCATTCGAATACATTTTTCTTTGGGTGAGTTATTTCACATCTTTGACTCTTCACCTCTACATGCGGCTTTTTGGTTCATAAATTGAAGTGTGATTTTGCATTTTAAAGCTTTATACTGCGTGCATGCTCAGTTGTTCAGTTGTGTCCAACTCTTTGAAATGCCATGGGCTGTAACCCGCCAGGCTCCTCTGTCCATTTTCCAGGCAAGAATACTGGAGTAGGTTGCCATTTCCTTTACCAGAGGGTCTTTCAACCCAGGATCAAACCCACATCTCCTGAATTTGTGGGCAGATTCTTTACCACTGTGCCACCTGGGAAGCCCCTCTTGCCCACTTGCCCATAGTACCCACTTAATAAAGGAATCTACCCATAAAGACTACTGTGCTCCCTCTGTCTTACAAACTTTCTTGTATTTATTGTGTCAACTGTTTGGTATTTATCACAACTACACTTGAATTATGATGCAATGTGACCTTTGACACACCATCTTCTTTACTAGCCTGTAAGCTTTCCAAAGGCAGGTACCATTGCTTGACCATCCTCTACAATGGCTGACACAGGGAGTTCCCTGGAGGTTTGTAAATTAACATGCTTGATAATGACAGCTTGTATCTGGACCACAAAAGTGTAGAAAGCAAGAGAGTTTTAAGCCTGTATGATTACAGTTGAAAAATCCAAGTAAGTTTAGGTCTATAGTTCAAACAAAAACTTAGAAGCTGATTGTGATATATAATGAATAGTGATGAAAAGCTCACCAGAAAATGGAACTTTTTATGGATGCAAGGGACCTATAATCCAACTGTGTGTTAAAAATGAATGGTTCTAATAACTGATATATTAGGCAAGAAGTCCCAAATAGGTAGTCTCCCAAATACTTGCTCTGTTCACATTTATCAAATTACAGCCAAATAAAATGTGCTTTTAAAAACATTTTCAATTTCCTTAGAATCTTTCTTTGAGTTAGTATTGTATACCCTTCTTTCAAAACTGGAATATTTAGTTATCTGATTGAAACTATATGCCAAGATGATTAGAATCAGTAGGCTAATTATAAAAGGCAGCGGTATTAGGAATTATTATTTATTCTGTTCCTGGTGGCTAGAGTTTATTGTTTTTTAAGTGTATTCCATCATGCCCTAAGGATTTTTATAGACAACACTTTTTAGCAAGCCTGACTTTCATGATCTCACTCCATGCACAGGGCTTATACAAGTGGCTATTGAATACCAGCCAAAATGATCCACTTTTTATCACAAGATGGAAAACTTCATTCAATATGGTTCTATCTTGAAATATCTGTTTTCTGCTACTGGTAAAATACCAGTGACATATGAGGTAGTAAGCATTCACTGAACACTTTAAGATAAGTAGTTCAGACTTTAAGAATCTGAAACTTGGGATGGTGCTGAAAAAAATACAAGTGGACCATATCACAGTAAACTAAACGTACTCATTTTTCTCCTTTGCCTCACACCATAACTCTAAATACAGAGATGGAGAAAAAGAAATTGTGAGCCCTAGAGGAATGTCTAATTAGCCTGACTATTCCTACTGTAGTTGACAATTTATCTCCTTTTAAAACAATCCATGGTTTATGTGTGTTTCTCAGCTGAAACTTGGAGATGAGAAAAGATAGAATATTTGGAATGTCATACACAAGAAAGCATTTCTGTCAAACACATTATTGAAGCTGGAAAAAAAATGAAATTGAAACAAAGAACACCTGCTACTTTAACTCATTTAAAAAAAACATAATACTCTTTACTTGCTGACTGGAAATATTGTACTTTCAGAGAAGAGAAAGTGCTAATCTAAATGGGAAAAAATATGATTCACTATGCAATGAAATGAAATACAAAATATTTTATATTGAGTATTTCAGTTTGTGGAAGATTAGATAGTTTGTATAAAAATGGTTTTATTCATCAGGTGGTGAATATTTCTCACAAATTGCAGTAAAGAGAATAAAATCAGCTTGTCACTAAAGATTTTTTTTTATTGACATCTTTAGCTTGTCTTCATGCCAGTAATTAAATTGCTAATTATGTGTTTCTGTTACTGTGGTCATGCTTTTATTGCATAATTGCTTCAAGTTTTGCTCAAATCACTAACAATATTTATTTAACCTTTTTGTGCGTTAGATAAATTTTAATATATAAAAGCTTTGGAACGAGTTCATTGACTCTGTTTTGATTAGCAAAATCAAAGGAATTCTAACCTTTCTTATAGTTACATGGGTTGGGTCACATTTTCAATGAGTTGCTGATAATTATTAATTCAAGCAGTAGCAATCACTGAAAGACCAACTGAAATAGAAGAGGAAAAAATACAAAGAAAACTTTTCAAAAACCCAGTGTCCATTCCAGAGAAATAAAATGATCTTTCTTACAGTAATCAGAAATATAAAATTAATAATTTGATCCTTCATATGTGCCTGGAGTTTTACAACAAATATTTGATTAAATTGTGGCTAATTCAGTTACTGAACTTCCCCTGTCCTTTTGAATGTAGGCATCATTTTTGTCAGTGTTTCAATGTATTCATAATTTTTCCCATTTGTTTATTTTATGCAAACCATAAGAGACATTTTTCTCAGTGAAGATTGCCTCTTTATTTTATTTTGAAATATTTGTATATTTATTTCATTAAATGAGATAATGCTTTTTCTTATTAACATAATTTCCACTACATTAAACATATTTCTCCACAGACAGAAGAGAGGAATCAAATTAAATGACAGCTAAATCACTTGCAGCAATTTCAACTGTTAAAAGAAATAAGTATCTCTGTTTTCTTTGTGATCACAAGATGTGCTGTAAAGGGAAATGAAATACTAAAGAAAGAAGGGAAAACATAAAGAAATAATGACTGACTTATTGCAGTAATACCACTGAGAGAAGAAAAATTCACTACAAATAAAAGGAAAAATAATATAGTGGATTTGAAAGTTACCAAAATTCATTTCTTATTGATGAGTTCAGTGGAAGCCTAATACTAAGTAAACTGATGAAAAAAAATCAATGCAATAAACTATGAATGATGAAAGTTGAAATAAATACTTTGCGTATAGAGGACCATTATTCTAAATGTCTTTAATTTTTTAATAATTCATATCCTTATGTTTATAAAAAAGGAGGAGTTACTGCTTGGTGGACTCAAAAGCCATGTAAAAAGCATCTACCAGAATCTCATATTTAGTAATAAGTCCAGATGATATTGGTGACCTTATGGTTTTTAGTCTCATGTCCTGACTTTGACAGAAGTGCATTAGGAGTGGTGAACCTGACTTTTAAAAAATGGTGCTGATAAACGATGCTGGTGCGTTTATGCAGCATACTTTCTCCATCAGGGATAAACTGCTTTCCAAAAAGACAATTTTGGGGATACTTAGTTCACAAACATACTGTACAGTATGCTTGTGAATATGTTGGGAAACAGCAATGACACTTTGAAAAAATTCATTCTTGCCCCTCACATAACCATATGCGTGCATATGTGTGTCTTGTCTTTATGTATGTGACTTTATACTGGCCAATTTGTTAATGTGTCCAAATCAGAGCATACAGGTTACCTGGATCTGTGTATTTGCAAGTGAGATTATCCATTTGTTTTCTCACGTTTCATACATCATTAAAAAAAAAATAGTTAATTTGATGAATTCAATCAGAAGGCAGTCAATTCAGTATGGGGGAGAAAAATCACTGGAGCCACTTCTCCTGAACTGATTTGGACTGAATTCGCCTTCTCATACAGTTGATCTTAAAGCCTTCTCAGACTCCTCTCTGTCCTCGTTGTCGTGTCCCCCAGTCAGTTTGCACCCTGATCCCTCCCCTCTCTCTCTTCCCTTTTGGGCCTCCCCTCTGTCTTCCTTCTGCCTTTCCCTTTTCTTCTTCCCTCAGACATGGAGAAAAGCTTCTCCACCTGCCCCCTGTCCTCTGTCCCCGCCCACCACACATAAAGCTTCCCCTGTCCCACTGGTGGAGGGGGAAAGATACAAATTCTAAGGCTAG
Source organism: Bos javanicus (assembly GCF_032452875.1). NCBI lineage: Eukaryota > Metazoa > Chordata > Mammalia > Artiodactyla > Bovidae > Bos > Bos javanicus. The sequence continues at coordinate 41,215,865 of NC_083878.1, forward strand.
TTTTTCTGTTTTTGATTTACAGAGACTTGGAACTATTGCTTTGCTGGAAACATCTGACTGCTGGTCTAGAACATGACTCCAGGTAATTGTGATTTTTCAACTCCTAGAGACCTCTTCTTCCCAAAGGTTCTCAGGTCTCTCTGCTCAGTATACACTTTCTGACCATCCCTGGGATTGTTTTCTTCTCAGCCCTGCATCCTTGTGAGGGTGTAGCATCTTTATGCTAATCAGAAGCTGGTGCTCAGTCTCTATAGCTGTGACTGTGTTTGTGAGGCCGGATCTATATACACACATGCATATATACACACCAACAAATTAAAATTGGATCTGCAAAACACCCTTGTCCTCAGAGTCATATCAAGCAGTGTGGAGCTGCAGAGCCAGCGGTCTTCTAAGGGATAGGGGAGGGCTGGCATAGGGATGGGGCTCTGTGGATGTTCAGGAATCCTTTTGTGTGCCTACTTTGGAAATACTTCTTCTTATCTTTCATTTAGAATGCAGGGGAAGAGGCAAAAGTGCAGGCCACATGCACGAGATTTTGAATTATGCATTAAGCTGATAATGCCCCAGAATGCAAGCTTATGTCAATAAATAGCTAGGCTGGTGGGAGGAAGGAGGTCACTTCACCTGTGCTGAGGGTACCACATAGGGAGAGCTCTACAGGAGGCCTGGGCAAAGGGTGAAAGGAAGTTCATGTGCTTTTAGCTTGCTCCGATGAAGAAGCAAGAAGAGTAAGTTAATATTGAAATTATTGTTTAATGCTTATTTACTTTTAAATTGGGTTAGCCAGGATAACAAGACTGTTTCCAGCGTGGGCCCTATGTGGGCATGTATGCATTTGTGGCAGGGTTAGCCCTTCTGTAGACTCTTACGTAAGAGATTCTGTCCAGGGGAGAAATTCATTTGGATGCTTTAATGGGACCTATAAACTCTTTAAAAAGGCAAGATTTTTCGAGACGAAATTTGGCAAAATGCATAATAAAACATTCAGGGTTTTGTTTCAGCGGATATCCCTTCCTGATTAATATGTAGCCAAAAAGCAAAAGTTAGGCTAGTGGAAGAAGCAGAAGGATTAAAAGAACGCTATAAATTAGTCTCTGACCCGTGATGCAGCACTTCCCAATGCTGATGGAGATGAATTCATTCATCTTTGCCTTGCTTCTTGTGCTTTAGTAAAATGCGTCCACAGATATGACCATTTTCTAGTATGAGAAATTAGTACACGTGGTGCATGTACACAGACACACACCGAGTTTTTAAAAAATATTTAGCTTTATCTCCCAAGTGTCTGGGAGCAGGGACCTTAGGATATGAACAACTGAACCTTTGCCTTTTTCCTCACCAAAAAAGAGAGAAGAAATTACATGTGAATTTCATCATTTTCCTACTTTTAAACAGTAATTTGCAGCCCCGGGTTCTGCTGATCAGAAGCTGGTGCTCAGTCTCTGTAGCTGTGAATGCGTTTGTGAGGCTGGTTCTATATGCACACATTCATATATACACACACCAACAAATTAAAAACGGATCTGGGAAAACACCCTTCTCCTCAGAGAGTCATATCAAGCAGTGTTTAAATTAAATAATTTGCAGAGTGTGGGGAATAAAGCTTTTGTAGCAGTATCTGGAGATTGTCTTCCCTTGGGAAATTCTTGCCATTTAGTCCAATCTGGTGCATGCCAATGAGACGCACAGGCTGCATACACACAGTGGTAGACAGATTTTATTTTCCATCTAAATTATATTCATTTCTTTGGGTTATCTGCTATTTTGTGTTCCTGTTGAAAAATTAAAAAAAAAAAAAAAGGGGGAGGCAAACCTCTTGTGAAAGGTTGAGGTCATTAAGATCCGAACAAAAACGAGGAAAGGTTATTAGTGAGCAGCAGTGAGGGGAGGCTGACTTCTCCTGGAGTAAAGCCAGTTTTCCCACAGCTCCTAGGGGAACATGGCTGTGATCCAGAGGAGAACGTTCCAGCACAGGTCAGTGTTTGATTTTGCTCCCAGCACCATTGACTGATGGCAAAAGAGGAGACATTGCTGTGATGAGGTAATGTGAGTGGGGAAACCACAAGTAGAAGAAATGAGTTGATTTCTTGTTACTTATCCTGTTCAACCAATATGTAATCTGAACTGGATGCTAAGGAGAAGTTCACCATTTAGAACCTCATACTGTGTCTCTAGTTAACTCATTTCTCTATGGTCAGATATTTCTAGCCTAATCAGCACACCTATCCAACCTATGGAGAAGTAAATTAAAGGATGATGAAGGAAATCTTAACAGAAGGGGAGAGAGAGAGAGAGGCAGAAAGGGAGAAAAATATCTGCCTATCTATGTATTTATTTCTGGGAAATGAAAAAATCCTGGTTATGAAAAGTAGGGTATTTTCAAGTGAAAATAGTTATTTTCACCAGGCTTAAGATTGTTTTTGTATCCTTCAGATTTCCACTTTACTCCTTTAAATTCTTGCAACTTATTAGTAGCCTCTGTAGAAGCCATGAGTTAAATTCCCAGTGAATCCTACATTCTGGTACACTCTTTCACAAAAATACTGGTGTTAGTCTGCTAGGGCTGCCGTAACAAAATACCACACAAACTGGGTGGCTTCAGCAGTGAAGGTTTTTTTTCTCACCAGCTTTGGAGGCTGGAGATCTGAGATCAAGGAGTCGGCAGACTGGCTTTCTTCTGAGGCCTCCCTCCTTGGCTTGCAGACGGCCGTCTTCTCCCTGGGTCCTCACGTGATTGTCCCTCTGATCGTGCATGTGTGTGTTATCTTTTTGTGTCTAAATTTCGTTTTCTTCAAAGGACACCAGACATACTGGATTAGTACCCAGTCCTGTCCAGCTCTGGACGACAGGATGACTCTTGACATGGACTATATCCTGTCAGTCTCCTCTGTCCTTGGCTTTACCAGGCAAGAATACTGGAGTGGGTTGTCATTTCCTACTCCAAGGGATTTTCCTGACCCAGGGACCGAACATATGTCTCCTGCATCTACTGCATTGGCAGGCAGATTCTTTACCACTGCGCTACCTGGGCTTCCTGTATTGGATCAGCGCCCACCTTAAAGTATTCATTTTAACTTAATCACTCTTTTAAAGACCTTATTTCCAAATATGAATATATTCTGAAACTATAGGACTTAGACATATGAATTTGGGAGCACTCAGTTCAGTGTATGATAACTAGACTCCCAGAACATTTGATATTTAAATGATCATTTTTTTCATTTATTTCTGTGAGCTTATTTACAGATTAGTTTCCCCAACCTTCATTGTCTTATGCATTTTTATTATAACTGATTGAAAGTAATTTATTACAACTAACATAAGGGGTTGTATTTTGTTGTTTTAAGAAGTGAGGGCTGGAGAGAGAGAAAACCTTATTTAAGAAAACAAATCTTGCTTGAGTTTTTTAAAAAGGGAAGTCCTCTCTTTTCCATGCTAGAACAGCAGCAGGGCAGACCTGGAGGTTAATAGGGCAGGTTTTTGAGTCTGCTCCACTATGTACTAACTGTGACCTTCAGCCTAGTACTTAGCCACCCTGTGCCTCCCACTGATTTCTGCTATGTATGTTGTGGATAATAAATAGAACTGTCTCAAAGGATGGGAGGATAACTGAGATAATGCATGTAAAGTGTTTAGCATGTTGCCTGTCTCAGGGTAACTATTGTTATGAACTGAATATTTTTGTCTTTCCCAAATTCATATGTTGAGGCCCTAACCCCCAATATGATGGTGTTAAGAGGTGGGGCCTTTGGGAGGTGGTTAAGTTTAGATTAGATCATAAGAGTTGGACCTTTATGATAGGATTAGTGCCCTTAAGAGAAGAGAGAGAGATTTCTCTCTCAAGGAGCGTCATGGAGGAAAGGCCGTATGAAGACATAAGCTAGAAAGTGGCTCTTTACAATCCAGGAATTGGGTCCTCACTAGACACTGAATCTGCCTGGATTTTGATCTCCGACTTCTAGCCTCCAGAACTATGAGAAATAAATTTCTGTTTATTAATCCACCAAGTCTATATTTAGTTCCCCTAAGAGACTAAAACAGTGTTCAGTAAATATTTATCTAGTAAAGAATCTGCCTGCAATGCAAGATACCTGGCTTCGATCCCTGGGTTGCGAAGATCCCCTGGAGAAGGAAATGGCTACCCATTCCAGTATTCTGGCCTGGAGAATTCCATGGACTGTATAGTCCATGTGGTTGCAAAGAGTTGGACATGACTAAGCAATTTTCATTAATAATCTTATTTATATATAAATATTTAATATTATATATCTGATAATCATAATAACCACAGATACTTATAAAATGCTACACTGAACACTGTTACTGGACAAATTTAATACCTTTCTTGAATCTTCTCTGATTATAGACTTTGATCCTGCTTTTAGAGGTGGAGCTAGGAGCAATTCTTTGTAACAGTTTTTAAGTGGACTTTGATAGAGAGTTGGACTCAAAAAGTGTGGATAAAGCATGAGCAGGCTTTAATGTCACCTTTTGTCCTCCGAAAGATCCTTGGCAGAAAAGGAGAGTAATGAATCAGAAGGACAATGGAAAAAGGGGACTGGCGTCTTCCAACAGCATGAGGCTTCTCAGGAACCTGGCCTTTTTTCCCCTGGAGATCCTCTGCTTGTGCAACATAAGTGACACAGACCAGGGGTATGTCCTCTGGTCTCTCCGAGGGACAAGCCACCAAGCCCTCCATCTGTCTATTGGAGATAGTGGCTCAGCCTCCCTGTGCAAGAGTTCTAGACACATCAAGGGCCACTAGATATTCATGACTGGGCTGTGTGACAGACGTCACCCACAAGTCTTTTATAAATACATAGTTACGTGCCAGACATGGTCTTTGATTCTGCAAAGTATGGCCAACAGCACTCGAAATTCTATACTGTAATCCATGTGCATCAGCCAGCACTTGGCTCTTACAGCCCTTAGGACTCGACTACTTTAGAAATTGCATGATGACCAACAAAATCAAAGTACCTATCATTTTCAAATTGGCATTTCCTTAAGAAACTCTTGGCTCCATGAAGGAAATTGTCCTATGAAAACATTCATCAAGACACAGCCCTTAGTTTTGAGGGAAATTTGGGAAGTAGAAAGACACTTTTAATTGAATACAAAAACCAGGTGTTTGAGCTATGTTAAAGTAATAATGCTAATGAAACAAATAGCTGATGTTGATTGAGCATTTTCTCTGTGGGCGACACCATGCTAGGCTCATTTAATTTTCCCACAATCCTTAAGATGTTTTATTATCTCAAGTTTACAGATAAATAATGCAGTGAAAAGGATTTCCAGGATGCAAACCATGACTCCATTGCCATCTATGGCAGTGGTTGCTGTATTTGGATGATATGAAGAATCATGGGGGAGTTTTCTTTTTTTAAATAAAAGACTATTTTCAGATTGTACATAAAAATAAATTCCAGAGATATTCAAAATCTAAACTTTAGAAATCATAAAAATATGAGATTTTTTTAAATACTTATCAGTTGGGAAAGAATATTCTAAGGAATAAAAAAGCCTCTGTGTATTCACATTGTACAAAATTGAAAGTTAGCTTTTTAGAAAGTCATAAGAAAAAGATAAATCTCACAGTATAAAAATACATATAGGATATAAACAGGCAATTCTTAGAAGAAATGAGCATGGCTAATAAACATGTGAAATGAAGCTGAGAATGAAAATTAAAAGTGAGATATCATTTTAAATGCAATATATTGGTAAAATATTAAGCTATGAAAAATATTTAGCATCAGTGAGTTGTGGAGAAATGGGCCCTCTTGTAATTTCTGTGGATGAGAGTAGAAAATGATATAGTTTTTTGGAAGGATAAATTTTCAGGTTTAATAAGTTCACATACCTTTGATACAGAAATTCCAGTTCTAATCTATAGTGTAAAACAACTTCATGTAAATGAAAATACACATACATATATATGTATATGTGCTTAGTCACTCAGTTGTGCCTGACTCTTTGCGACCCCATGGACTGTAGCCCGCCAGGCTCCTCTGTCCATGGGTATTCTCCAGGAAAGAATACTGGAGTGGGATGCCATGCCCTCTTACAGGGGATCTTCTCAGCCTAGGGATCAAACCCAGGTCTCCTGCAGTGCAGGTGGATTCTTTACCATTTTGGTAAAACTAATAAGTTAGGAACAATAGTAAAAGTACAGTAAAGGCTAAAAATAATTATGATAATTTATATTATGAAATACTATATAGCTATTACAAACAATAAGAAAAATAGATTTGGATAAATCTAGATATAAATCAGAATTACATAAAATGAAAGTCAATTCACAGAACAATATGTATAGTCTGATTTTGATCATGTAAAATACAGACACAAATCAATTTGAAATGAATACATAAAGGATACGAGGCTCAAAAGAGTGACATAGGAAGATTCTGAACTCATTTCCTGCCATAGACACACTGAGTTTACAGCTACCTATGAAACAATTCCCTCTTAAAAAAACAAAACAAAAAAACCTTAAGGGCTGGCTGAGTGATGACTCCACATTGTGAAAATGACAAGAAAACCACATGAAAGGGTGCGAGAGGCCGGGACACAATCTCACTGTAAATGATGTGGTAAAGACTAAAATAAAGATTGTAAAGACACATCTGTGTTTAACAATAACTAACTCTGTGAGAACAGATACTGAAGGATAGCAGGAACATTCTTTCATATTTTTATTGCATTGATACATCATATACTGATTTTTAGCTATAAACATGTTTGTTAATTTATATTTTTGTAAAGTGACTCCCCTAAAGTTATTGAAAATATTATTGACTTGAAAAATTCTACATTCATAGATGAAAAGATAGACATGAAATAAAAGATGGGTCACAGAAATGGTGGGTTTACAGATGATAGGTTTTCTTTAAGCTTTTTCATACTTTATTTTCCATATATTCTGTAGTGAGTACATCATGCTCCACCCAAAGTGTATTGAATAAAAATCTCAAAGATTGGGACCCAGAGATGTGCACTTTACAAAGCTCCTGAGATAAACCTGGTAGTCAACTGCATTTGAGAATAACCCACAAAGGTTACATATCTCTAAACAATTTCAAGGCAACATGGACCTTAGAATTTAAATGTGCTCAGAAAGACTGATTTCACTTAGATTTTGCTTCCAGGTAAATTCTGGAGAACATAATTGTTTCCTTTACATTTCATGAATACTGATTCAGTTGCTTTTTTACTTCCAGATTCTCCATCTACTGTGCAGTGATGCTATTACTTTGGTGAGTTTTCCACACTTGCTGAATATCCTATACCTCATGCTGCTATTTATATTAACTACGTATGTTTGCTGCTCTAATTCTAAACTCAACACTTATGACTATGTATTTAATTGCTTACAGAATAACCAGTGGGGTGGTTTTAGAAAACCCATGACTCGTTCTCCACCTCTTTTCTCTTACCCCTTCTTATTTTCTTTTTTGTTTGAAATATGTCACTTTCTCAGGGTATTGAGCTCTTAGAAAAGAGACAAGATTACTTTTCATATATGAGCGCCCTCTTTTCCTGTATCTCTCATTGGAAAGGAAGAGCCAGATGTGTGTCTTTTTCAAAGAATGTTGAATTAATCTACATAACTTACAATCATGTCTGCCTGCCGTCATGTCTTTCTGACACGCCAGTGTGTACACCAAATGTTTGTCTACTTAGCAATGAGACACTTATTTTTGTATTCCCAGATCTATTGAAGTTTGCTTAAGGATGCAGTTTCGTCCTGTCTCAGCTATGGCATAGGATCAGTTTTCCCTTGTGTGCCCACTAGTTCCATTGCCTTTACCTTTGTATATTTCTTATCTTGGAGGTCAAATGATGACTGGACTGTTATATCCTCCAATGGCTACTACAGCAGTACTCTTTGGAGAAAAAGTAAAGTATAACTTTCTGGCTTGACTGTATCTATCTTGAGATCGTTTTTCACATTCCAAATTTCGGAAGCTCATGAAGCTGAAGTTCCTGACCTCTTGTTTACAACATGTACCCTGGCTAAGTTTCTCTTGCTACAAGAATAGCTACAAGCATGAGAATTATCATAAAGGGGGAGAAAGCACTTCAATAATTAGGATTCATCTACAACTTGAGCATTTTATTAATTACACATTGTAATCACATGGCTAGTCACAAAACCAATCGTGCAAGTCTGTATTTAGAGATTTGTAGACAGAAGACTTAACGTAAACATAGAAATGTTAAGCCTACTCAACTGTAACCTGCAAAGAAGATAACAAGAAGGATTCTGTTCTCTGTATGATTTGTGAACAATGCTAAGTAAATATTCATCATTAATATATAATAACTGTTGCTTTTGGCAGTTCACTTTTCATTTAATTTGATAATGTGTCCAGTAAATGAAGTGGTACAGGCTACAGTGTTTTACCAACACAATTGCATATTTTCAATCATTGTTAAATGAAGGCAGCTCAAGGCAAAGCTTTAACCCCCACTAGTTTTGTGTGTGATAAAAAGAGAAGGCGCTATCAATCTTTATTGTCTGTCTCGCTTACTGTAATTGCATTCAATAGTCCACTGATTCTGTTGTCTGTGCTAATGTCAGGAACAGAGGAGAGCCAGATGCTCAGACTTGATCATATGCATCCAGTGGCCACTTTGATAAGTTGGCAGCAAGTCTCTGGGTTTGATGATAAATTGTTAACGCTATAGATTATGAACAGCTGAACACTGCAAGTGTACATAGAGGAAACTTCTTACCTTGTTTTAAATCTGGCACCATGATGCTAGCTAAAGGGCATGTCATGTATTATTCAAATGCATCTTGCACTGGAAATGTGCCAATGACTCATTGTATCCCTATGAATAGTAAAAACAACAACAACAACAAAAATCCACAGTGATTTGAACATGACATTAATGGTCCCAGGATTATGAAAAGCATTTTGAAATGCTGTTTAATAGTTTTGATTATCTAATTCAACAAGAAGAAAGCTTCTGAGTTTTATTCATGTTTAATCCATATTAAATCATGCTCTTCCTGGTCATTTCTGTTATATTAGCCAATAATGAAGATGTTTTCTAAAAACAAACTGGTTTTTCATTAGTTAAAACCCATGGCAGTTTGCTTGTGAAGGGACCTAAATTGGAGCTGGGGGCAAGCAGTGTGTTGAAATTTTTGCCAAGATTCTGTTTCACAGAGATGCTGCTACCTCTGAGAAATGTGATATAGGCCATTTATACAGAATATATAATAGGTCTTGTTTCTCTTGAGCCCATATGACAGTTCTAAAAGTTCAGGTCATGGTTCTTAAGTCATTGGATACCTATTAAAGTTTTAAAAAGCTGAGATGACTGGGAACCATACGAAAGTATTATACTGGAGAATGCTGAGCTGTTGACCACATTTTAATGGAAACTTCTAAGTACAACCAGATGAAGAATATTTCTTTATCTTTGGAGGAGTTGCTCTTGAAGTCTCTGATCTTATATGGTTCATTTTCCCTAAAATAAACACATGTAAGAAATGCTGTTGGATTTAAGGATGGGGACCAAAAAGGTCTCCAGCTAATTGGTATGTTTCCTTTTACAAGACACTGGAAATTTTGTAATCTAAGGTGTCTTCCTTTTTGCTCCTGCTGCCAGGAAACTCAAAAACTCAATTATAGTCACCCTTTTAGCTGAGTTTTCAGCCATGATGATCTGTGACTATCTCCTTAATTCTTTTCTTGTTACTTTTACCTTGGTTTTCATGTCTGTCTCTAATAGCAGGAAGAGTATGGATAGAAGAGAAAAGAAAGGAGGAAACAAACTTTAATAAGAGGTTTAAAAGAGTCCAGAGGTATTTAACTGTGTCACCAGTATAAGGACCGAAGTTTCTAGGAATGACCAGTGTGGAATTATAGCTGATACTGGGAAAGTCACTTCTACCTGTCTTATGGTCGAAATTCCTCATCTTTAAAAAAAAAAAAAAGTGGGTATAATAAAAGTGTTTAACTCATAAGATCTGTGAGGGTTAAATTAATATAAAGTGAGCATTTAATTAACAGCAACTATTATGGTGATACTCTTTATGTGAACTCTAGAAGGTAAATATAGTCCTTTGCTGTTCAGTTACTAAGTCATGTCTGACTCTGCAACCCCATGGATTGCAGCATACCAGGCTTCCCTGCCCTTCACTATCTCCCAGAGTCCGCTCAAATTCATATAGACTGAATCAGTGATGCTATCTAATATAACCCAAATAGAGTTTATTTTTTATGGCATCTGAAATTGAGTTCAAGCCTTAATGTAATCTTCCCCATGATTTGGTATACTACATATTAAATCCTGCCTTAAGCAAGCTAATGTATGAGAATCTTGGTTTACTCATTTGATTAAGAAATGTACTCTTCATTCATAAAAGATGTTTATCTTTGTAAAATTATTTTAGTGTTCTTTGAGGTATCAGGCTTTTCTGTGAAAATAAGTTATTTAAATTTATACAAGTTTGCAAGAATATATTATTGGTCTAAAGTAAGATACTGTTCCCTTTAGCTCATCATTTGAGAAAGAGTTCCACCCACATGAACCCTCTCCTTCTTGTGTATCTCTAGAATTGTCACTCATCTGGCTCCAGTCACTGGGACTACTTCTGCCTGGGCTTCCTTCCTTTAGCTCTCCCCTGCTGAGTCCTATTTGTCAGCATGCCCAGGGGCATGGGCTTCCAGCTCCCTGCTTGCTCCATCTACACTCCCTTGTGGATTCGTCCAGTCCAGAGGCTCTAGAGACCATTCTAGATACTGATAGCTTCTGACTTCTCATCTCCATTGTGACTCCTTTCCTGGCCCTTCTGCTCACTTATCCAACTACCTATTTGACATCTTACCTTCCATGTAAGTTCAGTTCAGTTCAGTCACACTCACTTGTGTCCAACTCTTTGCAACCCCATGGATTGCAGCATGCCAGGCTTCCCTGTCCATCACCAGCTCCCAGAGCTTACTCAAACTCATGTCCATCAAGTCAGTGATGCCATCCAACCATCTCATCCTCTGTTGTCCCCATCTCCTCCCACCTTCAATCTTTCCCAGCATCAGGGTCTTTTCCAGTGAGTCTGTTCTTCATATCAGGTGGCCAAAGGACTGGAGTTTCAGCTTCAGCATCAGTTTTTCCAATGAATATTCAGGACTCATCTCCTTTAGGATGGACTGGTTGGATCTCCTTGCAGTCCAAGGGGCTCTCAAGAGTCTTCTCCAACACCGCAGTTCAAAAGCATCAATTCTTTGGTGCTCAATTTTATAGTCCCACTCTCACATCCAGATATGACTACTGTAAAAACCATAGCTTTGACTAGACGGACCTGTGTTGGCAAAGTAATGTCTCTGCTTTTCAATATGCTTTCTAGGTTGGTCACAACTTTTCTTCCAAAGGATCAAACGTCTTTTAATTTCATGGCTCGTTTAATTTCCATGTAAACAAGCATCCAAAACCTAGCTTGATTTCCACTCCCCGCCCCCGAAGCCATCTTATTCTCCAGACATTCCTATTTCAGTAAGTATCACCACCATGTGATATTGCTTAAGCCAAAACTTAGTTATCATCCTTGCTTCCTCTCTTTCTTCACCCATCACAGTCAACCAGGAAGTCCTGCTGGGTGTGTCTCTGGAACATACCTGATTCCTTCCCTACCTTAGCCTCTAAGCCTAAGTAAGCTGCCACCCCGACTTATCCCACTGCAGAAACCCTCTGGTCTCTCTGCTTCTTTTTTTTCTCCACTGATTGTCATTATCTGATTTCTTTATTCTTTATTTGCTGATTCTCTGTATTCCACTACTAACATGTAAACTTCATGAGAACATAAATATTTTTATCTCATTTATCCTTGAGCATTGTGTTCAGCATGGTGGTTCAGAATATAGGCTCTGGAATCAGATTCACTGGGTTTGGATCCTGCCACTGATGCCCACTGCTCTGGGACTTCACAATTGCTTCATCCTGTGTGGCTAGTTTTTCCAAGTGAAAATGGAGACTGTGTTAATGTCAACTCAGACTATGTTGTGGGGAATAAAGGATACCATATTTGTGAAATATTTATGACAGGCCTGGAACTCTATTTTCCTACTCAGAATAGTGCTTCTATACCGTTGATAGTTAATAAGTATATGAATAACATAGGAAAATATATACATTGATATTCTAATACTTAGTTGATTAATTTTGAATATTATCTCCTTTACTATTAATTTATGAAAAGATCTTATAATAATATTTGTGACCTCAGAAAGTATTTAAAATATTTGTAATGTTTAACCTAGTAACCTATGATTAACATTTATATAGTCATTTAAATTTCTAAAGTTGAAATATTAAATCTTGATACATTAGTCAATAATTTTGGGAAATAAGCTTACTCGTGATAAATGATGAAATTACTTGGCTGTTTTGAATATTAGAATTTTGAAGATTGATAACTACTTTCTCTTCATATGTGTTACTTGTTTGGGAAATTAGAAAATATAGTTGAACAAAATGAAAAAAAAAAATAGTTTATAATTCCTTATTTTTATATCTACTTGTACTTCCAGATTTCTCTGTATACTGTCCTTGTATTATGTTTGATGCTAGATGTTGGAAAATAATTAATCTGAGGAGTAATCTTAGGGGAATCACTTATATTGCTACTATTAACTGCATTGCTTTTTTGAAATTAATTTTATTGCTCTTTGCTGTATGTACATAGAACAATTAATTTTTAAATTATATTCTAAGACCTTGTTAAACTTACTTAGTAGCTGTATTATAGAATTTTCTATGTGTACAAATATGTTATCTAGATAAAGACCATTTTACCTAGTCATTCAATTTTATGGTTTTTATTTCTTTATCTTGTCTTATTACACTGTATATAATCTCAAGTAAGATGCACTAGTGAGATGAGTAACCTTTGTCTTTTGTTCCAGTCTTAGAAAGTATTCAGTACTTCTTATGAAATGTGATCCTAGTTGTGAGTTTTTAGCTATTCAGTTCATTCAGTTCAGTTCAGTCGCTCAGTCGTGTCTAACTACTTGCGACCCAATGAATCACAGCACGCCAGGCTTCCCTGTCCATCGCCAACTCCCGGAGTTCACTCAAACTCACGTCCATCAAGTTGGTGATGCCATCCAGCCATCTCATCCTCTGTCGTCCCCTTCTCCTCCTGCCCCCAATCCCTCCCAGCATCAGAGTCTTTTCCAATGAGTCAACTCTTTGCATGAGGTGGCCAAAGTACTGGAGTTTCAGCTTTAGTGTCATTCCTTCCAAAGAACACCCAGGACTGATCTTTAGAATAGACTGGTTGGATTTCCTTGCAGTCCAAGGGACTCTCAAGAGTCTTCTCCAACACCACAGTTCAAAAGCATCAATTTTTCAGCGCTCAGCTTTCTTCACAGTCCAACTCTCACATCCATACATGACCACTGGAAAAACCATAGCCTTGACTAGACAGACCTTTGTTGGCAAAGTAATGCCTCTGCTTTTTAATATGCTATCTAGATTGGTCATAGCTTTCCTTCCAAGGAGTAAGTGTCTTTTAATTTCATGGCTGCAGTCACCATCTGCAGTGATTTTGGAGCCCCAAAAATAAAATCTGACACTGTTTCCCCATCTGCTTCCCATGAAGTGATGGGACCAGTTGCTATGATCCTAGTTTTCTGAATGTTGAGCTTTAAGCCATCTTTTTCTTATTAGGTACATACAATTTGTCATGTCATGACTTCTTGATAAATTGATCTTTGGTTCATTATGTAGTGTTCCTTTTTATTTCTGGTAATACTTTTTGAATTGAAGTCTTAACTTACCTAGTATTGTTGTACCTACACCCTTTCTTCTGAAGCTTAGAGCTCTTTCTCCTCTTTCTGTCAGTGTGTGTTAAAAACGAAGGCCTTGTATTTCCAATAAAGAACTCCATGCTGACTTCCATATAACCCTTCCCAGGGTTGGGCATGAGCTTTCTGTTCTAGTTTTTAGGTTTTTCTCCAGATCTGGCACTGCATACTTAGTTAACTTTCTTGCTCAATTATGTATTAAAAGGATGTTCGGGGAATTCACTGGCAATCTAGTGGTTAGGACTCTGCACTTCCACAGCAGGGGGTATGGATTCAGTCCCTAGTCAGGCAGCTAAGATCCTACCTGCAGTGGCACAGCTGGAAAAAAAAAAAAAGGTTGTTTGTTGTGTTTCATACAGCATTTCCAGACATTTGTAGCAGAAAGAGCTTATCTTGTCTGCTGTATTGATGAAATTAGGAGGTTCACTGCACCTTTAATTGCACAATTACTTTTTTTAATATTTGAATTTAATTTTCAGTTCTTTAAAAATAAATGTAAAGAACAGTAAGAACTATAGCTGTTATTTATATATTGAGGTTTCTGATAATAAAGATTGTAATGGAAGCTCATGGTGTATTTTCATTATTTCGAAGTTCCAGGTATAATTTATTTTATATGACAAAATTAGACAAAAATGCTTGCATGTTAACCAGCATGTCTTGCCTCCTGCTTTTCACTAAGATCGTATTATCTCAGTATGATAACAATGGTTATATAGGGTTGGTCAGAAACTCTAGCTTTTGATGACATTTGAGACTAAGACACTTTCATTACACCAAATACTGATAAGAGTATTTCAGATATTCTTAATATTCATAGAGGTGAGAATTTAGCACAATCCCTTTCTCAACATTTCTCACATTTTCTCCATACTTTTCATTTAGTAATTCAGCACAATAATTTGTAATTTTTGCTTTTAATATTACTACCCTCTTATTTATACTGCATTTTGTTCTGCTGCCCTCTCCATACATTTTCATGCTAAAAATCCATATTTTATAAAACATAAACATATAACCACTGGGAAAACTGAAATAAAAGTAGTCTTTGATTATGTGAATATTTTGATCCTATAGCTTTCTGGGTCTAAGATGTGAGCAAGTTGTGCTTATTGCCAAAATTCACTTGGGAATGTGGATCTCCATCCTTCTATTCTAGACTTTAATAAGATTATATTTGGTAATTGTGCAGTGTGTCAGAGATGAAATTCTAATAGTCACAGCTATGAAGCACGGATAGGGAGTATTTGCATTTTATAAGATTTTGTTCTAGAACCAGAAGGCAAAATAATGTGTATCTTCCTGTAAAATGAGCCTTTATCTAAGCATTTGGATTTGAGAATCCCATAGACAGAGGAGCCTGGCAGGCTACAATCTGTAGAGTTGCACAGAGTTGGACACGACTGAAACAACTTAGCACAGCACAGTGCAGCAATTTGTTTAGTACTAAAGTATAATTAGAAGTATAATTTGCTAATCCTGTTTATCAACTATAGATATAGTTGTAGAGACATAAGCTTTCTACTCTGGAAAGGTCATGAAGGCTAGCTCCTTGTTTGAAAGTTAAATCTCCTCTACAGTACTCCTGCCAAATACTCGTCAAGTCTGGAATTCAGCTCTTGTTCTGTAGCTATATAACCAGTGAGGTAAGGTATCCTGACTCATGGAGACCAACTGCACCTCCTGAGATAATAAATAACCTTCTCTCCATGTGGTGCATTCTTGTGTCTCACTTTCTCTGAATCTTCATGCTCTTGACTCTGAGTTGCTATCCCATGCAGCCCAGGACAATCGAAACCAAACCCCAGTGCTTCTTCCGTTTTCACGCACACAAAAAACATCCATCGCTTTTAAGCATTTCATCATTTTATGCATGTACATATATGTGTTATCATGGAGGATAAGTCACATCATGTAGTCTTTAGGGTCTGTTGACAATTTCTTTTCTACTCTTTAATTCTCTCCCCATTCACTTGAGGTAAAGGCAGAATTCATTAAGAAAACTTGTGTTCACATTCACTGTCATTCTTGTCTCCGATTCTGTTTTAGTTTATTGAAGAGTTACTTTCAACAAAGACCATACTCATCCTGAACAGAATTCTGGTGAATAGTTTTGTCTCTCATCACAGGTAATGCTGCTAAGTCACTTCAGTTGTGTCCGACTCTGTGCGACCCCATAGACAGCAGCCCAGCAGGCTTCCCCATCCCTGGGAATCTCCAGGCAAGAACACTGGAGTGGGTTGCCATTTCTTTCTCCAATGCATGAAAGTGAAAAGTGAAAGTGAAGTCACTCAGTTGTGTCTGACTCTTAGCGACCCCATGGACTGCAGCCTACCAGGCTCCTCCGTCCATGGGATTTTCCAGGCAAGAGTACTGGAGTGGGGTGCCACTGCCTTCTCCGTCACAGGTAATAATTATCTTTAAAATGGTATTGAATGTCTATGTGAAAGTTTTAGTTGCTCAGTTGTGTCTGACTCTTTGCGACCATGGACTGTAGACCACCAGGCTTCTCTGTCCATGGAATTCTCCCACTGGAGTGGGTAGCCATTTCCTTCTCCAGGAGATCTTCCCAACCCAGGAATCAAACCCAGGTCTTCCACAATGGGGGCGGATTCTTTACCATCTGAGCAACTAAGTTGCCTGACGGTATGAATTCTTTAAAAATTGTGGTAAGAATTGATAAATGTGTTTAATAATAAAAATTCTGGGAATGTGGATTGAGGTCCAGGATGGGGGTTTACATAGGGATAATCATAGCAGGGATACCAGCAAGTAAATGAAAATAATTTGTTTGCAGGTTAGGTTGTAATGAACTATTGTGAAGTGAATACTTTTGTGTTATACTCAAGTAAGTAGAGAATCAGTAGCTAAAACATATTGCCAGATACCTGGTCATTAATTCCTTAATTAATGGATGCATTAGACTAATCTGTAATGAGCACATTCACCTAGATAGGAAGTACTCAAAGTACTTTTAGACATTAAGTGCGTGACTACTACAAGTAAACACTGCACTGCCCAGCATGACTGCTCATGTGGTTTTAAAAGTGCTTAGGAAACAGATGAGCTTCTAAAATTGACATATTTCCCTCTACAAATTATTCTAACACAGAAAGAACAAACAGTAATGTCTTACTTAAAGTGTAAATTAGATTGATGTCTAAATTACTTTAAATATACTCTACTAGTGTGTGAGATGAGTGCAATTATGCGGTAATTTGAGCATTCTTTGACATTGCCTTTCTTTGGGATTGGAATGAAAACTGACCTTTTCCAGTCCTGTGGCCACTGCTGAGTTTTCCAAATTTGCTGGCATATTGAGTGCAGCACTTTCACAGCATCATCTTCCAGGATTTGAAATAGCTCCACTGGACTATCTTTGTTCGTAGTGATGCTTTCTAAGGCCCACTTGACTTCACATTTGAGGATGCCGACTCTAGGTGAGTGATCAGACCATCATGATTATTTGGGTCGTGAAGATCTTCTTTGTATAGTTCTTTGTATTCTTGCCACCTCTTCTTAATATCTTCTGCTTCTGTTAGGTCCATACCATTTCTTTATTGTGCCCGTTACTATTGTCCTTTATCGTGTCCATCTTTGCATGAAATGTTCCCTTGGTATCTCTAATTATCTTGACGAGATCTCTAGTCTTTCCCATTCTATTGTTTTCCTCTATTTCTTTGCATTGATCACCGAGGAAGGCTTTCTTATCTCTCCTTGCTATTCTTTGGAACTCTGCATTCAAATGGGTATATCTTTCTTTTTCTCCTTTGCTTTTCACTTCCCTTCTTTTCACAGCTATTTGTAAGACCTCCTCAGACAGCCATTTTGCTTTTTTGCATTTCTTTTTCTTGGGGATGGTCTTGATTCCTGTCTCTTGTACATCATCATGAACCTCCAGCCATAGTTCATCACACACTCTGTCTGTCAGATCTAGTCCCTTAAACCTATTTCTCACTTCCACTGTGTAGTCATAAGGTGCACAATTGCACTCATCTCACACGCTAGTAAAGTAATGCTCAAAATTCTCCAAGCCAGGCTTCAGCAATACGTGAACTGTGAACTTCCAGATGTTCAAGTTGGTTTTAGAAAAGGCAGAGGAACCAGAGATCAAATTGCCAACATCCACTAGATCATGGAAAAAGCAAGAGAGGTCCAGAGAAAACATCTATTTCTGCTTTATTGACTATGCCAAAGGCTTTGTCTGTGTGGATCACAATAAACTGTGGACAACTCTGAAAAAGATGGGAATACCAGACCACCTGACCTGACTCTTGAGAAACCTGTATGCAGGTCAGGAAGCAACAGTTAGAATTGGACATGGCACAACAGACTAGTTCCAAATAGGAAAAGGGGTACGCCAAGACTGTATTGTCACCCTGCTAATTTAACTTATATACAGAGTACATCATGAGAAACGCTGGGATGGAAGAAGCACAAGCTGGAATCAAGATTGCCGGGAAAAATATGAATAACTTCAGATATGCAGATGACATCACCCTTATGGCAGAAAGTGAAGAGGAGCTAAAGAGCCTCTTGATGAAAGTGAAAGTGGAGAGTGAAAAAGTTGGCTTGAAGCTCAATATTCAGAAAACGAAGATCATGGCATCTGGTCCCATCACTTCATGAGAAATAGATGGGGAAACAGTGCCTGACTTTATTTTTGGGGGCTCCAAAATCACTGCAGATGGTGATTGCAGCCATGAAATTAAAAGACGCTTACTCCTTGGAAGGAAAGTTATGACCAACCTAGACAGCATATTACAAAGCAGAGACGTTGCTTTGTCAACAAAGGTCCATCTAGTCAAGGATATGGTTTTTCCAGTGGTCATGTATGGATGTGAGAGTTGTACTATAAAGAAAGCTGAGCGCTGAAGAATTGATGCTTTTGAACTGTGGTGTTGGAGAAGACTCTTGAGAGTCTCTTGGACTGCAAGGAGATCCAACCATTCCATCCTAAAGGAGATGAGTCCTGGGTGTTCCTTGGTAGGACTGATTTTGAAGCTGAAACTCCGATACTTTGGCCACCTGATGCGAAGAGCTGACTCATTTGAAAAGATCCTGATGCTGGGAAAGATTGAAGGCAGGAGGAGAAGGGGATGACAGAGGATGAGATGGTCTGATGGCATCACCAACTCAATGGACATGGGTTTGGGTGGACTCTGGGAGTTGGTAATGGACAGGGGGGCCTGGCCTGCTGGGGTTCATGGGGTCGCAAAGAGTTGGACATGACTGAGCGACTGAACTGAATGGATAAATACACTATTAAATCTTACTACCACAATTAGTATTTTTATTCAGAGTTGTGCAGAATTTTTAGAACTTCTACATTTGAAAAGAAAAGAAACGTTTGTGTTTCTTTAATCTCTTGAAAATGCTTTTCTTTCACCTACCTGTGCATCCGTTTTCTTCATCCTTTCTTTTGACTTTTGAATGTTGTGGATAAAAATATCTTTAGATCTTACTTAAAAGTACAATGCCTACTAGTTAATAGCAAGAATAACTGGGAGCAAACTCACCCCAGTGATTCTTAAGACTCAATGTCTACACGAATTGTGTGGTTATTTTACCTGGATAGGTTTTCCTTAGTTCTTTTCATAGGTAGTATATTTTTCTGGAGCCACATTCTCTCCAAATACTGGCAAACAAACAAATGAAAAATAAACAAAAGAAATGAACAAAAAACAGATAAATCTAGAGCTATGCCATGCCTGCAAAAACTAAATTTTCATAGTGAAATAGGTGATGTATTAAAAAATGGGAGTTAATAAGAAAGCTATACATTTATTAGAGAAAAGAAATACTGGGAAGGGTGAACTTTTGGTGCTGCAAAAATGAGTGAAATATCTCTAGCTCTATTTATCCTTAAGTGTCTGATAGTGGCAGCAGTGGTGGTTGGGGTTTTAGAGAATTTTTGCATCATTAGGATGTTGTAAACGACTTGCCATAGCATGTTGCACAGGGACAGGAACCTAATAAACATTTTATATGTTCACATATGTATCCCTGTCCATATTTTTGATTGAAAACAATCCTACTGTAAAATACTAGTCTACTCTGTTCAATCAGTATGAATATATATATAGTCATGAGAATTATTTAATTTGTTTGATAATCTCATGTTTTGTTTATGCTGGAAAATCATTAAATAAGAGACAGAGAAAACAGAAAAGTGGTTTGTTAAATTCATATTACCTACTGTTCTTTCTTTTCTCCTGTATTTTCTTCAAATTAATCAATTAAAATGCACAGATGTTCAATTAAAACTATAAAAATTTTCCATGGCTACAGATGTTTTGAAGCTGCATTGTTGAAAATTTAACATATCAAGTAATGATTCCCTCTCAGAAGAAATTAAATTAATGACTCTTTGCTAGATTATTTTCCATTTGATAAATTAAACAAAATTGGAAAAAAAACCCCGAGACTTACACTGTATGCTACATTTATTAATTAGCATGATAGGCTAGCAGATATTAATATGAAAAGATGACAAAATGGAAAATGTGTCTTATTTTTCAAGTGAAATACCTTCAGGACTGCAGTTTATCTTATCAGCAAATGGTTATATGGTATAAATTATTAAAATTTACACCTGTAAATAGCAGACAAGTGACACATTTCGTCATCCTGCAGAATAGAGATGGTAGAGATATATTCAGGACTAATATAACATTTTTCTTCAGATCTTTGTCCACTCCATGCATGACAGACAGTGACCCTTAAATAATTTAAGTAGAAAAATAGGATTATTTTCTTGGCTGTGTTGCTTTATCTACAAGAGAATTTATTTCTTTTTTTCCTTATTTCCAATTTGTTTAATTTTTAATGGTCTGCCTACTTATTTATTTATTTATTTTTGTTATGTTAAAACTAGTATATGCTCATTACATTGGTCAGGGTTCTCTGGAGAAACAGACCAATAGGGGACACACACACACACACACACACGCATGCATATGTAGAGAGAGAGTGGGGGAGAAGAGAGATGTATTTTATGAATTTGGCTCACATGATTGTAGGTACTGGAACTTCTGAAACTTGTAGGGTGAGCTAGCAGGCTGGAAATGCAGGCAGGAACTGATGTTGTTACCTTGAGTCCAAAATCCACAGGGCAGGCCAGGCAGACTGGTAAGTCAGGCAGGTTTTCTACATTTCAGTCTTGAGAAAGAACTTTTTTCTTAGAGAAACCATAGTCTTTGCTCTTCAACTGATTGGATGAGGCCCACACGCATTATGGAGAGTAATCTGCTTTATTTGAAGCCTATGAATTATATATATTAATCATATTTAAAAAGTACTTCGCAGTAATATCTAGACTAGTGTTTGACCAAAACTGGGCACAATAGCCTAGCTCAGTTGACATATAAAATGGCCCATCACACTCATTAAAGAAATTCTAAAAAAGAAATTTTAAAGAAACTAGAAAAAAAAAAAAAAGATCTGAAAATGATGTTAGAAAAGCACTTAAAATCAAGCCCCTACAGAGAATTTCTGCTACATTTCAGTGAACACCCTGAGTCTTCCTTTTGTGTTTATACACCTTTTGTTCTTCCAAAGTTGAGAAAATAGTGCTTATTCTACTTCATAACGTTTTATTCTCTTAAGAGAACAAACATTTTCTTAGTACATTAAGATTATTTATTCTGGAACTCATATTTAATAGCTGCAGTATAATTAATTTAAGGGCTCGTTGGACCCTTAGGTCTTCCATTTTAGAAGGACATTATATCTTTTCACACTTATCCTTTGCACATATTACTAAGCATGCATTTGCTAGATAAAAATATGCACATTTTAGAACTTTGTGCATGTGTTGCTAAATTGCCTTCCAGAAATGTTATACCAGTTTGCATTCCTAATGGCAGTGTTTCAGAGGTCTCTTTCTCTCCCTCTTTTAAATATCAGGTGTTGGAATGAAAAAATATCCCAATCCAAAAGATTTTAAAAAGACATTTAATTGTTTTGTAACTTGAACTTTCTTGATTTCTGGTGATGTTGGATGAGTTTCTTAAATTTATTGAAATTTGTAGGTCTTTGTAAATTGTCTGAAAAGCGAAAGTCACTCAGTAGTGTCCAACTCTTTGCGACCCCATGGACTATACATTCCATGGAATTCTCCAGGCCAGAATATTGGAGTGGGTAGCCTAACCCTTCTCCAGGGGATCTTCCCAACCCAGGAATTGAAGCAGGGTCTCCTGCAGTGCAAGTGGATTGTTTATCAGTTGAGCTAACAGGGAATCCCTGTGAATTGTCTACATTGCTTGATTTCCACTAGGTTGCTTGTCATTTTCTTTCTATAAAAAGCTATATATAATATATATATTTTTTAATTTTTTGCAAAATTTCCCCAAGTTAATTGTTTGCCTTTCAATTTTTATTAAATTTTTTTCATATCCTGACATTTTTGTTTTTCTTTTGTATAGCAGATCCACCAGTATTTTCTGTTATGGCATGCTTTTTGTTTCATATATTATAGTTTTTCTAGCCCTGGAATGTATGCCTTCTGGGTTACTATCTTTTTTCCCTTTTTTTTAAATACTGAAATTCACTTTGATATATGGTGTGAGACAGGGATTATTTTTAAGTTTATGATTGTGTTTAAAATGCAACTTTTATGTCCTTTTAAACATGACAGATATTTAGACTGAAAAGGTTAGAAAGGAACAACTTATACACTTCACATCTGGTAGATCCAACATAGATCACAATGGTTCTGTGGCATTATTTGGTTTTCTGTCAAAAAGCAGAGTTAACAGTACTTGCCCGAGGCTTTCATATGAATGAATGTGTATGTACAAGAGCGTGCAAAAAACATGCCTATGGGATGACAATTATGAAATGGTTAGCTCGTTAGCCACACAGCTTTCACAGACTTGAAAATTTTTCTCCATGAACAATCCTGTATCTTTTAGTCAATGATCATACTTGGAGGAGGAAATGGCAACCCGCTCCAGTATTCTTTCGTGGAGAATCTCATGGACAGAGGAGCCTGGAGGGCTACAATCCATGGGGTCCGAAAGAGTTGAATGTGACTGAGCAACTGAGCACATGCAATAATCACACTATCTCATTGAATACTAGACTACATGTTTTAACTGCAGGGATATGTATAAAGGCAGGATATGTCCAGGGGCAATAGACTACAAATGAGCAAATCTTGTAATCAATGAATAATTTGAGGCAGAAAGTTTATGACAACACTCCCTAGTATAGTGCTATTTGTGGCCCAAATATAGTTATCACTGTTGCATGCATGATTGTGTATGTCCCCATAGGAAATGTCTTCCATTTATTCTTTACAAAGTTGTACATGATTGGGTAAACTGTCTGTAAGACACCATAGTGACTGAGATAAATCTTATAGTGGATATTTTTTTCCACATCTTAAAAACTCTCATCACTCTCATTTTCAATTTTTCATCACTAGATGTGGGAAAAGAAATAGTGACAGGAAATTTCAAATGAGCCATTTTAAGAGTCATCCTTTTCATGATTTTTAGAAACAAATTTTGTATTTTACCAATAAATTTCATGGATTCACCAATTTACATTAGATTAGTAGTCTCTCTTTTGGAGATTACTTTTTCAGAGTTACCTTACAGTTTCTTTTTTTCTTTAAAATTTTTTTAATTGAAGTATAGTTATAATATTGTGTTGTCTTAGGTGTACAGTGAAGTGACTCAGTTATATGTATAAATATGTATATAATTATATTCTTTTTTCTTTGATCTTTTCCATCATAGTTTATTATAAGATATTGAATATATTAATAGTTCTCTATGCTATACAGTAAATCCTTGTTGTTTATCAGTTTATTTTTAATGTAGTGGAATTCCTTACTTATATTTGTAGATTTTGATTGTGTATTGCATTGTTTTAGACTTGAAGTTTCTAGGAGATGGGGCTTTGGATTTTGCATTTTCTTTATCTCACCATATGATTTATTTTATTGAAAATTTGAGAAGCATTAGACTGTTGTTTTGAGGTTTAGAATTGGTTTCTTCAGGAAATCTGTCATGAAGTTTTATGAAAAGATATATAAAAGGGCCTAGCATAGTGGCGACCATGGTGTAGTCATTGCATACATATGTATTAAATTATGTATTTAATCTGGGTATCAAAAGTATTAGTAAACTGATAAATACTTTGTTCCAGATTTTTGGCTGTTTCCAAGGAAGCTTTCATTTAAATACATATATTTTGCAGCGTATGCTTTGTGTTACTAATCTCTATGAACATAACATTTAGAGGACAATGTTTATTGACTTTTTAGTGTGAACAGCTCATCAGTCTGTTAAAGATTCAATATTCTAAATATCCAAAGCACATAAATATCCACCAGTACTACTTGCATTAAGTAACAGAATCGCCATGTATTTGCACAGCTGCTAAGTGGTTGTCTTAAAATTTAAAAAAAAAAATAGTTCAGGTGTATGGAATTATTCAAATTATGTTAATATTCAGAGGTTTATACCAAAATAAGAAGATGCCACCTTGTGGTATAAAAAGATTATTTAGCATGTATGTAATATGTAGTTGACAAATCTTTCAAATGACACGTGGTTGATAAACCTAGTTGAATAAATGTGAAAAGAAGCTAAAATGCTCATGCTCATAATCAAATGTTTTAATTCAGTAACTACATCACAAATAGAAAGATCATATGGGGAAAATTATGTGAAAGTGTATTGTTTTATAAAAGCAGTGTCTATCAGCAGTATACAACAGCCACATAGAAATTAAAAAGGAGCATTTCAGTAATATTTACTATGATAAACTCAGAACATATATGTTTAAATTAAGTTTTTGTTCCTTTTTTAAGAACAGCTGCTGTATTTTGTTCCTTTAAGTATAAACAGTAACATTATGATTTAATTTTAATGAGTTTAAAGATAATGTTTTGACTCTGAATAATGTTTATGCATGTTGTAATGATGGTTTGTTAAAAAGACAAAGACTATTTGAGATGAATATGGTCTATGGCATTTGCCTAGATGGTAGTTCATTATATCAAATTACCCTAGAATTTTTGGGGTGAATCAATCTTGGAAACCATGTAATCCAATAGCCCCTATTTTATAGGTTGTAAACTGAGGTACAGAGATGCTATTTGAGTTATCCAGGAGCCCCTTCTTCCTCAGAGATTGACTTTCTTCATCCTGTGCTCTTTGTACTTCCCATTTTGCATTTGAATTGGTGTCTTATATTGAGCAGCTTTGTTTCTCAGAGAAAGAAAGGAAGATAACACATTTCTCCCCTCTGAACCTTTCATTAAATGTTTATTCTGTTGCATTTTTCTATAAGCATTTTTATATTGCCATTTTCTCCTCTTATTAGAATACTTAATATAGTTCCAAATAGTGCATAATTGAAAACAGTTTATCATATCCATTTTTATTTATGAGTGTAATAGTATGCCTGCAATCTGGTGGCAGGAAAGTACTGCACTATTTTACTGTAATTTATCCCATTTTAAATGTTCATTTGGGTCTATGAAATTGCATAATACTTTTCAGAAATACATTCTCAGAGTGTGTGCTGGGAAAAACCTCAAACATCAGAATTGATTTAGAAAATTTTGTAGGAACAATATTGTGGGATATTCCAAATTTCAAAGTTAAATGGATCAATCAGACTGTCATATTAAAGATTTTGAAAATTTGTGCATCTGTGAGAGCTCACCAAGATCTTGTCCATAGACAGTTATCCATGACAAATGATAAAAGAAGGTACCAGAGATTCTTGCTATTGAAATTTTAGAGGAGCAAGAATAACTGGGTTTCTGGATTAATAAGGAAAAGCATCAAAGATAGAATTATATTTAAATGGAATATTGAGGAAAAATAATTCAGATAATTGGGTTGTAGGGAGGTGGACATTTTAGGGAGAAATGATGTGCCCTAAGACTTTTTTTCTTTGGGACATAGGGAATAGAAATTTTCTTAGAGATTTAAGGTGGAGGGGCACTTTAAAAGCTAAGACAATTGAGGATATTAAATGATGAACTAAAAATATTTAGCATTTTTTTCTGTATGTGTTGAAAGCCATGGTAATTTTTGGTAAGACCCAGCTTCCCCCACAGTAAGTCTCTTCTATCAGGAAGCTTCCATAAGCCATTTATCGTTATCCCTCAAAGGGTAGATGGAATGAAAACCACAGTCACAGAAAGCTAATCAAACTGGTCACATGGACCAAGGCCTTGTCTAACTCAATGAAACTATGAGCCATGCCATGTAGGGCCACCCAAAATGGACAGGTCATGGTGGAGAGTGCTGACAAAATGTGGTCCACTGGAGAAGGTAATGGCAAACCACTACAATATTCTTGCCTTGAGAATCTCATGAACAATATGAAAAGGCAAAAAGATATGATACTGAAAGATAAAATCCCCATGTCGGTAGGTGCCCAATATACCACTGGAGAAGAGTGGAGAAATAACACCAGAAAGAATGAAGAGACGGAGCCAAAGTGAAAACAACACCCAGTTGTGGATGTGACTGGTTATGGAAGTAAAGTCCAACGCTGTAAGAACAATATTGCATAGGAACCTGGAATGTTAGGTCCGTGAATCAAGGTAAATTGAAAGTGGTCAAACAGATGGCAAGAGTGAACATCGACATTTTAGGAATGGACTGGAATGGGCAAATTTAACTCGGATGACTATTATATTTACTACTGTGGGCAAGAATCCCTTAGAAGAAAAGGAGTAGCCTTTATTGTCAACAAGAGTCCAAAATGCAGTACTTGCGTGCAGTCTCAAAAACGACAGAATGAGCTCTGTTCGTTTCCAAGGCAAACCATTCAATATCACAGTGATTCAAGTCTTTGCTGCTGCTGCTGCTAAGTCGCTTCAGTCGTGTCCGACTCTGTGCAACCCCACAGACGGCTGCCCACCAGGCTCCCCCGTCCCTGGGATTCTCCAGGCAAGAAGACGAGTGGGTTGCCATTTCCTTCTCCAATGCATGAAAGTGAAAAGTGAAAGTGAAGTCGCTCAGTCGTGTCCAACTCTGAGTGACCCCATGGACTGCAGCCCACCAGGCTCCTCCATCCATGGGATTTTCCAGGCAAGAGTACTGGAGTGGGTTGCCATCGCCTTCTCCAAGTCTTTGCCCAATCACTAATGCCAAAGAAGCTGAAGCTGAATGGTTCTATTAAGACCTACAAGACCTTCTAGAATTAATACCCAAAAAAGATGTCCTTTTCATTATAGGAGACTGGAATAAAAAAGTAGAAAGTCAAGAGATAGCTCGAGTATCAGGCAAATTTGGCCTTGGAGTACAAAATGAAGCAGGTCAAAGGCTAACAGAGTTTGGCCAAGAGAACTCACTGGTCATAGCAACACCCTCTTCCAACAACACAAGAGAAGACTCTACGCATGGACATCACCAGATGGTCAATACCAAAATAAGATTGATTGTGTTCTTTGAAGCCAAAGATGGAGAAGCTCTATAAAGTCAGCAAAAACAAGTCCAGGAGCTGACTGTGGCTCAGATCATGAACTCCTTATTGCCAAATTCAGAATTAAATTGAAGAAAGAAAGTAGGGAAAACCACTAGATCATTCAGGTATGACCTAAATCAAACCACTTATGATTATACAGTGGAAGTGAGAAATAAATTCAAGGGATTATATCTGATAGAGTGCCTGAAGAACTATCGATGGAGATTTGTGACATTATACAGGAGGCAGTGATCAAGACCATCGCCAAGAAAAAGAAATGCAAAAAGGCAAAATGGTTGTCTTAGGAGGCCTTATAAACAGTTATGAAAAGAAGAGAAATGAAAAGCATATGAGAAAAAGAAGATATATCCATTTGAATGCAGAGTTCCAAAGAACAGCACGGAGAGATAAGAAAGCCTGCCTCAGTGGTCAATGCAAGAGATAAGGAAAACAATAGAATGGCAAAGACTAGGGATCTCTTCAAGAAAATTAGTGATATCAAGGGAAGATTTCATGCAAAGATGGGCTCAATAAAGGACAGAAATGGTATGGACCTATGAGAAGAAGAACATATTAAGAAGAGGTGGTGAGAATACACAGAAGAATTATACAAAAAAAGATCTTCATGATCCAGATAACCACGATGGTGTGATCACTCACCTAGAGCCAGACATCCTGGAATGCGAAGTCAAGTGGGCCTTAGAAAGCAACAGTATGAACAAAGCTAGTGGAGGTGATGGAATTCCAGTTGAGCTATTCCAAATCCTGAAAGATGATGCTGTGAAAGTGCTGCACTCAATATGCCAGCAAATCTGGAAAACTCAGCAATGGCCACAGGACTGGAAAAGGTCAGTTTTCATTCCAATCCCAAAGAAAGGCAGTGCCAAAGAATGTTCAAACAACCACACAATTGTACTCATCTCACATGCTAGCAAAGTAATGCTCAAAATTCTCCAAGCCAGGCTTCAATAGTACGTGAACTGTGAACTTCCAGATGTTCAAGCTAGACTTAGAAAAGGCAGAGGAGCCAGAGATCAAATTGCCAACATCTTCTGGATCGTTGAAAAAGCAAGAGAGTTTCAGAAAAACATCTACTTTTGCTTTATTGACTACACCAAAACCTTTGACTGTGGATCACAACAAACTGTGGAAAATTCTGAAAGAGATGGGAATACCAGACCACCTGACCTGCTTCTTGATAAATCTGTATGCAGGTCAGGAAGCAACATTTAGAACTGGACATGGAACAACAGACTGGTTCCAAATCGGGAAAGGAGTATGTCAAGGCTGTGTATTGTCACCCTGCTTATTTAAATTATATGCAGTATATATCATGCAAAATGCCAGGCTGGATAAAGCAGAAGCTGAAATCAAGGTTGCAGCGAGAAATATCAATAACCTCAGATATGCAGATGACACCACCCTTATGTCAGAAAGCGAAGAAGAACTTAAGAGCCTCTTGATGAAAGTGAAAGAGGAGAGTGAAAAAGTTGGCTTAAAAATCAACATTCAGAAAACTAAAATCATGGCATCTGGTTTCATCACTTCATGGCAAATAGATGGGGAAACAATGGGAACAGTGAGACACTTTATTTTGGGGAGCTCCAGAATCATTGCAGATGTGAAATTAAAAAGACACTTGCTCCTTGGAAGAAAAGTTATGACCAACTTAGATAGCATATTAAAAAGCAGGGACATTACTTTACCAACAAAGGTCCATCTAGTCAAAGCTATGGTTTTTCCAGTGGTCATGTATGCATGTGAGAGTTGGAGTATAAAGAAAGCTGAGTGCCGAATATTTGATGGTTTTCAACTCTGGTGTTGGAGCCAACTCTTGAGAGTCCCTTGGACTGCAAGGAGATCCAACCTGTCAATCCTAAGGGAAATCATTCCTGAATATTCATTGGAAGGACTAAGGCTGAAGTTGAAACTCCAATGCTTTGGCCACCTGATGCGAAGAACCAACTCATTGGAAAAGACTCTGATACTGGGAAGGAATGGGGGCAGAAGGAGAAGGGGACTACAGAGAATGAGATGGTTGAATGGCATCACCGACATGATGGACATGAATTTGAGTAGGCTACAGAAGTTGGTGATGGACATGCAGGCCTAGTGTGCTGCAGTCCATGGGGTCGCAAATGAGTCGGACATGACTGAGCGACTGAACTGCACTAATAGGACATTATAAAATGCAGTAATATTTCTATTTTAGGATATATATGTGTGTAAGTATGTGTGCGTTTGTATGTGTGTATGTATATATACAGATATAGTCTTAGCTACACTTTTCTGTATTATTTCTGCTTCTAATAATTTTTTGAGTTTCCCCCTATGAATTAGTATCTTATCAATTTTTTTTTATCTTACCAATTTTTAAATATGCTATACATGGATTCTTCAAAAGCAAATTCTGCTTTTAGAGTAGGCAACTCAATACATATATCTATCAACTATTCTATCAATTCTTCATGTTACTATTGTTTTAATTATAATAGTCAAGTTCTCCATTGTTAAATTTTTCATGATCAGCCAAGATGTATTAAAATCTATTATGACAACTTGTTTCTTTCCCTTTTTCATCTTATGTTCATCTCCTAGTTTTACATTTGAATGTTTTATTATTTGACATGTGAAGTTTCTTGGTTGCTATATTTTTATCTTAACTTTTATCAATATAAAACACTGTACTTTTATCCCATTTTATGTTTCTTAACTTAAAAGCTACATTGTCCTATGTTAGCATTGCCACCTTAACTTTCATTTAATTTGTATTTGCTTGAGAAATCTCTACTCACTTTTTTATTTTTAGCATTTACCTGCACTTCCAAATTAGAGCTATCATAGTAGCAGCACACAGAGTGTGTCTTTTCAGTCAAACTGGTCGTTTTCCAGCTATTTCCAATTTTTTTCAAAACTGATGAATTGGTCTTTTTTTATGATTATCTTCCTTTTTATGTTTTATTTCCTTCAGCTCTTGTATTTCTGTACTTTTTGTTGCCTTTGCTTTGTTTGCTATTGTTTTAATGAATTATGCTTTCATCTTCTCTAATTATTAGCGTAGTGGATATCTTGATACTTTTCCTACTCGATTTTCAAAATATCCAACTTGCATTTTTCTAAGAATTACAGTGTAGAAAGAGGGACTTCCCCAGCAATCCAGTGGTTAAAACCATGCGCTTCCAGTGCAGGGTTGCAGATTCAATCCCTGGTGGGGGAACTAAGATTCCACGTGCTGTGTGATATGGCAAAAAAAAAAAAAAAAAAGTATAGGAAGAAACAATATCTTGTGTTTATCCATAGCAAATGCTTTTATAGACCTTCCCTATCCTCTATTCTCTCTTTGTTCCTATCCAAAGGGATGTTGGACTTTGACGATTAGTATTAAATTATTTTTATATCAGATATATTCTTTTGTAAGTATTTTTTTTTAATTTGCATTCAGATTTGAAAATATATTTGCAACAGCAATGTAAGGCTAACAGATTTTTAAATTGTTTCAGAGCTCATCGCTAGTTTGTATATCCTAGTTTTCCTATTCATGAGGTTTTTAATTTTAATTCAAGTTTTAGTAGTCTTTTCATCCCACTTTCTTTTTCTTTTGCCTAAAGTGTTCTTTATTTTTATGGTATATTGAGGCTGGCTTACAATTTCCTAAAATTGTTTCCTGGTTTTTATAAGAGAGAGAAATATCTAAAACATGAGTGATATTTTCTTGTTTTACCGTATTTAATCACAGGTCCTTTGTTGTTTTATTTCTCTTACATTCACTCAAATGAGAACTTTTTTCCAGATTCATTACCTTCCATTTCCCGCCCCCGTGCACCTTTATCCATACTGCTGGATAACTTAGCATGTTCCTTTTGCTTCCTAATTTCTAATGCCCGTGAACATTTACATCGTGTGTTCCTGCTGCCTTCTGCTGACCGCACCACCCACCCCAAAATAATGGAGTTAACTGAAACTATAACCTTCAGGATTCATTGAGGGCAGTATTCTTCCAGTTCTTTCTAGACACTTCATTTGTTGAGTACAGTGTCTCCCAGGATGCAACGTGCTGTAATTATCCTCCCACCACTTTTCCTCAACTATTATTTTCTGAGAGGTTTTCCTATCTGGATAGCATAAAAACATGAGTGAACAGGAAGGGAGTATAATATTCTGTCTGCCTGAAAATCAGCACCTATTTTGAACAGAATGGCTGTTCCGTTTCCTGTTTATTAAGGGATCTGAATCTCTGAGCTGAGCTGTGCAACAGACAATGGGAACCTAACAAATTACCCACTGCTCTTTCAAGGTGGTAGACTTTTCTGTTCTATGAGGTGATGCTTGGATAGGCTACTGACTGTTTTCTCACTCTTGATGCATCAGCCTTATAATCACTCTGAATTTCTCCCAGATTTCTGGCACTGAGTTTCCTGTCAGTCTTGTTAGAGTTTTTCATTTTCATGTGTATGTTATTGACAATTGGGAGAGGCAGTGCCAGGGGATGGTGGCCAGATGCCATTTTATACCAGAAGTCTTCTATTATCTATTTTTAATAGTTATAAATAATGAGTGCATTTATTAGAAGTACTTTTAATCATTCCAGCAAACCCTGGGACCAATTTTCTCAGCAACTGATTAAATTCAACACCTACTATGTGCATTTTAAAAAATATGCCCAATAGTTAGTAGAAATAAGAAATAGTGTTTCCTCCAGAGTATTTTGATTAGGACTTATAATCTACCCAGGTGGCACGTGTGGTAAAGAATCTGCTTGCAATGCAGGAGACCAGGGTTCAGTCTCTGGTTTGAGAAGATCCCTTGGCGAAGGGAATGGCAACCCACTCCAGAATTCCATGGACAGAGGTGCCTGCTAGGCTGCAGTCCATGGGGTCACAAAGAGTCGGACACAAGTGAACGACTAAAATACACATGCGTATAATAGAGTTAAGTTGAAAGGTCTGTCGTACAACAGAGTCAAAACGACTTTTCACCTTGGGAAATTGGAAAGGCTATTCAGAGAAAATGGATACAGAGAAGTGAATCTTGGGAGGTATGAATAGATAGTCAGAGGCTGGGTAGAGAAGTTAGGCATCCTGAGCAAAAAAAGAAATAGGAAGTGAAGACAGAGCACAGGTGATGAAGCTGAAGAGGTTTTTGTGAGACCCCCATTTGTGTGGATGGTGGATTGAATGAGGACGCCTTGATGATGGGAAAATTGATATTAGAGCAATTAAAATCAGCTAGGCAGATAAAGATGGGAGAATGAAGTCAAACTGCAGCCGCAGAATTGGAGAGGAAATGGCCGATTTGCAAGTGTGAAGTGGAGAGGGAGAGAAGGAGGAAGGAGTGTATAGTTTGAAGACTGGACCTTCTGATCTGCCAGTCACGCACAACACATGTGTGGTGCAGTGGCTACAGTGATTGTATGTATGAATTAACCATTTCTGTTTTCATCATTTACTGATCAATGTTTTGCTTGCTTTAGGTTATCACTCATGTGTTTGAGTTGTGATCAAGTAAACCTACTTATTTTAACACGCTCTTTTTGCAGTAGTACTAATATCTTTCTTATTGTGCCAAATAGTTACATTTCTAGTGATGAGAAAACTAAAGCATAAATTGGATTTGGCATAAATCTTGAGGAATCCCTGAGAAGCCTAGTTGGGTAACTAATCCTATTTTTATTTCCCAACTAACACCCTTTTCACCAGAATTATCTACTTTCATGCTCAAAAGTCCTATAACTCTCTGAAAGCTTGTGATCATTTACAAATTAAAATGGATGGCATTTTGTACCTTTGTTATATTTGCAATGAGTTCTAATTTCGATGAGTATATTTCTTTATCTACTTCATATAGGTGTGATTAAAATGAATCATGAGAGACAACATAGAATTATTTCCCTAAAGTTTTGGGGAAGCTAATAATCTATTCAGAGAACCAAATGGTATTATCCAAGTGAAAATACTATTTATCCCCCAAAGGAATTTCTACTTATTACCCACAATTCAGTTAGATTTGATTTTCATGTTTGAGTTTCTTCCCCAATATCATTTCTCTTTTATTCAAGTGAAAAAAATTCTTAAGCTGTGTTACTGAGAACTTTACTAATGGGAAAGTAAACAGTAAAACAAAAATCCTTAATATGTATTAGAATTATTCCAACGACTTAAAAGTATTCATTTTATAAACTTGTGATACATTTGTAGGTTTCGGAAGCTAAGAGCGAAATCTCCATTTGCTCCAGTCAAATAATTTTTAGCGAGGTACTAGAAATTATACATACATATATATATATAAACCAGATTTAATAGTATGGTAATGTGCATCATGAGAAATGACATTCTTCTCACATTTTCTCTAGAGGGATAAAGATTTTTAGAAAACACTTAAACTTGAACTGTGATATTCAGTCCAGAAATTAACAATAAAATGTTTAGTGATGTATTAATTTAAAAACATAAGTTTTTATCCATTATATAGTCTTTGTTTTCAAACATTTAAAAACTCTAATAAAGATTCTAACCCAGTTGTAACCAGCTACCATTGATATGCAGAGGATGGCTTGCATCTTCCCCTTTGCATTGAGAGGCAATCCTTAAAGCACTGAAGACCAAGCTGTACTTGAAAATGGCTGAGATTTACTTGTGCTTAGATCTTTTCTGTTCCTCCTCAATTTTCAAGACATGCTTTCATTTGATAAGGATGCATTGGAATCTGAATTTTAACATGTAGTTGTGTGCATTTAGGCATGCAAATATACACATGTATATTATTTTGCTTTTACAGTAATTATTTTCACTTATGAAATTCCAAATTCGATGTTAAATATTGAATATTTTGGTTAAGTGACAGCTTGTGCTAGCTTTAGGATATTCCTGCTTGATAATTATTCATGAGAAGAACAGCTGAAAACAAACTAGTTATACACCTTGGCAAATTACTGTGATTGTAATTCTGTGAAATTTCCCCATGGCCATGTGACTTTATTATAAGTACTCTAACAGTGCAGATGTCCAGAATGTTGTCGTTGTCACAAACGTTATTCCTGTATTCAAAGTTTTTGAATTACTCTTTACTGCTTTGGAGAAAACGTGAGGGAGGAGATGAGACATGCAATATGCATGATAGAGCATATGCAACTCTTTTCAGCACCCACCCGCCCTTGGTTTGGAGTGGGCACGGTGCTTATATACCACGTTCCTGTAAAATACAGAAACAGTGGCATTTTTGTGAAATATAGATATGATGAAAACATTTCCTATTAAATGTTAAGAAAAAGGAAAAATAGCCCCAATTTATCATCTTTCAGAAAAAATTCAGCCGAAAATCAAATGTTATTTCCCTACTCTCCTTCTCCCTTTCAGTTCCTTCCCCATATGGTTCCTGAAATGTTCCTCCATTTAAACGGATTTTAAAGCTCATTCCTTATAGTTCCTAGAGCATTCATTGCTTTTGAGAAAAAAAAAGAAAAACATTTTAGCATGTGCTATTTTTGTTATTCTAATTAGCAAAAACAGCTGGTCCTGTGCAGCTCAGACTGTAGTCTTTTTCAACACATTGTTCAGATTTTTTTTTTTTCTCCTCTTCTGTCAAGCTACAGGCTACCACCTCTCCTCTTCCCACACAAATCAACCCCCAAAACACCTGCACACACAACCTTAAATATCACCTACATCTGCCATGAAAGGAAAAGGGAAACAGCCTCTTCTTCCTGGTGGCTTGGCAGGGCCCACAGACCAGATTATACAGAAGGTGAACCAAAGTCATTCTCAAGGTACTCACCTCCTCATCAATTTTTACATTCCCTAAGCACTTTGTTGTCTCAAAAGTACAGCTGCCTTATAGTTTTTTTTGTTTTGTTTATTTTTTTCCCCTCAACTCCTGGCAAATGGAAGTAGCCTCTTACAGAATCAGAGGTTGAAAAATTGAATAACCAAACCTTACTCACAATTTGGTATCTATCAAAGGCATGTGACTGCCAATGATCATTGAAGCTGATCAAAGTCACACTCTGTTGCCATGGCAACGAATCCCCATTTTGTTTATGTGGAGGGGTACGCACCACGGGAGAATCATGCTGAGACGAATTAAATTTGTGTTGTTGAGAAATTAACATGTGGGATGCTTAGGAGTGAGTTGAGTGGGTGCTTATCAATGTGATTTTTTTCTTCACAAGGGAGGTGATAAGGACAAAACATTATCTATGGAGAGTGTCATTGTGGAAGATTCCAACAAAACACTGGAGTGTTTCAATAGTGCATTTCTAAGGTGAAGTCCAGATATGAGGTGATAGTTTTTATTTGGTTTTGTCACTGACACATTTTGTGAACTTAAGTGTTTTCAGGTTCTTTGGTTCATCTTCTGTTTTCCAAATTAAAAAAAAAAAAAAAAAGGATTGCAATAGGATGCCTCTTTCAAGGTTTAAATTTGTTTATTCTGTGAGCTGGAAACAATTATTAATCCAATACCACTAATCTGCAAAGGAAATTCTAGTATGATTAGTCTGTTTTAATTTTCACTGATTCCAGAACCTACCTTAGCCAAACTTGGGGGTTGAATTAAGCTCTTTGAGTTTTAGTTTGGAAGATATTACCTAGTCACGAAGTTGATATGTCATTTAAAATTTTTTTCCCCTGATTTTTTGGCACTTCGTGCTGTTTCAAAAAATTTTTTAATTCTTATTGGTGTATTTATTTATTTAATTTACAATATTGTGTGAGATTCAGGTGTACAGCAAAGTGATTTAGTTACATATATGTGTGTATATGTATACATACACATATGTATATTCATTTTCATATTCTTTACCATTATAAGATATTGACTATAAATCCCTGTGCTATAAAGTAGGTCCTTAATGGTTATCTATTTTATATATCAGAGAAGGCAATGGCACCCACTCCAGTACTCTTGCCTGGAAAATCCCATGGATGGAGGAGCCTGGTAGGCTGCAGTCCATGGGGTCGCTAAGAGTCGGACATGACTGAGCGACTTCACTTTCACTTTTCACTTTCATGCATTGGAGAAGGAAATGGCAACCCACTCCAGTGTTCTTGCCTGGAGAATCCCAGAGACGGGGGAGCCTGGTGGGCTGCCGTCTATGGGGTCACACAGAGTCGGACACAACTGAAGTGACTTAGCATAGCACAGCATAGCATTTTATATATAGTGTTATCTGTCTGTTAATCCCATACTCTTTATTTTATCCCTCCCCCTCCTTTTCTCCTTTGGTAGCTGTAAGTTTGTTTTCTGTGTCCCCAGGTCTGTTTCTAATTTTTTATAACAAATTATAGTCTTTTTTTTTTGAAGGAAACACAATAGAGGTGGGTTATTTTAACTTTTTATCATCTTGGAACACTAGCATTCCCTGCCGCTTGGCCCATGGAGAATCCATGCCTGATTCTCCTGCCATTTCCTCTTACTCAACCTTCCTCTTCATGTAGCCTCCATGTCAAAAGCTCGCCCCATAATCCTTATCCATGTGAAGCTATCATTTTCCTCATCTCCTCCAGAAGCCACTGGGAACTGTTTACTAATATTTTCTGAACAAGAATATCATGTGTCCAAATACTGGTTTCTTTCAGTTGCATTTGCTATTTTGGCTTTCTGCCTCTTTATATTTCTCTCATTATTATTCAAAATATGAATTCCACAAATATTTGAAGTCACTGCCTCTTTCAAGGCTGTTCTGACATGTAAGATGCAATCCCAGTCTGGGAGTTTATAATCTTGTTACGAGAAAGGGAAAGAAACCAACACTCACTGACAGTCTCTTCCCTGTCAGCACCCTTGCTCAGCATTTGATTCATTTATACCTTGTTGAATCTTTACAGACACTGGTGATGAGCAATAACCCTTTTATTCAAGTGCAGAAACTGAATCTTGGAGGGGTTAGGCATCTTGTATAGGGACATGTAATGGCAGACTGCCCCTAAGGTCTAGAGTGCTTCAGTTCACGATACATGTTTTTTGTTTCGCTTTTTCAACTTTGAGTGTTAAGACAGATATACATCAGTACCACACAAGATGCAAAGAAATGAATATATTACATGAGTGTTAATGATAGTTCCTGCTTCAGAAGTGAAAAATAAGAAGACACCTCTTCTATCCAAGATGGTTAGTGAGGGTGTAATTGGTGGAAGCTTTTGAGTAAGGCCCTGAGAAATGCAGCATTTACTGGGTGAAGAGAGCAGAGAAGCTGTGTGACTTGCCCTCTGTCACCCTGGGTCCAGGCTCAGAACAAACAGGGATAAAATCTTCATGGGTTTTTGTTTTTGTGTTCCTCTGGCTTCCCCATGAATAATGTTCATTCATAATTTCCAGCTGGGGGGGTTGCTGCTTTTTTATTTTTAACACCTGAATTGCTTATCCCCCCAAAAAAGGTATTCTAAAATAGGATATGGTGGATGATGTATTCCTATTTTATTGAGCTATAAGGCCCTTGGCTCACATAAGCTTTTTTGGTCAAATTAGAGTCAATAAAGAGCTGGTACAGCCAGCCTTCTATAATTCTGTATTGTATATGCTAATCAAGGGTACTGAGAAATGAGATTCAGACAGAATCGTTAACCATCATTTTACTATTTGCTTCAAATCTTTCTCCTACCAAGTTTGGATGACCCGCTAACATTACAGTGAGTCTCTTTTCTGATTGCTGGAGGTGTTATTTTGAAAAAACAGAATCTGGAATTAGAAAATATACCAAATTATCTGTTAGAGATGATTAAGGCAGGAACTGAGGGATCATATGTTTCTATACCAGCCACTTAGGGGTGTACCTCTTTGAAGGCAGTGAGTGGTCTTTTTTTTTTCCCCGTCTATTTCTCATGAAGTGATGGGACCAGATGCCATGATGTTAGTTTTCTGAATGTTGAGCTTTAAGCCAACTTTTTAATTTGTTTTAAATATTTTTAAGTTTTAAAATTGGTCACTGTCAAAGGCAACATTGCTATCTAGGGACATGGATGTGACTGAAAAAGTGGAATAAATAGTCTTTTAAAAACTCGCTATCCATGTGTTGATTCTTTTAAAAGTATTGCTAGTATATCTTCATTATTACCAAACTTGCCTTAATTACTTAACTTGCCTTTTCTGGCTCTTTACAGAAAATGTTTGTCAATCCTGCTCTAGAGTCCTCTCTTCTAATCAGTGAGTGGTCTTTTTAATTCCTCATTTCCTCATCTCTACACGAAGAATGATAACAACGCGATTATCACTAGAGTAATGAAGTATTGAGTCGTTCCCGTGTCATCTTTAACTGAGTTCGTATTAATTCACTACAAGAGCTTTACTGAGGTCATTTTGTTAAGAAAATCATCTTGCCTCCCAAAGAGGTCCAATCTGCATTCCTCTCCTTGGAGAAGCAAGAGGCTTCACACTTCCTGTTTCCTCCACTCAGTGGTGTGTGGAACTCCCGCGGAGAGCTTTGTTCATGTCCAGACTCTATCATCTGGTGGGAACCTTTCTCCCACAGGAAGTTTTTTTTGTTTGTTTTTTTTTGCGTAAGACTTCAGGGAAAATATATTCAGGATTTTCTCTCTCTCTCTCTCTCTTTTTTTTAAACAATATTTATTTATTTATTTGACTTCACTGGGTCTTAGTTGAGGCATGCGTGATCTTCACTGTGGCTTGTGAAATCTTTAGTCATGGCATGTGGGCTCTAGTTCCCTGACCAGGGATCCAACCCAAGCCCCAGGAGTCTTTAGCCCCAGGGCCACCAGGGTAATCCCTGGAGGTTTTTTCCTTGAAGTATATCCTTGGAGGCATCTTTCCTTCCCCTGCTGCCCTCCCACTCCCACCCTAAATCTCATCCTCAGAATAAAAGCAAAGCCACTAAACAGAGGAATATAGAATTATTTAACCAAAGGTGTTCCATAACCTTATTATGTGCTGGTCAAATGTGTTTAAAATACTTAACTCATTTATTTGGTTAAGAGGAAAAGACAATCTGGTCAGTGCCTTCCAGGAAGTGAGTTAAGCAGCTGGCAAACAATGTCTGTGTTGTTATTATGGTTGATGGGTTATCTGACTACTAAGAAAAGGTTTTCACAGCACAGTCCAAATCACCATCTGAGTGGGATTCAGGCTGTTTCAACCTTATCTAAAGAAGCTGGAAGAATGTCTCCCACTACTTCAGTGTGCTTTTTTTGCACACTTTGGGGAATTTTGAAAATGTACCCGTCAAACGCTTTAAGAGGCTGTTGCAGGGTGAAGCCTTTAGAGACTACAGCTCTCCAGTTACTAGTTAACTTCCTCCCCACCTAATACCCTCCACCCCCATTCCCCGCAAAGAGCTTTGTGGAATTTTGAGGTTTCAAAACGGACCTGCAGGGGGGATGGCAAGGTGAGGGGGATTCAGGAGCAGGGGGCTCTAGCTTAGCCCCCTTGTGTGTTATTTGGACCTGAGGAGTGTGCAGGGATGTGACAATAGAATTGTGAATCTAGCACATAGCTTTGGCACCATACTGTTCCTTCCTCCAGTGGGTCATCTAATTAACAGAGGCATCAGCCCTTCTCTGTTCTTGCTAGGAGACCTGCCACATATTTCAGCTTAATCAACTTTCATTCAGTTGGTGCACATCCAAAGAGTATTGGGACTTCAATAATTGCTCAATTGTTAAGGAATTGTTAAATGTATTTTGTGTGGAAATGAAGTTTCTAGAAATGCATTTACCTCATCAGAATCTAAGCTTATGTTCCTGGGCAATTCTGTCTACCCCTAAGTTTCTGAGTGGCTTTTTCACCCAGCGCTGTTTTTATCCAGTGTAGAGGAACAAATACATAAAAGAAATCTCAATTTGTTAAAGCCCCATATTATGGTGTAATGACTGGATTCGACAATGAACCAACTTTTGAATTTTAGTGAGTGGTAAATGAACGGATTGGAAGCTGCTGCTTTTAGAAATGGGCTCCTTCTGTTCCTCTGTTCTAAATTTTATACTAGAAGGAAAGTTATTTTGCAGGTATAGTCCTTTGCCTGGAGGTTGTTTTTAATTTACTTGAAATGGTGGTTTCTTTTCCCTCTTTCCATTAAAGCTTTCTTTCTATTCAAGTCTAGAGCATTGAAAAACCATAACAAGTATTTAGATCCTTTGTGATTTTCAGGTTTTATGTATATATTCAACCTGTAGTAAGCCAGCAAGTGTTTTCCTTCCCAGGAAAGGAGAAATATTGTCTAAAAGTAAATGAAAACTTCAGTGGGGCTTAATGAATTTCATGAAGCCTTGGGAAAACAAGAGACCACAGATGACTTTCCATTCTCTTCTGTTCTTTTCTCTTCCCTTCCCTTCTTTCTTTTTCCAGTGCAAGAAAACAGATTAACTATGAGATATATCAGAACCTCAGCAGAAGATTCTGGTTTCACTAATCAAAGCAGCAAGGTACACAGACAAGATGACATGAAAGACAGATGACAAAAAACAAAGTCAAAAGCCCGAATGAAACCTGCTCGTTCTAATCCTACTCTACAAACTACAGTGATGCATCCTTTCCATTGGTTTTCCTGGGAGATGAGAAGCAGACAGGGTTAACTTTTCCCAGCTTTTTTGTAAAGCAGTAGTAGCCTCCCTCTGCCTTCCTGGCTGCAAATTTGAGGGATGGAAGTAACAGTCCACAGGCCTGGAGGCATGACATTGACGTTGCTCAGTCGTGTCTAACTCTTTGAGACCCCATGGACTGTAGCCTACCAAGCTCCTCCGTCCAGGGAATTTTCCAGGCAAGAGTACTGGAGTGGGTTGCCATTTCCTTCTCCAGGAGATCTTCCTGACCCAGGGATTGAACCCAGGTCTCCTGCATTGTAGGCAGACGCTTTACTGTTTGAGCCACCAGGCCTGGAGAAGAGGAAATAATTCACATTAATTGATTTTATTTGATTTATTAGAAAAATATGGAAGTTCACATTCTTATTTTCATAGTGTAACTATCACTTATCTTTCTGTTGAAAGGTAGTATCATTAGAGAAAAACTTACAAGAAAAGAAAGTAGCCTTGGAATTTAGTCCTTGGTTCCTTAGTAGTTGTATAACCTGATGAGATTCTGATTCCTCTGGCCTTCACTTGTCTGATCTATGTGATGGGAATAATATTATATGGACCAGAAAGTAGAAACTGAGAAAAGACAAGGCCTTAATGTTCCTTCCAGATATGTGTGCTGTTTTGATGACGAACAGGTACCACTGATATTCTCATGTCTTAGCTAAGAGTCAGAATTTCTCATGTGCGATGATAAAATGGAGCGTCATGCTAGGAGGAATGGGAAAAGCCCTAATGATTATCCAGCCTTATCTCAAAAGGTATTTCAAAACTCTTAGAAAAGCAAAAATGGATTTTTTTGGAGAGTTGCTAAATTATTGAGGGTACCAGATTAACTCTGTATGTTTCTGGTTTATTGGGTTGGTTACTGTTGTCTGTTTGTCTCTTTCTGGCTTCCTGTAAGTATATATGTAGAGCAAACCTCATTTATTTCTACAGTTATTATAGCTAACTTTTAACTATCTGGCATGGACTTGACATATTTTTGACATGCTAATCAATTGTACTAAGGGTTTAAAATAACTTGTTCACCTCACTTGTTGTTTCTTTTCATTTTTCCCCTGCTCATGAAACATACAATCCAGCCAGACACTTAGGAAACAACAAGATACCTAATTACCATTCCAGTTACTATGGCTGCATAACAAATTATCCCCGAATTTACTGGCATAAAACAATTATTTATTAGGCTTATTGATTCTGTGGGTCAGAGATTTAATCAGGGCACAGTGGGGACAGTTCGCCTCCACTCCATATGTCTAGCAGTTGGTGGTTTCTGTAGGCTGAAACTTTGCTGAAACAATTCATCAGAACACCTACGTGTGACCTCTCCATGTGGTATGTATTGTTGTTCAGTTGTAAAGTTGTTTCCGACCCT
This sequence comes from Bos javanicus, assembly GCF_032452875.1. Lineage (NCBI taxonomy): Eukaryota > Metazoa > Chordata > Mammalia > Artiodactyla > Bovidae > Bos > Bos javanicus. The sequence goes on from NC_083878.1 coordinate 41,258,029, forward strand.
TTGTGATCCCATGGATTGCAGCATGCCAGGCTCCTCTGTCCTCCACTGTCTTCCAGAGTTTGCTCAGATTCATGTCCATTGAGTCCGTGATGGTATCTAACCATCTGAATCCACTGCTACCCCCTTTCTCTTGTTGCCTTCAATCTTCCCCAGCATCAGGGTCTTTTCCAGGGAGTTGGCTCACTGCATCAGGTGGCCAAAGTATAAGAGCTTCAGTTTCACTATCAGTCCTTCCATTGAATATTCAGGGTTGGTTTCCTTTAGGACTGACTGGTTTGATATCCTTAAAGCCCAAGGGATTTCTTGCGTCTTCTCTCTAGCAACACAATTTGAAAGCATCAATTCTTTGGTGTCCAGGCTTTCTTTATGGTCCAACTCTCACATCCATACATGACTACTGGAAAAACCATATGTGTCCTGCTGCTGCTGCTAAGTCGCTTCAGTCGTGTCTGACTCTTTGCGACCCCATAGACCATAGCCTACCAGGCTCCTCCGTCCATGGGATTTTCCAGGCAAGAGTACTGGAGTGGGGTGCCATTGCCTTCTCCAAACCATATGTGTAGGCCTCCTGAAAACATGCTGAGAGAAACCTGGGCAGAAGCTGTATCCTTTTGAGTTGGGTGGTCATATAACATCTCTTCTTCCCACTAGGTTGGTCTGAGCAGTCATAAGCCTAACAAGTTACAGGGAAGGGGAAACAGACTCCATCTCTTCATAAGGAGTGAGAAGATTCCGAAAGAGAATGTATGACTTCAAATATTGCTCTTGTCACTTCTGGAAAAAGCAATCTGCTATAGTTACTGTCCTCTCAACATTGAAAGTTGTAAAATATATACAGCCAAGTAAATATCCAAAGCAAAAAATAAATTCCCTTTAAAGCAAGAGCCTTGTTTCATCTTATGGGTTGGAGAGGTTTCTCTTGGAGAGAAAGGAAGAGGAAAAAGTTATAAGTTGAGATTCATCTGAAACAATTAGATGGCTTGTAAATTCTAAAATAAATTATTACCAAAATTCAGTACATATAGCAAAACCACGTTGCAACACCAAATTTAAATGCTTTTGGATGGATTCTCCTTCTGGATTATTCAGCATGTCAATTTTACTCTATGGGACTGGATATTCTGGTTGCTGACTTGTCTTCATCTAGCTAAAGATGGTCCTGGAAATGGTGTTTTGAAAGGAAAGGAAGAGGGTAACCATCCTGCACCTCTAGTCCGTCTTCTAACTCTCTGCTAACTTTTGATAGTCTTCACTGAGCTCAGAAATAATCTTTGAATTATTCACTCACTCATTCATTCTTTCATTCAATACACATTTGTTGAATACCTAGTACTGTCAAAGCAGGCTAAATATTATTTGTTCTGTCAAACACAAAGATTGATAATAGTGTCCACTTTCAATAGTAATCATAGCCATCATTTATTAAGCACTTATATGCCTCTCATTGTGTCAACACTACATACAATGTTATTCATGCTCATAGCATGAATTAAGGCAGGCATAATTATCACCCATTTTACAGGTGAGCAAAGAATTTTGCTAAGCCAATTTCTTGCTTAAGTTTGTACAGCTAATTAGTAAAAGATCTTGATATCACACTCCACTTTGTTGGACTGAAAAGCCTGTTTTTCTCCAATTAGACTCATCTGCATCTTCCAAGGACTTATCTTATTTGGGTGGGGGAAAGGAAATTGGCTATGTTTATAAATAATTACGGGCTTCCCTGTGGCTCAGATGATAAAGAATCTGCCTGCAATGCGGGAGACCTAGGGTTCGATGCCTGGGTTGGGAAGATGCTCTGGAGGAGGGCACAGCAACCCACTCCAGTATTCTTGCCTGAGAATCCCCATGGACAGAGGAACCTGTTGGTCTACACCGCTTGGGGTCGCAAGGAGTCAGACATGACTGAGCGACTATAGTCCAAGGTGAAATTTGATAAGTATCAGAAAAGCTGTGGGAGTTAGGAGAGCCTTTTTTTGTTTGTTTGTTTTGAGGAATAATTAGTGGGAAACATCATGGAAATGGTGGCGATGAAGGACTAGAAGGCTTTTAATATGTAGAGATGGGGATAAAGGAAAAAACCCATTGAGAAAATGTAATTGGAGTATATAGAGCATGGAGACCTTTGGGGAATACCAAATCATGTAATTTAGAGAAATCCATGTTTGATTATTCAGGAGTTAGAAGACTGTAAGTGTAGATTGAGTTTTTGATGTAAAATCATATATGGCAGCTAATAGAAGTTGGACTATCAGTTCAGTAAATAATGGTGAACAGTTGAAAGCATTAGAGTAGAGGAATGACATGAACAGAGTGAGACATTAGGAGAAGGAATATGACTGGTCTACCTAGGATGGCTGGAAAGAGTTTGGAGACAGCAGTGCTAGGAGATTTGCAATAATCTGGAAGATGGTGATGAAAGCAAAGATGATATTGGCGATGGGAGTTATAAAGAAAGAGTAAAATGTATTGGCATTTCCCTGAAAGACTATCTAAAAGTCTCGAACCAAGAGAAAAGCCATTTGTTATACCTGTATTTCTCACCAACTGACCAGTTGCTCAATTAAAGCACATTTGCCTCTTCTCTTGAATTATCCCTTTTATGAATTCATAGTCTCCAGGGGCCCCCACTGAGTACCTGACTCTAATTTGGAAATGTGTTGTCATGGCTCCTGTTGAGACTGTTCTGCATTTGGAAGTTCGTTTTCTATTCTGTTTCTTTTGATTAAATGCTTTTCTGTCACACTTCTTACAAGTCATATGCCCTGAATACAAAGTCAGAAAATAATATGAGCAGCCCTGTAATCACAGAATAGCTGGTCAGTGTTGTTTGGAGCAAGAGGCATGAAAGGATAACAGTGAACCTTGCAAGCAATTTTGTAGAAGAGGTTTATCCAATTTTTGCCCCTGAAAGAGTTCAGAATTTTTTTTAAAAGAAATGATGTGCCTGGTTCATTCTGTTAACATTTCCCTGTCCCTATACCCCTCAAGGTAGGTCTGTGCACATTGAGAGGTTAATATTAATATTGCCTTTTTACAGCTGAATTATCTGGCTCTAGAACCATTCACAGATTCTATTAAAGACCCCTATGGAGGATTGCTTCTTCAAATAGGCATTTTAATTCACCCGGGTACAATAAGGTGTTACCTTGCTTTCATTAATAAAATGGGAACTCATAAAGAAAACCAGATTATCTTGAATTTATGATCAAGTAATTTTGTTTCTCTTAGCCTGGATAATAATTGTGAAACATCATTTTCCCCTTTCTTTCCTTTTCCCTTCATACACTTCGACATTCTTAATTTCTCATGTTTATTTATCTTTTTTATTTTAATTTGACAGGGAAAGCTATCTAGGACCCCAGGAGGCAAACGCTGTGACTCAAGAATTGGCCCTTTCCATCTTCAATTTAATGAAATAATAAGCCAGTAATTGATTTATATTTATATTTACATTTGCCTTACAAATCTGAGATTTTTCTCACCTTTATTGTAATTCCATAAGTAGTCACTAAATTACTTCCAATCAACTCTATTTCTCCTTTACCCACCTAGTGATTGAAGTCTTTTATTGTTGTCTAAGGGCTTTGTTCTTTCTTTTGGTTTCTCATGTCATTGTTCCTCACCTCAACTTTTTGTTTTCATTTTAAACTGTTAATGAATTATTATTATTGTTTTTTTGCCTGAAATCCTTTGTAGCTTTATCAACAGATAATATACTCCAAACAATCTAGCTTTGCGGCTTTCTACTTTCTCTATAATCACATCTCAGGTATTGTGGGGATAATAGGCTTCTGTTGTTATTAATATTTATCATTTAGGATACAGTTTGGACTGGAAAGTAAGCAAGCTAGGCTTCTGAACTTTCTAGTTGGCTTTCATAAAACGTTTTCACCCATACTGTGATCTTCTTGGTCCTTCCTTCGTTCGGATGCTTTTGTTTTATCCATGCTTATGAAGGGGCATATATTATCTAGGTAATCCCTAAAGAAAATTAGAAATAGCTTATTAGGACGACTGAAGAAAGAAGCATCTGTTAGATGCAGACAAATGACATCAGAAATGATAGCTGATAGCCTGATATTTGGGGAAAATACAAAGGTAAAAAATTCATGACTGCATTATAGCCTCAGAATCACCTACTACGTGTCAGGTGCTTTTTCACACAGCATCTAACTTAATTCCACAATTTAGGTATCAGTGTTCCCATTTTACAGATGAGAAAATTCAAGCCGAAGTTGTGAATGATTGAAACCACTATAGCTCATAAGTGGCAATACCAGACTTTTTCCAGAATCTGATGTCATTGTGCTTTACCATGTCACCTCAGTGTGCTGCTGTAGATTTCTATGAGCTTGAGTCTTTTAAGAAAAAAAAAAAAATTCTATGGCTTCTACTGGAAGGAAAAAAATGTGCCTTGAAAGAATACAATTGGAGTTTAAAAACAAACTTTTGGTGCTAGGAAGTAAATACTTAAGCTATTTGAAAAATTAGTAACCACTCATGTGAAGTACTCGATTCCATAATGAGGTGAGATAAATTATTTCAACATAACCTCAAAATCACAGTTTCAAAAAACTTGACTCCTAGATTAGAGTTTCTTCAAATTAAAAAAAAAAATCCCCATCCTCCTGAGATGATATGTATTTTTATTCATTCATTCACTCATATCATTTAACAAATATTGAGTGACTGTTATTAACAGGGAAACATTATTATGTCTTTTGAGAATTCTACTAGATCAACAAAACAAAGCAAAATGAAATACAAAATACAAGCTTAAATTTCAGTACAATTTGGGTCTGTGTTTCATCTCATCCTATGCATTGCCATCAGGATTCTTTTTTTCTAAAACCCTCATTTCCTAGTGTCACTTCCTGGTTTCAAGCCTAGTAAATAATTCTTGGCCCTTCAAAACTTTGCCACCTGCCTTTCTGACCCCCCAGCAGAGCTCAGCCATTCTGTACTGCTCACGCTCCCCTGCAGTTGTCAGGCACCTTCAAGTCACCTCCCTGTCCTCTTCCTCTTCCTGTTTTCTCATAGAGCATGTTCTGCCCTTTCTCATTCACAGAGTCTCCATTCATCCTCTAGATCCAACTCAAATGTCCCTCCTCTGCTGCTTTTCCTGATAACCTGCTCCCCCAGCAGAAAAGAAAAAGAAAATCTATCTTCCCAGAGCCCTTCATGTTACAGCATTTTACATAGTAATAACGTAATGTAAAATTATTTTGATCTGGCTCTGACTGGAGTACAAATCCTGCCAGACCACAACTGTATTTTATTCATCTTCATACTTTAGTCCCAAGATTTTAGCACGTGCTTGGCCATTTAGAAAAATTGGATAAAGAGAACAGAATGAGAGTAGGTGAGTAGGTACATGCTATGGTAAGAGGAGCCAAATTTTCAGGAGTGGTGGGTGGAGGCTTCCCAGAGGAGTTGTATGTAAGGGGTTTGAGGAATGAGTAGGAATCTGCAGATGGCTATAAGCAGGGCTTGTGTGGGTGGAGAGAAGACATCACAGCAGAGAGAATTGATGTGTCAGAAGGCTCGGCAGAGCCTGGTTGGAAATTGCAAACACACTAGTGCCTTTAGAGTTGAGCATGCACGAGAAGGGAGCAGAGCATGGACTTCCCTGGTGGCCCAGTGGCTACGATTCCACACTCTCAATGCAGTTGTGTGCGCTTTGGTGTCTGATCAGGGAACTAGATCCCACATGCTGCAACTAAGAGTTTGCATGCCAGAATTAAAGATCCTGCATGCCGCAACTATGACCTGGTGCAGCCAAATAATTAAATACATCAATATTTTTTTTTTTTTTTTAAAGAATGGAGCAGAGCAGGCTCAGAGCATGGAATGGCTTCATATGGCCATGGGCCCATAGGTGTGGAGATATTATTCTCCTAGGCCAGTCTCCGGGGAGCCATGGGAGGTGTGGCAGTCACCCAGGTGGATGTGGTTGAATGGACAATGGAAGGACTTGGAAGGGCCTATTGTAAGATGCTGGGAAAAGAGACTGAGGGCTGTCTAAGGCAGGATGCAGGGATTTCATGCCCTGCTACAATTCCTGGGCTGTACTGGAAGTTATCTGGCTTAGCTTGCTCCTTAGGGAGCTTTTTTTTTTTTTTGGTACTGACTGTCTGTATCTCCTATAATCTGATTTTATGCTCTATACATTCTCCCTTGTTCTCTCAACTCTAGCTACCCTGGCCTCTTTGCTGTTCTTTGAACAACCAAGAAAATCTTCATTCAGGGACAGTGAACATTTTGCTCCCACTGCCTGCACACACCTACTCCTTTCCAGCCTCCTTCACTCTGTCCTTGTTGATTCTACCTCACATAGCACCTCTGGTGGCCACTCCTTCACTTCTGAACCTGCTGTAATGTATCTTCAATCTTAGTACTAACAGCTACCCTTCATTACTTATGTGTGGTTTCACTGCCCTATTTCCTTTATTCAGAATTTAAACTCCATGAGATTAAGTATTTTGTCCTGTTCTTTGTTGTATCTCAGCATCTAAAACTAGCCCATCACATAACAGGTGTTCCATAAATATGATTCAATCATTTAATAAATGAATGATATCACGAATCCCCCTGGTTCCTCCAATGAGTTGTTCCACCTTCATGAGGACTGACGACAATCTCTAAGCCAATGTTTTCCAAGGTTTATCATCTTATAGGAAATACAATAATATTTGCATGGTCTAAGGGTATATTGAAAGGGATTTGGAGAAGTGTATATAGTGTTTGTGACTAAGAAACTAAATACACTTTCTTTTTTTATTTAATTCTAGTGAGAAAAAAGAAAACCAAGTATTAGGGAAACATTAAATAGTGAATTTTCATAAAAGTTCCAGGTAAAAATTCAGTATTTTTACAAAATTTTCTAGCCGTTATTACTGTGGGGCAAGCTGTCATCTATTTTCCACACACAAGTAGGTGTTGGTCCCCCGTTGCCTTTTTTTTTTTTTCCTTTTGTGTTAAAAGTGAAATCTATTACAATAAAGTAAGTGCAAGTGTTATTAAAAATGCTGGTTAAAGTTATAAGGTGTCTATATAATGTTTCTAACATAAATATTGGAAATAACAACTTTAATGATTCTATATATGTAGATAGTAGTTGAAAACATAAAACCATGCACAAGGCTAAAATATCACTTTTCACATTATCCTTTTAGGTGTCACTCTTATCCTGATCCCTGCATCATTCTGGAATATGAAAGGCTTACAAACATTAAGGATTCCGTGTTTTGAATGTTTGTCAGTGGCCTTTCCCATGCTGTCTGGATTTGGGGGTTTGCCTTTGGGGTAGGACTTGGTGGCAGTGAGGTGTCCCTGGCCGTATCCCATACCCTCCTCTTCTATACATGAGCTGGCCAGATCCCTAAGGGCAGTGAGCAGGACTGTGGCCGTGCGATGAGAATAGGGACTCTGCATGTGAGTTGTCTGCTTTCCACCAGCATGAGAAAATAGTAAGTCATGTCTGTGAAAGTTGGGCCTGTTGGAGGCCTCCTGGCTTAACCACAGCTGAGCAGCACCATCTGCTTGGGAACAGCCAATTTGTTGTTTGTTTTACACTGACTTTATTAAAGTTACCCAAGGGAGAGTAGGAAGGGCCTTATTTGGAAACTTGTTTCCTTGAAAACCTACATGATTTAGTGAAAAGAATACTAGAACAGGCCTCCCAAGGCCCAGGTTCTAGTCCCACTCATGGTCTGAGCTGTACAGTCTTATAAACTGGTAATTTCTCTGAACTCTGGTGATCTCAACTGCACAATAGGAATAATGCCTCTCCTGCTCGTGTGTCAGAGCTGTTGTGAGAATCACATCAAATCGCATCATGGCTAATGGTAAGCACACTGTGTAACTTGATATGTTAGTTTTATTTAAAGGGCTTTTGTTCATCTTGGATTTAAATGGTTTAAGAGTTTCTGCATCTGTAGAGCTCTGCTGAGGGAAAATTAGATATTCCATTGTAGATTAACCCATTGAGGTGGTGGCCAGGGCAATTCTTGTGCCTGAGAATGTGTATCAAGTCAGTCTTTAAAAGCATTGGTCCAGGCTTTCTTATCTGGAATCTTCGAAAGCCACTACATCTCTTACTCATTAGAAATGAAAGACTCATGAATAAGATGTATCCTTCTATTTTAGACCTAACAATGTGTTAAGTTTTATGTTCCTGAAATGAACTCATCAGCATCAACTCATCAACAGTGTTAAAAGGAGGATATAGTTCTACATAGATGAACAGATTCTTATTAAAGGTTGCTGCTGCTGCTGCTAAGTTGCTTCAGTCATGTCCGACTCTGTGTGACCCCATAGACGGCAGCCCACCAGGCTCCCCCATCCCTGGGATTCTCCAAGCAAGAACACTGGAGTGGGTTGCCATTTCCTTCTCCAGTGCATGAAAGTGAAAAGTGAAAGTGAAGTCATGTCAGACTTTTAGCAACCCCATGGATTGCAGCCCACCAGGCTCCTCCATCCATGGGATTTTCCAGGCAAGAGAACTGGAGTGGGGTGCCATTGCCTTCTCCGTATTAAAAGTTACTGGGCCTTTATTGAGACTATGGCACCTGGTTCCCTTTTCTTTTAAGGGTTTAGAATATATAATCCAAGTCATTTATTCTCTTGCTAAAAATTCCAGAAAAAGCATAAACTTACTTTGTCAGTTTCTTTTCTTACACACTGATATTTTCTAAAGGTGATTCAATTTAATTAGTGAATTGATTTTTAGTTCAACTCTGGCAAGGTATGGGTTCCAGTGAGAAGCCTCTGCTATAATTTTTAGATATCTTTGTTGTTATTATTTTGTTTTAACTATTAAGGAGCATCAATGGCATTAAAAATAAACTATCTTTTCCAAGCATTGTATTGCTAATTAGTGTTTTTATTGTTTTGATTATCCTGTTTAAAAGTTGTTTGATTGCTATTTTTTTTTAATGTCTCTGTGTATTTCCTGGACATTTTCCCTCCTTTTTATCTCAATCAAAACTTTCTTTCTTATATCCACAGAAAAAGTATTGAGAGAATGACTATTTTTAAAAATTACCTTAAATTGCTCACAGTTTTTTAAAAACACAAATATTTTCAACTTCATGTTTTGAGTTTCAGGTGAAAAGTGTAGGAGAGACTGTAGAAAACATTACTTTTGGAGCGAGTTCCTCTTTTGATTCCACAGATTGAAAATCAGATTTTCCCTAGGATTTGACAGCATATGGAAATTGACATCTCCTAAAATTTGGAGACACCAAAATAGAAAGTAAGGCCAGATTTCTTTTCACTTTTAGTATTCTGGCTCTATTATCTTGAATAAACTAGTCTTTAGAGATTATTTTTTCTCATTTGAGAATTAAGTAAACTTGTTATAGAAAATCTAAAAATATCTAAATAATAAAATAAAATTTAATGGGCAGTTCTACAACCCATTATATATGGTTATGTTTGATGTTATATAATGGTTGACGTTTCAATATATTTCTTGCTTATATTTTTTTCAGTGTTTCTCACACATCTCTCTATATACATCTATATGTATGTGTGTGTGTGCGTGTATATATATATATATGTGTGTGTGTAAAATCAGGCCTTTGTTTATACCCTTATAGTTTGCTTTTTCTTTTACTATTCCATTATAAGCATTTGTAGAAGAATAAACTAAAAAGTCATTAAATATTCAATAGTATATTAAAAGGCTGTATATTACTCTTTATATGGGCATGATATAATTAATTTTACTGCTCTATTATCATTAGGTAAGGACAAATTTTTTACTATTATTAATAATCCTTGAATGAATACTCCATAAACAAATTATTTTTAATTGTTTGCTTGGAACTATCAAAGACTTTTTGTATTCTTCTTATCAAATTGGATTTTTTTCTATATCAAAGATATTAACCTTTGTTGAAGGAAGTTTTCACTTACTAGTTAGAGTATTAGAAACATTAGTTTCATTTAGTTAAAAACATTAATTAGAATATTTTCAAAATGTTCTTAGCTATTTTTCACTCCATAAATATTTATGGAGTTCCTCCTCTGGGCTAGGGATGCTAGGCAGCAAGATAAATACGTCTCAGCCCTCACCAGACACACAGCATAAGTCTAGAGAAGGTCTTACAATTTTTCTTAAACTAAATTCTAAAATCACTTTGGCAAGTTAACAAAGACACAGAGATTTTCACTGTAATAACTCTAAACCCATGAAATAGAGAATTGACACTTAAAAAATTAAGTCTTCTATATCTGAGATACAAAAGGCCTATTTGCATATTCTTTTATTATTTTCAGTGAAGAACCAGTTTTCATTTGTTCCTGAGTATTTTTTTTTTTGTAATCTGTTTTGTTTTGTTTTCTGTTTGGCCACTAAGTTGTGTTCAACTTTCTGAGACACCATGGGCTGTCCATAAGATTTTCCAGGCAAGGATACTGGAATGGGTTGCTATTTCCTTCTCCAGGGGATCTTCCCAACCCTGGTGATCTTCCTGACCTGGAAATGGAAACTGCAGCTCCTGCCACGTCTCCTGCATTGCAGGCGGGTTCTTGACCACTGAGCCACCGGGAGGCGCTTGTTTTTAATTATAGTTTTCCCTGGGGAGAATTCAATGTTTTTGTAGCACTTTGAAAAATCTTTTTTTTTCCTACTTCATGTTCTGTTAAATGGTAATAGAATCCACCTGCCAGTGCAGGAGATGCACGTTCCATCCCTAGTCGGGAAAATCCCCTGGAGAAGGAAATGGCAACCTACTCTAGTATTCTTGTTTAGGAAATTCCATGAATAGAGGAGCCTGGCAGGCTACAGTCTATGGGGTCGCAAAAGAGTTAGACACTACTGATTGACTAAACAAGAAACATATGTAGTGTGTCTTTGACATTACCAGTTGTATGAAGCTCAGCAAGTTATGTAAGTCTTGGTCTTAGTTTTTCAGTGTGTGAGAAAGGTCATAAGCCCACCTTATGGAGTTGTTATGGTAGGGCTTCCCTGGTGGGTCAGGTGGTAAAGAATCCACCTGCAATGCAGGAGACCTGGCTTCCATCCCTGGGTTGAGAAGATCCCCTGGAGAAGGGAATGGCTACCCACTCCAGTATTCTTGCCTGGAGAATTCCATGGAGCCTGGCAGACACAGTCCATGGGGTCACAAACAGTCTGACATGACTGAGCGACTTTGACTTTACTTGTGGAGTTGTTAAGATCTAATGAGCTGTGTAGTAAGAAATTTACCACGATGCCTTGCACATAGTAAGCATTTAATAAGTGATAGGTTATTACCATTTCTTTGTTTTTTAAATTAATTACTTTTTATTTCAATTTAGATGTCTCCCACTACAATAATCATTTTTCCTTTGTAAACTTAGATACTGTTATTCAAAGTATAAAACTTTATTGTTGGAGTTGTTATAATTACATGACAGATTTTACCTCTTATGATTCTTCTTGTTCCATTTAAATGTTCAATTCTAATTCTTCTATGTCTCAAATTATGTTTGTGACCCCTGGTTTCTTTTTATTGTGATTGTGTGATATTGAAGGATATCTTTTTATTTTTAATCTTTCTTTGTCCTTTAAATGGTGTTTCTGTTAGCAGCATACATCTAAAATGGTATAATCTCAATCTTAAATATTTTGTTTAAAATAGCTCTCTATTAATATTTTGTGTGGTAATTATATCTTACATGTATTGGAAACATTTTTATGCTTTACGATTCTTCTGTTTTCTCTGTTGTTTTAAATGGGGAACGCGGGTATACTTGTGGCCGATTCATTTCGATGTTTGGCAAAAGTAATACAATATTGTAAAATTTAAAAATTAAAAAAAAAAAAGATTGTTTCTCTTTTCTTTCCTTACATCCTTTCTCCCTTTCTTCTTTATGCTTTTTCTCCTTCAGTTGTTTATAAGGTATACAATTGTTTTTAATACTAGTAACTACCTTTACATTAAAAGGAAACAAAATGAAACTTCTGAAACCTATATTTCTCTAATTAGCAGCAGGGAGAAAAACCTGCTTTTGATTAACCACTATGTAAGATGAAGAAATGGCTTTTTCCTACTTTCCTTTTGTTACATCGCTCCAGTTTGTGTTACTATATCTCGGTAACACTAGATCTGGATAATAAATAAAATGATGATGTTTAAAAAACACTATGATTCTTTTCTCATAAGAATTTTTTGGAAAAAAAAATCATCTTAATACATGAAAAATTTAGATTTAATGTTGCATTCATTTATTTCATATCAAAGCTGTATTTTTAAAATTTTTGAGTATTCTCTCAGCTTAAATATGCCTCCCAAGTATTTTCTTTTTTTAACAACAACAAAAAAGGATTATCCTTTCCGAGCCCTTATGTATCTGAGGATATCTTTTTATTGCCTTTGTGGATGTACCACAGTTGCTTGTATATAAAGTTTTTGGGTCACAAACTTTTCCCCATAAAATTGTGTAGACATTGTTTTACTGTCAAATACTATTTAATGAAGCCCAATAGAAGTGTATGACCAGCTTGACTTTTTCAGTTTGTAACTAACCTATATTTCTTTTGATACAAATAGGATAGTCTTATATTTTTAGAGCCCCTTCCTCCCTTTTTATACAGGTGTCCACATGTGGGCTCTCCATTTTCTGCCTTCCATTGTCTTTGTTTCCTGACTCATTTTGTTGTTGTGCTTTTTCTCTAGCCTCCATAGAAATGAACCTGATATTGGCTTCACTGTAAGTGACCATATTTTTTCCACATACTCTGTGCATTTCCTCTTTTTTTAAAAAAAATAATTTTAACTATTTATTTAAGTTTTGGCTGTCTCAGGTGCTGGTTCTTTGTTGCTGTGTGGGCCTTTCTCTAGGTTCAGTGAGTGAGGGCTACTCTCTGGTTGTATTGCACGGCCTTCTCATTGCAGTGGCTTGTCTTGATGGGCTCTAGGGTGCACGGGCTTCAGCAGTTGGGATTCCTGGGCTCCAGAGCACAGTCAGTAGTGTGGAGCATAGGCACAGCCACTCTGCGTCCTGTGGGATCTTCCTGGATCAGGGATAGAACCGGTGTCTCCTGCACTGGCAGGTGGATTCTTTATCACCGAGCCACCAGGGAAGCCTTGTGCATTTCTTCTTTAATGAAGATTCATTCATAGTAACAGAATTCTGGATCACTTTCAGTCTTTTGTTAATTCCTTCAACTCCTTTATCACCTGCACATGCATCTCAACTCTTTTCAAACTAGCCTGTTTCCTGATCATTTTATCACTGATCTCTTGCTTTTGAGTACAGATTTTCTAAAGTTTTATTGAGAACATTAAGGAGGTGCTTTTCCCCCTTCTTTAATTAAGGGAAAAGCCCCTTTTATTGTGCTTTTCCTCTGCTTTCTGTGTGCTGTTGTCCTCTGATTTTATGTTGGAGAATCTTCTGCTAAACTGTTTTGCATTGGTTTACCTATCCAAGAGTGAGATGTGATCATCCAGACCAAATTTTGTTACTGAACCATGCTGATCAGTGAATTCTTCTTGGATTACCACTGTTTGCTTTGTTATTAGAATTCTTCTCAAATCTTAAGCTTATAGCTAACAGTTCAATATCAAACAATCATCCATCTTGTGCATCTTGTGACATTCGAGTTTTCCTTCTGTTTTGGTTATCTCAAACTGAGAAGTTTTGAGCATCCTTCAGATCTTCTTGTTCCATAAGTAATACATAAAATCTATCCCAACAGCATCTCTTCCAGGCCAGGGCTCTTTTTGATTGAGACACTTTTATCTCAGATTCAATATGTCACTGCCTATTTCACCTCTTTGTGTGATGTCTTACTGAAATTGAAGCCTATGGTACTGTATGACTTCCCTGGTGGCTCAGATGGTAAACCGTCTGTCTACAACGTGGGAGACCTGGGTTCGATCCCTGGATCAGGAAGATTCCCTGGAGAAGGAAATGGTAACCCATTCCAGTACCCTTGCCTAGAAAATCCCATGGACAGAGGAGCCTGGTGTCCATGGGGTCGCAAAGAGTCGGACACGACTGAGCGACTTTACTTCACTATGGTACTGTATAGCACACAGAAACTGGTCAATGTTATGTGGAGCCTGGATGGGAGGGGAGTTAGGGGAGAATGGATACATGTATATGTATGGCTGAGACCTTTTGCTGTTCACCTGAAACTGTCACAACATGGTTAATCAGCTATCAGATCAGATCAGATCAGATCAGTCGCTCAGTCGTGTCCGACTCTTTGCGACCCCATGAATCGCAGCACACCAGGCCTCCCTGTCCATCACCAACTCCCGGAGTTCACCCACACTCACGTCCATTGAGTCAGTGATGCCATCCAGCCATCTCATCCTCCGTCGTCCCCTTCTCCTCCTGCCCCCAATCCATCCCAGCATCAGAGTCTTTTCCAATGAGTCAACTCTTCGCGTGAGGTGGCCAAAGTACTGGAGTTTCAGCTTTAGCATCATTCCTTCCAAAGAAATCCCAGGGCTGATCTCCTTAAAATGGACTGGTTGGATCTCCTTGCAGTCCAAGGGACTCTCAAAAGTCTTCTCCAACACCACAGTTCAAAAGCATCAATTCTTCGGTGCTCAGCCTTCTTCACAGTCCAACTCTAAATTCCCTGTCTTATGTTAGGGCTCCATTCAATTTTGCATGACATGAAATTTCTCCTGGAGTATTTCAGATTACTTGTTAACATATTTGGTTTCCACAGCTATAGCAACTTCTCTTTTTTCCCCCTCTGTATTTCAAGGATATGAAGAGAAGGTGAAACAGATACTCCTGAATAAACCTCTACCGTAACACAGAAACATACATAGTATGATCCATAAAGAGAAGTGCCCCAAGGACTGAAGGTAAAACAGTGAGCCAAAGTACACCTTCAGTAGTCATTAAAGGATCAGAACCAAGGCTTCTCTAGGGATCCAAGGGTGATTGCTCTAGTATCATTCATGTAAGAATAGTGGATACAATTATTATGTTCATATTAGAGAGTCCAGAAGACTTAACATGAGTAATGAATAAAAGGAATATATGAGGGAATTGGCAAGGAGCTTTAAGAAGCTGAAGATCTGGTATTTTGGGTCAGCTGATGTTATTTAGAAGACCTTTGCAATTCTATTTATTAACCTGCTTATTTCATAAATTAAATAATCTGTTCATTGAGGTCTCAGCTGTGTGTTGAAAATAACATTTCAGGAAAACTGTCTGTAAATTCTCAAGTTTTGAGCATCCCAGGGGAGTCATTTTTAAAGATATCTCTCATTCATGCATGCAGCTTTTGAATTCACGTTCTTGTCCCTGTTAAGAATAGAGCAGCTGTTTCTGCAACTGCAGGAGACTCTTCCACTTAGATTGAGGTCTGTCACTGTCATTTTATGGCAGATTAAACATAGAGTTAGTTGTCAGTTTCAGAAAGAATTAAATATTGCCTGCTGTTGTACATCTTTAATCTAGAGCTCCTTTTCCAAGCACAATTGGGGCCCCTCCTCTGAGCCTCCCTGCCTCCTCTTAGTCCTTGGGCTCCCTGATTGGGAGAAATCTGAAGGCATCTTAGTGTCTTCCAACCTTGAGATGACCACGCTAAAATGGTAGGAAACATGAAGCCAAATCTAGAATCAAGAGGAAGATTTGGGAAGTGGTATGTAAATAAGGGTTGGTGTATGGTCAGTTCCCCTAAGATGGCAGTTCTCTTGCTCTCTGGACATCCTCTGCTCCTCCGGGCCTGCTTCAGTGACACCCAGCTCACATGACTGACTTTGCTACATATTTTCTTTGGCCCCAGCTAGTGGTTTTTCTAGCCCTGAATCAGAACATCTCTACCATGGAATCTTACCAAAGGGGTGGTGATGGACATGCTCCATCTGCTAGTTTCCATGGTAACTGATAAGGCAAGCTGCCTTCAATTCCTCTTATAACTGCTAACCTTCCTCTTGCCCCAGGAGTGAAGACTCATGGAGTTTCACTCTAGGACCTTGCTTCAGACATGTAAGGTCCCCGGAGCCATTCACTCAAGGCTATCCGCGCTTGCTGACTCTGGGCTCTTTCTTCAGTCTTGAGAATGGGGAGTACTGGGTATGTAATCCTGTGCAGTGCAAACCAATAGTTGGCAATCAGAGCCAAAGGGCCAGGGGTTAGACCACCCAATTCACCTGTCCTGCTCACATAGGTGGCTTCCTCTATCTCAGGGGTGGAGTTAAGGTTGAAGGACAGTAAGGGCTAGAAGGACTACTTAAAAGTCACCAAGAAAGCTGAGCCCAGAAAGCAGGGCAGATGGCCCAGGAGACTGGGGAAAAGAAATCTGGTCAAGAGAGGCAGTCTACGGCTGTGACAGACCATTAAACCCTATGAAAATAAGACTTATGGATGAGTCATTTTGAAAGTTCTGTATTTGGCAGAAACACTTTGCAGTCAATAACCTTATGATTAAAATAAGGTCTTTGTTCAATAAGAGAGTTGGCTGAACACTTTATCTTTCCAAATGCCCTCCCATTTATTCTGAATTAGCTTGTTCACACTTTAATGGATAAAAATTTCCATTTTAGGTTTTTATATATGATTATGCATTGCAGTTAAAGCGTCTTTTTGGGAAAGGTTTTACAATGTGGTTTTATTTGTTTGCTAGTAAAATTTATTACTGTAATACTTTTACCATCCTCATTTAATCTTTAGATTTCTCTTTTAAAAAAAGTCAATTCACCATTATGTTTTGCTACTCAGCTAAGGTGGCTAGGGTAGGGGTGGGGGTCCAGTTTCTCTGTGTATATACTCTTATTGGCTTTGCCTTGAATGTTTTATTATGAGGAAAATGAAATCGGATTTTACAGAAATAAGTCATTTAGCCATATTAAGATTTGAAAGAGTTGTAAATGGTTTACTATCAGCCATTATCATGGAAATAGAAAAAGGGGGAAATAACACCCCATGATATAATTTAAAACATGTCAGTTCTTCAAAATTTTGTTGAGGAAAAGCTTTTTCTTATTTTGAAACAACAAGATTGGATGAATAAGTTATATCTGGTTATTTCCTCATCAACCATTCTCTCAGAGTCACTTTTAATATGAAACTACAAAACAATAATTGTTACCTCTAGGGACTATACTCCCTGGAGGAGGGCCTGGCAGCCCACTCCAGAATTCTTGCCTGGGGAGTCCCCATGGGAAGAGGAGCCTGATGGGCTACAGTCCATGGGTCTCAAAGACTTGGACACAACTAAGCAACTCAGCACAGCACAGCACAGGGAGTATACTAGGAAACAGTATATCTTGTATAAAATAAATATTCCTTTATGTGACTTTATATAGAGATTATATATAGATGGACTTCTAAATTTATTATTTAAAGTTTAAAATATTTCTCTGGTTCTCAGAAATAAAGCATATAGTCCATCTCCATATTTTTCTTTTTCAGTTCAGTTCAGTTGCTCAGTCGTGTCCAACTCTTTGCGACCCCATGAACCACAGCCCACCAGGCCTCCCTGTCCATCACCAACACCCAGAGTCCACCCAAACCCATGTTCATCGAGTGGATGATGCCATCCAACTATCTCATCCTCTGTTGTCCACTTCTCCTCCTGCCCTCAATCTTTCCCAGCATCAGGGTCTTTTCCAATGAGTCAACTCTTCACATGAGGTGGCCAAAGTATTGGAGT
Source organism: Bos javanicus (assembly GCF_032452875.1). NCBI lineage: Eukaryota > Metazoa > Chordata > Mammalia > Artiodactyla > Bovidae > Bos > Bos javanicus. The sequence goes on from NC_083878.1 coordinate 41,275,649, forward strand.
TTCAGCTTCAACATCAGTCCTTCCAATGAACACTCAGGACTGATCTCCTTTAGGATGGACTAGTTGGATCTCCTTGCAGTCAAGGAACTCTCAAGAGTCTTCTCCAACACCACAGTTCAAAAGCATTAATTCTCGGGTGCTCAGCTTTCTTCATAGTCCAACTCCCACATCCATACATGACCACTGGAAAAACCATAGCCTTGACTAGACGGACTTTTGTTGGCAAAGTAATGTGTCTGCTTTTTAATATGCTGTCTAGGTTGGTCATAACTTTCAAGGAGTAAGCATCTTTTAATTTCATTGCTGCAGTCACCACCTGCAGTGATTTTGGAGCTCAGAAAAATAAAGTCTGACACTGTTTCCACTGTTTCCCCATCTATCTGCCATGAAGTGATGGAACCGGATGCCATGATCTTAGTTTTCTGAATGTTGAGCTTTAAGCCAACTTTTTCACTCTCCTCTTTCACTTTCATCAAGAGGCTCTTTAGTTCTTCTTCACTTTCTGCCATAAGGGTGGTGTCATCTGCATATCTGAGGTCATTGGTATTTCTCCTGGCAATCTTGCTTCCAGCTTGTGCTTCTTCCAGCCCAGCATTTCTCGTGATGTACTCTGCATATAAGTTGAACAAGCAGGGTGACAATATACAGCTTTGACATACTCCTTTTCCTATTTGGAACCAGTCTGTTGTTCCATGTCCAGTTCTAACTGTTGCTTCCTGACCTGCCTATAGGTTTCTCAAAAGGCAGGTCAGGTGGTCTAGTATGCCCATCTCTTTCAGACTTTTCCACAGTTTATTGTGATCCACACAGTTAAAAGCTTTGGCATATTAAGACCTATATAGTTGTTGCTTCTTTTGCCTATGGATATATCTTTTTCACATATTTATATGGATTATTTTTTAACATTCATGGCTGTTGCTGCTACTGCTAAGTCACTTCAGTCGTGTCCAACTCTCTGTGACCCCACAGACGGCAGCCCACCAGGCTCCCCCATCCCTGGGATTCTCCAGGAAAGAACACTGGAGTGGGTTGCCATTTCCTTCTCCAATGCAAGAAAGTGAAAAGTGAAAGGGAAGTCCCTCAGTCATGTCCAACTCTTCATGACCCCATGGACTGCAGCCTACCAGGCTCCTCCGTCCATGGGATTTTCCAGGCAAGAGTACTGGAGTGGGGTGCCATTGTCTTCTCCATTCATGGCATGACAGTTTAAAACCTGGGAAGTCACTGAACTTCATGTGGATCAAATGTTTCACACCAAACTCAAGTGCACCTAGAAAACACTCTCTCACAGCCCAGGAAAAATGAGCCCATCACTGTTGATTCATTGGTCATTGATTTTATAGAAAATTTTAATTAATTTAACTTTTCAATTTTTAGAATTCTTTTTCTGAAGTGATGATCAATCTGATTGTGTTTTAGAGTTGTCCTTTAAAAGAGAAGGAATGATAATTTATCTAATGCTCAAATCCTGTCAAAGTACCTTTGTACTTCCTGTCCAATAAGTCTTCTTTAAGTTCTTGATAGATGCTGAATTTTTATTTTTATGTTATTAATACACAGCAGATATTTTAAGCTTAAGTTTGTATGATTGTGCTTGAATATATAGTTAATAGGAAAGGTACTATACAAATAAAATCAAATTCTATATACCACCATATATCCATATACAAATCATCAGTCCAAATTTATATTCTTTAAAAATATTTGTAAATGTTACTCCAAATACTCATTTGGTAGATTCATTATTGAAACTTTATATAAAATTCATCTTCTATAGAAAGAAAGCTGTTCAGGATCTTTAGAATTCTTCAACATGCCTTAATAATTGTGTTTGAGTAATGTTTTACATTTATAGGAGTTTTAAAAAGGCAGGTGCAATGTGACATATCAGAAGAAGCAAATTAAACTCTTGTAAAGCACAGCTGGAATGCTAAAAATGTGTATTTGTAATTTAAATATGTGACACCATCACACTGTAAAATCAGTTCATAATTAGAAAACATCTGTTTTTTCCAATATGATGCCTAATAGTATATTTAAATAATTTAGAATGCAATAAGAAAAAAGTCAAGGAACAATAAGTGATCCATGGACATTTTTTGCCTTTGTTTTAATGCTGTGTATAAGATCTTGGATGAACATAGCCCTTTGGCATAACCTATAACTGTGCAGCTACTTTTTGTATAGAGTATAATCATCAGTGATGAAATGCATATGCCAGACATATGTAGTGTTGTGACCTTAGCGTGTTAGTCAAAAAAATAAATAAATGACTGAAACCAGGTTGTGTAGATTGTAGTGTTAAAAAGGATTTACACACTGCTATTTTTCTCTCACGCCATTCCTTTTTGTTGTTGTTTGTTTGTTTTAATTAAAAGACATTGAAACAAATGCAAGTTGATTATTTTAACAGAAAATATATGTGAATGTGTTGCAGATACAGGAGAGCTGTTGAGTTGTATGAATTCTGGAAATATACTTGAACCAGGTAAAATATGGAGTTAAAACTTAGCAGGATCAATTTGAGTTTAGCTAATAAAGTTTGAACAAAACCACAATTTCTCAAATGAAGTTAACATGGTAGATTAGCCACACATCTGTCATCAGTGTTCACATAGGAAGGTATTTATATATGTGTGATGAAAACTCGAATGGGTATTTTTATTCTAACTGAAATGTGCACGCTGAATAGTCTCTTGGTTTATTGGCAGTAAATTGTGTAACTTTTTTTTTTTTTTTTTTGGAACCACAGTCCAAGTATTTGTTTCAGATATGGACAAACCAAATGTGTCCTGGAAGGTTCTGTTTTTGGTATTACCAGCCTGTGTCTGGGAAGGTTTGCAAATGCAAAAAATAAATAAATAAAAAGCAAAAAAAAAAAAAAAAAGGCAGTTGCAGCAGCTAAGAAACTGAATAAAAGCAGTTAGTAATACAGGTCAAGAGTACTTTTTAAGCTCAGTCACCAGGCTGTGGTGAGTAAATTAAATGCAGCAAGACCTGCCTGACAAGGAAATTTGCTGGAGGGAGGCGGTATATTATAAAGCACAGACTTACCTTTCTTTTTCAATGCAGTTTTAGCACTTTCATTCTTGGGTGAGGTGTGGCGAGGCGGGGGGGGGGGGGGCGGTGAAAATTCACTTTTTTTGCTGGGTGAGAGTGCACAAAGTTAGTCTGCTACTATTTATATTCATCTACTTTGAGTCGCCTCGTATCCACCTTTGCTGCTGCAGCCCACCACTCTCCATTCATCAGTTTACGCATTGTGCGCCAGGGCAAATAATGACAGAATATCTAGCTAAAGAAGGGGTACTTAATCAGCAATCAAGATTCAATTTGTTTTAATTTTAGCAGGTGTTTGTGAGGTACATTGATGGGAGAGATAATATGTGCTGCTTTCATTAGCTCTCTTGTTTTTGTGCTTGAACATTTAAGAGCCAGATGTTCGGAGGTGAGCTGATCAGAATATTAAGTCTCCAGAGGTTGGTTTCCATAGTGTTTTACATTCCTTTCTTTATCTCCCTCTATTCACCCTGAGCTCTGAGGTGCAAGTGCTTGCAATGACAGACTCTGTCTCTGCATCCTGCTCAACTACGGCTTTAAATTACTGGCTAATTCTCTACATAAAATACTTCGGTTTAATAATCTGTCATTAATTCTTGGACTCTAGGTCAAGCCTTGTTTCTCATTCAGAACTCTTTCCCCTGAAAATCTGTTTTAGGAATTATTTGTGTAAGCGGCTAGTATTTCATCAGGATATTTTCCTGAAGCAAAAACACAAGCACTACATAAGCTACAAAGGTAATGACCCCATCATCTTGTTAAATCAATATCCAAACTTGATCAGTGCTCTGTCATCAACTAGTCAGAACACAACAGTGATGACAACATCATGGCATGAACAATAACAGCGGGGTCGTTTGAATTTGGTAGCTTTGTTGAGTCTGAAAGTTATTACTTCTTTCGAGGAAGTGTGAGTATTCCTACATGAAATTATTTTATAATGTAATTTAAGATTACTATGTTACAGTTTGCCATAAACCATTAATAGGACTTGGAGAAGATCTAATCAGTAGTTAGGCTTTGTTTTACAATTTTAACTCAATTGTAACTGAATTTAGTTTTTATTTAAGAGTTTTTCTAGTTATGTTTTGATAATCTGCACTTTTTTTTTTCTTTTGGTTCTCCCATATGTTAGGAACATGGGTTTCCTTTCAGCTGAAAAACAAGCCTACCAATAAAGAGTTAATTGAATTGGCATTGGCAAGATATTTTCTCCCACTATTAATTGTTCTCTGTTTACTTTGATGCTCAAGGATTGTAGTGTTTTACAAGCATATTTTCTTAATTGTGTCACCTTGTACTATAAGTATGTCAGAGGGGAAACATTTGCAAGTGATTAGATATGGACCTGTGTGTCACCAAATGTATGAGGTACATACCCTTATAGGATATAATTGTGATCTTTTAATATGCGGCCATTGACCCAGACTTGTTATTATCTATTATAGTTTATAATAATGTATCTCTTTATGATTAAATGATGATGCCCGGCAGAACACTATGATTAGCATTTCAGTTATTTATAGATTATGTCAGAGCAGTAATAAACATAAAATGCTGTTAATGTGTGGCTAATGAAATCTGGACATGAACAAGTTTATGAATTGATATAATTCATTTGAGTGTTCTAACTGAGCCGCCGGTTCTCGTCATAATTCAAAAGCTTAGCAGGGTTCACCGATTAGGTGGTAGACTAATTTGCTACAAAAAGTCAATGGGTTTTCATCGTCTTGGGCCATCATACCCAGCATGGCTGATTGCATAAGGACTATACAAAGTAATTCTCATAAATATATTTATTAAGCTTAACGTGTTTCGTAAGGGTAGGACAGACTCAACTATTACACACCATATGTAGATCAAAAATCACAGTGTTAATTAAATATACAAAAAGATATATATGGAAAAAATCATGAAAGGCTAGAGAATTATTTGATTATTAAAGGAGAAAAACTGGAGTGATTTAGAAACAAATGCTGATGAAGGCTGTAAAACGAAGGTGCCTTTTTCTTCCCTCAGGGTGCTCGTCAAGCTCACATTAAATTCTGTTTGACCAGCAATGACTGGAAGCCGCAAGCTGCATTTCCCAGGCTGTTAGTATAAGCTTCGTGTCTGGGGCTCAGTTCCAGCCACCAAAGAAAGTTTGTGCTTTGTTCTAATGATGTTGATATATTTGTTGGAAAAGGCTGTTTTTAAGACCAAATGTGAATTTCTTCTCAGGAAACAAAATCTGAAGGTGTCTCGTAGGTTCTTGGAGATCAGTCTTTATGGCTAGAAAGAGACCACTCATCCTCAGCTTATGGGAAATAGTTCCTGAGCTCTCAGGCAGCAAGGTCTATCTCCCTTGCACAGAGTACTACCACACTTGCATCCAGTACTGCTAAGTAAATGTATCTAAGAAGTCAGTTTTGAATGTTATAATGTAAAGAGAAACAATGCATCGATTTTCCAGCTTCAGCTCTAATGTAAAATATCTGGGTTCTTCACTGTGTTAGTCTGTTTAGTTTAGGCACCATTTCCATAATACCAGATCTTGCTTTTTTACTAACTCATCAAGGTTAGGAGGCAAAACTAGGACAAAGGAAAGAATGATTCAAGGTGGCAGATTTGGGGTCAGGATAGTAATAATAATAATAACTACTATTATTATCTCGTCAATAGTGATGATCAGTGGTTTCTGGCCATGAAATAAGTTGCCTCTGATGATACAAACTACCCTTGGGGATATTCAAGTGGAGGCTGAAATATTAGATTAATGATAGAAATCCAGACTCGATCAGAATTTTCCAGTGTGTGTGTTCCATGGATAATTAGCACCTCAACATGCTCTATTGGAAAAAAATATATATATTCAAATTACTATGGGAAAACAATCTACTTTGTGCACCTACTCCAATAATTAATCTAAAATTAATATGACTACTTAATCCATATAACAGACAAGAAATAGTTAATGGACATAGTAGATGTTCAATAATTTGTGTGTGTGTGGAATGAATGTATTCACTAATTACAATTTCCTGGGAAGTTCTTTGTCCCTGGGATTATAGCAGTTTTAATGCAAGCCAAGCTTTTGCATATTAAATACAGTTGATTTTGTTACTTGTCCTGCAGCTGTGGCATAAGGGTAAATTTTTGATTTTGTTTCTTTTAAGGAACCAGGAAAACATCCAGGAAGATGGAATCTTTTATTTTTGTTGACAGTTTTTTCCCCCTAAGGATATTCTGTCCTCAGAGTCTACATTTATCCTAAATCTCTGGGGGCAGCATGCATAGGCCTTCTCAGGGTTCTGTGGATGGACAATGGGGAGTGAAGGGCTCCTTGGGGCTGGAGAGCTAGGCAGAAAGGGAAGGACCAGTGAGATCTGAGATTGAGAGCACGTCATGAAGACCCAGATGAGGGATGAGGAAGCTGGAGTTGGCTGGGAGGCCATACTCTGCAGGTGACTTTCTCTTCTTTCATGTTATTCCTTCTGCTTAAAATCCACACGCTCCTCTTTTTCACTCTCAGCTTTTCTTCTCCTCATTTCATCTTAGGAAATGCCTATTTTCCACAAAACTAATATTACTGCTTCTGTGGATTTCCCAAACTTGCATTCCTACCTGTAACATTATATACTTAGCTGTATTGTTGACTGTTCATGTTGTATTAGAAGTATGTTTATCTGACTATAACTGTTGCTTGAGTTTATCAAGGTTCTGTGTCCTGACCTGATTTCTGTGTGTTCCAGTGCCAGTCTTTTGAGTCTGACAGCATAAAATTACCTAGAATTTTAAAAAAGTGTTTGAGATCAGAACCCATTCTTGGATAGTCAGTTCATTTCAACTGGGTAAAGACCATAAGCTTGTATTTGGAAAACAAACATACAGAAAGAACATGAAACAAATACTTCCCCAGGGAACTCCCTTCTATTTTAGGCTAGAAGCTGTCAAGTATTAATTTTAAGGCCCAGTGCCTTACCAGGAAGTATAGTCCTGAGAAGTATATGAAAACCTGGGAGGAACCGGAGCTCACCCAGTATTGAGGTTTTGCTTCTCTATTCAGCTGTGGATAGAAGATTTTACTAAACTCTTAAAAAAGAGATGGTTGAAAAAGAAATATACCTGGGAAAGCTATACATACATACATATACATGTCTATGGTATATGTCTGTGTACATATAATATGTGTATGTATTATATGTAATGTTTATATGCAAACATATCTTTGTTTATTGCTTGATAAAACTTTATAATGTTTACCCTAGGGTTTTGCTACGCTAAAGTAGTAAATCAGTTGAGCTAAGTTGTAAATTTCCCTAGTACCAAACTATAGATGTCTACAGGGCCTCAAAGGTAGTAATGACGGTTCTTGAGCTTTTTACAGTATTTCCAAGAGCTTAACTACCTGTGACAAGGCTGCCTATGCTAACTTAAACAAGTCTGTAGCTTTTTTCCTAATAAAATCAGCTTAAGGTGATGCTCCTGATTTGCTCCTAATGTTCTACATGGAAGACAGAAATATCTATACATATATGGACAATGAATGTCTTCTCATCTGACTCAGCTGGTACTGGTAGTTGTTCAGTTTACTGATAAAGCTGATAAAAGAGTCATAAAAATAATATCTATATATAGGAAGCATTTTAACTTAGAACTTTGAATATGAGCCCAATAATTGCAATTGCAGTCTTTTTTTGCATAAAGCATGCTAATATGCTAGCCTTTATGATCTTCAATTGTAATTTCTTTAAAGTAGAATAAAAATTACAGATGCTTCTCAAGAAATCTGAAAGCAGAATCCTTCAGGTTTTTTTTTTCATATATATATATTTTTTTCACGGTGGCTTTCCCGAAAGCTAATATCACACACATGTATGTGTGTGTGGGTTCTTGGGGTAGTGTAGGGTAGCTTGGCTTATCTGTTTTTCTAAAACATTGAATGAAGTGTCATGGATACAATTGATTCTTTATTTTGGCCTCATGTCTCATTAGTTTGTGGGCTATTAAAAGTGCTTTTACTCATACATAAGTACACATACAAACATATATTTGATTTACAAAACATTTAAAATTAATTGTTTTAATATAGCTTATTTACCTGTTAGAATCTTTGAAAAAAACAGAAGTCTTTGGCAAATAAAGTTAAAATTATTTTTCAATGATTTCCTTGATTCCAAAGTTACAGTTTAAGGAAACACTTTCTTAGATTGTTGAGTAGAAATGGCTGAGCAATAGGTTATGACCTGAGGGTATAAGTGAGAATAAACTCTGCTCTAACATTCAAATTTCTGCTACAGATATGCTGTTAATGCAGCTAATGTTACAGGAAAGGTCTTTTTCTAACTGGGATAGACAGGAAATCAGGTCTTACAAAATTATGTCTCCGTGTATGCTTCTCTTATAGTAATATTTTGCATTTATAGATTAAAATGCTTCCAACTTTTTATTAGGTTCTTTATAAAATTCTTTTTGATTTTTCTCTCATAACATTTGTTATCAAGTTATTGAGGTCCTTTACTAAAGGTCTGTATTGAAGGCCTTTTCTCTACCCTGGAATCTACTCATGAAAATGTTTCAATTCTGTACCCTTTGCTTGAGGAATATACCTTTGCCATAAGTACAGCCAAACACTGAGGTCTCGGTGGACCTTGAGTCTCCTCACCTGTTACCGTTCACAAATTTTAAACTACAAACCTAGCGATTAGGCTGGGATATTACGCAGATGCTTGCTCCTTGGAAGAAAAGCTATGACCAACCTAGACAGCATATTAAAAAAGCAGAGACATTACTTGACCAACAAAGGTCCATCTAGGCAAAGCCATGTTTTTTTCCAGTAATCATGTATGGATGCAAGAGTTGGACTATAAAGAAAGCTGAACACCGAAGAATTGATGCTTTTGAACTGTGGTGTTGGAGCAGACTCTTGAGAGTCCCTTGGACTGCAAGGAGATCCAACCAGTCCATCCTAAAGGAAATCAGTCCTGAATATTCATTGGAAAGACTGATGCTGAAGCTGAAACTTCAATACCTTGGCCACCTGATGTGAAGAACTGCCTCATTGGAAAAGACCCTGATGCTGGGAAAGATTGAAGGTAGGAGGAGAAGGGGATGACAGAGGATCAAATAGTTGGATGGCATCACTGACTCAATGGACATGAGTTTGAGTAGGCTCTGGGAATTGGTGATGGACGGGGAAACCTGGCGTGCTGCAGTCCATGGGGATCGCAAAGAGTCATACATGACTAAGCGACTGAACTGAACTGATTACACCTTAAGGGGATGTTGCTGCTGCTGCTAAGTCGCTTCAGTCGTGTTCGACTCTGTGTGACCCCATAGATGGCAGCCCACCAGGCTCCCCCGTCCCTGGGATTCTCCAGGCAAGAACACTGGAATGGGTTGCCATTTCCTTCTCCAGTGCATGGAAGTGAAAAGTGAAAGTGAAGTCGCTCAGTCGTGTCCGACCGTCAGCGACCCCATGGACTGCAGCCTTCCAGGCTCCTCCGTCCATGGGATTTTCCAGGCAAGAGTACTAGAGTGGGGTGCCATTGCCTTCTCCAAAGGAGATGTTAATGATCAACTATTCACATCCTCTTCATTTCCCAGTCTCTGCCTATTTAGGTAGGTTGATGTGACTCATTCTTACCCATATGTCTTTTGTTGTTGTTTAGTCATTAAGTTGTGTCTGAGTCTTTGCGACACCATAGCCTGTAGCTCAACAGCCTCTTCTGTCCATGGGATTTCTTGGGTAGGAATACTGGAATGGGTTGCCATTTCCTTCTCCAGGGGATCTTCTAATCCAGGGATCAAACTTGTGTTTCCTGCATTGGCAGGCGGATTCTTTACCACTGACCTACCAGGGAAGCCCTACCCATAAGTAAGTTGAGTAAAGCAGTTAAAGGTGGGTGGACTGTCCACATTCTTGCTGTATCTCTTTCTGCCTTTTTCTGTCCTTTCTTCTGCTTTTCTTCCGTCCCTCCCTCACTGTCTCCAGTGGTGTATTAGATGTGAAGGACAGTAGATGGAAGATTGCAAGATAAGATTGCAAGATTGACCTAGGCCCACGTCTAGATCACCCAGTAGAGAATGAGCCCAATCAGAAATGGTATATACAGGAAGGGGGAGATGGAGTGTTAAGTCATTGAAATCTCAGGGGTCATTACTACAGCCTGTTCTGAATGATCTAGTGTTTCCTGTAGTATAAAGTTCATTAAAGGAACCAGAAGAATTTCAGTTTAATATGTTCTCACCTAGAACATATTTCTATAAAATGCTATCAACTATACTGATAAATCACATCCAGCAAAAACAGTTATGAATAGGTATTTTTGCATGTACAAAGTTGATTGTGGGTATGTGTATGCGTTCTAAGTTGCTTCAGTCACATCTGACCCTATGAACTATAGCCTGCCAGGCTCCTCTGTCCATGGGATTCCCCAGGCAAGAATACTGACGTGCATTGCCATGCCCTCCTCCAGGGGCTCCTCTTGACCCATGGATTGAACCCACTTCTCTTATGTCTCCTGCATTGGCAGGTGGGTTCTTTGCTACTAGCATCACCTGGGAAACCCTGTTGTGAGTATACAAGTAATCAAAGAAGAAATGGAAATGGATCAGTTATAGTAGTAGGGCCAACAAACAGCAGCAGAGGCCCTGGTTTCTCCCTCCCCTCTTCCTCATTCTTGATGTTTATTAGGTATCTTCTAGCTTCTGGGTATTTTCTAAAAGTTTTACTTGGATAATCTAAATTAATCCTCACAATAGCCCAGTTATTTAGATAGTATTATTTCCCTCATTTTACAAATCAGGAAACTGAAGGCCAACGAGGGTCATTGCCCAAGGTCACATAGCTGGTAAGTGAGAGGATGAGATATGAAACACAGGGACTTCCTCCAGAGCCCATGAAATTAGCCCCTTCGTTGTGTTACTTAAGCCAGAGTTTCTTAAATGATGTCCACCATTGTGGGTTTGTAGATTTATATGCACAGTGCTGGGGCTTTGCAGGTGGCGCTGGTGGTAAAGAACCCACTTGCCAATGCAGGAGACAGAAGAGACAAGGTTTTGATCCCCGGGTTGGGAGGATCTCCTGGAGGAGGGCATGGTGACCCACTCCAGTATTCTTGCCAGGACAATCCCTTAGATAGAGGAGCCTTGCAGGCTGTGGTCCCTAGGGTCAAAAATAGCTGGACACGACTGAAGCAACTTAGCACACATGCATTCATAAATAGTGCTGGGCATGGAGCCAATACTCCCCCAAAAAAAAAAATTGGTTAATTTCTAGATGCTGGGCTTCCAGAAGCCAACTCATTCTGGTCTCTGAATTGATAAGACTGAGGGTGCACTGCCTAATTCAGGACTACTGAGGCACCTGTGTTTGCAGCCCACCTTCATTTGGCTTCTTCTTTCTTGGTCAGAAATTCTGGTGGCTCCTTAAACCCAGAGAGACACCAAATGCTCAGAGCTCCTCTGGGAGAAGAAGATTATGTGTGAATTGGATTCGAAGAGCCCTGTACCACAGAGAAATGCTTGGCCTGGGGCATACAAATCATCTTAAAGTACCCTCTGGCCATCTCCAAAGCTTGAGGAGCTTCCTTTGCCCTATTTGCACGATTCTGCTGATTTGACCATTTTTTATACTCTCCTTGGACCACGGGCTCTGTAAAATAAAGGAGTTGGTATAAGTGGCATCCAGGATGCTTTGCCAGCCAGCCAGATCATCTCTACCACCTATATTTCTTATTCCTCTTAATATTCCTTTTCCCATGTAGTGAAGGGTATTCAACCATTGGGTTACACAGACCTGGATTTGAATCCAAGCTGTAGCACTTAATAGAGGTTTGTTCCTGGGAAACTTTTTACTAAATCTCTCTAAATCTCTTCCATCCCATTTTTCTCAATTATGAAATGAGTATAATTGCACTGATTTAGTAGAACCCATAATTGGTTCTCAATGAGTGGTAACTTCCTTCACCATTTAGTTTCTGTCCATCTATACCTGTATCATATTACAAAGCCTAGTTAGTTACTGTATCTCTTCCTTGAAGTCTTCTCTGATGAATTTAACCATATGTATCATTTTTCCTCAAATTGCTTTTGCACTTACTTTCCTGTGCTCCACAAATAATCCTTCATTTTATGTGACATCTGAGTTGACATCCATAATCAAATCTTGTTTAGTCCTTCTTCCTTGTCTTGATTGTCCAACTGGTGTTCGGGTTAAGGAATAAGAGACTTTTTTGTCTGGCATTTCCCACAGAGCTGGGCACACGATAGGCAGCCAGTACATACTTCTTTTAACTGTCAACTCATTTATCTATAAACCAGCACAAGAAGATGGGGACAACTCAACAATTGCTTAATTTACTTTTGTAAGACACTGCATGTGGAAATGTGTGTGTGTGTGCTCGGCTATGTCCAGCTCTTTGTGATCCCATGGACTGTAGTCCACCCCTAAATGGGGAAAAAGTTGAGATGAAAAAAAAATGAGTGCACAGTAAATAGTCTAATGCAACTTGAGAAATAGAAACACTGATATCCAAGAGATGGAAAAAGTACATCTTGTTTGGAAAATTAGGATGAATGATATATGGTTTCCATTGCAATGGGCATTGTCTATTATTACATTTTATTCATCTCTAGTCCAACTGCTTCATCATCAAATATAACTGAAAAACTTCACCAAATTCATTTGGAATCAAACTGGAGGGCCTCTGCCTTGGGTGCATATAAGAGAACATTCCTTCTGTCTCACTTGGAATCCAGGTACTTATTCTAATGGACCCTAATGATGTAGACCTCCCCTCACCCAACATATTTCTTTAAAAGTAAATCTTATAATGCAAGGATATTTGTACATAAATTTGGAAGTATGTGTTTTAATTTTTTAAAAGCTAAACAGATATGTAGAGTAGAAAAGTAAAGTGTACACTTATGAAAAATCATCTGTAATCATTCCAGGACCCATGCAGAGGCTTTAACATTCTTCCTTCTATATGTCTGTGACCCAGCATATTAACTCTGTGAGCGTTTGCACCCTTATCTTCCACATCAGCCTCTGTTCAGTTACCTTTCAGTATCATTCACACTACACACATTCTTTTCCAGTGGAACATAAATCTTTTTCCTGCTTCAACAAAAAAAGTGCTTGGTGTAATCATACACCATCAGTTCCAGCCATATTTTGCTGGTTCTTTCTTTCCTTTTCTTTTTAAAAATTTTAAACTTCTTGGGATTATTAGTTTTTATCATATTGTTTCCATGAATAATTTTTGCCTACCCTTGAAAATAAACCATACCTTCTTCCTTTTCTTTATTGAGTTAAGCAGGGTGGTGGGGGGAGATTTGAAAAGATTTGTAATTAAACTTACTACATGCTTCAATAAAGTAATCTATCATGAATCACCCTTTAACAAATTTGACATCTGTAATAAAACTTCACTTTTACATACCTCTTTATGTCAGCCCAGATCTTTTAATATTCTTAGTGAGGGAACCAAAATAATCATAGACTCTTTGTCAGTACAATTAGCATAAATGCCCTGAATAATTTGGAAACATCTACACTTTAAACTTCACTGTGGCCTACTTTGTCTTAACATTTCAAGTTTTCTTTGCAGGGGAGGAAATAAGCCAGAATGTTACCCTTTTCTTGATCCTAATGTGAAATTCTCTTTCTGCATATCTAAATACATATCTGACTCAACCCGTTAGAAACCTTACCCACATCTTTATCTCATTCCCCACTCACTAGCTGGCCCATTCTGTTAAAGTTAAAAAGAATTATGAGTATAAGCCAAGAGAATGCTGAACTGCGGAAGTGTGTGATTTGAAGATGTTGGTGATAAGCATGGAGAATTACAACTACCCTGTTTAACTAGAATGTCATGTGTTTTCCTCACCACCCACCGAATCCCACTGGCAACTTAGAGGAATAGTATTTTGTTTGGGTCTGTGTCTCACTGTTGCAACTGTAATTGTAATTGAGCAAGCCTGTTTCTTATACAAGGCAATTAATTTCAAAAATATTTAGCCCATGTACTTTGGAAAAAGAAACCTGACTCACTTTAGCAATACTGAAGAATTTTTGTAATCTCACTATCTAAGACAAAAGAGGACTAATTTGGAATCTGGAGGACAAGGCTTGTTAGGATCTGGATTACCTAAAGTACAGGGGAGATAAACCTCTTTAACAATTTTCAGGATGCTTGGGCTATAGGCAGGCTTTATACAAATAAATATAAGTGCTGCTTTGCATAATAGGTAGTTATATAAAACCCAGTACCTAAAGTAAAGAAAAATAGCTTCAAAATAAATTTAATTATATTCACTGATTTGAAGCTGATACCATTAGGGATCACTACTCCCTTCTATAAAATTATCTCTCATCCCTCCCTCTGCAAGTCTTATTGTGAGAAAGAATATGCTGGACTGAATTGACAATCATTGAATCTCGTAGTTTGCTTTTTGTATTTTCAGTTAGTTATTAAAAGATTTGCTAATCATTCTTGTCCCATTTATTCTATCTTTATGGAATATTCCTTGGAGCAAAAATAGGTATTTAATTCTTCCTAAGAATCTTTGAATTCATAAACAACATTTTTAAGATCTATCTAAAATAAGGATGCCTTTAAATTCTATCATAGTAGTACGATATTGATATTAGAGTCTATAAACAAAGTCAGCTCCATGTACCATTTAGAGTTTGGGTTATACAGGAAGTATGGGTGATACTCAGATGTTTTCTTCTTGCTTCAAAATATAATGGTCAGCAACCACGCACTAAGAACACTGTAGATACTTAGGGTCAAAGAAAATGGTTGGAAGATACAGTTTTTCCCCCATAAAAGTTTCCAGTCTGATTAGGGAGAAGGCTTGGAGCACAGGCAGAGGACGATCCTGCTATAGATCATACATACAAACAGAATTGGTGGGGGAATGTTCTGGTGTAGTCAAAGGGATATTCTGGAAGAGAGAGCATGTGAACCAGGTCTTGGAGAAAGGAAAAAGGAAACACGGTAGGCAGGGTGGAGCAGAGCAGACTAGAGCAAAGCTATGAACAGCATAGAGTGAACAGCATGTCGGCCCACATTCTTATGAATATGGGGATGGTGAAAAGAACCGTGGACTGAAAGTCAGAAGAAGTATGAAATATTTAATGTTTCTGACATTCTGCTTCTTCATCTGTAAAGTAGAATAATTATACCTACTTGGCTTATCTTATAGAAGAGTTAATGGCTCACAAATAGTATATGTGGAAGTGCCTTGTAAGTTGTAAATCCAAGTTGTGTTCATCATTGTTATACTTATGATTGTGTATGTGGGAGTCAGTGTCAGAGAGAAGCAGAAAAGGACACCTAAGAAGGTCACTGCTAGTGGAAAGGAGGTTGGGTTTGCTTTAGGAGCTAGAAATAGCTGCAGGGGAACTTACACGGTACAATTAGACTTTAAAAATACTTCCTGATACTGTAATAGGTGATAATGATGAAAAGTCAGTGACTGAGAAGACAGACGTAGGCTCTGCTCTCCTCGATCTTATGATCTTTTTCTTTCCAGAACTTTGACCTTATGCCAAAACTGCAGAATCTTAATCATGACCACACTATTACCTCTTTCAAAAATATCATTTTAATTATGGCCTCTTGAAGACTTAAACACATTGGGAAAAGATGACTAAATGTTAAGTCATATAAAAATGGCAGGTGCTGTGAAAATCTTCCTAAGCTTTTTATAGAGGAAAGAATAGGATAAAAATAGTTTTTGAGGAATATTACTTTGCTGTGGGTGTGAAGAATGTATTAATAAGTGTAGCAAAGACATTTACTGTTTCCTGAGTATCTGAGAGCCTCTTTATATCCCAGGCCTTTCCCAACTAGCAATGCAGCATTACTAATTCTGGCCTGTGGGCTATGAACCGACATGTTTTCCTTTTGGTCCAGGGCTTCCCAAACTTCGAGATCTAATGCCTGATAATCTGCGGTGGAGCTGATGTAATAATAATAGAAATAAAGCACACAATAGGTGTCATGTGCTTGAGTCATCCCGAAACCATCCCCCCCGCCATCTGTGGAAAAATTGTCTTCTACGAAACCGGTCCCTGGTGCCCAAGGGTTGGGTCCGCTGTTATAAGCAATGCATTCGGGAGTCAGTGTGTGACCCTCCAGTTCTCTCTCCCCCGGTTAGAGTAATTCTGGAGGCCCCTGGTTAGGATGGAGAAACCCCAGATGGAAGCAACTTGTATCTCTGAGTCACTTTGTGCTGGTCGCTGCTTTGGAAAGGTGTTAGAAACTGCAGCAGACTGTGTGAGCGTGAAATAAAGTCTTTTGGCTCAAACGCTGAGTCCTAGCCTGACTCTTACAGTGAGATAGGCTGGTGATAATCAGACCTGCTAAACGACAGGAGTCTTCTAGAGATGAGATGATGTAGAGTCGGGAAAGGCCTTGAATGCTGTAGTATAGTTCATGGTCCGTGTGTAATGTCACTCAACCTTTCACCCATTAATAAAAGGCTGCAGATTGAAAACCAATGAAACACATTTTTGTTAGTCTTTTCAAGGTTATATAAAACATAAATTAACAAAAACATAGCAAAAAACTGAGGGCTAAACCCCAAGAGTGGTTGTTAGGTCCACAAGATGGTATCCGCTGAGGAGACAGAAATGTGGGATACTATCTACCCTGGCAGAAGCTGCTGCAGTTTTCCCACGTTCACAGTCTCTGCCGATGACAGAGCAAGCCAGAAATGACTCTGCACATCTACTGTCATGTCTTGTGGGCTTTGTTTACTGTATGGGCAGTTTTTCAATGAAGAGAGGCATTTCAATTATTCCCAGTAGCCATGTGCCTGTTGACATCTTGATGCTGTATAGGAATGAGTTAGTGAGCTTTAGCCTCTGGAGCTAAATACATTTTATCAGGAAACAATTTCAGCAATTGACTCTCATCTGGTCATGTTACTTATATCTTGTTATCTCTCAAGGGCTCTGTAATTAAAGCAGGTGTGTGTCCTCTTAAATTAGAGATGTGGCAACTGTAGATATTGTAGTAAGTTCTAACAGGAGACCCTAATGACTGCTAGATTCAGTATAATGAAGCTGGTGGGAGTGTTTGGCCAGGGAAAGTGTCAAAATAGGCAAATATTAATATATCCCAAAGTGATGGGATTAGAGGATACACCATAACTGAACCAGGAAACATTGCAAAGAAGGTCTCAAAGACCCCTTCTTTCATTGCTTCCTCCCTCCCTCCCTTCCATCTTCCTTCCACTCTTCCTACCTTCTTTCCCTTCTTCCCTCCATCCTTATTCTTCCTTTCTTTCTTCTTTTCCTCGTTTCCCTCCTTCCCCGCTTCCTCCCTCTCTATAAATAGACCAAAGAAGATTTTTTAGATGTTTTTCCAATATTAAATGTGACAAGTAAGACAGATCTGCTTGCTTTTTTATTAGCTCATATTCTAATAATCAAATGCCACTTTAGTGGCAGTTTATGGAATGGAGGAGAAAGAAACACTATTGAGGAAAGAAGAAAGTAAGAAGAAAAATAGGACAAAGAAGACATGAGAAGGAAAATTAGGAAAGGAGAGTGGTGGTATTTGTCTTGAGGCACGTGGAGTGGGGGATAATAAAGACTTCCTCAGAATATATGTGTTTTGCAAAGGTAATCCCGCATAAATAATCTTTACTGTGCTTTACTGTATTTATATATTTACTGTTAATTACTGTACTCAGTGCTCTTACATTTACTTTTTAAAATTAAGACTTTGTTTTTTTTTTATTTTTTAAGAGCACTTTAGGTTCATAGGGAAGCTGAGAAGGTACAGAGATTTCCCATGTACTCCCTTCCCACCGTGCACAGGTCCCCCTGTCCCCCTGCCCCCAACTCGAAATCAACATCTCCTACTAGTGTGATTGATGCACTTGTTACAGCTGATGAACCTATTGATACACTGACACATCATAGTAACCTAAAGTCCATAGCTTACATTACAGTTCACTTTTGGTGTACATTCTATGGATTGGGACGAATGTAAAATTACGTATCTGTCATTATAATATCAGTTCAGTCATTCAGTCATGTCTGACTCTTTGCAACCCCAGGGACTGCAGCACGCCAGTCCTCCCTGTCCATCACCAACTCCCAGAGTTTACTCAAACTCATGTCCATTGAGTCAGTGATGCCATCCATCCATCTCACCCTCTGTCATCCCCTTCTCCTCCCACCTTCAATCTTTCCCAGCATCAGGGTCTTTTCCAAAGAGTCAGTTCTTTGCCTCAGGTGGCCAAAGGATTGCAGTTTCAGCTTCAGCATCAGTCCTTCCAATGAATATTCAGGACTGATTTCCTTTAGGATGGACTGGTTGGATCTCCTTGCAGTCCAAGGGACTCTCAAGAGTCTTTTCCAACACCACAGTTCAAAAGTATCAATACTTCAGTGCTCAGCTGTCTTTATAGTCCAGTTCTCACATCCATACATAACTACTAGAAAAACCATAGCCTTGACGGACCTTTGTTGGCAAAGTGATGTCTTTGCTTTTTAATATGCTCTCTAGGTTGGTCATAACTTTTCTTCCACGGAGTAAGCGTCTTTTAATTTCATTGCTGCAGTCACCATCTGCAGTGATTTTGGAGCCCAAAAAAATAAAGTCTGTCACTGTTTCCATTGCTTCCCCATCTATTTGCCATGAAGTGATGGGACCAGATGCCATGATCTTCGTTTTCTGAATGTTGAGCTTTAAGCCAACTTTTTCAGGCTCCTCTTTCACCATCATCATCAAGAAGTTCTTTAGTTCCTCTTCACTTTCTGCCATAACTGGTGTGTGTCATCTGCATATCTGAGGTTATTGATATTTCTCCCAACAATCTGATTCCAGGTTGTGCTTTATCCAGCCCAGTGTTTCTCATGAGTACTCTGCATATAAGTTAAATAAACAGGTTGACAATATACAGCCTTGACGTACGCCTTTCCAATTTAGAACCAGTCTGTTGTTCTATGTCCAGTTCTAACTGGACATTATAATATCATACAGTGAATTTTCCCCTATTCACTTTCCCTGACCTACCACCTCCCGCATCCCCTGACAACCTCTGATCCTTTTACTGTCTCCATAGTTTTGCCTTTTCCAGACTATCATGTAATTGGAATCATAGAGTATGTGGCCATTTAAGATTAGCTTCTTTCACTTACTAATACACATTTATGTTTCCTCCATGTCTTTTCATGGCTTGATAGCTTAAACTTAGTTTTTGAGAGGAATCTAAAATGATCTCTTTAAGTGATTCTACAGCAAGAACTATGTAGCTGCCCCGAGCCTCATTCCCTTGTTGCCCTCAGCCCCAGTAAGCAATCCCTGTGCTTGCATTTGGCTTCCTACGTCCAGCTGCCCTCAGCTTCTCTACTGCAGGGTTTTCTCCCAGGCCTTAGTTTAAGGTGGAGCCATGAAAGACAGGGACCCAGAGCTCCCGGGTCAGGGCGACTCAGCTGTGAACTGGATCAGAGGGTAGGTGCCCCACCTTCTAATCCTGCAGAGAAACAGTTCTGAGTTTCATTTCTTCCCAGTTCCTTAGGGGTTGCAAAGGGAATAAGCCTGAGGTGTCCACAGTGATAATCAGCTCAAGACTCACCCTGACTTTTCTTTCCCTCATCTTCTGACTCATCCACCCCATTCCTTCACTCCAGCTTCCTGGATTCAGAACCAAGTAACTGCAGTTCACCAGGCTCTGGTCTGTTTTTGCTTTTGTAGACTCCAAATTAAGATACATTATTGCCACCATAAAATGTGTTTCAAACTTGATGCCTTTATTCATTTGATCAGATTTTCAACTGTTTGGGGAATAAGTTGTATTGAAATATGTTTACATAGACACACAGCTCCTGAAAGGATGAAAAGCAGAATCATGGGACAGTTTCTTCCCTCAAAAAAATTTCACTGGTCAGGCTAGATGCTTAACTGGTGCTTTCAGGGTTATTATTGGAGGTGCTAATTGGTTAGAACACAACACAGCTTGTTATGGCATTACAAGGGGAAAATGTTAAAAGTAATGTATTATTTTTATTACCTTTTTCTCAGTCCCACAACTATTGAGAACCATTTAACCTCTAAGTTAGTAAGGATTTTTTTTTTTTTCCTTTAGAGATGACAAATGCCTGATGATTTCTCTGTCCTTAGGGCAAGGCTAAATCTTGGTGTGCAGCCTGAACCAAACCGATAAATATAATTATTATTTCTGTATATTTGATGATGAAAGGGTTTCAGGCTCCACAGACCGATCTTTCTGTTGCCAACTGCGTGCTGCCGAAATTTTGATTAAAGGCTCACTGAAGTAGTTTATCAGTATTTGTTTGGTTTCAGGAAGTAAAATATGTGAGCTCAATATGAATGACAGACCACATCCAGCAAGAGCATTTGTTTCATCAGCCTGGGAAACTCAGAATCCTCGCTGTAGATAATGTATGAGGAAGATATTTTCCCTTCTCAGATTTGCATAGTGCTCAATAGTCCTCTGATTCCAGACATATTATGTTCTGTGGTAGCTTTCCTTGCCTCCATCTTCCTCTTGCAAATGTGAATGTGCTAGAATACAGACATCATTAAAAAAAAATTGATTTAAACCCTTCAAATTCCCCTGTCTGGAAAATGTTTATACAATTTGTAACAGAGAAGCCCAAAGCACTGCTGAAGACAGCCAAAATATTTTGCTGACTTTTTGAAGGGATCATTTCTAGGCAGGGAAAAAAAAATATACTGATCCTGATAAAAGAGGAAAGAAGGAGTGAAAAAGCAGGTTCTGATTTTGGTTCTTTCATAAAATAGTAAGAAAAATATATGAAGACATTCTTTGAAAAATCCTAAAATGGATGAGGATGGGCTATGTAATGGCATTTGGCCTCCTGAATCAAAGCAAACAAAAAAAATAAGGGGCACTCTAATTAGTCTACTGGTTTCTCTATGTGTATAAGAGAAAGAGGGGGTATGACAGAGAGATGAGGGGAGAGATGGAGAGAGAGGGACAAGGAAAAAGAAAAAGGAGAGGGAGGGAGAGAGAGTGTGAGATGGAGAGAAAGAAAAGAGAGGGAACAACTTGGTGAAAGAGGTGAGAAATGTACACACACACACACACAAAACCATTATATGGATATTTCCAGGGTTTACTTGGATTGTAGAATGGAAGTTTCATTTTTAGTGCATACTCTCCTACCCCTAAATGGAAAACTTTAATTAATACAAATAGACTTTTGATAGATTGCAATTATTTACATCTTATGAAATTTGAACTATTTATCCTAATCAAGCCTTTTAACATTAAGGATTTTGAGTCATTTTCTTATGATTCTCATGAACCTGAGCCTCTGTCGTTCTGTATGTACACACCACGTACAGGAGTGATTACCAAAACAAAACAAGACAGACATCAGAGAGGGATACCTTCATTTCTTTCTGTGGAGCGAAACTGCAAGAAGCAAAGATATTCACTGTCTATTGTAACTTTAGTGGTTTTCCAAATTGCCTGCAATACAGCAAGCTCTTTGTTCAGACCTTTTAAAATAACACAAACAGAAAACATGCAGAGCATTGGGAGTGAAGGCTGACAGTGTCTTTTCAGCTGATGAGACTTGAGGGGTAAAAAAAAAAAAGTAATAATAATAAAAACAACCTACACAATATGAATTAGAAAGAAATACCTGTCTTTACCTTTTAGATTTTGGGGCTTCTCTTCATTTGTAATATAATCTTTATATTTTGAAATGGTGGTTTATGTCCTTTTTTCCCCCCTTTTATTTTCTTTCATTTAAAAAAAAAAAGCCCTTCTGTGTGTGGGATAAGCACACAGTGAGGTGTATGATAAGCACTACAGTAATTTTGAAAATGTGTATTATTTGGCAAAATAGTCTGTAATAAATTCAGCCCATTGTGTACATCTGTATTTGAACACTTCTTTAAAAGTGAATTTTTGATCTGATGGACCGTAATAACTTCTTCTGCAGCAGATCCCTCTCAGATGCTGAATTATTGGGCCTCCACTGCAGTTATGGTTTATTGGGTAAATAATAGTCTGACTGTACCAAGGCAAGAGTTATGGATGGGCCAGTGTACATGTTGTCTGCCTATGAATCTTGCCATAGTTTCATTGAAAAGAATTACTAGAGTATACAGGCCAATGGGAAGGGCAGGAGTCCCTTAGGATAATCATAGCTGTTCCCACTACACTCTTCAAGGTCTTTTGTTCTTCCTTTCTCATTAGAACATGACAGCAGCTCTGAGGGGTCAGTGTTGGGAGCCAATGAGAAAGCTGAATTTAAGTGACTCACCGGGACCCTTGGGACTCTTCAGATGGAGAACTTGGCTGTGAAGGTGGGTCTCTCTCTGTGTGTGTTGGGCAGCTGCTTCCTCCTTCTCAGAGTCTGTAGCAGGTGTAGAGCAAAGAGCTTTAGATGTAGCATTTCACCTGAAAGTAAAAAAAAAAAAGAAGATTAATATGACGTTTAAATGTCAACAGTGTTCAAGTCTGGTCACATTTTGAGATCAAAAGAGAGAAAAACCATTTTAAGAAATTAGCAGGAAGAGAGTGGTCCTATTGAAAGGAAGAATTAGTCGTTTTATTTAAAAGCTGAAGTCCTAGGTTTGGAAATGCAGATGGCAAGGACCTTAACTGTAGTCATAGGTATATGGAACGAGGTGCCCGTTCAGTAATGTCACCAGGAGTGTTTTTCAGCAAATGGCCCAAATTGTGTATTTCTTAAAATAAATTTCTTTTGAAAAAACAAGACAGATTTTCAGAACTGAGTTTATTCTAGGGACTTACGTTCAGGAATTTCAAAATGTACTCCAAGGTGGCCTTATCAGAGTTGATAAATTAAGAATTTCCCAAATTCTCCTTGCTGCTGCTAAGTCACTTCAGTCGTGTCCAACTCTGTGTGACCCCATAGACGGCAGCCCACCAGGCTCCCCCATCTCTGGGATTCTCCAGGCAAGAAGACTGGAGTGGGTTGCCATTTCCTTCTCCAATGCATGGAAGTGAAAAGTGAAAGTGAAGTCGCTCAGTCCTGCCTGCCCCTTAGCGACCCCATGGACTGCAGCCTATTAGGATCCTCCATCCATGGTAGTTTCCAGGCTAGAGTACTGGAGTAGGGTGCCATTGCCTTCTCCGCAAATTCTCCTTAGTAAAAGGCAAAAAGATTTCATCCCTTTTGCCTTTTACTAAGCCTATTTGTTCTTGCTGATGGGATTATATCTCAAATATTTTTTTTTTTTTTTTTTGCAGTTGAAAGGTAAATATTTATTGCTACAATCTTCTGTACAACTCACTCAGCTTAGCATTGTTGGATATAATAACATGAGTGAGATATTATGCCTGCTGTATTAGTTTTTATTGCTGTTTTATAAATTACCACAAATGCATTAGAGCTTAAATCAACACCCACTCATTAGCTTTTGTAGGTCAGAAGTTTAGCACACTGTGGCTAGGTTCTCTGCTCAGAGTTTCACTAGGGTAAAATCAAGCTGTCAGCTAGGTCATATTTCTGTACATGGGCTCTGGGAAAGAACCCACTTCCAGATCATTCTTGGTAGAATTCAGTTCTTTGTGGTTGCAGGACTGAGGTCCTTATATTCTCTCTGACTTTTTTACTGAAGGCTGACGCTTCCTGCATTCCTTGCTATGTAGCCCCCTCTGTTTTAAAACCAGCAATAAGAATTTCTCAAGTCTTACATTCCCTGGGTACCTGGACACTCTGACTTTCCTTTCTAATGAAGAAAGTTTTGTGCCTTTAAAGGTGCTCAGGTGATTATTTTATGCCCACCCAGATAATCTATTTTAATGTCAACTGATTTGGGGCCTTAATTCCATTTGCAAAATCTTCACAGCAGTACTTAGATTAGTGCTTGATTGAATAACTTGGAGCTGTATGTATACGAGTCACCAGGAATCATTTTATAATTTTGCCTACCTTATCTACCCTCAGGGAGATTAAAGCCCTTCATGATGGATAATACTAGGGTGTAAAGAGATAGGATTCAGGAAGAATTCTAAGAGCTGTAGGAGAGGGATAAATCAGATGTTACAGGAGTTTAAAAGCAGGAGTAATCACTTTTGCTTAAGAAAATCTAGAGAGATTTCATATAAAGAACCTGGAAGGATAGGCAGTATTTTTATTAATGGAGATGAGGATACTCCAGGCAGAGATAACAGTACAAACAGAGGCACAGAGATGGGAAAGGGAAGCAGGTTAGGGAAAGGTTGGTTAGCAGCACTATATGAACTGAGCATGAAATATGTTTGGAGTATTTGGGAAAGACTTCAAATACCAGGCATATTAATTTTTTTCTAAATGGGTAAGAATGGGCCACCTCTAAAAGTTATTAAATATGAGATAGATGTGATGGAAACTATACTTGAGAAAGATTGGAAGCAGAACAGGAAAAAAGTTGGAGTTGGTGGGAGGTGTCCAGGAAAGGTCTTTGCCAATAGCCTGTAAGGTAATGTGGACCCCAACTCTACTAGGGAAAGTGAGAATGTAGGAAAGAGAATGGTTGAATGTGATGAGGGAGTCTTTAAACTTGAAAACAGGCTAGAAATATGGAGGGAAAGAAATGGGAAGCTGACTCCATTTTGAGCCAACTCTCATAAACAGAGACAGGGACATCAAGATAATTTGCTTTGGAAAGAAAATGCAATGAGGTAGGTTGTATATAGCACAGTTCAGATGCTGCCATTGTTGAAAGTGTTCTTGGACCTCAGCAATCAATAGAAGGGCTTCCCTTGTGGCTCAGCTGGTAAAGAATCTGCCTGCAATTCGGGAGACCTGGGTTCAATTCCTGGGTTGAGAAGATCCCCTTGAGAAGGGAAAGGCTACCCACTCCAGTATTCTGGCCTGGAGAATTGCATGGACTGTATAGTCCATGGGGTCGCAAAGAGTCAGACATGACTGAGTGACTTGCACAGTCAATAGAAAGAGGGAACCAAGGCCATACTTGATAAAGGGCTAGTGGGATGGAACCACCTGAGCTCTAAGGCTGCCATGAATGACCAAATACAGAATGAAAATGAATCCAGTCATAGAAGCAGAAGGATGCTGATCATTGGTAGTAAAGATGCATGGAGTCTTGACTTGATCATTTTGGAGAAGTCAGTGGTGATAGACATGGGATGTATAGTCTAGTCCCCAAGTGGAAGCAGTTATTAAAAATGAGTTAGAACAAAGGGACTCAGCCACCTCTAAGAAAACCAATGCACTATTCAGAAACTATTCATATAAGTTGTCCAGTCATTTAGGCTACAGAAGCTGGAGGAGGCAACTTATAGTCCAAGGGCTTGCGGTAAGCACAATGGGAACAGGACTAATGTCTGTGTTTTGGGCTAGACTGTATTAACACAATGATCTCCACAATCTGTAAGATGAGGATATTACTATCATATTTACAATCAGAAGGTATAGACAAGGCTAACACTATCATTTAATATACTAATTTTCAGAGTATAATCAATCAGTTTCCTGGTGGGCAGGTGGAAATGTGGTTCCCTTAGAAAAGTGATAGTGATTCTATATTCCATAGACTTTGGAGGAAGGACAGAAATGAAAGTTTTGATATATGAAAAAGACAGGGAGAAAATTATTATAAACTACTCTTCATTAAGCGCCCCCCCACCAAATGACTCAGACAGTGAAGAATCTGCCTGCAATGCAGGAGACCTTGGTTCAATCCCTGGGTCAGGTAGATCCCCTGGAAAAGGGAATGGCTACCCACTCCAATATTCTTACCTGGAGAATCCCATGGACAGAGGAGAAAAAAAAAAACAAAAAAAACTGTGCTCATGAAAGGGCAGGATTGTTTGTTTATTTTAAAGAATCTGGTAGCTTTATGCTTATTTGTAGATGGAGGAAAAGGAGCCAGGAGAACTACTAAAGATGAGCAGTGACGAGTGATGGTGTGAAGACCTAGAGGGGAGAGAGAAAGGGATGAGGTCAAAGCAGTGGTGAAGTTAGTGGGATCCTTCTCTTTGGTGGTGTTGTCCATCTAAAAATCATCAGTTTCTCCTTCCTAAAATCTGTTTTTGAAAGTAATTACATGATAAGTATGCTCATATCCTCCCATACAAGTACTTCATAGTGAGACAGGTTTTCAAACTTTTCCTTAAAGTTTTCCATTGACCCATCCATGTCTACAGGACAGTGAAGGTAGGAATATCCTTGGAATATCTCCACCAGCCCATGTAGCAGAGTAAGACAGAGGACCCGGCACCAAGTCAAGAATATCAGAATCCCAAATGTTCCACAGGAGTCTATGTTAGCAGTGCCAAGCCAGGGGGGATGAGGGGAGGTGCCAGCCAGAAGATGAAACAGAGGGTCAGCTTCCCATGGAGACTACAGAGCTGAGGATGGAGTACCTTGGAGAGGAGAGAATGAGTCAGGAGTGAAGGGCCAGAGCAAAGCCAAAGACATAGTGAAGGAGATGTGCACCAAGTGTTGGATGACTTTAAGACAGTTGTGCAACTGCAAGACTTAATAATGAATGAAAAAAAATTTTTTTTTCATAGAGGACATTTAAGATGTTCCTATCAACTGCAGAAAGTCTTAAAATGGCAGATTCTTTGAACAATCTCCAAGCCCATTCATGCCCCAGTCTCTCCTCCCTGGTCTTTATGGGCATCCTTGCTTATTCGACTCAGAATACCAGTTTTACCTCAACTTTTCCATACATTTCATTTTTGCGAGGAATAGCCTCCTAGTACCATCTGCCAAAAGCATTCTGTTTAGGCCATACATTTCTGAAATCCCAACCTCTCCAGGTAAATATATTGGCATAATTATGGAATTTCTTCCAACTAGCTCTTCCTAACAAGAGACCATGACATCCCTTCCACCCTGTGTCTTCCAAGAGGCACTTCACCTGTTGTTGTACTTGATGAGAAAAAAATCTTTGTGCATATAACTTGTAAAGCATATGTTCTAACCTTACCTATCTTCCTCAAAGGGTCATTTTAACTTTTGAGTGCTTTGTACACATCTACATTTCTTGATCTCAGGTGAACCCAGGATAATGTAATATTTTATTTGTTTTATTTAACATATATTTCTTGGGCGCTCACTATTTTTCCAGCGTGGTGATGGTGTGGTGGTGGTGCTGCTGGTGGTGTGTGTGCCTGTGTAGGAGATGGGGATGCAGGTAAAGGAAAGTGTTTGTGAGAGCAGAGACATGCCTGGAAACATCGCAGTGGATGCGCTGTGGCCGGATGACAAAATGCACAGAGGCGCAAGAGGCATGAGGATGGGCAGTTCATGGGTTGGGCAGTTCATCTGACAATGTCTGTTGAAAAGGAGCTGAGCTGTTGTTCTAAGGTGCTTGGAGTGTGTTCCAAAGGCAGTGAAGGAGCCACAGGTTTTCAAGTAGGGGAGTAAAATAACTGTGACCTCTGTGAAGAGATCTGAATCTTTTTCAGCAAAGTGAGGTAATCAGTAAAAGATCTTGCCACATTAAGCTACGTTCAATGCATGTGATGGAGAAGGCATTGGCACCCCACTCTAGTACTCTTGCCTGGAAAACCCATGGATGGAGGAGCCTGGTAGGCTGCAGTCCATGGGTTTGGCTAAGAGTCAGACATGTCTGAGCGACTTCACTTTTACTTTTCACTTTCATGCATTGGAGAAGGAAATGGCAACCCACTCCAGTGTTCTTGCCTGGAGAATCCCAGGGACCGGGGAGCCTGGTGGGCTGCGGTCTATGGAGTCCCACAGAGTCGGACACGACTGAAACGACTTAGCAGCAGCAGCAGCAATGCATGTGAAGTGAATGTAAGGCAGAGGCAATATTGTGGCTGCATGGTAGTGGGGAGAAATTGGAATCAGATAAGTGGTCTTATGTGAACCACTGTGTGCATTCAGATAAGACATGGTGGAGATCATAGGAATATGGATGACTTCTGGTTTTGTCTTTGGGCTTCAGATTATTTTACAGATTTCTTTATTTTTTAATTTGCTTTTAATTGAAGGATAATTGCTTTGTAATATTGTGTTGGTTTCTGCTGTACAACCACATGAATCGACTACAAGTATACATATATCCATCCCCTCCCTCGGAAGCCTCCCTCCCACCTCCCCCTACCCCACCCCCCGCCCCAACCAGGCCAGTCCTCACAGAGCACCAAGCTGAGCTCCCTGTGCTATAAAGCAGCTTCCCATGATCTATTTTACACATGGTAGTGTATATATGTCATGTTACTCTCACAATTCATCCCCCCTCCTTCCCTCACTGTGTCTACAAGTCCATTCTCTATGTCTTCGCAGATTTTTTTAAATGAACATGAATTACAATTTATCGTTTTAAAAAACCTCATAGACATTATTATGAAAGAAAATAGAAATGACTGACTTTGGGCGGATTGGTAGTGAGAAAAGGACAGAGTTGAGAGATATTTTGAAAATACTGGACTTGGATGAAGAACAGACCTCCTGCCACCACATATGTACAAACCCTGTGTTAGATTTATAGTGCTGGATTTTGACTGCTGAGTTCTTTTGAGACTGTAAGGTAATCTCAGGACTCTGCGAGTGTGGGAGGCTGCATTGGTCTCCCTAACGGACATTTAGGAAGTTGAGGTCCTCACGTAGGGAGATGGAGTTCATAGGAAGGATTGCACCCAGCTGGAAGAAGACGAGTCTCTCTCAGATCTCGTTCTTTCAGATCAGCCCTTTATGCGAGACCACTGTGCTGGGGATTTTTGGCCACTTTTCAGGGATGGGAAGGACCACCTACTGATGGCTGCAATTTGGGAGCTAGGAAGGCTCAGTCATTCCCAGAGGACTCCATGCTAAAAATGACTGATCTGTATTTCATACATTAGACTATCCAGTCGCTTGTTATTCTTGTATTTATTTCCTTTCTATTATCTTTGCTTAGTGGAATTTTGTCTCAGCTGGGCTTTGAGGAATGGAAGAAAAGTTGTTTCCATGTTGGGCTAAATCACTCCATGGGGGCTCCTGTTCTTGGTAACAGTAATTAGCATGAGTTTCCCAAGGGAGAGTGAGGGTATGAGTGGGAGGCTATGATTTCCAGATAGCCATTACTAGGGGTGATTCTCCCTCTGTTACTGTGAAAGATTGGGTCTGATTTTTTTAAAGGCATCTGCAAATAACTTAGTGCCTGTTAAGTTGAAGGTACAATTGGGAAAGAGAGAGGTTTTGAGTATGACTTGATGTTCTGTCTGCCAAGTGAGACAACAGTTGCCGTGAAGGAAAAGGCACTCCCAAAGGACAGGTTTTATAGGGAATAATTGTGTGTGACACAGACATGTAAGGGTGAGGTGTCTTCGTTCTTGGTGCGATTATCCAGGAGGTGGCTAGAATCATATGTTCTCTATGCAAAGAAAGACGTAACACACCAGGATTAGAACTCAAGAAGCCATATCCAAACAGGGGATAAGACTGTTTTTACTGCCTCAAGACATTGCTGTAAGAACAAAATCAATTGCGACAAGGCTGAGGATTGATTTTGGAAGTAGAGTGAGATAATGTATGCAAAAATACCGAAATACATGTTACTATTATTGAAAATAATAACCAAGAACTCTGTTTTTTTTTTGTCTATCACCTTCACCTTTCTGCAATGTATTGTTACCCTTCCTGCTCTCAGAAGCACTTTTAATTATGTTATTGTCAGACCTAAAGCTGAGATCTATTTGGAGAATTCCTTTGTCCTCTATTAATAAAGTTTTAGTTTTTCCTGGGAGAGTTGTATTTAAGATGTAATGATTAAAATTGAAATATAGCACGATCTCAATCTGACTAAAATCTGGTTCAATCTTTAAAAAAAAAACCAAACCATTGTTCTTTAAAGTCTGGTAACTTTTGGTTTCATTCAGTCAAGACTGAGATAGCTACTTACATCTGGAATTGAAGGAAGGAAATAATTTATTTTAAAACACCACAAAATCCCAGAATATTACTAATACTATAAGGTTTTTTTCCCCCACTCCGTTTATCTGGAGATACCCTGATTTACATATGTTTGCATCTATTTACATGTGTAATTCAAGTGACTCTCAACTCCAAGTATGTAAGATGAAATAAATTAACTCTTTGTTTTAACCTGCTGTGATTCTTATATAATACTGTGTGGTAGGTGTGGACATTTTCAGTGTCTTTTAAAGGAGAAGAATTTAGGAAGTGAGGAGCTAGACATTTAGGGTAGACTTGGCCTCACGAGTAAGGATGAGAAGGGGAAAGAGTCCTGGGAGAATGTCAGTATGAGCAGATGTATCCCTGGGTGTGACCTTACAGAGCATCTTCTAGCTGAACAAGGGAGGTCCCAGAAGAGGGTTTTGAGGCACTTCCATCTGTTTTCAGGGACTTAGATCAGAGCTTGTGGAGGTGAAGCTTGTCCATGGTCCCCTGCACCTCACCGGTACTGCACTCCTCCTATTATAACCTTGCCTTCCTTTCAAAGACCCCCAGGCGTGTCTTAATTTTATGCAAATCTATCTTATAAAAGGGCTTCCCAGGTGGCCCAGTGGTGAAGAATATGCTTGCCAATGCAGGAGACACAGGAGACAAGGGTTCTATCCCTTGTCTTTGATCCAAAGGGTTGGGAAGATCCCCTGGAGAAAGAAATGGCAAACCATGCCAGTACTCTCGCTAGGATAATCTCATGGATAGAGGAGCCTGGTGGGCTACAGTCCATGGGGTCACAAAAAGTCAGACACGACTTAGCAACTAAAACACAACTGAGCACACACACATGCACGCAAATGGATTTTAGTTGAAACTCGATTTTTCCTAATGAGTAGTAAAAACTAATTAGGTTTTGTCATTTATTCACTTGGAATTTTGTCTCACTGAAACCTTGATACTCTATTTAACCTACTTCTAGTTGGCAAATATCTGCTGCCATGTTAGGTTATGCTTTTTTGCTTAAATTAACTCTTAAATAATATCACATAGCAGATATAAGAGATTGGGTGGGGGAGAAAAAGTTTCCTTTATTATTATTTTTTTAAGTACAAGACTGATTTTATTATATTACCAGGGAAATAAGTTAGATTGCTCTGGCAGTCTCAATAAATCACACATGAAGTCGTCTTTTTTTCCCCCTAAATTAAATTTTTATTTAAATAAAAGTGTTATGTTTGTATTTGAGCTGACAGCTAAATCTGATAATTAGAGTGCATGAAGTTGGCTTTGATTGGCATTGTAATTGGATTGTCATTGGGCTGAGAACCTATTATCTTTGGATCATGCCCCATGAAATCTGTTGAAGAAACTTTGCTGCCAGTCATTAGAGCCACCATCTTGGCTTACAAATTAGGTTTGAAAGGCTTCTTACCACTGGGAATGTAATTTAAACCACTGCAATTGCACTCCCATTAATTAAAATTATATTAAAATTATGGTTCATTTTCTAAATATTTTTTTCGTATTTTATTAGACATACTTATTACTAAATGCTTTAACAAATTACATAGCAGTGCTTCGTAAAATTATGTTTCGGAGATAATCCATCTCTTCAGCACATGCTACTCAGCACCAGTAGAATTAGTCAGTGCTAATCATTAAAAGATATACTATTTATATTTTTCATTACAAGTTTCATAAGGAAGCATTTCCATTATTTTAACATAAAATGCAAGCCCAGCAATGTCTGCTGTAAATTAAGATTGGTCCTGCCGATAATGAAATATGCAGCTTTGCTATAAGGAGATGTCGTCTGTTATGGTCACAGTTCTTCCTGCTTTATTTTTTTTTTCTTTTCTGAAACAATGTAAGCCTGTAAAAGAGAGAAGACTTTTTTTTTTTTTTTTTGAGAGAAGATTAAGGGGGAGAAAAAAGCACACACATGCCAAAAATCTATGCTGCTCTTTATTCCTATTATTGTCTGCTAAAAGCAGATCAGAGCTGATTAAGACAGAAGAGGAACTTGTAAGGGCTGAGAATACGAATGAGGTGGGAGTTGGTGGTGAGGCTGGTCTGTCCGATGGAGAATGGGCTGTGTGTGTCCAGGTCCCTGGTGCACCCTCTCTGGCCCCGACCCTTCTCTCTGGCCATGGAAGCCCACATATTCATGGGTAGATGCTGCCATCAACTATGTGGATGTGAAGGGCTCAGAGACATACTATCTGAGATTCAGAACTAGGCAGAGGTTCTTAGGTGTGCTTCACTTATTTTATTTCCTTTTTCTTTTGTTTGATTATTGGGTAATATCCCCCCATCACTCAGTTTCCTTCTAATCTTCGGATGATAGTTTGGCAACTTTGACGGGATTTGAAAAGATAAAACAAAGTTTTCAAATTCATCCTAATTTTATTTAGGTTGCATTAAATATGTGTAACCTCCCATACCCTCCTAAGAAGTCCCTCTCAGCAACGGTTTTACCTGGTCCCTATTTCTGTTGTTTCTGTCCCTAGCTTCAGAGTTTTGCTCAGTATCTGACACATATGACTGCTCAGAAAATGTTAAATTAAATTGAACTGAATTAGAATTCTGTTTTCAAGAGAGTCTAGGTTTAGCTAGAGCCAGACCCCAGGTAAGTTAAAGTGCCTCGCATGGGGATGACTAGGAATAACTGATTAAATACTTTCATAATGTATCTTTTGACTATTATAAGGCCTTTTTGTGTGAATATGGCTACCTGCTTTCCCAGCCCCCTTTTCTTAATAGCTGAAAACACTGAGGGTCAGCGGGCTGAGAGTTCAAGGTCGCATGATTACTGAATAAGTAGCAAAGCTGAGACGCCACCTCAGAGCTTCTGTCTCCAAGCTCAGGGCCCTTTCCATTCCCCCATGCTGCCTTCTGAAAAAAGGACCATAATCCAAAGTGAGGGAGGCAGGCTTTCCCTTCCTCTCTTACCAGTGGGAGAAGAGCTAGACACTAGCAATATGGATAAAACCCTCGAGAACGTTTGGGCCTCATGACCCTTTCATTCCCTTTCTAGAAATATGTTCTAAAGAGGTAATCATATGATGAGTTATTTAATCACAGCCAACTTTTATTGGCTGCTCAAAATGAGGCAGGCACAGTGCTCACCACTTTACATATATTTTCTCGCTAAAGGCTCAGAACAGGCCCACGAGCTATGTTCTTACAATTACTCTCCCCTGAAACAGATGGTGAAATGAGGCATGAGAGGATTTTATAAAATAGGTCCAAGTGTCCAAGTTACACAGCTATTTAGGACTTGGAGCCACTATGAACCTAAAGCTCTTCCTCTCCACTGATCTGCTCATGGCTCAGTCACTGCCGTGATGCTTAAAGCAGAGAGAGCTCGGAAGCAATCGGAAAGCTTGGCAACAGGGAATTCTTTTAGGAAGAATAATCCCACAAACTGTAAAAATGATGCTTGAGATGTATATAATGGATATTGAAAGATGATTATAATAAAATTGAAATCTATAAAATATTATTCTCCCACTTTGTAAGCATTTGTCTGTGGAAAAATATCTGGAGGAATTATAACTCTTTTTTTTCTTCATCTATTTTCTATTTTTTCTTACAATGAACATATCTCATTGTACAGTTTTTTTTTCTCTTTTTGCTAAAGTACATAATTGGGGAATAGTTTAGAACTTCTGAAGCATTCGAATAGCATCAATGCATTGTCAAAGAGGTGTGTCCTCAAGCAAGGAATGAGTTTCCGTTCAAAAAGTGGGAAGCTGCGTTATAGCACAGGGAGCTCAGCTTGGTGCTCTGTGATGACCTAGGTGGGTGGGGTGGGGGTTGGGAGGGAGGTCCCAGAGGGAAGGGATATTATGAACACATATAGCTGATTCTCCTCATTGTATAGCAGAAACACAATACTGTAAAACAGCTATACACCAATTGAAAAAAGAGAATTATTGTCTGTTCCTATTACTCCCAGACAGGACCCGTCTGGTTTCCTCCTCACTTGCCCTTGCTATGGTCCTTTGACCTCAGTAGGGCATCAGGGAGGAGCTGGCTTGTTGTGGGGCTGGGCTCAGTTTCTGCTGTTTCTGCAGTGGAATCTGTAAGGGAGTCCATCCCAGCTTCGAAGCTTGTTGTGGGGCTGGGCTCAGTTTCTGCAGCTTCTGCAGTGGAATCTGTAAGGGAGTCCATCCCAGCTTCAAAGCAGGAGTGTGGTCTTGGGAAAGGAGGTATGACAGCCACAGTTTGGGTAGCTCCACATGAGTCTGAGCTGAGACAGCTTGAAGGAGTGGTAGGAACATCAGAAAGGAAGCTGAGGGGCTAAGTTCAGAGAAATGACGAGAAGAGAATAGAGCCACCTTCCTACTGACTGGTAGAGAGTGCTTATCATGACTGGTACAGAGTGCTTATTGTCCCTGATAGATAAACTGTGTGTGAAAACTAAAGGCTCAGCTGAGGTGCCAGGAGAATGGGGCTAAGGTAAGGCTGAACTTTCTGGGTTGAAGTCAACCATGAGCAGGCTCTTTTTGGATATATGCCTTGAATATCTATGCATGTGCCATGGTCTAAGGTCCACCCCCAAACTGGGTGTTTACTTGAGTCAAAGCAGTGGCTTAGGATCTATTCAGTGTCTCAGTCTCTTTGGGGAATTATAGGAGGAAAAACTCAGCAAAGATGTGCCAAGTCCTCCACATTTCTATTCATACATCTGAGATGTGAGGTGTTCAATTCAGTTCAGTTCAGTCCAGTCGCTCAGTGGTGTCCGATTCTTTGTGACCCCATGAATCACAGCATGCCAGGCCTCCCTGTCCATCACCAACTCCCGGAGTTCACTTAAACTCATGTCCATCGAGTCGGTGATGCCATCCAGCCATCTCATCCTCTCTCATCCCCTTCTCCTCCTGCCCCCAATCCCTCCCAGCATCAGGGTCTTTTCCAATGAGTCAACTCTTCACATGAGGTGGCCAAAGTACTGGAGTTTCAGCCTCAGCATCAGTCCTTCCAATGAACACACAGGAGTGGTCTCCTTTAGGATGGACTGGTTGGATCTCCTTGCAGTCCAAGGGACTCTCAAGAGTCTTCTCCAACACCACAGTTCAAAAGCATAAATTCTTCGGCACTCAGCTTTCTTCACAGTCCAACTTTAACATCCATACATGACTACTGGAAAAACCATAGCCTTGACTCGACGGACCTTTGTTGGCAAAGTAATATCTCTGCTTTTCAATATGCTGTCTAGGTTGGTCATAACTTTCCTTCCAAGGAGTAAGTGTCTTTTAATTTCATGGCTGCAGTTACCATCTGCAGTGATTTTGGAACACAAAAAATAAAGTCTGACACTGTTTCCAGTGTTTCCCCATCTATTTCCCCTGAAGTGATGGAACCAGATGCCATGATCTTAGTTTTCTGAATGTTGAGGTGTTCAATTAAATATCATTTTTTAAAAAAGCATTCCAGAGCTAAAACATAGTCTACAAAAGTTCCCAGTGTTTGGGGAATGGGGCACATGATATGGAAATTGCCTTGAATGGTAAAACTGAAAAGAGAATGCAGGCTGGAATGGGACAGTTGGATGTGGGAAGGGCTGAAGAGTTGGATCCTTAAAGAAAAGGCAAGAGGTGGACAAAAGACGCAGCACATTCTCACAACTTTTATCCTCAACTGGTGATGTATTTGCAGTTGAGAAATGTCTAGAAATGATGCCACTATTTCAGTGGCCAAATAGATTGTAAAATTTCAAAGAATTAAATTTCATCAGGGAACATCAGTAATTTTAAGCTAACTGTGGGTATAATATAGTCTCCATAAACTCCTGTGTGTGTGTGTTTCTGTGTGTAATTTTTTGGTATTCCTAGAGTTTAGGTGTGACTTTTCAGTTTTGCATGCACTCCCATTTTCAGCATGAGACAATAGAATTCAGCTTCTCAATAAAATCATCAATTCTGTTCAGGAATTGTTATGCTGTATAATAAGAGGCAATTTAGCACAGCCATTATATGACTGGACTCTGGAGCCAGATCCTCTGAATATGAATTCCCTTCTCCATTGATTAGCTCTGTAGCATTGGTAAAGTTTCATAAATTCTCCATGCCTCAGTTTCCTCATCTGTAAAATGGGGATGATCATAGTAACTCATGGCAGGATGGTTTTGAGGATGATGTGAATTGAAACCTGTGAAGTGCTTAGAACTGTGCCCAGCACGGAGGAAGTCCTGTAACTGTTAGCTGTCATTGCTGTTATCATTATCCTTTGACACTTACCAAATAGCAGATGATGGGGGAGATGAAAGTATGAAAAGATGAATTTCCCTTCTTCAAAAATCTTAAATCACAGAGTGCTATTTTTTTCTATTTTATCCATAGTGTTAGGTCATATTACTGCTGCCACCAGTATCTTTCTATCAGAGTTTCTGAGTTTCAAATTTGTATTATTGAAAAAAATCTGGATTCTCCTTATGGATTTTTTATTCCCTGGGAGAGGTAGTTGCCTCTTTCCTAAGTGAGTCAAGGCCTAGCAAATCACTGCCTCCAAGGTGAAGCAACTCCTACTAGATAACCACAGTGGGATTGTGGTGAAATCCTGAGAATAGTGGTGGCCCTGTGCTCTCCTCCAGGTAAATGAAATCATTGATCTGTTTTTAAAAGTAACTTATTTAGGGGTTATCTATATCAACACTCATACCAAAATAGGTAAGGGTGTACAGCTAAATCTGTATACAGTATATGCACACGCTTACAGAAGCCCGAACCCCACCACCTGCAGCTGGGACCTCACATCAAATTTGAATGGTTTTACCGAATTCATGTACTCTTTCCTGAAACCAAGAAAGAGCACAGAATCTTTCCTTTTTTTTTTTTTTCAATTTGTGTTAATATAGACATGAGCCTTTATTGGGAAAAGTAGAAAGCAATGTGTATGAAACTTGGATTGTATCCAACTGAACAAAAACTGAGTTCAGATGCATTCTGTGTTAGTTTTCGCCTCACATGCAGATTGTGCTGTTTGGTGAGAGGAATAATTAGTCATTTACAGGTTCATTACATAGTATGGTTAAACCTGACCTTCTCTTCCCTTTGGCTGGCTGGTGCGGGACCTTTCTCAGTAGGTCCAGCTGGCTAATATGGCCCTTATATGTTCAGACCCATGTAGTACAGTCTGTTTCTCCCAACTCTAATGCCACTCTCTTTGAGATTCTGATTTTACATATGGCAAGGAAGAGCCTACATGCCATTCATATATTCATTTTTTCAGTTCTTTGTACAGGTTTCTAAATGGGACATCCATCCTCCATCCACCTCTTACAACAAAAACGACACATTGTTATTTAAAGCAAAAGCTTTATAGATTAGTTGTTGAATGCGATATTCATCTCATGAATAACTAATAACATAAAATAAAGAACAATGAAAATGCAAATTATCTGCATATACACAGTGGCAGTTAGCAGCATGAGTAGCCCTCCTGAGTTCGTGCAAGGTGGGCAAAAGCCGGCAATTTTTGATTGTACCTAGTCCTTTGAGTTGCTGAGACAGTATCAGAATTCATCTCTTTTAGGACTCATTATTGAGGCATGAAAAAAAAAGAGATTGAAATCTGGTAGAATTTCAATTCTTTCGTTAGTATTATTAATAAACAAGAATTGGCAGGAGCTAAACTGATTGGCACATACATCTGGAGTAACAGAAATAAATAAAGTTTCAGAATGGGAGGATGGCTTCCTGCTAGAAGGATTTTTAGGGTAGAAAATAGCACATGAATGAGGACAGCTTCAAATCTAACCAAACCTCAAATACATCTAAGTAGCACTTTTAGGATGGAAGAGAGTGACAAGTGGACATCTCTCTCTTTGAAAGATATACCTTACTTTTATTGGGGCTTCCCTGGTGGCTCAGTTGGTAAAGAATCTGCCTGCAGTGTGGGAGACCTGGGTTCAGTCCCTGGGTTGAAAAGATCCCCTGGAGAAGAGAACGGCTACCCACTCCAGTATTCTGGCCTGGAGAATTTCACGGGCTGTATAGTCCATGGGGTCACAAAGAACAGGACATGACTGAGTGACTTTCACTTTATTGGGGCGGGTACAGAAAAAAATGGGCTTTCCAGGTGGCACTCATGGTAAAGAACCTGCCTGCCAATGCAGGAGACATAAGAGATGCAGGTTCAATCCCCTGGGTCAGGAAGAGCCCCCGGAGGAGGGCATGGCAACCCATTCCAGTATGCTTGCCTGGAGAATCCCATGGACAGAGGAGCCTGGTGGGCTACAGCCCATGGTATCACAAAGAGTTGAATAAGACTGTAGCGACTTAACATGCTCTTAACACAGAAAGAATGTTAGAGGAATGGAGGGAGAGAGTAGAGTACCACAACTATGAAAACCCAGCCTAAAGAGACTCTCTGGAGAAGAGTTTCATTATTCTAAGTACCAAACTGATCCAGGGCACTGTTTTCTGGATTAGCTCTTCAGAAGACATTAATGGTAAAGGATCTTTGGCCTTTGAAACATTAATATTTTAATGCACAGAGCCAAGATGTTACTGTATGTGTCCACAGCGAATTAGTCCTATCACTTGATAAAGAACCAATGCCTAACAGAAACATTGAAAATTTCTGTCTTTGGCTCATCCACTCATGCTCTCTGTACATGTGGGAAGCCTTTTCAGAGTAGGTTGCTGCAGAAAGGCTGGGTTTCCTTTCCCTGACGATCTGAAACCAGAAGAGGACTCTTTACCTTGGACTTTAGTGGTAACTTGCTCTGTATCCATCTTGCTAAGTATCCATCACCACCGTCATGCAATGAGAAGGGAGCCAGGGCCCTGTGAACAACATAGGGTCTGCCTTTTTAGAAAACATTAAATTACATTCTTTTCTCTCCCTGTTGTAAGAGAAAGGTGAAAACCAAAGACTCAAGAGGGACATTTCAAAGCAACAAGCCCCACAGATGGCTGGGCCAGATAACCGATAGCGTGACTTTACAGCCACGCTCTGTGTGGTGAGCTTTGGTAACCCTAAGCCCCTTGGCTGCTTGCCACTAACTGCCAGGCTAAACTGTGCTTCCTGTGACCATTTCAAAGTTGACATTAACCTAATGGAGGGCCTCCCCACCTTCCTCACCCCATCAGGCACCAACATTTCCTTCTGAATCAAAGCTCTTGAGAGATTTGTACCATTCGAGAACTTGTAGCCCTCATGAGACTTCTCTCTTGACTTCTACATGGTTCACATCAGTTTTCTTCAACCATTTTCACTCAAGTGTCATTAATGGGAAAGGAGAGGAAAGCACTCAGTCCATGCTGAGTCAACCCACATCAGGCAAGCCATCTCTTAAAAATACAGGGAAAATATATATTGGACTCCATATATCTGTGTTCTACTTTCTTGAAGTATTTAACAACTGTTCAGTGCTGCCATAGCTCTTGGATTTTGGTGAGACAGTGATTTTGAACTGTGGTCTCCAAACCAGGAGTATCGGTATCATCTGGGAGCTTATCAACAATTCAGATTCTCAGGCACTTGCATGCTGAATCAGAAACTTTAGGAGTTGGACCTGGCTATCAGATTTTGAGCAGGTGATTCAGAGGTGTGAGAAAAGTTTGAGAATCGTAAATCACAATACTCAGTTACGTTAACCCTGGGGCTTTGAGCACTTCCTGCTGAGGGTACTCTCAGGTATGCCATTCCAGAATTGGAGAAGTGTATAACAGTTGATTGGAGCAGGGCTTCTCCAGCATTTCTTAAGGCATGTTTGCATTCAGGGAATACTTAAGAGGTACGTTCAATCCATTGGCCATCCCACCAGTATGTACTGAGCACTTACTGTTGCAGACTGTCTTCTGTGCATTGGAGACACAGCAGCGGACAGAACCATCCTGGAGTTTACATTCCATGGGGGGAGATAGCCAATAAGCCTGGACACTATAATGTCAAGTGGTAATAGGTGCTGCAGAGGAAAGTAAAGCAGAGTGTAGGGAATAGAGAGTCTCTGAGGTGGGGTTATCTTTTTAGCTAGGGCAATCAGGAACAACCTCTTCAAAAAGGTGACTTTTGAGCAGAGACCTGCATGAAGTAAGGGAATGAGTTATGAGATGATCCAGGAAGAAGATGTTTTCAGGCAGAATGTGGGTGATACAATTGATAGATTCTCTAACTTTGAATATGTGAACCTAGACTCTTGGAGTTAGTTCTCAGCTTCTCCATCCAGGCAGTCAGTCATTGGGGATCATTCTTTCTGTCATCCTTCCAGTCCAACTCCATACTGAAGGTCCCTTTTATAGGAAACGATGATTTAACTCTTCTAGGAAATATTCTTCCTGGTAGTTATTCCTGGTCAAAGGGTCAGCCATTGAGTCCCTTGGCTCTATGTGAGAGGGGACATCAACTGTAATCCCATACCTCCTCTCTCATCTCTCAAGGTAAAAACTTGAAATGCAATTTACAGTATCTCTACTTCGTGGATAACTTTGAAGCTACACTTGTTTATGTCTGTAGCAAAGAAAATCACTGACACACTTTTATACTTTGCTACTAGTAGAACACATTACTTTTGACCTTAACTTGTGAGTACTCTAGGTAAGGCACTGTGTCAAGACAAATCCTGGATTGAATAGTACTGGGATAAAGGTCAAGGTGATAGAGTCAATCCCTGTTTGTGGCAGTTACTATTCCCCTGGGGACTTTCGACCCTCCTTAGAATGAGTTTCCTTTTTAAATAAATGTCACTAGTTGCAGGGGGCATGGGGCACAGAAGTACAAACCATTCTGATCAAAAGAAAGTCATCTCAAGTAAATGCAGTATCGACAGCAGATGAAGATGGAAATCAGCACGCTTATTGCAAGATGTGAAGGAGGCTGTGATTTAAGACTGGAGGAAAAAAATCACTTTTCTTTCCTCAATTCCTAGCCTGTTTGGTGTTTTTTTTCTTTTTTGGATGGAAATGTCCAATGTAAGTGTTATTCAACAGTGGTTTACTATCCTGAACAATCACCAAAGGATTTCCCTCTTCATCTTGTTGGAAGCGAACCGGGTAATTCACACGAGGGGTTCACAGAGCAGCAGTGGTGGTTGGTGGCCCAGCGTTTTCCTTCCTTTGAAGGTGAACAGAGCAAACATCCATTGTCCACGAGGACCACTGTGTTACCAACAGCATAAAGACAGCCATCCATGCAGCCCTGTAATTCCCACATGTATTTCTAATGATTTCCAGAAAAAGAGCAAAAGAGAGTCAACAGTTGTACTCTCTTTCCACTGGAGACAGACAGAAAAGGCCTTATCACTGAAATCTGTAGCCTGATTCACGGTATTCTCTCGCCTTTCCATTTGTGCACTTCCCTTCTGAATGCTTCTCTTTCCCTGCCTATTGTTTCTCTGATTTATCACTGGCTCCCTTCTCCTCCCATTCTTTGATACAATATGAAGTTTGAAACGTTCAACAGTCATTTCCATCCAAGGAAGCATGCAACCTCCACTTTGGAATGTCTTTGGAGCGGTGTGAATAAATGTGTTGAGAAGGCATAGATGGGTCCCCGGTAATTCTAGCAGACAGAATGCAATCCAATACTGGTTCTGCAGTCAAACCATCTACAGAGATAAACATCAG
This sequence comes from Bos javanicus, assembly GCF_032452875.1. Lineage (NCBI taxonomy): Eukaryota > Metazoa > Chordata > Mammalia > Artiodactyla > Bovidae > Bos > Bos javanicus. The sequence goes on from NC_083878.1 coordinate 41,317,139, forward strand.
AAGCGAATTTATATTTATGGGGAACATTCATTGTCCTTCACCCTCAACCCAACATTGAATTTGAAAATTTTTCCAAGCTTTATTACATGTGGAATTGGTTTGTAATGCTTTGAGGTGTGTGTAGGTGAGTGAGAATGGAGCTGATAAATGCAGTTACGTTCTTGGATCCATTGGTGACCCAATTTTCTAGAGTCATTTTGCATGTAGAAAAAATAATAGTGATGAGGGAGTGAAATACTGACTGTCATTATGTATGTATAAAATGTATAAAAATTATCTGGAAAGACTCAAAATTTGGTAGAGATCCGAGGCCAAGCAAGACTCTATCAAAATAACTCTAAATCCTATCTTCAGTTTTTTCTGTATCTTGGTAATAAGCACATAACATTTTTCGAACTAAAATGATTTTCCTTGTTTTGGGGGTCCAGGAGCCAGGGATGCAAGACTGTTCTTTCTGGTTTATCACCAGATGAAATTCAGCCAAGGGGTTAAGGTGAAGGACATCGGAAATGTTGTGAGGAAGCAGCAGTGTGGAAATCTCTCATTGCACCAGCAACTGACTTTTTCACAGATGCAGAGATAGAACATTTCAGTTCTTACCCTCCCTACCTTGTGGGATTTAAGAAATTCCAGCTCTGCTTTCTTAACAGGTCTGGTGTAGTTCATGCTGGTGCCAAATTGGACACAAGGGGGCACCGGAGTGCCACAAATTTTGCCCTGGGACCTTTCTACATGTGCAAATTCCAATCAACAGAGAAGGCCAGGCAACTCTGGCCCTTCAGGAGCATTCTTCCTCCCAAGCTTACTTGGCAGAGGCATTACCAGGGTGGTCGGAGTCTTAAAACATTGCCCACAGTTTCTGTTTGCCCAAGTGTCCTTCTTGGTGCTAGTTTGAAAGTACTCCCCCACCCCTATGGCGGTTGAAGCGCCATAGTAAACATCTTCTTTTTTTTTTTTTCCTTTAACAAATTCAATACTACGTGGTTTTTTTGTTTGTTTGTTTTTTACAGAAAGTGCTACAAAAATCCATTTGAGAGGAAGCTCTCAGTTTAAAAAATGGTAGTATACTTTCTAACAATACATTTCAACTCTTGGTGTCCTGATATTCTTAAGAAGGACATTATTTTCCCTTTTAATTCATCTGTTTGCCAAAGGAGACAGTCATTTGTTGATTTATTTCCTGTGCTTTGTCTTTCTTCTTTACCTGAGAAGTGAACAATTGGCAGGGTTCTTGCCACAATGTGAAGAACCATGGGATAATTCATGAGGCAACAATAAAGTTATATCTTAGTTTCTGTCACTTAAAAGAAGATGGGGAATTTGACTATTGATTTCAAATTTTCTCTGTCTGGGCAGGAGAGCTTGCATTTTATTAAATGCAGTCAATTTGTGGTGAAATATTCTTTTTATTTTTCAAGTTAGATTGCTGATTTACTGTAGAATGGTGGGAAAATAAGGCTGTGCCTGCTGAGTGCTGAGGAGAAGCATTCATTTGCTTTATTGATTTGGTCCATTTTTGTGAGATGTTTCCCATGTATTTTTCATTTGGCTACAAAATGTATCCACAAATGATCGTGGCGGCTATAAAGCTTCATTATCCTGGAGAACAGCTCCAAAAAGAGAGTTTGGAATTTGCAAATGGTTTTTTTTTTTTTTTTTTTTGCTTTGGAAAAGCCTTTTGTTGGGAGAAGCACTGTCCCTTAGATATGGGCAGGGGTAAGTGTGACCTCTGTACATTTTTCGGAGATCTTGGTTGGTTTGGTTCTGTTACCATTTGAGAGTATGAACAAAATAAAAGTTTTGCCTTCCAAGCTAGGACCCGCAGTTCATTGTTTAGTAAGAAGCCTGGTCGATCACAGGTACTGACACCAATTCAAGAGAGATTAGGCTTTCAGATATGATCCTGCTGACCTTGACTTCTTTATTTTCTGTCAGAAGGCAACAGCTTCCTCTTTAAAAACAAAATGACTATACTGCTTCCGACTGAAAAAATATTTATGTATTAAAAAGATAGTCTCTTTGAAGACCAGTTATGGTAAGCAAGAAGAATGCATATTCCATAGCTTTAAGTGAAAAGTTTGATGCATATGCTGTCTACTATACGTAAATGTATGCATATTTCAAATTTGGAAGATGTAGAAAAAAAGAATAGGTTATTTTGTAGGGTTGGGATAATAGGTGACTTTTTCACTGTTTTGATCCTATTAATTTTATAACATTATTCATGAGAAAAAGGGGGCATTTGATATGTTTCTAAAATGGTGACTCCGCTGGATGATTGGAACAAGCTATTTCATCATTTTCTGGCTTTCCGAGTTAAAATCTTTTGACTGTTGGATATTTTTCAAGTGATACCCTATTCTGTGAGAGATGATCACTTCCACTTTCTTTGTAAAGTTGGAGTGAGATTTTTAGATCCAGATTAGAAAAGTGAAACATAGGTTTTGCTGACATTCAAATTATGAATACCAGCCTTCTAATTTGATGAAATACTGAGGGTCCATTGGCACTTTTGATTTCTTGGCTAATCAGGTGGAGGAAATGCACTAAATAAATTCCAAATTATACTGAAGATAGTATACTCAACTATTACTAAAAATAGTATATTTAAGTTATACAATAAAACTTCATTAACTGAATAACCTATGTGGTGATGTATATATATGTTTAAACTTATGCTTTCATGTCAAGATTGAAAAACACATATATGTGTCTGTATGCATTTATGTGTCTGTATGCATTTATCAGTCCTTCATTGGAAGGACTGATGCTGAAGCTGAAACTCCAACACTTTGGCCACCTGATGAGAAGAACTGATTCATTGGAAAAGACCCCGATACTGGGAAAGATCAAAGGCGGGAGGAGAAAGGGACAACAGAGGGTGAGATGGTTGGATGGCATCACCGACTTGATGGACATGAGTTTGAGCAAACTCCGGGAGTTGGTGATAGGCAGGGAATCCTGGCATGCTGCCTTCCATGGGGTCACAAAGAGCTGGACGTGACTGAGCGACTGAACTGAACTGAATTGAATGCTTTTATGTGTGTGTGTGTTAGTTGCTCAGTCGTGTCCTACTCTTTGTGACCCCATAGACTGCAGCTGGCCAGGCTCCTCTGTCCCTGGAATTCTCCAGGCAAGAATACTGGAGCGGGTAGTCAGTCCCTTCTCCAGGGGATCTTCCCAACCCAGGGATCAAACCAGGTAACCCACATTGCAGGCAGACATATGCATATATATTTGTGTGTATATATATGTATATATATATGTGTGTGTATATATATATATATATATATATAAACCATGTTCATAGTTTCTTTTTTTTTTGGTGAAGACAGTTTTATTGTACAATAGTTCATATATATATGAGGTCATTTAACTCTCTTCAGCTTTTAGTCATGCATAGAAGGATAGCTAAAGATAGCAGATCCAACCTACTTCATTTCCTATGTGTGCCTAAAGGCACTGCTGCTGGATCTTGGCAAAGAAAATAAATTCAAATATAAGAGGATGTAGGCACGTTGATTTCCAGACCAGAGGAAGAAGTTAAAGAAATAACTTTGTTTTGGATAGAGGTGGGTGGGAAGGACATTCTCTTTGAAGGAATGCTGGGAGCTTAAATAATTTTCTAGGAGCCTTTCCAAATTTAATTATTTTTGGACTCAGTGTTTCACATATCAAATAATTCCAGTTATCTTGGTTTCAATACGGGCGTATGGGTCCCCCATTTCCCGCAACTCATAACTGTGCTTCTTTGGGGGAAGGAAGTCTCCAAGGTGGGATTTCTCACTTGTGCAGTGGTTGCTTTCATTGCGCACTCGTCTAGGCAGGGTTTATGAAGGCAGTTCAGGAAACTTTGGTAATCGTTGGCTAAAACACTCAAAGGTGAGCTCTTGGAGGGCAGAGCAGGAAGTGGTAAAATAAATATATAAGAAAGTAATCCTGAAACAAAAACCTTGACCATTTGTCAATTCTTGCATTATTGAAAAAAACTGAAAAATAAAGATTTGATAATGCTGGATTCCCAGAGCAATGTATTTCCACTTCCATTCCTGCATTTCATCCTGGAGATCAATTTTTCCACCTCCATGATGTTTCTTATTTATATGCACTTATGGGTAGCTATCTCTTTCCATTCAGCTTCTCTTAGTGTATACTGAGGGCATATAATAATATGCTTTTCCAGTGTTGCTTCATTGTTGTTGGTTTGGGAAATCCCAATGTTTTATAGAAAATGTAAATGGCATAGGGTTTATTTCCCATTTAATTTAATTTTTCTTGATGCAGCTTATCATGGATGCTGGCTTCTGTCTGTGGCCCCTTTCTCTTTTAAATTCTTAAAGAAATAGGTACAAAATCGTTTGCAAAGCTTTTTGTTTTGAGTGGTCTTAAGAGCATTTCCTTCAAATTTACTCATACTTAGCTCCTTAGAAATTATTTACCCAGGGTTTTTTTTTGTTGTTGTTTGTTTGTTTTTTGTAAGTAGGTAGTTCAGCCTTACTTTTATTTTTTTCTTGTCAAAAATTTTTTTTTTCAAGGAGAATTCTCACTGTTGGGAGATTACTGAGTCCCCTTTATCAAACATGCAGATGAAAAGGGAGAAATGAACAACTGACTAAGGTTTTCCCTTCTCTACAGATGTTTTGGCATTCTGCTAACATAGCCTGAGTGTGTGTGTGTGTGCATGTACAGGTCGATGTTATAACCCTCCAATCCCAGGTATAAATTGGTGACGTCAGTTCTGGAATGGTGGGTGGATGGGCATTTGTGCTTTGGGCTGGCTTCCACGATGCTCAGTTATCCCTTACAGGTTCAGGTATGCTGGGAAAGAGCATATAATGTGCTGAGGGCCACAAATTTCAATGACTGGTAAAGGGAGTAGCTGCTCTTCTGTGGTACTTACTGTGGTCTCGCAGCAGATCTGACATTGTTCCATGCCTTTGGGACAGGCACTCATTTTGTGTCAGATTTTTCTTCACATCCCGTTGAAAAGACTCTGTTGTGTAGTATTCCTGGAGATATTTCTATTTGTTTACAGCAGTGACTGCTGTTGAAGCGGGTAGGAGAAGTGATCGCCACACATGTAAGTTAGTAAACCAAAGATATTTGAGACTGCAGTATCAATATGTTATTAAAATCCATTTCTTATATGGTGAGCCATGTCTAATTTCAGAAATTGATTTTATCAGCAGTATCTTTGCATTCTGCAGTCCACTGCTTCAGAGACACATTCTCTTTAAAATACATGTTTCTCTTAATACTGGGAGTATTATCTGCTGTCTCGATGTGAGTGACATACTCCAAACCCCATCTGCTAATCTACCTTGTGAGTGTTCCGGTGTCCTCCTCCTTTGCCATTTTTTACTGTTCAGGCCCTCCACAGAACATCATTGTCCCAGCAGACCTTTTATCCAAGGACTGTTGATCACAGCCCAAGAACTGTCATCCTATTTGCATTCTGTGGATGCATCATTATTCACAACATTTGATGTCCATAAAAACACATTAAAACTATTTCCTTGAGCAAAAATAATCAGCTCTCTGCTGTACATATCATTTGTATACTCAAATTGTAAAATGTAAATTGATATATAAGAAAATGGCCCATTAACTTTTTCATTAATGACAATAATACATTTTGTACACCAGCAGCAGGAAGATCTTACATTTACTTGAGCAACCTGAAGGGTAAATGGAGCCCTCCTTCTCTTGCTTTTTTAATTTCAGAAAAATGATGGGTGTCATCAACACAAATTCTCTTATGTATTTTTATTTGTCTTAAAATATGGAGCTTTTGATGTATTATAAAATTGAAACTATCCTAATATCCACGGTAAGGGCCTTTTTTTTTTTTAAGAAAAAGTAAAAGAATTCTTTGCTATTTGCATGTGCCCAAGAAGACAAGTTTTCACCATGGGCTAAAATGTCCTAAGTGGTTATTATATTTCAGTGCTTATATATGCTTCTATATTACATCTAAAATATTGCCAAAATGTTAAAGTAAAGTTTTTCAAAAAGGGCATCTTTTCCCCCGCTCTGGCCAGAACTTTCATGGAATGCAGATGTACAATCAATTTGAAAATACTGTATAGAACTTTTTGTTATGAGATGTGGACATTTTTGTTAAATTTCATTAGGATTACTCTGATTACTTTTTGTTAGAATTTAGTGCACGCTTTTTATACAAGTGAATATTGAATTAATCATCTGTCTTTTTCCAGGTATTAATATGAGTCATATTCTTCCAGGATACAGGATTTAACTCCTATACTGCCTACACGACCAGTTGTGAAGCTGCAGCGTTTGATTAAAACATAGATTAATAATTTGTCTATCATGCACTAACAGATAAAGAGCATCTGATATTAACTGAGAAATAAAATCTGCCTTCAGTAAATTGTGTAGAAAAATTACACAGTACATTTAAATTACCATTTGCTTAGCAACATGCCCTTGTAGCCATTCCAGTGGGGCTATAAAATGATCGATTTACTTTAATTTTCTACTGAATCCTGAAAAAAAATGGCTATCAGTAACCTATCCCTTCATCATAGCATGCTGATTCACTCTGTGTATTAAATTTACTGGCAAGGAGCACGACGTTAACAAAAAGTAACAGATAATGTGAACATTTCATGCATAATCTGTAATATGAGATATGTATTAATAGGGAAATTATGATGCATTCAATTATTCTGAAATGCCTTCCAGAGATGTTTTGATTTGGCTGCGCTCTGATAGTGGCAGCACAGCGGGGAGCATCTCAAGTGATGAATAACCTAATCTCCTAATCTCAAAATGGGCACTATTCACAGCTAGCCTGGGAGAGGCTGGTGGAAGAAACCACGCTCCACAGCCATGGACACTAAGAAGAATATTAAAAAAAAAAAATACAACAACCCAAACAACAACAAAATAACCAGCAGCCCAGCCGGCCACTCTGCCGCTGGGCCTTTTCAAAATAAATACATGAAATACACATTTCTAACAAATGCTGTTTCATCCCCAGTGATGGCACAGGCTTCATTCTAATCCGAGAGGTACCTTCCACTCTTCTCAGCAAAACTTACGAGACAAAAGGCTATAAAAATGATTGCACTTGCATTAGTGCCGTTAGGACTCCAGTGTTTATGAGACATTATGTATGCACAAGAAGCCTTACTAATTTGCCACGTTTCACGTGCACCTGGAATGATCTACCCCATGTATACATTTTTTTCCCCTTGATTTCCGAAGAAAGCCTACTGCAACAGGAAACTGTTCATTTTGTATCCTAAGCCCCATGTTCTGTAAAGCTGCCTGGGTGTAATTAAGCATCTACGTTTACTTCTTCATGTGGAGAACAATGGTCTGGCTCCTTGGAGAGGTCAGGCAGGATTTATTTTATTGTGTACAGAATCTGAGCCATGGAGGAAGCTGTCAAGATAGTAACTGGTCATGCCAGTTGTGTGGCCCTTTCTGTGTGAAAACCAGGGCTGTATTTTTTTCCCTCTCTGATTTACTTCCTTTTTTTCATGAGATCATTGCTACAAAACTATTAGTTAATACCCTGCTGTAAGGAAAAGAAGTCCTGAGGAAAATATGCCATGCATGCATGCCTTCCCCACCCCCAAATTGCTTGATTGCAGCAGGCTCACTTTTTGATTAATGCAATTTTGCATAAGGTAATATTACACGAGTGTATTACTTTTCAGTAATTATTCAATGGAGTTAATATGGCAGACTTCTTGAAGAAAAATTAGAACCGTGGCGTCTCATTTCTCTAAATCCCCAGCACTGTTCAGTAGGGTAACAATAATAATTATGTATAAATAAATAAATTTCCTTTATCAATGTTCACTTGGGCTGGAAAGAACGGGCAGCCTCATCCCCAATCAGAACACTAACGGTTGTACTTTTTAATTAGCACTGTTCCGAGGGGCAGAAATGATTTTACGTGCAGTTTCGTTATGCTGCAGTTTGAGACAGAGTGACACAGTGATTTGCTGTAACAAGGATCTTTGCCGTTTAATCATCGTGTGAAATTATGTGTGCTGTTTTGTCTTCTCTTTCCCCTGCACCTTTGGGTTTGAGCCACTCCAAAAGGGGAGAAGCGGCCAGGTTCGTGGTGGTCTCCTTTCCGAAAGCAATTTTGTCTCCTCGAGGTCTGATTTCACATAAGCATCATTTTAAACTCCGGCAAGATGTGGTTCTATTTAACTAGCCTTTGCTTACAGAGGTCCCATGCCTACTATTATATTTCCTTACCATGATACATACTTTGCAGTGCATTTTTCTCACTAATCATGGTTTAGCAAACAAGGAAGGAGAGGGCCCGTTTTATGAAACTTTCTGATGAGTGATGTTCAGTTTATTTCAGTCTTTAGTCTACCAGAATGTACAATTGCTCTGAAGATAAATAAAAGATTCAGCCGGGTGCCGCTGGAGAGCAGAGCAGCATGTCTTTGGCATTGCTTGAGACTTATCTGATTTGGATTTGTATACCTCATGGGGAATGGCAAAATATTGGAACAGACGGCTTGATATTTCCGAAGAATATAGTGGGCTTTATTAGCACCAGTTTCGCTCCCTGACTGACGGCTTTCTCAAATTTTTTATCTTATTAATCCGTGCTACTGTATGTAAATGTTATTCCTCTCTGCATAAGGGAGGCAACCAGCGATTTGTAATAAATGCTTATGAGTGCCTGAGGCTGCACTTAAACTTTAAAACATCTATTATTAAGTTGCAAAAAAACACTGTAATGGCCAATAGTGACCTCATAGGAATTTTAAACTGTGGTCTGCTCTTCTGCATTAAAAACAACAAAAAAAAATTTGCCTCAAGTTAGAATTATGAGCAATGCTATTTTAACAGCTGCATTTTGATTATTAAAGTGTGTTTTACAACTGAATTACAATGCTTTTATGGACTCTAGGTATAAGATTTAAAAAGGTCATTAAACACAGTCGGGTTTTGTCACAGTAGGTGTCATTGTATACAATGGACATAACGCAATCTAGTTTATGTCACCCCACTTAGGATTTAAAATGGCATGAAGGGGCGTGTAAGTTTGCTTAGCCACGAAGATGGCTATAGATCTCTCAAGGATTTCTGACAGTTTGCAGTCTGAGATGACCACTTTCATTATTATTTTATTAATTTGACAAGAAGCCCTACAGATTTTCTGTGTATCACAGATCCATTTGTCCCAGAAATAATTAAAAATGCCAGCCTGGAGCAACAGACAACAGATACACTTCTGGCAAATCAATGTTCAAAAATGCATGGCTTGTACTGTAGCCAACTCCTGAGTCCTGAAATGTTTTTACATTTTCTCAATCAGATCGTATATGGACTCATTGACTATAGGTATTGACCCTTGCCGTAGGTTTTCCAAATGCAGGACCTTTAAATTGATTTATCCATCATGTCATATGCTGAATACTATATGTAATGTTTACATCTCTTACTACACAAATCCAGGGTAAAGTTGCTTTTCCCAAGGCTTCTGCCATGCACAGCTCATCAAGGCGGTAAATGTGAACTTGAATTTGCCTCGCCCGTGCCCTGCCTGTTAGCCACTTCTGTGTAAATCTTTAATTTTCTTTTCATTAATTTGGCACGATGCTGTGTGTGTGACTAGCTCAAGTCCGTGCCATCCGTGGAACTGATTCCTGGGTGCCTGATTGTTGATGAGGACATGGGGATGGAGGTGTGATAAGGAGTATAGAATCCTCAAAATATTTGACAAAATGTCACAAAGGATTGTATTTGCATGTAGTACCGTGGGTAGGACATAATGATTAGTGTGCAGTGCGTGGCTGGCACTGCGTATCCCAGCTCCTGCAGATAACATGTCTGCTGTACAGCTTTGAATATTGTATATGTACTTTGAACATATCTGTGACTAGCAAAGCTGTCATTCTGTTGAAAAATGTAGCTGCACGAATGACAATACTGGTTTAATTTTTTTTTTAAAAAGAGGACACCTTCTAAATAATTATTATCATGCTAATAACATTTGTATTCTTTTGTGTATAATTAAGATCTGCCTGTCTAAGCATGAAATAGGGTTGAAATCGTGAATAAGTATGCTATCCTTAACCTATTTAGTAAATCAGTTTTAATTTGGCTTTCTTTAGGTTAAATCATAACAATAGCGTCCTGTATACAAAAACCCACAATTCCTGGCTGTAAACAATCTTGGAAAGATTTTACACTTAGCAAAGCTTCCCACAGAATTAGAGAAGCCCCTTTTATGAATGTTTAAAGTACCGAATCAAAAATAATGATTTCACAATTAAAGAAGTCATATATTTTTAAAAGTTAACTCTTTATCTCTCAGAGTGATAAATACCCAGGCAATTTTATATTTTGATTTCTTTGACTTTGGCTTGTGATTTCTTTTCTCATGTGATAAAGAATTTAATGAAAGATTCATATTCCACCTACTTCTGGGAGAACTCAAGGCAGCAAACAGGATAAAAAAACAATGAAAAATAAGCCATTTAGGGATAAAACATAACAGGTTATGTAATTTGATGATCACAAACTGTTTTGGAAGACATCATGCCTTTTTGTTCTCTTAAAATAGGAATATCTGTTGTTGGTGTTTGGGTTTTTTTTTTTTTTTTTTTTGCTTTTTCTTCTTCTGTAATTTCATGGCTAATACCTAGCCAGGCAATTATGCTAAAAGAAATTATGTTTGTCATTTTGCAAGGGTTATTCTTTATTTTCAAGGTACTTATGGCTTCTGTAACCCAGCAGAGTCCCTCTTCCCTATCCCGACTGTAACCATTTGCATGCTGTGATTTATAAGGTTATTGGAAAACACCTCCATTTATCAATTATGAGAGAGTGCAGACTGCTCAGGAGCAGTTGAAGCAGCATCCCTGGAAAGTGAAACGTTGAAAGGAGTGGGAGGGGAAAAGAAGGAAAAGAAAAGAAATTGGCAACAGGCAGAAAGGGGGAGTGCAGAGAACGGGTGGTCAGCTATGCTTCTGCTTTTGTTTCCCTGCTGAGGGCCGTTGCTCTACTTCCCACAACTTTCTGGCTTTATGCACACAGGCCCCTGCCCTTTGATTTCTCCATCCTTAGTTTTGGTCCTTACACTGTTTGTCTATTTACAGTCGTCAGCAAAATTGTTCTGAGTGTCTGTGTGTGCTGTGCATGAGGGCCTGGGGTGTGCAAAACCCCATGAGGAATAAGAAGGATGTGATGGTGGGACCTTCTGTGGACCACTCTCATAGGTCAAACAGGATTGGTCCAAAGTGCCAAATGAAGAGAAATAAAAGAGAACATGAAATGAATGCTAAGTGAATGAAATCGTATTTGTCAAATGTTTTCCATCATAGAGTCTGACACATTATAATTGCTTCATAAATGATAGCCAGTAATAATACTAATATCTCAGTGACGATTTTTATGATAACACTGGTGCCAATAAGGACTTTAGGAATTGTCACAGGGAAAGAGATTAGAGCAAGTGTTTCCACCACTTTCAAAACCCTCAGCATTTGAATGAGCTAGTCTACGCTGCTTTGATGTGACCGTCCCTACTCTAACGCGTGCTTCCTGCCTCTCAGCCCCCCATCACCCCTAGTCATTTTTCTCTCTTTGTAGCAATTACTATGGTCTGATCTAGTACCTAACTGGCTGCTTACTGTTTTTTTGTCTGTCTCCCCACACTTGAACGCAGGCTCCAGGAGGACAGGGATCTTTGTCCGTTGTCTTTGTTGCTGGGTCCCAAGCTCTGTAAGTGTGTTTGGCACAGGATAGGCTCCTAATAAACATTTCCTGAATGTCTGATTCATGACTGGTGGCACTCTAACTAGGCTGCTTCTGCTGTTTCCTGATCTCTTGAGTTAACCCATCTTGTCTATCCTAGAATAGCGCTCTTAGGGGCCATTGTGGTGGCTTTTGGTAGTGAGACCTTGGTGGGGAAGAAGAGAGGTGGAGGATTCCAGTGCTGGCTCTGTGACTCATGACAACTGTATGCCACCAGTGAGCTTCTGGGAATGTCTGGAAAATACAGTTATGGCCTACTGGTCTGTTTGCCCTCGAAAGCAGCTTCTCCAGACAGACTTTTCCCTGAGATACTGCCCTGAACGATTCTCTCAAGCAAACACAGCGGTTAGGAGGCTGTGGAGTCAGGCAGACCTGGGTTGATCCTTTCTCTCCACCTCCTAACCCCAGGCTCATTCTTAGCCTCCCTAAGCGCCACTTTCTCTTTTTATGGAACTGAGCTGCCTGCCTCCTAGGTATTTATGAGGAATTAAATAACATGCTATGTGAGCTTTGCACAAGGCTGGACAAGCCAGAGCTCAATAAATGGTAGCCAATGAAATCCTGTCATGACTAATTATTATTACTTTAGGATTATTGCTGTTGTTGTTTATTTGGACACTAATCCATTATGTTGCATTAAAGTGTATCTAATATATTGCAATCTGCATTTCACACAATTCTCTTGCTTTTTTTCTACTCACTTCTCCTTTTTAAAAAAAAAATATATATATATATTTTTTTTTGGGCCAAACCACTCAGCATATGGGATCTTAGTTCCCCGACCAAGGAACCAACCTGTACCCTCTGCAGTGGAAACATAGAGTCATAACCACTGGACCACCAGGGAAGTCCCTTAGTTCTCCTATAAGTTATTTTTTCTCCTATGTTTTTTTCAGGGATTTAAAATATAAGAGGGATTTATTAAAAAAAAAAACTTAATTAGTTTAGGTGAGTATGCTGAGATTTAAAATTGTACTTGCTTAGAATTAAGAAAGCATTATTTTTTCCCACAAGTCATGATTATTAATAGAAAGAGGAGTAAAGTTATGGGATTTGACTGAAGGTCAATGGAGAAAGGAAAGTAGAGGGAGAAGTAGTTCTAAACCATTCACCACCTTGATTGTATTTTTAATTTCCATACACATGAATCATTAAACATAACTGTGTGTGGGTTTTTAATGGAACCTCATTTTTTCATCTTACCTGTATTTTCTTGGAAGTAATTATTATTTGTTACATGATGAATTAATTAAAAAATATTGCCTGTGTTTATATCTATAGCTATAATATAGAGGATAAATATCTCAAAACTAGAAATTATTTTTCAGACAAAAAAACTTAAACATAAAAAGTTAATTTTGAAAAAGTGATATAGAGAAGTTGCACTGAACACATTATAAAACTGCAATAATTAAAATGAAAAAATAATTTAGAACTCTACTTCACACAATATATGAACATACATCTAGGATCAATTAAAAAGTTGAATGTAAAAAATAAATCCAGGAGAAACATCTAGCTGCAATATATGTTACCAGTTTATAATCTCAATGTAGAGAAAGTCATTTTAGCATGAAAACAAAGGAAAGAGATATAGATGATGATTAAATAGGTCTAATGACATGAAACGGAGAAGGCAATGGCACCCCACTCCAGTACTCTTGCTTGGAAAATCCTATGGATGGAGGAGCCTGTAGGCTACAGTCCATGGGGTCACTAAGAGTCTTACACGACTGAGCGACTTCACTTTCACTTTTCACTTTCATGCATTGGAGAAGGAAATGGCAACCCACTCCAGTGTTCTTGCCTGGAGAATCCCAGGGACGGGGGTGCCTGGTGGGCTGCCGTCTATGGGGTTGCACAGAGTCGGACACGACTGAAGCGACTTAGCAATGATATGAAAATTAAAATTTTATTTATGCAAAAAACTGGAAAGACTGAAAAATTTGGAGAGTTTATAAAAGACATCAGTACTCTTACATGAAAAAGAGTTCTTAAAAATCAGTAAGAGAAAAATTTTGCTAGAAATATGCCTGTGAACTCAACTTTCTTCCTTTGTCTTCTTAGAAACCTTGCAAAAAAAGTAACATGGAGAAAGGAAAGCAAAAAAATAGCTGGTATTTTCAGATGAACTGGAATACAAGCTCTAGAATGTGTGCAAGGCTGGCTGATAGGAAATGTGTTTGCAAGGAACTGTCAGGAGAAATGGAGGAGAGAGAACCAACAGTACCAGGCACCATAATTCTCCAATACAAATATACATCCTGTATTCATGGACACACCCTGAGGGACCGTGGCTAGAATCCTGTCTACAAAGATGGTTCGAAGATGGTATTGGTGGGATTGAATGGGGAGGGGACAGTCTTCCTCCCCCAAAGCTAAAGATGCCTGAGGATGCAGGGGCTCCATGAGTTATACCCAAAAGCTACATTGGCAGCAATTTGCCCGGCTTTATCCAAAAGGAGATTCTGTGAAAACTAGCAAGCCTGGGGTATACCTGATTTCTTCACATGTGCAACAACTTTTTACCAACAGCTCTTCCAGAAAACCCTTATTTGTACAATAGCTGCTACTGCCATGTCAGCCATGTCCGACTCTTTGCAACCCTGTGGACTATAGCCTGCCAGGCTCTTCTGTCCATGGCATTTTCCAGGCAAGAATACTGGAGTGGGTTGCTGTTTCTTCCCCCCAGGGGATCTTCCTAAACCAAGGGGAACCCTTATTTCTAGCACTGACAGGCAGATTCCTTACCACCAAGCTACCTGGGAAGCCTGTAACTCATATAATACACAGATACAAATGTAAGAACACAAAATGGATACAGCATCTATGAAAAGTAAAATTTTAAAAGGAAGAAAAGAACATCATCCTTTAGTGACCAAAAAAGAAAAAAAATAATAACTCAGAAAAAAAATTCACTAGAGCAATGTTACTGGGATAGATGAAAATAGTGAATAAATGTGATGCCATTCATTAGAAAAACAAAGTCATCCCTTTAGAGAACAATCACAATGCAGAACTGCAAGAATTCAGGAAAGAAATGGTGAGGTGGTAGGAAGAATAAAAAGTGAGCTGGAAGAGCTCAAGGAAGAAGTAAAAGAAAAATAATGAAATAGAGACAAGAAGGTGAGAAGGGAAGCCTCATAAAGCCAGGAGACACTGTGGCAGCCGTGATAGGACAGAGAGGGTAGAAATAAGGCAAGCAAATGAACTGGATATAAAGAAAGAGACAAAAATGGTCGGAAGGAGGACGGTAGTAATATGAGACATGAAAAGGACACCTACCCTATATTTATTTGGATTCCATATGAAAGAAAACAGAGTGCTAATGAAATGTAACAATTGTTTAGAGATACAATTTGAGAAAATTTTCCTAAAAGGATGACTTTACCTATTGAACCAGGACCAGGAAAATTGACCCGTTTCAGTCCACAAAACAATGAGCAGCCAGGCAAAAAAACCCCAAACAAAGCAAACACAAACAAACAGACAAAAAAACTGTTATTTTTAAGGGATTAAAAATCTGGCTGGCCTCAAATTTCTATGCAGCAGTCATCAATCCCCTAAGATAATATAATTAATTCTACAAGATACTTAAAGAAAGAAAATATAGGTGAGATGTTTTATAGCTTGTCACATTCTCCTCCTAGTATATAGACTATAAATCAACTCTTGAAAATTCAAGAAGTCTAAGTATATTCTTACAATGAACTCTTCTAGAGGAAATTACTAGAAAATGAACTTTAAGATAGCAGGAGATAATGTGGAGAGCACATCCAAAGGAATGGCAGTGAATATCCCACATATTTAATAGAACTAAGACTAAAACTGGCATGGAGAGTAGAGTGACAGCCAGAATGTAAATTTTTTAGGTTAGTGATTGTCAGACTTTAAGGTACATAAATATCACCTAGGAATAGGGTTAAAATACAAATTCTGAAAAATTAGGTCTGGATAAGGGCTGAGATTTTATCTTTCTAATTCCCCTCAACTGATTGATGCTGCTGGTCCCTGGACCATACTTTGAGTAGCAACTATGTCACAGTAAAAATAATACAGCGACTAAAATTAGAAGGGGAAAGCAGGTTGAAAATAAAATGTGTGATTATTTGTTCATCTGTAGTAGCTGTGAATTAGTGAATATCATCTACCACTGATAAATCAACTTGTAGAAATAATAATCGCTTACTAGTACAAAGGTAAAAATTAAATATAATACCATTGACCAAAATCAAATTCGGGAAGAAAAGGATGAGATTCCGAGGAAGAGAAAACATGATACTTTTTCATTGCTCATATTTGTTTTGTATTTGATTTGTATTTGATACATTGCTTTGTATTTGATACAGCCTCCTGAGTATAAAGATATAACTATAAAGGTAATCATTAAAAAAATTAAAAACCATATTCTTAAATATTAAAAGAACTACAAACATGTAAAAGAGAATAAACCACATGGTGAAAGATTTAAAGCAAACCAGTAACGACATAGAAACATAAAGTAATATGACAGAATCAAGACCAAATGTATTTATCATAGCAATAATGTAAGTCATCTAAAATCAACTATTTAAAGACTAATTATTGTCATTTGGATCACAGACCTAAATCATTTGTTCTGCCTATCAGTGTTTCTCAGCCTGATAACTGTTGACACTTTAAGCTGGGTAATTCTCTGGATGGGTGTGTAGGTGGAGGGCTGGCTTGTGCGCTGTAAGATGTAGAGCAACTCTGCTGGATTATGCCTGTTGGATGCCTGTAGTACCTCACCCCCACCTTCAGTTATAACAGCCAAAAATGTCCCTAGACATTGCCAAATAACCACGTGGGGGAGCAAAATCACCCCTGACTGGGGACCACAGATTGTATATAGCCCAGCGTCATGCTCTCTGAGAAGACATTAGAGGCATTCCTGCTTCTGTTAGAAATAAGAAAAGGATTCATATATCCAAATGATTTAGAAAAATTGAAAAGATGGGCAAAGACATGCCTTGCAAATATAAACAGGAAAGTTAGATGATAACATGGTATTAATATTTAACAAGAAAAAATTCAGGCCAAAGGCATTATATGAATAGGATGAGGTAAGGTCCTATGTAAGGATGAAATTACAATGAAGATATAATTGTTATAATTTTCTATACACCATAGCATCAATATATAAAAATATAGGACAACCAAAGAAAAATAGAAATACAATAATAG
Source organism: Bos javanicus (assembly GCF_032452875.1). NCBI lineage: Eukaryota > Metazoa > Chordata > Mammalia > Artiodactyla > Bovidae > Bos > Bos javanicus. The sequence continues at coordinate 41,334,110 of NC_083878.1, forward strand.
TTCACCTCTTCTAGTCTACGATTAGATGAAGTGAAAAAAATAGGTATACAGAAGACTGAAATAATAATGTAGATGTATTGTATATTAAGTTCTCTTCCATAAAAATATAAAATGTGTTTTTCCAATATTCATGGACCCCTACCCTGATCATGTCCTGTACAACCAAAGAAACCACAGTTTTCTCCAGATGTATAAATAGCAAAGCAAACATTTTCTGATAACAAAGCGACAACATTAAAATTGTGAACAAAATAAGAAAATAAAATTCTCTGCCTCCTGGAGGAAAATGTCTCAATTCTGGTGTCAGTGTGGAAATGAAAACAAATTTCAGAATACATAACAAGCTGATCACTACAGTACCTATGACCGCTGATAGGATATAACTAAAGCAATGTTCAAAGAAAATTCATAACCTTAAGTTCATATAAGTAAATAATAAAAGCTACAAAAATTATTTATCTGATGTAAAAAGGGACAATGAAATGAATGTAAGAGATAAGAAGGAACCATAGAAATTAAGTTAAAAAATTGAGAGACAAGGGACACAAAAAATAAGTAAGCTAGTAGCTGATTATTAAAGATAAAAGCCTATAAAATGATTTACAGATAAAAAGATAATCACAAAGTTGAGGAAAAGAAAATAGACTAAATGACTACTCAAATTATGCAAATAAATTATAAATTTAGGTGCAATAATTTAGTTAAATTGACTCTAAAAGAATTATAAAGCATAACACAAATATTTTTCCATAAAGAAATAGTTATCTAACCCTCCTCCTCCACCTCCCCTGCAAAAATACCCCAACCAACCAAGGTCTGATGATTTTTAACAGGAGGATTACCACAAGATAGTTCCAATGCTGTTTAAATTTTTCAGATCATAGGTTAAAAAAAAAAATTTAAGAAGCAAATGTAATACTGATTTTAACATAGCAACAATAACAACATTTGAATTTATACAAAAAGGGAATATATAACAATGTTTACAGACTTAGTTATAATACATTATCTTCCCAGGATACCCAGGCTGCCCCTTCATAGAGTCTGATGTAATTGGTTGGTGAGTGGTGGGAGTGGATCAGTATTGGTTTGCTAATGTTTTTGAAGCTCCCTATTTATTGTAGTATGTAGTCAGATTAAGTAATCACTGTTCTAGATCAGTGCCTCTCTAAAATATCAATACAGAAATTCTAAATAAATATTAGTATTTGGAAGACAGTGACACATTAAAAGAATTATACCATATGATCAGGATATTTAATATTAGGTTATCTAATAATATATTAAGAGATGAAAAATTTTACCATCATTTTCACAGACATTAAAAGTTACATTACAAAATTTAATGTTATATCTAAATTTTTAAAACTCAATTAAAAAATATGTCCATCTCAAACCAAAGCTCATCATCATGTTTTCAGAGAACATAAGAAGCTTTCCTACTTTTGTTAGAAATTAGGAAGGAATCTCCACCATCCATGTTTGTTATTGTACTTGATGAGCTGGGCAAATACAAACAGATGAGACAGAAATAAAAAGAATAAGAATTGAAAATGAGAAGGTAAAAGTATTATTAAGGGAATGATATAATTAAATGCTTTGAAACCAAGAAAATCAACCAAGATTACTACAACAATAAAATCATTCAGGTGTCAGGATACAAATTAATATACTAATGCCCATGGTTATCACATTAATAAGAAATTAGAAGGTACAATGGGAAAAGTCTCTTTTACAATAATAATAAAAATAAAGTTCATAGCATGAGCTTAACAAGAAATTCAAGACTTATATGAAGAAAATGTTAAAATAAGTTTGAAGGGCACAAAAGATTGCATGAACAAATGGAAAGGCATGTTCTTGGATAGAAAAACGGAACATCATTAAGATGCTAATCCTTCTTGAGTTTACTTATAAATTTAACATGATCCTGATAAAAATACCAGATCTTTTTTTCCCCCAAACTAGACAAGTTGATTGTATAATTCATATGAAAATCAACAAGAATATCCAGGAAATTTCTGAAAAAGAAAACCAATGAGAAGGAATTAGGCAGACATAAAAAATGTGTACAGTATGATATGATTTGTACAGAAGGTAAAGAAAAAGTATATGTATGTACAAAGACACACACACGTGCACACACATATGTGTGTGTTTGGCAGGCATGTCCATACTGTTGTCCCCAGGTTTCCCACATGGCTCGGATGGTAAAGAACCCTCCTACTAATGCCAGAGATGCGATGTAAGAGACACGAGTTTTATCCCTGGATTGGGAAGATCCCCTGGAGGAGGACATGGCAACCCACTCCAGTATTCTTGCCTGGAGAATCCCATGGACATAGGAACCTGGCGGGCTACAATCCATAGGGTCCCAAAGAGTTGGACACGACTGAAATGACTTATCATGCTCACACTGTTGTCCTCTGACAATATAAATACGGAATAAAGAAGGGTGATACCCTAATTGGGGATATAGTAACTCATCCAATTCTGGATAGAGATAGGAAGGAATTCCTTCACTGGGTACATTTTTTATAAATTTTGATGTGCAAATCATGTAATTGTATTTATGTATTTCAAAATAGGTAAATAAATAAGCAAATAGAAAATAGGCTAGTTAAAAGTTAAAACAAAGTTAAAACAAAGAAGTTTCAATATTACTGATCAAGAAATACAAATGAAAGCCTGACAATAGTGAAACTTCACTGATGCAATACATTAGCTACCGTGACAAGTATTTTACATGCAGTAATCCTCAAACATAATCTTGTAACATAGTACATGTATGATATAAGGAAATCTTTATTTTTTCTGTTCCTTTTCATTTCCTAATGTGTTAAAATCACCATTTTTCTCTTGTATTTTCAGTGGAGAAGTAATAAATATTTATAAAGAGATCTACTGTTCTTAACCACCTTGTCACTGAGTTGTACTACATTATTTGCCTGAATACTTCTGAATTTATCTATCGAGTCCCTTCATGTTGTGTGGTTTAAAAAGATTTAATGATTTTTTTTATCAGTTCATTATGTGTGTTGTCAAATGAATTCAGAAACATTATTTGCATGTACCAGACTTCATTATTTCAAAACCAGCATTAGAGCCATCCAGTATTTTTGGACTCATCCACTATATGCAAGACAATCTTCAAGGAGTAGAGGGTGGTGGATTCAAGGGGGTGACTAAAAATACAGATCTGGCTGCCGTCACGGGCAGGTGCATTGGTGGCTTGCTAAACTCATGACGTATACACTTTTAGAAATCCACCCAACTTAGCAAGAGTGATAGTTAAGATGATAATAGTGAGGATTGCTTACCTGGGAGAGTGATTATAAGTGGTGACACATTAGAAGCAGAAAAATCGTAAAGGACATGAGACTTACTTAACTCTATGTAACCACTTATTAGCTGGATGACTCAGAGAAAGTTAACTAATCAAACTAACTAGTCCATACTTCAGTGGCTTCATTGATATAGTGAGATAACCATGCACCTAACTCATAGTCTTATGGTGCAAATTAGTACGTATAAGCTCTTGGGATACTGCTGAGCTCATGGTAAGAGCTCAGTAAGTGAGAGCTATTACATTTTTTGTTAAATTAAAATCCAAGCTCTCCCTATAATTTTTGGAACAGCAGTGACTCGAAGCGCTTCCCTGGTGATTCAGTGGGTGATAAAGAACCTGCTTGCCAATGCAGGAGACACGGGTTCAAGCCCTGGGTCAGAGATCCCCTGGAGAAAGGAATGGCAACCTACTCCAGTATTCTTGCCTGGGAAGTCCCATGGACAGAGGAGCCTGGCAGGCCACGCTCCATGGGATCACAAAAGAATTGGACATGGCTTAGCAACTAAACCATAACAACAGTGACTCCAAAAATACTCCATGTAAGGAGAGAGGTGTTTACAGAAGGTCACCCATTTCCCAAAACAATTGACAAATGTGGTGCAGATAAAGGTAGATAGTAGAAAGGATAGAGGAAGAGAAGGGAGAATAGGATAAAAGCATGAAAATGTAATGGCTATCAGCAGTTGTTATTAAAGTCAACCATGAGTCAACCATGAGTCAACCATGAGCATAATACGGAGAAGGCAATGGCACCCCACTCCAGTACTCTTGCCTGGAAAATCCCATGGACGGAGGGGCCTGGTAGGCTGCAGTCCATGGGGTAGCTAAGAGTCGGATACGACTGAGCGACTTCACTTTCACTTTTCACTTTCACACATTGGCGAAGGAAATGGCAACCCGCTCCAGTGTTCTTGCCTGGAGAATCCCAGGGACGGGGGAGCCTGGTGGGCTTCCGTCTATGGGGTCGCACAGAGTCAGACACGACTGAAGTGACTTAGCAGTAGCAGTATGAGCATAATAACACAGAAGTTATGCAGGGAAGAAGATACCAAAGACGAGAACTTTGCTATACTATTGGGGTAAGCAGAATCTATCCACAGGAAACTGCAGAAGAAAGCACAGTGCATCTCTGGTGTGCATGTTTGTGCAAAGCCTGCTAAACAACCCTTTACACTTTTATACTATGCTTTTTCAAGGCAAGATGTCATTCACTATGTTATATTAAGCAGTAATATTTCCAACTGCTAATTTGTATAAAAATATATCATATCTGTGTCTATATCATAAGCCATTACATATTCCAGATTCCTGTTTTCCTCTCGTGAAAAGCAAAAGACTTAAGGAATATTAAAAGGTGTGCAAAGCGTAAAAGATAAAATGAGTATCTTCATATGACTTGAAAGGACTAACCCAGGCAAAATTTGATGAGACTCCCTTGACTCCTCTTGCTGCCTTCCAGCTTAGACACAGAAGGTCATGGTTAAAAGGCAAGATGGCATTTTGGGCTATTTTAAAAAGTGAGTTCCAGGATGACTGCTGTGATCAATAGCCATTCAAACTCCATTCCTATAGCATAAATAGGTACCTCTCCAACAGCATCTGTAGTCCTTCCAGTAACTAATGTCACTGAGATACACAGGCTTGACTCATGGTTTGTGGACAGCAAGTGGTTAGTATTATTATTCGTTAGCTCAAACATGTACTACAAAAATTGTATTATCTCTTTTACAGAGATGAATAAATTGAGCGTGACTAAATTTAAGCAAATCATCCAAAATCACATAGCTAGTAACTTAGGATTGGACTGCAGGCATATTTGACAACAAATCCCTTCTTTTTCACATATTGGTGCCCAGAAACTTTAGTGCATGAATTTGTAAAATCCATTTTGATTATCAGAGTCCTATATGTTGTTATCTAACATTTTTTACTGTGTTCCAGCTCTTTGAGCTTTCCAAAAACATAAGATGCTAATGTCTTTATAAATATAGATGTTTGCTACATATTGAGAGATTTTATAAATACACACACATACACACACATTTTTGTCTCAACCAAACTGAGTCCCATCAGCATTTCAGTATGCTCATCTCTCCCATCTTATATACACACAGAAACCAAACCAAAATACCCTCCTTTCATCCCATGTCTCCTTCAGCTTCTTCTCAATGTATCTACTACCTTCAGAACAAAAATTTTAAAGCCAGTTGTCTCTCACTGATCCAAGTATTTCCTTAACTATCACTTGCTCCTCAACCTACTCCAGTTTTTTTTTTTTTTAACCACCGCTAAAAATGATCTTGTCATGGCCACGTGTTCACTTCATTTTTATAACTCTAAAGGCCATTATAACCCCAGTGCTCTTTGCCTTCTCACAGTGATTTGATAGTTAGCTATTTCCTCTTTCTTAAAAGGCTCTCTTTACTCTTGAAATCTATGCCAACTTAGTTGTGACTTTTCTTTTCCGCTGTTTCTTCTCAGCTTCTTTGGTGGGCCCCTCTGCTTTGTGTCTGTCTTCCTGGCTCCCTTTCCGGCCCTTTCTTTTCTTTCTCTGCACACTTCCTGGCCTCATCTCAAACATTCCTGTGACTTTGCTACTGTCTGTGGCTCTGGTCCATACTCCTCTCCTGATTTCCAGGCCAACCTTTTCCAGCGGCATGATTTTCTGGCCCTCAGTCTCAGATTGCCAAAATTGAATTCGACATTTTTCCTACCCCCATCCTCTCAACCTGCACTTTTGCATTCCTCTTTGTGAGGGTGAAGTATATGGAGAACATAACTCAGGAAAGTTTTTTGAATGAATTCAAGAAACATTGAAGGGAGAGAATTCACCTTTATTTTCTTCGTAGTTCAGTAACGTATAGTATACATGCTTCCCTGGTGGCTCAGAAGGTAAAGAATCTGCCTGCAACATGGGAGACCTGGGTTTGATCCCTGGGTTGGAAAGATCCCCTGGAGGAGGACATGGCAACCCACTCCAGTTTCTTTCCTGGAGAATTCCCATGGAGGAGGAGCCTGGCGGGCTACAGTTCATGGGGTCACAAAGAGTCGGACATGACTGAGTGACTAAGCACAGCACACAGCACAATGTATACATAAGAATGATTGAAGAAATGGTTTTTAAAATAACATATAATAATTCTTTCTATAGTCTGTGTGGAGGCCCATTAGGAAAATCTCTAGATAAAAGTCCACATCTTGAGCTTGATTCATAATCCTCCGTACCCCCGGGTGACATTCATGGGTAGATGATCAGCCCTGTGAGCTCTGAGGTCTCTCTCTACAATGCTAGATCTCTCTCTACAATACTAACAGTTTGTTACTGGGCCTGAAATTCAGCAATCCCAAAGTGTCCTATCAATTTATAAAGTAGTTCATCAAAATATTTCTACTAAGAATTCAGTTCAGTTCAGTCACTCGGTGGTGTCCGACTCTTTGAGACCCTGTGAATCCTAGCACGCCAGGCCTTCCTGTCCATCACAACTCCCAGAGTTCACTCAAACTCATGTTCATCGAGTTGGTGATGCCATCCAGCCATCTCATCCTCTATTGTCCCCTTCTCCTCCTGCCCCCAATCCCTCCCAGCATCAGGGTCTTTTCCAATGAGTCAACTCTTCGCATGAGGTGGCCAAAATATTGGAGTTTCAGCTTCAGCATCAGTCCTTCCAATGAACACCCAGGACTGATCTCCTTTAGGATGGACTGGTTGGATCTCCTTGCAGTCCAAGGGACTCTCAAGAGTCTTCTCCAACACCACAGTTCAAAAGGATCAATTCTTTGGCACTCAGCTTTCTTCACAGTCCAACTCTCACATCCATACATGACCACTGGAAAAACCATAGCCTTGACTATACAGATCTTTGTTGGCAAAGTAATGTCTCTGATTTTTAATATGCTATCTAGATTGGTCATAACTTTCCTTCCAAGGAGTAAGCGTCTTTTAATTTCATGGCTGCAGTCACCATCTGCAGTGATTTTGGAGCCCCCAAAATAAAGTCTGACACTGTTTCCACTGTTTCCCCATCTATTTCCCATGAAGTGATGGGACCAGATGCCATGATCTTCGTTTTCTGGATGTTGAGCTTTAAGCCAACTTTTTCACTCTCCACTTTCACTTTCATCAAGAGGCTTTTTAGTTCCTCTTCACTTTCTGCCATAAGAGTAGTGTCATCTGCATATCTGAGCTGATTGATATTTCTCTCGGCAATCTTGATTCCAGCTTGTGCTTCTTCCAGCCCAGTGTTTCTCATGATGTACTCTGCATAGAAGTTAAGTAAGCAGGGTGAGAATATACAGCCTTGATGTATTCCTTTTCCTATTTGGAACAGTCTGTTGTTCCATGTCCAGTTCTAACTGTTGCTTCCTGACCTGCATACAGATTTCTCAAGAGGCAGGTCAGGTGTTCTGGTATTCCTGCCTTTTTCAGAATTTTCCACAATTTATTGTGATCCACATTGCCAAAGGCTTTGGCATAGTCAATAAAGCAGAAATAGATGTTTTTCTGGAACTCTCTTCCTTTTTCCATGATCCAGAGGATGTTGGCAATTTGATCTCTGGTTCCTCTGCCTTTTCTAAAACCAGCTTGAACATCTGGAAGTACACGGTTCTCATATTGCTGAAGCCTGGCTTGGAGAATTTTGAGCATTACTTTACTAGCGTGTGAGATGAGTACAATTGTGCGGTAGTTTGAGCATTCTTTGGCATTGCCTTTCTTTGGGATTGGAATGAAAACTGACCTTTTCCAGTCCTGTGGCCACTGCTGAGTTTTCCAAATTTGCTAGCATATTGAGTGCAGCACTTTCACAGCACCATCTTTCAGGATTTGAAATAGCTCAACTGGAATTCCATCACCTCCACTAGCTTTGTTCATAGTGATGCTTTCTAAGGCCCACTTGACTTCACATTCCAGGATGTCTGGCTCTAGGTGAGTGATCACACCATCGTGATTATCTTGGTTATGAAGATCAAGCAAAAAGATCCCATCTGGTACGTTAATGAATTGATGAATGAATAGAAAAACAAATGACTCTAATAAAGAGCAAAATGGAGAGTGGGGATATGCCTTTATAATATTGAATATTTTAGGGAAAATATAGTTTTTATTGAGGATTTATTTTGCACCAGAAAATGTGCAATGAATTTGGTATATAAATTGATCCACTTGATGTTCCCAACGTTATGAGATGATTATTCTCATTTTAGAGATTGGGAATCCAGTAAAAGAGGGCTGGGGCAACATCCAGGGTCATGCATTGTGACTGATAAAGCTTAGCAAACATGTTACAGATCAGGTCAGTAAAGAAGGCTTGATCCAATCAAATTATGAATGGGAAAGAGATGTAGGGCCATAAACCACAAAGAGGAAACACATTAGAAAGTAAGTGTGTATAACATTGTACATTCTTCTTAGTAAAAACAAATACCATACAAGAAAGCAACACTTTTGCTTCTCTTAAATTAGAAAAAGAAAGGAAGAATGGGAGAGAGAGAGCGCTAAAGATATCAGGCTCCCTGATTTAAAACTATGCTAACTAAAGCTATAGTAACCAAAACAGTAAGGTACTGGCACAAAAATAGACACACAGATAAATGGAATGGAATAGAGAGACCAGAATTGAAGCTACACTTATATGGACAGTTAGTCTATGACAAAGGAAGTAGAAACATGCAACAGGGGGAAAGCCTACCACTTAATAAATGTTGGAAAAACTATACAGCTACATGTGAAAAAATCAAACTGGGCTTCAAAATGGATTAAAGACTTAAATGTATGACCTGAAACCATAAAATTTCTGGAAGAAATGTAGGCCGTGCACTCTTTGAGATCAGTCTTAACAATATTTTCTTTTGGATATGTCTCCTCAGGCAAGGGAAACAAAAGCAAAAATAAACAACTGAGCCTCCTTAAACTAATAAGCTTTTGCATAATGAAGGAAACTATTAACAAAATGAAAAGACCACCTGCTGGGAGAAGATATTTGCAAACCATGTAACTAATAAGGGGTTAATATCAAAAATATGCAAAGAAGCCATACAACTCAACATCAAAAAACAAACAACTTAATTAAAAAATGGGTCAAGGAACTGAGTAGACATTTTCCCAAAGAGGCCAATGGGCACAGGAAAAGATGCTCAACATCACTAATCACTAATCATCAGGGAAATGCAAATAAAAACTAGAATCAAAATCACCTGTTACCTGTCAGAATGGCTATTATCAAAAAGACAACAAATAACAAGTGCTGACCAGGGTGAAGAAAAAAGGGAATCTTTGTGCAATGTTGGTGGGAATATAAATTGATACAGCTACTGTGCAAAACAGTATGGAGGTTCCTCAAAAACCAAAACTAGAACTATCATATAATCTAGCATTCCACTCCTGGGAATATGTCTGAAAAAAAAAAAACACTAGTTTGAAAAGATATATGCACCCCAGTATTCATAGCAATACTATTTATAATAGGAAAGATGTGAAATCTATATAAGCGTTCATCAACAGACAGATGGTACACACACACACACACACGCACATAGACACATACACACACAATGAAATATTATGTAACCATGAAAAAGAATGAACTTTTGCTATTTATGACACCATAAGTGGACTTAGATGGTATTATGCTAATTAATACAAGTCAGGTAGAGAAAAACTAATACCACATGGTTTCACTTATTCAGTAAATCTTCTACATACAAACCTTGAAGTTGCAAACTTTCAAAGATGTGAATGTGCCCAGACAAAGGATGAAGAGAGACAAGAGAAAGAAGTAACTGAAGAACCTAAGAGATTTATGACACAGGAAACATCAAGGAGATTTCCTTTGTTTGAGGAGGCACTATTAGTTTTGAGGCTCGGGACCCAAACAAAACAGTACACAAGGTCACAGCAACTGTTCAGAATGTAATCCAAGGCTACCATGTCATCTATGATGAGAAAACAAAGAACTACTACCCAGGCATCACTGCATAGTTTTTTCAGGAGAATAGATAGAATTGAATCCAGCAAGGAACCAGAACCTGTGCCATCAGTGTTAAGCATGAGTGAAATTGCTGACAGTCCTTCAGCTCTGCTGTCTCCCACCTTTTCTCCCTCCTACAGTCAGTAACTCTTCTTGCCAATGCCCTCGATGCCAGCCCCTGTATGTCACCTGTTTGTACAGTGCTAGTACTTGTCAAGGTGCTGTATTATAAGATTAAAAAATGTTTTTTGTGTGTTTGTTTTTTTTATGTATTGTGTGAAAATTATTATAAACCACTTATTGTTTGTGAAATCTAAAACAAAAAGCAAATGAACAAACATAACTAAACAGAAACAGACTCATCGATTCAAGGAACAAATAGCTGGTTGCCTAAGAGGGTGGGGGAAGGAGAAGAATAGGTGTGAGGGATTAAGAGGTACAAATTTTCAGTTACAGAATAAATGCCCCAGGGGTATGAAATGATATTGCAGATAATCAAAATGCCTAATGATAGGACAACCTTATAATTCATGAAATCTATAGATTATCCAAGCATTAAAATAGCTATTTTGAAGATATTATAGAAATACGGAGGGTGTATATGATGTAATATCAAGAAATCTGAATATAAACTTTATCTTTATGCTGTATATAGTTTATTTTATACTTATGATAAGAAAGAACATAGAAAAATAAAGAAAACAGTTACCCTGTTAATTTTGATATTGTGAGTTTCTTTATTAAATAGCATTCTTTTCTTTGTTGTTGTTATAGCATTGTTCATGCCATATGTGAAATTCAGAAGTAAACCAGTTAACTATATGTGATACAGGAAGCTTTGTAAATGCTCTGTAGCTTTAGTTTGAAATAAGCAAAAAAGTATCATTATATAGTGGGAAAAGCCTAGGGCTTTGAATACAAACAAACTTGGTTTCTGAATTCTGGAGGTAGCATGTGGTTTTAGATCAATCACAGCTGACTTGACCCTTAAGTTTTTCATTTGAAAAAAAAACCTAGATGCTTAGATTCAGTTCAGTTCAGTCGCTCAGTCGTGTCCGACTCTTTGCGACCCCATGAATCGCAGCACGGCAGGCCTCCCAGTCCATCACCAACTCCCGGAGTTCACCCAGACTCACGTCCATCGAGTCAGTGATGCCATCCAGCCATCTCATCCTCTGTCGTTCTCTTCTCCTCCCGCCCCCAATCCCTCCCAGCATCAGAGTCTTTTCCAATGAGTCAACTCTTCGCCTGAGGTGGCCAAAGTACTGGACTTTCAGCTTTAGCATCATTCCTTCCAAAGAAATCCCAGGGCTGATCTTCAGAATGGACTGGTTGGATCTCCTTGGAGTCCAAGGGGCTCTCAAGAGTCTTCTCCAACACCACAGTTCAAAAGCATCAATTCTTTGGTGCTCGGCCTTCTTCACAGTCCAACTCTCACATCCATACATGACCACAGGAAAAACCATAGCCTTGACTAAATGGACATTTGTTGGCAAAGTAATGTCTCTGCTTTTGAATATGCTATCTAGGTTGGTCATAACTTTCCTTCCAAGGAGTAAGCGTCTAGTCAGTAATATTTAGTTGTGTTTGAGGTGCTCCTGTCTGATTTTCAAGATGCAAAAAGCAAATAAAAACCAAACAAACCCCAAACCCCACAGCCTGTCAATTCTATCAGTTGAAAAAGACTTCATTTGGTAGATTATTCTTCAGATATCAGCATCAGTATCTTCTTTTTTGGTTTTTGAAGCACTAGAAATTATATCCTTTGGTGGAGTGGAACTTTTCCTTTATCCAAGTATTGAAAATAGACTCATTTCTGTTCAGCATAATGGTGATCACATCTATGTTTGTGACTGTCAGGATGAGCTATATGGAAGATGTAAGAACAGGATGAACATTCTTTCTGAAGACCTCTCTCCTCATTTGCTGATTTTTTTGAATTAGAACCTTTTGTTAGAAAGAGTCATCCGATAAGGCAAGGATTTGAAAATGGAAAGACTAATGTATTATTTGAGAATAGGGAGTGTTTCTCTTTGTTATGCTCTTTCCTCTGCAAGTAGAAAAGTGTGATATTCGTACCACTGATGGTACTCAACTTGATTGTGGGTAGTATATAGCTTTTAAAATTTTAATAGTTATGGTTTATTTTAATATATATTAGGAAAAAATTGCCACCAACATTTGACACATATACTCTAGGAATTATGCAAGATGATCTACTTTGGTACAAAATGAAAATATTTGAACTTCTATTTATATTCCTTTCTTAACTTATCCTTGACATTTTTCTGTTTGTCATAATGTGAATAATATATTTGTATAGTGATACAGGTACATTGTTATAAATAGAACAATACTGAATGGCTGAATGTCGAGGCTCAACATTTCTACTTATGGGATATGTAAACTAAAAAATTTAGAGACCCTCTATTAGAGACATATTGGTTTTCCATTTTTAATATAATATAGAGTTTTATTTAAGAGTTAAATCTTTAGGAAGAGCTAACATAGAGTAAATAATAGTATAGGAACACAGATATGTCACAAGCCAGGATAGTGAGACAAGAATTACTTAAGTTCAGACACTTCAGCAGAGAATATTGGATGACAGAAGGAGTATGGCAGCATTCAAATAAAAACACATCCATGTACTAGACTTGCCTGAGCTCATAGTTTTCTGGGAAAGCTGGTCTTCCTGGAATGGCAAAAGATCATAACCCTGATCAGAAAAAGAGCAAAGTAGACTCTGAGAGCTCTTGGTGGAGCAGAATCAAAAGACTAGCGCCAGGTCATGAGGTGGTCATTGCTTCAGGGCTTAAGCATCTTCTATGTAGTCTCTGTCTACTAGCTTCAGACCTTGCCTTATGTTTAAAGCTCTGTTTCATGGCTGATACGGAGTGGAGAAGAGGCTTGAAATTCCTACAACATAAGGAAAAGATGAGAATAATTCAGTCAAATACTCTACAGACATCTTTTTTTTTTTTTTGCAACCACTTACCCTTAGAAAAGTAAAGAGGCAGCAAGAAACTAAAACTGGAGTTGCTTACCAGGGCAAATTGTAAATAAATCCTAAATAATATAATTTTGACACGTTAAAGATGAAATAATGTATCCTTTCAAATGTCAATTTGAAATGTCAATTTCAATGTCAATTTATATGTTTGTATCTGCTTTGATTTTTTAAAGGAAATTTATTTTTTTAAGAGAACAAGCAGTGTATCTCCCTTAATACATTTGAAGACTAAAATACTATAAAAATGTCTTCAGATTTTGATCAAATAGTCTAGTTCTGAATTTATGTAATCTATCAGAGAAAAAAGTAGCCACTGCAATGTGAGAATCATTTTTTCTAAGCCACTTGAATTATGTGAGATTGAGGGAAAATAGGTTGTTGGTTGTTTTTGCCAAATAATTAGCTATTATTAACATGGGAACTATATGTCAACAAATGGACTGGAAGAACACCACAGTACTTAGGCCAAAGTAAGAAATTGTTGATTTCTGGTTTTTAAGCTCAGGAACATTTTTAAAAACAACAAGTGACAAAAGCCAGCCCATCTGCATGATTATGATTTTGGATCCAGTTTCACTTTTAGTTATCAAATTTGTAAGGAAGTCACTGACTCTGCGTTTGTACCTGCCTCCACTGACTTCCCTTGCAGTGCTATATAACTAAGTGTGTTTAGACATTTAACCACATTTTTTACCTAGAATTTACCTAAAACTGTCCCTGATGGGTATAAATACAGGATAAAAAGAAGGAGGACAAGGGTGATGTCTAGGAAACTCGAGGTGAACTTTTTCCTTCTTGAGCCCTAGAGAGTTTCTAACTACTTAGTAAGTATGACTTACTAAGGACTGACCTTTGATAAATATGCCTGGTCAGACACATTCTTTCACTTAGAGAAAAGAGGTCTGAAATGGATTTTGAGCTATCATAAAGCTCACCTATACTCATTTTGTTCAGGCTTAACCTCAGAAATGTTGGCCTAAACATGCTATTCTTATTCCAGTGGCTGACAACATTCATGCTGAACCTTCCCTCTGCTATGACTTATTTATTCTTATCTGTGTTTTTAGGATCAAAAACTACTATAGGCCTTTGAGGAATAATTTTTGTATATAGGGGAAAATATCTTGGGGCAGATCAGATCAGATCAGATCAGTCACTCAGTCGTGTCCGATTCTTTGCGACCCCATGAATCGCAGCACGCCAGGCCTCCCTGTCCATCACCAACTCCCGGAGTTCACTCAGACTCATGTCCATCGAGTAAGTGATGTCATCCAGCCATCTCATCCTCTGTCGTCCTCTTCTCCTCCTGCCCCCAATCCCTCCCAGCATCAGAGTCTTTTCCAATGAGTCAACTCTTCGCATGAGGTGGCCAAAGTACTGGAGTTTCAGCTTTAGCATCATTCCTTCCAAAGAAATCCCAGGGCTGATCTCCTTCAGAATGGACTGGTCAGATCTCCTTGCAGTCCAAGGGACTCTCAAGAGTCTTCTCCAACACCACAGTTCAAGAGCATCAATTCTTCGGCGCTCAGCCTTCTTCACAGTCCAACTCTCATATCCATACATGACCACAGGAAAAACCGTAGCCTTGACTAGACGGACCTTTGTTGGCAAAGTGATGTCTCTGCTTTTGAATATGCTATCTAGGTTGGTCATAACTTTCCTTCCAAGGAGTAAGCGTCTTTTAATTTCATGGCTGCAGTCACCATCTGTAGTGATTTTGGAGCCCAGAAAAATAAAGTCTGACACTGTTTCCCCATCTATTTCCCATGAAGTGATGGGACCGGGTGCCATGATCTTCGTTTTCTGAATGTTGAGCTTTAAGCCAACTTTTTCACTCTCCACTTTCACTTTTATCAAGAGGCTTTTTAGTTCCTCTTCACTTTCTGCCATAAGGGTGGTATCATCTGCATATCTAAGGTTATTGATATTTCTCCCAGCAATCTTGTTTCCAGCTTGTGTTTCTTCCAGTCCAGCATTTCTCATGATGTACTCTGCATAGAAGTTAAATAAACAGGGTGACAATATACAGCCTTGATGTACTCCTTTTCCTATTTGGAACCAGTCTGTTGTTCCATGTCCAGTTCTAACTGTTGCTTCCTGACCTGCATACAAATTTCTCAAGAGGCAAATCAGGTGTTCTGGTATTCCCATCTCTTTCAGAATTTTCCACAGTTTATTATGATCCACACAGTCAAAGGCTTTGGCATAGTCAATAAAGCAGAAATAGATGCTTTTCTGGAACTTTCTTGCTTTTTCCATGATCCAGCGGATGTTGGCAATTTGATCTCTGGTTCCTCTGCATTTTCTAAAAGGAGCTTGAACATCAGGAATTTCAGGGTTCACATATTGCTGAAGCCTGGCTTGGAGAATTTTGAGCATTACTTTACTAGCATGTGAGATGAGTGCAATTGTGCGGTAATTTGAGCATTCTTTGGCATTGCCTTTTTTGAGATTGGAATGAAAACTGACCTTTTCCAGTCCTGTGGCCACTGCTGAGTTTTCCAAATTTTCTGGCATATTGAGTGCAGCACTTTCACAGCATCATCTTTCAGGATTTGGAATAGCTCAACTGGAATTCCATCACCTCCACTAGCCTTGTTCGTAGTGATGCTTTCTAAGGCCCACTTGACTTCACATTCCAGGATGTCTGGCTCTAGGTCAGTGATCACACCATCGTGATTATCTGGGTCGTGAAGATCTTTTTTGCCTTCCTAATACTTGTATGTGTTAGCCTCTTAGTCATGTCTGATTCCTTGTGACCCCATGGACAGTAGCCTGCCAGGCTCCTCTGTTCATGGAATTCTCCAGGTAAGAATACTGGAGTGGGTAGCCATTCCCTTCTCCAGGGGATCTTCCCAACCCAGGGATTGAACCTGGGTCTCCTGCATTGCTGACAGATTCTTTACCATCTAAGCCACCAGGGGAGACCCCTTTACTAAGCACTCACTTAAAAATACCCTGATTTTTAAAATTCCATGGTGTTTGATTGTTAGACTTAAATGCCTTTTGTTCGGTTTGTTGTTGTTCAGTCACTAAATCATGTCTTACTCTTGCGACCCCATGGACTGTGGCATGCCAGGCTTCCCTGTCTTTCACTATGCCCTGGAGTTTTCTCAACCTCATGTCCATTGAATCATGGACATGAGTGATGCCATCCAACCATCTCATCCTCTGTCACCCCCTTCTCTTCCTTCTCTCAATCTTTCCTAGCTTCAGGGTCATTTCCAGTGAGTTGAGTCTTTGCATCAGGTGGCCAAAGTATTGGAGCTTCAGCATCAGTCCTTCCAATGAATATTCAGGGTTGATATCCTTTAGGATTGACCTGTTTGATCTTCTTACAGTCCAACAGACTCTCCAGAGTCTTCTCCAGCCCTGCAATTCAAAAGCGTCAGTCTTCAGCGCTCAGCCTTCTATATGTTCCAACTCTCATATCTGCAGGTGACTATACGGACCTTTGTTGGCAAAGTGATGTCTCTGCTTTTTAATACACTGTCCAAGGAGTAAATGTCTTTTAATTTCATGGCTGCAGTCACTGTCTGCAGTGATTTTGGAGCCCAAGAAAATAAAATCTTGTTTGGTTTACATTATGCCTTCAGTTTTTCTAATTGATCATCAATATCTTATAACCCAGTCCATCTTTTTCTTCTTTCTTCATTTCTATGTTAGAGAATCCTGTAGAAGCACACAAGCATAAAGATCCCTTTAAGCTGGGGATTTTTACAGATTTTTTTCCCCCTGAATCTCATATGAATTCAGCAAGTGAGATTGGAGGAAATAAACTGAACATAAGAAGAGTGAGCTGATGGGACAAGGACTTTATGGAATATTATTGTGTTTCTAATAGCTTCATGTGGGTTGAAGGCCATCTGGATGGCATTATGGGAAAAGGGCAGCCTGCTGGAATATTTGGAAGAGAATTAGGTTTATTAGATAATTTTTGCAATGAAATTCAGATTTTGGAACACCTGAAAGGAGCAGAGAAGTCAGAGAACTATAGAAAGTAATATTTGATTGTTCAATGGATTTTCCCGAAATAAATATGATATTACAGATAAGAAGAGTTGTTATTCTGGAGAGTAGAAAGGTACATTGTTAAAATGACTCCCCAAACCAGTATGGAGTTACTGAAAACAAAAAACATAGAATTAATGTTTATTTCAGGGAAAGTACAATGGCCTTCAAAACTGAAAGAAAAATATGCAGTTTACACCTCTTTTCAGAAACAGCATATTCATTTTCTTTCTAATATTCTTTTTACTTTTTTGAGTTTAGTTCATGTTAAGGATATATTCAGAGATGGCAATGGCAACCCACTCCAGTACTCTTGCCTGAAAAAATCCCATGGATGGAGAAGCCTGGAAGGCTGCAGTCCATGGGGTCGCTAGGAGTGGGACACGACTAAGCGACTTCCCTTTCACTTTTCACTTTCATGCATTGGAGAAGGAAATGACAACCCACTCCAGTGTTCTTGCCTGGAGAATCCCAGGGATGGGGGAGCCTGATGGGCTGCCGTCTATGAGGTCACACAGAGTCGGACATGACTGAAGCGACTTAGCAGCAAGGATATATTCTGGTTTGAGAATTCTTGAATCTTGTACATTGATTTAGGATAGAAACTTTTTATTTCTTAAAGATGGTCTTAAATATGGATTACCTAATAGGAATGCTATTAAGAAACCTGCTCAGGAATAAATACTAAATTTATATTATAGTTTTATTGTTTAGATGACATTAAGATATTACAGATCAGTGTTTATCCAACACAAGAATACAATTTCCAAGTTTAGTAGCATTAACTTTAGAAACTAAAGTAAAGGATATGATAGTAGCTTTCAAATCTGAATTTCTAGAAGTTTGGTTTATGTAACTGTTTAAAAGAATCCACATGAAAGTTTATGTGGCAATTGTCATTTTTACATTTAGAACATATTAAATTATGGGGCAGCAATTCATATTTACCAATAAAGTTGAAAGAATATGCTAAACCTTTAGGTAGTTACTTTTTCCCAATGGTATATAACAAAAACACAAATTCAGTGACTGTACTTAGCTACAAATGGTTATAGTAATAATAATAAATGGTATTTATCTGTAAACAACAGTCTATATTGTGTCACACACATCCGTTATCCTCTAGATGGTGGGTCTTTAAGAGGGCTTTTATAAATGTGGATTTTTCAAGAAGGGTCGATCAAGATGCCAGAGTAAGAGGTGGAGGTCACCTCCCCACATGAACATATTAAAATTATGTCTACATGTGGAACAATTCACACTGTAAACTAACTGGAAACTGGGAGAAAGAACATAAGAAACAGTCTTGGTCTTACAACCAAGGCTATAAGAAAGATACACATGTAATTGGATAGAAAGGGAAAAAAAATGGTGGGATAGAGACCTGTGCCCTTGAGAGGAAACTCAGAGGAAAAGGGCAAATACCCAGCTGGAAACCCACCCTGGGCAGTGAATGTTGAGAACCACAGATTGAGTTCCCTAGTTCTCTGGTTCTAGGTGGTGGAGATGAGCCTCCTTGGCTGGTTAGAGGACCAGGAGGGCTGTGAGAAGCATATATTTCTCTTGTGAGGAGCATTTGTTCATTGACCTGCGCCTGGTAGGATGGACAGAGGTCCACTTTAATAGTTTTTGGGTTTCATGCAACCTCCTCAGTGCACCCCAGCCCAAGCCAAGTGAATGCTCCAGCCCTGCTCATTCCACATCACAGTGTGGCACTGGACTTCTGGTGACTGAAACCAGGACGAGGACCCAGCCGTGGTCCATGGAGATGGCCCAGTCCTGGGCAGAGCCTCTGTGGCTGTCAGTGGTCATTGTTGGCACTTATTCAAGCAGCTCGTGAGAAGTAGTCCTGATCTCTGATGGTGGGAGGTCCACCACAGTTCACCTCCTGATACATGCTGAGAGTTTATGCAGGCCCCACCTATTCTGTAGTGTGACTCCTTAACAGTGGAAGAGGTGGCAGAGGCTGGGGGAAGTGATTGGTTCTGAGGGGCAAAGGGTACCTGAGGCAGTGTCTGGGCCAACTGAGGGAAACAATTGCAGGTACCTGAAGAGACAGCACATTGGAGACACTTTGGATCTCAGTCTCTAGCCCTCACGAGCTGAGATCCCCCACAGGAGAAACTGACAATAATACAATAATAATAGAGGACTTAAACCCATCACTTGCATCATGGGCAGATCATCCAGACAGAAAATCAATACAACAACAATAGTCTAAATGACACAATAGACCAGTTGAATACAATAAATATTTACAGGATATTACATCTAAAAATAACAGAATACATTTTCTTTTCAAGTGCACATGGAATGTTCTCCAGGATAGATCACAAGCTAGGCCACAAAATAAACCTCTACAAATTTAAGAGGATAGAGATTATATCTATATTATCTGTCTATCTCTCTATATATCTATTTCTCTCTCATATATATATATATATATATATATATATATATATATATATTTTTTTTTTTTTACCACAGTAGGGCTTCCAAGGTGGTAAAAATCCTGTCTGCCAATGCAGGAGACACAAGAGATGCAGGTTCAATCCCTGGATCAGGAAGATCCCCTGGAAGAGGAGATGGCAACCCACTCCAATATGCTTGCCTGGAAAAATTCATGGACAGAGGAGCCTGGATGACTGCAGTTCAGGGAAGAGTTGGACATGACTGGTCAACTGAGCATGGGAGCACCACAGTATGAAACTAGAAATCAAATGCAGAAAGAAAAGTGGAAAAAAACAACAACAAACAAACATGGAGACTAAATAAAAAAACAGGAAATAAAAAATCATGGGAGTAAAAAATCAGTGTGTCAATGAAAAAAAAAAATCATAGATTAAATCAGAAAATACCTTGAGACAAACGAAAGTGAAAACACAACTTTCCAAATCTATGGGATGCAGCAAAAGCAGTTCTAAGAAGGAAGTTTACAGGGATACTGACCTTCCTCAAGAAATGAGAAAAATCTCAAAAAACAACCTAACCTCTTGTTTAAAGAAATTAGAAAAAGAAGAACAAATAATGCTCAAAATCAGCAGAAGGAAGGAAATAATAAAGGTCAGAGAGAAAATACATAAAACAGAGATTGAAAAAAATAGAAAGATCAATGAAACCCAGAGCTAGTTTTTTTGAGACAATAAAAAAGTGATAAATTATTAGCCAGACTCATCAAGGATAGAGAGAGGAACCAAATAAACAGAAATGAAGAAGAAGAAATAACAACTGATATCACAGATATACCAAAAATCATAAGAGTATATTATGAACAGTTTAATTATATACCAACAGATTGGACAACCTAGTAGAAAATGGCCAAAGTCCTGGAAGAGTACAAACTGTCAGGACTTAACCAGGAAGAAATAGACAATTTGACAGATCAGTTTCTCTTTTGTAGTGAAGTTGATTTTGTGATTAAAAAGAATTCCCAGCAAAGAAAAGTCCAGCACTGGACAGTTTCACTGGGAGATTTTACCAAGCATATAAAGAAGTGCTAACACCTATCACTCTCAAAATACTCCCAAAAAATTAAAGAGGAAAGAACACCCCCAATATTGTTGATGAATATGCATGCAAAAATATCAACAGTGTATTAGCAAACTGAACCCAACAATGTATAATAAAAGATAACACACCATGATCCAGTGGAGTTTATTTCAGTGATGCAGGAATGGTTCAATATCAACAAGTCATTTAATATTGTACACAACATAACATAAAAAAAATCACATTGTCATCTCAGTAGATACAGAAAACGCATTTGCCAAAAATTGACATTCAGTCATGATAAAAACTCCCATCAAATTGTGTATAGAGGAATCACATCTTAATGTAACGAAGACCATTTCTGACCAACACACAGTTAATATCATACTCAACATTAAAAATCTGAAAGTTTTTCTTCTAAATTCAGGAACAAGACAAGGAGACCCAATCTCACCACTTTTTTTTACATAGTGTTGAATATCCTGGCCACAGTAATCGGAGAAGGAAAAGATACAAAAGTCTTCCAAAAATGGAAAGGAAGAAGTAAAACTGTCACTATTTGAAGATGACATGATGCTTTACATAAAAACCCCTAAAGTCTCCACCGGAAATATATTAGAAATAATAAATGAATTCAGCAAGCTTGCAGATGTAAGATTAGTATATACAGATATCTGTTGCTTTTTTACACAGTAATAATGAACTATTAGAATAGGAAATCAAAACAAAAGACCTCATTTAAAATTACACCAAAAAGAATAAAATAATTAGAAATAAACTTAACTAAGACTGTGAAAGACTTACAGTGTGAAAGCTTTGAAATACTGATGAAGGAAATTAAAGATGATACAAAGAAATTGAAAGACGCACCATGCTCTTGGAATGAAAAAAGCAATATTTTTAAATGGCCATACTACCCAAAGCAATCTATAGATTTCATATAATCTCTATCAAAATACCCATGACATTTTTCACAGAACTAGAACAAATAATCCTAAAATTCATGTAGAACCACAAGGGACCCTGGATTGCCAAAGCAGTCCTGAGGGAAAAAGACCAAAAGACTTCAGATTATGCATACTACAAGGTATAGTAATCAAAATAGCATGGTACCAGCACAAAAACAGATATACAGATCAATGGAAAAGAAGAGAGAGTACATGAATAAACGCATGTACCTATCGTCAATGAATCGATGACAAAAGAGGCGAGAATATACAATGAAGAAAAGTTGCTCTTCTCAATAAAAGGTGCTGGGAAAACTGTACAGCTACATATAGAAAAATGAGATTAGAACATTTCCTTACACCATATACAAAGATAAATTCAAAATGGATTAAATACCTAAATGTAAGACGTGAAACCATAAAACTCCTTGAAGAAAACATAGGCAGAACACTGTTTAACATAAACCACATTTTTTTTGGATTTATTCCCTAAGTCAGGGGTCCCCAACCTCTGGGATCTAATGATGTTGATTTGAGGTGGAGCTGATGTATTAATAATAGAAATAAAGTTCACAGTAAACCTAATGTGCCGGAATCATCCTGAAACCATCCCTCCCCAGCCCTGGTCTGTGGGAAAATCGTCTTCCACAAAACCAGTCCCTGGTGCCAAGAAGGCTGGGGACTGTTGCTAAGGCAAAAGACGTAAAAGCAAAAGAAACGAGTGGGATCTAATTAAACTTAAAAGTTGTTGCACAGCAAAGGAAACCATTGACAACATGAAAAGACAAGTTATGGAATGAGAGAAAATATTTGCAAATGATATGACTGAGAAGGGGTTAATATCCAAATATATAAACAGCTCATATCACTCAATATTAAATAAAGACCAAACAACCCAATAAAAAAATGGGCAGAAGATCTGAATAGACATTTTTCCAAAGACATACAGATGGCTAAAAAGTACAAGAAAAGATGTTCAGCATTGCTATTACAGAGATGCAAATCAAAACAACAGTGAGATAACACTTCACACTTGTCAGAATGGTTATCATCAAAAGAGAACAAATAACAAGTGTTGGGGAGGACGTGGAGAAAAGGGAACTTTTGTACACTGTTGATGGGAATATATAAGTTGGTGCAGTCACTATGGAATTCAGTATGGATGTTCCTCAAAATAAAAAAAATAAAGCTAAATATAGAACTGTCATTTAATCTAGCAATTCTACTCCTGGGTATGTATGTGAAAAAAATGGGAGCACTAATTTGAAAGGATATATGCACTTGATGCTTTTGAACTGTGGTATTGGAGAAGACTCTTGTGAGTCCCTTGGACTGCAAGGAGATCCAACCAGTCCATTCTAAAGGAGATCAGTCCTGGGTGTTCTTTGGAAGGACTGATGCTAAAGCTGAAACTCCAGTACTTTGGCCACCTCATGTGAAGAGTTGACTCCTTGGAAAAGACCCTGATGCTGGGAGGGATTGGGGGCAGGAGGAGAAGAGGACGACAGAGGATGAGATGGCTGGGTGGCATCACCAACTCGATGGACATGAGTTTGGGTGAACTCTGGGAGTTGGTGATGGACAGGGAGGCCTGGAGTGCTGCGATTCATGGGGTCACAAAGAGTCAGACACGACTGAGCGACTGAACTGAACTGAACTGATACACCTAGTATTTACAGCACTATTTACAATAGTCAATTATATGCACAACAAATATCTGTCAACACAAATGGATAAATTTGTGTTTTTCAGCAACAAAAATGTCCATCAACAGACAAATGGATAAAGATGTAGTACAATGGACTATTACTCAGCCATAAAAAGAATAATTTGTGATTTGCAGTACATGGATGGACCTCGAGATTATTATGTCTAATGAAATATATCAGATAGAGAAAAATAGTATATAATGTCACTTATATGTGGAATCTAAAGAAATGAAACAAAGAAGTTTTCATAAAGAAGTGAAACAAAGAAATGTATATAGCAAAACAGAAATAGACTCACAGATAAAGAAAAAAATACATAGTGGTTACCAGCGGTGAGAGGAAAGAGAGGAGGGGCAAGATAGGTGTAGGGGATTAGGAGATCCAAACTACTATTTATAAAATAAATAAGCAAAAAGTGACTAATGTATAGCACAGGGCATTATAGCCCATATCTTGTAATAACTTTTAGTGGAGTATAATTTGACAAAATACTAAATAAGTAGGGTATATATCTGAAACTGATAGAAAGTTGCAAATCCACTACACTTCAATAAAAAAATTTAATTAAAAATGAAAATATGGGATCTTATTTTATTATTTAAGCACTTAAATATATTTTTGTTTTGATATTGCATATAATTATATACATATCAAAATTATAAAAAAATTTTCACAAAAAATAATGTTACCATATGATGACAGATGCTAACTAGACTTATACTGGTGAACATTTCATAATATATCTAACCATTATGTTGTATAGCAGAAACATATAATGTTAATATGTCAAATGTATCTCAATAAATGTATATATGTAATTATATAATTAGAGCATATAATAATTAGTATAAAACATATTTTAAAAACTCTCCCCAAGACTTCTCTGACTGGAGAAGGCAATGGCACCCCACTCCAGTACTCTTGCCTGGAAAATCCCATGGATGGAGGAGCCTGGTAGGCTGCAGTCCATGGGGTCGCTAAGAGTTGGACATGACTGAGTGACTTCACTTTCACTTTTCACTTTCATGCATTGGAGAAGGAAATGGCAACCCACTCCAGTGTTCTTGCCTGGAGGATCCCAGGGATGGGGGAGCCTGGTGGGCTGCCATCTATGGGGTCGCACAGAGTCGAACACGACTGAGGCGACTTAGCACAGCATACATAATTGCTATTTTTTTAATCACAGTATTGGGAAGAAAATAGTATTAGGTTGATATGAATACAGATAAGAAATTGCATTATTTTTTATTTCTAAGATATCCTTTTTATTGGGCTACATTAATTAAAAGTAGATTTAATTTCCTTCCTTCCACTTTTCTTTGTCTTTCATTTTTTTGTCTTTCAAGTGCTATAATTCAAAATATTATGAAGGTGAGAAATCCTTTTCTCCAGTTGAAGAAAATATCTCATTTTATAGACTCATTTAAGATATGAATATTAGGAACTGCCAAACGAAGAGTGGATATTGCTATTTGGGGTGATGTGGAGTACAGTGGAAATGCTTTGGGGGTATCAAACCTGGAGCAGCAGCTTTGAAGGGAAATTAACCTTCTCTGTGATGTTCTGCTTCGTTTTATGCAATTTCATTCAACTTTTCACCCCTCACCAAGCTCTGCTTTACCCAATTGAACTGTATCATACATCAGCTTTTGGGGGCTTCGGTTTCCACCCACTCAAATGCCAGTCATCGGTGTCAGCCCATTGGTTTCCGTGTTACCTTTCACAGAACTCAGCTGCACATGTTCTTTCTATCAGAGGCTTTCTTTTTTCCCGAAGACAGAATTTCATGCTTAGTCAAAAGAGGTAATGAAAAATAAAATATCCATTTACCTTTCAGATATATTTCTGTGTTTGTACTCAAAATTGAATATTATTAAGGCATTGTATTTATTAGAGTAAAAATGATTTTTGACGCTCACACTCCTTCCTCTCTTGCTTCTTAACATGCTTATACATTGGAGTCTGTACAAAGGAGGCTGGCAGAGTGAGGGCATGACCGAGGTAAGGACATGAGCAAGAGAGAGAGGCCAAATCTGTCTTCATCACAAACTATCCTAGTATTTAGCAGATCACACAAGAAGGAGAGTGAATGCAGTTCTAGAAACAGAATGCATTGAACAGTTAATCCAATAAAGGTCGTGTGATGTGATAACCTTTTGTTTGAAAACTTTGAAATTGATTTAAATTAAATTTAAATTTAAAGTGTCTGCTATATAAATTTCAAAACTGTAAGCATTGACATTTAGAGATTTTATATATTTGTATGTGGTTCCTATACTTCAAGTTTTGAAGAAATAAAATAACAATTGCTACCTTTTACTGAACACTGAGCGTAGTAAAGCCAGCGCTTTACTAAAGCTCCCTAGATATCTAATTTTGTAGTTAGATAATGTCATCATTTTCATTCTATAGATGAAGACACCAAGTTTCAGATATGACAAGTGACTCTGCTGAGATTGCACCGCTGTTATATGGCAGAGCTGGGAAGTATCTGGGCTATGTAGCCATGATAGTCACTAAACCCCTCAACAGCTATGTAATGAAGCCACCCAAACATGGTCTCATGAAATCCATATCAGCCATAAAGGGCTCACTGATAGGACCCGTGGAAGCAGGACATATTTAAAAACCTTTGGGTTATACATTTTAGGGTCTGAATATATGGGAATATTATTATCCTAAAACCTAGAGAAATGTTACTGATCTTTTCTTATTCTGTTTCTTTCCTGTGCTAAGAATGCTTGCTTCTTTTTCCAGTTTTTAATGTTAAAAATATCCACCTTTCAAAGCCCAGTTTAAGGGGGCTCCTTGTATTAAGTTGTATGCGTGTATGCTAAATTGCTTCAGTCATGTCTGGCTCTTTGCCACCATAGGGACTGTAGCCCACGAGGCTCCTCTCTCCATGGAATTCTCCAGGCCAGAATGCTGGAGTGGGTTGGCGTGCTCTTCTCTAGGGAATGTTCCCAACTCAGGGATTGAACCCACGTCTCTTATGTCCCCTGCCTTGGCAGGCAGGTTCTTTACCACTAGTGCCACCTGGGAAGCCCATTTCAGTCAAAAGTGATTTATTCCCCCCGAGCTCTGGTCATTCAGTTACCATTGGGACTTTCATGTCTATATAGTGTTATGATGTCTGATTGCTCTTGTTAGAGATAATATCTATACAGTTATAGGTCTGTCTGATTAATCTTTATACTTTCTATTGCAAGTGGCTTGTTTCTAATGGAATATTACTACAAGCTTGTTGAATGAATGAATATATGAATGAATGAATAAAGGGAATGGAAAAGGAGATAGAAATTTCTGGAAGTTACTTAGCACTCTATAGATAATGATGAAGATGATGAATAAAACTCTATGGAAGCTGCTACATAATCACTTTTGTACCCTCACAAGAATCCTATTAAGAAGAGATTATTATCCCTACTTTACAGATAAGTAAATAGCCTCAAAGAATTAAAATAGTATGCCGAAATTCATAGAGCTAACAAGTATCAGGGAGAAGGCAATGGCACCCCACTCCAGGACTCTTGCCTGGAAAATCCCATGGACGGAGGAGCCTGGTAGACGGCAGTTCATGGGGTCACACAGAGTCGGACACGACTGAAGCGACTTAGCAGCAGCAGCAGCAACAAGTAGCAGAGTTAATACCATGTCCATCTATCTGACTTTTCAACTAAAGCCTCCATGCCATTAAAATGGATTTTTCCAACACCTCTGTTTGCTCCCAAACTTAAGGTTCTAGCAAAATTTCCTCACATAAATTCTTAGCCATCTAGAAGATGGTGTAGCAGAAGAGGTGAAAACCTAGGACCACTGAATGCCCTTGTACAGTATGTGCAGGTAGTACTCAGACCTACATGTGAATGGCACCCCATGGAGGTGTGCAGTGCAGTCTGTATAACATTCATGATAGCCTTGAAATCTGTGCCTTATTTGAAACAGTTTCCTTCTTCTCCAGTCTAAAGGAAGACAGTACGTTTCTCCTCTCCACCTTAGGGACTATTTTAGGCAAAAGATATATTCTGAGAGCTCTATGTCTTTCTTACCTTTAAATTCTGAAATAAGCACAAAAGGGAACATAACTTGTATATACTAAGAATCTCATTTACTAAAAAATATTAATAAGGAATCTCCATAAAAATATCTCAAGTAGTAATTATGTAATTATAATTCAAAAGAAATATTAAAAATATTGTGTGGCCTAAACCTTTAAATCACATTGGTGACCAGTATCTCTGGACATTTTACAATGTTATTCAGTAAGGATTCTCCTAAAGGTGATTTTGATTCATCATAGGGTAGGCACTGAAAAATAAATAACCTGGCAGATGTAATGCCACATGACAGATCTGAAAGCATGTTCACTTAATCTCTGCCTCACTGTTTCACTAATCTATCTTTTTAAATATTTCCAAAGGTCTCCTCAAAGTCTTAGCTTGAGTTAACACTCTAAGCTCTTGATATTCATTCCTTCATTTAGAAACCATTATCCAAGTCTTGAAAAGAGCCACTTAGCCATTCATCCTGGGAAAGTAAAGATTTATTCTGGTTAGCTTTCAAAAATCCTAACTTTCGTTTCATAATTCATTCACATATTGTCATAGTGGAACAAAATCAATAGCAATACACTTCCATTTTGTGGGCAAGTGTAGTTCTTATTTGCAAGACTGCATAGAGTATCTAGTGCTCACTCAGTAAGAGGTTTAGGTCATGGTCAAAATTAACCTAAGAATCTATCTTCACTATTTTTTTTTTATCAACAACTATTGCTGTTCTCCTGCCAAAGTAAAGTTCACCTTGACCAGCTGTTTCCAGTTGCCTGCCTCAGGTGCAGGCAATTTTTTTCCCTGCTTTTCTAATTTTTATACCCTTATTCTTTCAGCTTTCTTCTCACCCTCTGTCTCTCTGCTGCCATTTTCACTTCAGCCACGATGCCTTTTTGCAGTGTGGTACCTTGGTTTCCTAGCCTTTTGCTTGCATACTTTTTGATACCAGAATTGCCCTGCATAGCTGTTATCTTGCTGTTTCCCACTGCCGTCAATTCTTTTTTCTTGGTGTCTAAGTTTCTTGCCACCTACACAGTTCATTTTGTCAGTGCATTGCTCCTGCCTCTCCTGGAAATAACTCATCAGCCACTGAGCTACCACTTATAAGAAGATGCTCTTGATAAATTTAAGATATTGATGACCTTTGTAAAAGCTGATGAAGAGATCTTTATGTTGATTATGGCCAAGTCTTTATTCTAACCTTGAACTCTCCTCTAATTTTCAAAATAAAATAGCCAAATCATTTTGGTCAATAATTTCCTGCCAGGTGTCCCGTATTACACATGTGTAATATTGACTAGTCATCTCCCATAAGCCTTTTCTGTCTTCTCCATTCACTCTCTCCAGTGGTATAATCCTGGCTGGAAGTTTGATGATAATTCTTAACTTCTCCATTTCCCTTCATCTCTCCCCACATAAATAACTTGTGAAGTCCTGTTGTAAACAAAATCACGCTGTCCTCTATATTCTTCCTCTTATTGTGCTGGTTCAGGCCTTAGTGTCCATTTTTCAGCACAATTCATGTCATTTCTTTCAGGCTTGCCTTCTTCAGCATGGTTTTCTTGGTTTCCCCTCGTACTTGGGATAGAGCACATACTCCTGCAGTATTCTTGTTGTGAGAACCCTGTGAACACTATGAAAAAGAAAAGGTTATGACACCTAAAGTTGAACCCCTAGGTCAGTTGGTGTCCAACATGTTACTGGGGAAGAGCAGAGGGCAATTAATGATAGCTCTGGAAAGAATGAAGGAGCTGGACCAAGGCAGAAATGACTTTCAGTTGTGGATGTGTCTAGTGGTGAAAGTAAAGTCTGATCCTATAAAGAACAATATTGCATAGGAACTTTGAATGTTAGGTCCATGAATCAAGGTAAACTGGTCATGGTCAAGCAGGAGAACGCAAGATTGAACATTGACATCTTAGGAATCAGTGAACTAAAATGGACAGGAATGGCCATTATATCTATTACTACAGGTAAGAAACCCTTACAAGAAAGGAGTTGCCTTCTGAGTCAACAAAAGTGTCCAAAATGCAGTACTTATATGCAACCTCAGAAACAACAGAATGATCTCAATTCTTTTCCAAGGCAAAAAAT
Source organism: Bos javanicus (assembly GCF_032452875.1). Taxonomy (NCBI): domain Eukaryota; kingdom Metazoa; phylum Chordata; class Mammalia; order Artiodactyla; family Bovidae; genus Bos; species Bos javanicus. Next base: position 41,363,736 of record NC_083878.1, read on the forward strand.
TCAGTATCACAGTAATCCAAGTCAGTGCCCTAACCACTGATGCCAAAGAAGGTGAAGTTGACTGGTTCTATGAAGACCTACAACACCCTCTAGAACTAACACCAAAAAAAGCTATCCTTTTCATAGCACCATATTGAAATGAAAAAACAGGAAGTCAAGAGATAATCCAGCATAACAGGCAAGTTTGGCCTTGGAGTACAAAATGAAGCAGGGCAAAGGTTAACAGAGTTTTGTCAAAGAGAACAGACTGGGCATAGAAAACACCCTTTTCCAACAACCATGAGTTGACTCTACACATGGACATCAACAGATGGTCAATAGCGAAATCAGATTGATTTGTTTTCTTTGCAGCCAAAGATGGAGAAGCTCCATACACTCAGCAGAAACAAGACCTGGAGCTGAATGTGGCTCAGATCATCAGCTCCTTAGTGCAAAATTAGGGTTAAATTGAAGAAAGTAGGGAAAACCACTAGGTCACTCAGGCATGACCTAAATCAAATCCCTTATGATTATACAGTGAAGGTGACATAGATGCAAGGGATTACATCTGGTAGACAGGGTGCCTGAAGAACTATGGACAGAGCTGTATAGCATTGTACAGGAGGCAGTGACGAAAAACATCCCAAAGAAAAATAAATGCAAGAAAGCAAAATGACTGTCTGAGGAGGCCTTAAAACAAATAACTGAGAAAAGAAGAGAAGCAAAAGGCAAGGGAGAAAAGGAAAAATGTACCCAACTAAATACAGAGTTCCAGAGAATAACACAGAGAGATAAGAGGGCCTTCTTAAATGAACAATGCAAAGATATAGAGGAAAACAATAGGAAGTGAAAGACTAAAGATGTCTTCAAGAATATTGGTGATATCAAGGGAACATTTCATGCAAGAATGCGCAGGACAAAGGCGAGAAACAGTAAGGACCTAACAGAGGCCGAAGAGATTAAGAACAGATGGAAAGAATTCATGGAACTATACAAGAAAGGTGCCAATGACCCAGATAACCACAATGGTGTGGTCACTCACCTAGAGCCAGAAATTCTGGAGTGTGAAGGCAAGTGGGCCTTAGTTAGCCCGTTAGTTAGTTCAGTGGCTCAGTCATGTCTGACTCTGCAACCCCATGAACTGCAGCATGCCAGGCCTCCTTGTCCATCACTAATTCTAGAGCTTACCCAAACTCATACCACTGAGTCAGTGATACCATCTAACCATCTCATCCTCTGTCGTCCCATTCTCCTCCTGCCCCCAACCCCTCCCAGCATTAGAGTCTTTTCCAATGAGTCAACTCTTCGCATGAGGTGGCCAAAGAACTGGAGTTTCAGCTTCAGCATCATTCCTTCCAATGAACACCCAGGACTGATCTCCTTTAGAATGGACTGGTTGGATCTCCTTGCAGTCCAAGGGACTCTCAAGAGTCTTCTCCAACACCACAGTTCAAAAGCATCAATTCTTCGCTGCTCAGCTTTCTTTACAGTCTAACTCCCACATCCATACATGACCACTGGAAAAATCATAGCCTTGACTAGACGGACCTTTGTTGGCAAAGTAACGTCTCTGCTTTTTAATATGCTATCTAGATTGGTCATAACTTTCCTTCCAAGGAGTAAGCATCTTTTAATTTCATGGCTGCAATCACCATCTGCAGTGATTTTGGAGCCCAAAAAATAAAGTCAGGCACTGTTTCCACTGTTTCCCCATCTATTTCTCATGAAGTGATGGGACCAGATGCCATGATCTTCGTTTTCTGAATGTTGAGCTTTAAACCAACTTTTTCACACTTCTCTTTCACTTCCATCAACAGGCTTTTTAGTTCCTCTTCACTTTCTGCCATAAGGGTGGTGTCATCTATATATCTGAGGTTATTGATATTTCTCCTGGCGATCGATTCCAGCTTGTGCTTCTTCCAGCCCAGTGTTTCTCATGATGTACTCTGCATATAAGTTAAATAAGCAGGGTGACAATATATAGCCTTGACATACTCCTTTTCCTATTTGGAACCAGTCTGTTGTTCCATGTCCAGTTCTAACTGTTGCTTCCTGACCTACATACAGGTTTCTCAAGAGGCAGGTCAGGTGCTCTGGTATTCCCATCTTTTCAAAATTTTCCACAGTTTATTGTGATCCACACAGTCAAAGGCTTTGGCATAGTCAATAAAGCAGAAATAGATGTTTTTCTGGAACTCTCTTGCTTTATCGATAATCCAGTGAATGTTGGCAATATGATTTCTGGTGTCTCTGCCTTTTCTAAAACCAGCCTGGATATCTGGAAGTTCACGGTTCACATATTACTGAAGCCTGGCTTGGAGAATTTTGAGCATTACTTTACTAGCGTGTGAGATGAGTGCATTTGTGTGGTAGTTTGAGCATTCTTTGGCATTGCCTTTCTTTGGGATTGGAATGAAAACTGACCTTTTCCAGTCCTGTGGCCACTGCTGAGTTTTCTAAATTTGCTGACATACTGAGTGTAACACTTTCACAGCATCATCTTTCAGGATTTGAAATAGCTCAACTGGAATTACATCACCTGTACTAGCTTTGTTCATAGTGATACTTCCTAAGGCCCACTTAACTTCACATTCCAGTATGTCTGGCTCTAGGTGAGTGATCACACCATTGTGGTTATCTTGGTCATGAAGATCTTTTTTATATAGTTCTTCTGTGTATTCTTGCCACCTCTTCTTAATATCTTCTGCTTCTGTTAGGTCCCTACCATTTCTGTCCTTTATTGAGCCCATCTTTGCATGAAATGTTCCCATGGTAGCTCTAATTTTCTTGAAGAGATCTCTAGTCTTTCCTATTCTATTGCATTCCTATTCTATTATTTCTTTGCATTGATCGCTGAGGAAGGCTTTCTTATCTCTCCTTGCTATTGTTTGAAACTCTGCATTCAAATGGGTATATCTTTCCTTTTCTCCTTTGCTTTTTGCTTCTCTTCTTTTCACAGCTATTTGTAAGGCCTCCTCAAACAGCCATTTTGCTTTTTAGTGTTTCTTTTTCTTGGGGATGGTCTTGATCCCTGTCTCCTGTACAATGTCACAAACCTCTGTCCATAGTTTGTCAGGCATTCTGTCTATCAGATCTAATCCCTTAAATCTATTTCTCATTTCCACTGTATAATCATAAGGGATTTGATTTAGGTCATACCTAAATGGTCTAGTGGTTTTCCCCACTTTCTTCAATTTAAGTCTGAATTTGGAAATAAGGAGTTCATGCTCTGAGCCACAGTCAGCTCCCAGTCTTGCTTTTGCTGACTGTATAGAGCTTCTCCATCTTTGGCCGCAAAGAATATAATCAATCTGATTTCGGTGTTGACCATCTGGTGATATCCATGTGTAGAGTCTTCTCTTGTGTTGTTGAAAGAGGGTGTTTGCTATGACCAGTGCATTCTCTTGGCAAAACACTATTAGCCTTTGCCCTGCTTCATTCCATACTCCAAGGCCAAATTTGCCTGTTACTCCAGGTGTTTCTTGACTTCCTACTTTTACATTCAAGTCCCCTATATTGAAAAGGACATCTGTTTTGGATGTTAGTTCTAAAAGGTCTTGTAGGTCTTCCTAGAACCATTCAACTTTAGCTTCTTCAGTGTTACTGAACGGGGCATAGGCTTGGATTACCGTGATATTGAATGGTTTGCCTTGGAAATGAACAGAGATCATTCTTTCATTTTTGAGACTGCATCCAAGTACTGCATTTCGGACTCTTTTGTTCACCATGATGGCTACTCCATTTCTTCTAAGGGATTCCTGCCCACAGTAGTAGATATAATGGTCTGCTGTTGCTACAAAGTTGCTTCAGTCATGTCTGACTCTGTGCGACCCCATAGATGGCAACCTACCAGGCTCCTCCGTCCCTGGGATTCTCCAGGTAAGAACAGTGGAGTTGGTTGTCATTTCCTTCTCCAATGCATGAAAGTGAAAAGTGAAAGTGAAGTCACTCATTCATGTCTGACTCTTTGCGACCCCATGGACTACAGCCTACCAGGCACCTCTGTCCATTGTATTTTCCAGGCAAGAGTACTGGAGTGGGTTGCCATTGCCTTCTCCAGATATAATGGTCATCTGAGTTAAATTCACCCTTTCCAGTCCATCTTAGTTTGCTGATTCCTAGAATGTCGATGTTCACTCTTGCCATCTCCTGTTTGATCACTTCCAATTTGCCTTGATTCATGGACCTAATATTCCAGGTTCCTATGCAATATTGCTCTTTACAGCATTGGACCTTGCTTCTATCACCTGCTGCTGCTAAGTCTCTTCAGTCGTGTCCGACTCTGTGTGACCCCATAGATGGTAGCCCACCAGGCTCCCCCGTCCCTGGGATTCTCCAGGCAAGAACACTGGAGTGGGTTGCCATTTCCTTCTCCAATGCATGAAAGTGAAAAGTGAAAGTGAAGTCGCTGAGTCACGTCCAACCCTCAGCTACCCCATGGACTGCAGCCTACCAGGCTCCTCCATCCATGGGATTTTCCAGGCAAGAGTACTGGAGTGGGGTGCCATTGCCTTCTCCAGCTTCCATCACCAGTCGCATCCAAAAGTGGGCCTTAGGAAGTATTACTATGAACAAAGCTAGTGGAGGTGATGGCATTCCAGCTGAGCTATTTCAAATCCTAAAAAAATGATGCTGTTAAAGTGCTGCACTGAGTATCTCAGCAAACTTGGAAAACTCAGCAGCGGTCACAGGACTGGAAAAGGTCAATTTTCATTCTAATCCCAAAGAAGGGTAAACCTAGGAAGTATTACTATGAATAAAGCTAGTGGAGGTGATGGAATTACAGCTGAGCTATTTCAAATCCTAAAAAAATTATGCTGTTAAGGTGCTGCACTCAATATCTCAGCAAAGTTGGAAAACTCAGCAGTGGCCACAGGACTGGAAAAGGTCAATATTCATTCTAATCCCAAAGAAGGGTAATGCCAAAGAATGTTCAAACTACCATAAATTTGCACTCATTTCACATGCTAGCAAAACGATGCTCAAAATCCTTCAAGCTAGGCTTCAGCAGTATGTGAACCTAGAACTTCCAGGTGTACAAACTGGATTTAGAAAAGACAGAGACATCACTTTGCCAACAGAAGTCCATATAGTCAAAACTATGGTTTTTCCTTTAGTGATGTATAGATGTGAGAGTTGGATCATAAAAAAAGGCTGAGCAGTGAAGCATTGATGCTTTCAAATTGTGGTGCTGGAGAAGACTCTTGAGAGTCCCTTGGACCACAAGAAGATCAGACCAGTATATCCTAAAGGAATTGAATCCTGAATATTTATTGGAAGGACAGTGCCAGAGCTTCAATATTTTGGCCCCCTGATGCAAAATGTTGACTCACTGGAATTGACCCCAATGCTGGCAAATACTGAAAACAAAAGGAGAAGATTGCTAAAGAGGATGAGATGGGTAGCATCACTGACTCAATGGACATGAATTTGAACACACTCCAGGAGATAGTGGAGGACAGAGAAGCCTGTTGTGCTGCACTCTGTGGGGTCACAAGGAGTCGGACATGACTTAGTGACTGAACAACAACAGCAACTTGTGACTCTTCATTGATATGATCCCTGGCTCTGCTTTCATATTTTGTCAATCAACATCTTAATCTTTATGCTCCATGAGCACTAAAACCCTAAGTTTACCATATCATGCCAGCTCTCTCCTTGGTGACATTATGATGTTCCTCAGTACAGAATTAGTTTTCTACTCTTTTGCTTGGCACTTGTTATGTGCCTTCAGTTTGAGAAGATGGGATCTTTATTCAATTTGGGAAAATCCTCCGCTATCATCATTCCCATTACTGCTTGTCTGCCAGTCTCCCAATTCTTTTCTATTTGGATGCCCGTGACTCTGCAGTAAGGACCTCAACCGTCTATGCCTCAGAGCTGCCCTTTCCAATTTTTATCTTTTTGTGCTGCGTTACTGGTTGAGGCCTCAGTTGTATTTTCCATTTCACCGATTCTTTCTGCAGCTAGTATTTGTCTGGAGCTTATCAAATTTATTGTTTTTCATTTCTTTAAAATACTGTTTCACATTTCTAAAATTGTGATTAAATCTCTTTGCAAACAGATCCCTGGTGGCTCAGACGGTAAAGAATCTGCCTGCAATGCAGGAGACCTGGGTTCAGTCCCTGGGTCAGGAAGATCCCCTGGAGAGGGGAAGGGCTACCCACTCCAGTATTCTTGACTGGAGAATCCCAGGGACAGAGGAGCCTGGCAGGCTATAGTCCATGGGGTTGCAACGAGTTGAACACCACTGAAGTGACTGAGCACACCAAAAGATACCCATTTTCATTTCTATTCAATCCGTCTCTTTAAAATTTCCTATTCCCTGTTTCAGTTGTTATTTATATATTTTTTATTACTTTTGTGATATCACATATAATTTTAAACCTATTTACCAATTGTCCCATTATTTTCATTTTCTTCAGGGTGTGCTCTTCCAAATATTGACTTTATTGGTTTGTTCTTCTAGCTTTTCTCTCGTATGTTCTGGAACTGGAGTTTTGAGGCCGATCTTGAAATCAGATCGGTGGGGTTTTCTGTCCCTCTCTTCTCATCCCTCCTTAGTTAGGCCTTTGAGGTCGCCTCTGTCCAGTCACCCAGATTCTCCAGTCCATAACTAGGTGTTCAATGGGTGCTGTGGCACTTTAGTCTCCTGATGAAAATAAGGATGAAAACAGATGCTGCCACTGAGTCAGTGAGGGTTTAAGGCCGTGTTGGTCATTTCCAGCCTCTTAGGAACCAAATTTTATGCAAATGATAGCCCTAGATAGAGGACACCGTTGAGAAAAGAGGACTGTGACAGGGGATTCCACTCAAGTAATACTTCTGGCTGCTCTCCCATCCTGTCACTCACTCCTCCCCAGGAGAGGAGTGGCTTATTTGTTTAGAGAGTTTCTGTGACGGAATGAGTATCTGCACTGTATGTTCTCCTGGGCATTTGGGAGGACTGCCTGCACACAGGAGTGAGAGAATTTTCATCAGCCCTCTGTGCCAAGATACAATCTCTGCTCTGCCTTTGCAGAGGAGCCAGCAGTTTTGCATTACTCTCTGTTATTGGGTGGGTAAATCTATCGAATTTGGGGAACTGTTACCAAGTCCAATGGGCTCTACAGCTAACCTACATCACTTTAGCTTTATCTGTAAATAAGCATGCGTTTTGATCTGTCTTCCTAACTATTCTTCCTCTCTTTGTCTCTCAATTGGTTCTGAACTCGAAGAGGAAATGGGATGCTATCTGCTGAGCTTTCTTGCAGCCCAGCAGCTGGTTGTGGCCTTTTTCACTGGCAGGCCCCTGTTTCAAGGCTGGCTTTCATGATCAGTCTTGTATGAGTCATTCTTAATCTCTGTTTACTCACAGAAGTAGGAATTCCTAGACTCCTCTGCTGGCATCCACAGCCCATGAGCACCCAGACCCATAGCTTCTGGATGAGACCTGAAAGACTGATGTTGCTTGTTTGCTTTTAGGCCACAGAAATATCTGATTTGTATTTGAGAGCTGCTATGACCTTTGAACTTTGTCTATTCACATTTGTATTTTGTTATTTATTGCTATGGTTTAATAGTGGGGTAGCTGGCTAGTGGGTGGCCATGGGGTCTTACAATTCCACCTCAGCAGCTCATCCCTCCATGTGACATGCCTTTGCCTCCCCTGTCTCTTTGTGACCTAACTGTCTTTTGACACTCAGCTCTGGTGCCCACCCCCCTTTTCTGTTAGGAAACTTGCACTGCAAACTTCACTTACCACCTGGAAATGATCTTGTTATGTGTCTTCCTCATTAGACTGTAAGCTCCTCCAGAACTAACATGATATCCTATACATCCCATACATCCTATACATACATCCTTTTCTGACTTCAGCATGGGTCTGGTGCCTGGCACAAAACCATCTTTAAAAAATGCTTGTTGACTTATCACTGCAGTAAAGGTGCAATTGTGTGTTTGCACAGACAGATCATACATAGTATTCATGCGCTCATTTTTTCATTTTCACTGGACTGTTACTTTCATTCCATCCTCTCCATTCCCACCAATGCTGCCTTAATTCAAGGATTTATCCTATTTGAAAAGAAGCTTCATAAGATGGAAAAAACCCATGGATTTTGGAGCCAAATTGTGTGACTTTGTTCATTTTATTAACTTCTATGACTGTGTGGATCACAATAAACTGTGGAAAATTCTGAAAGAGATGGGAATACCAGAACACCTGACCTGCCTCTTGAGAAACCTATATGCAGGTCAGGAAGCAACAGTTAGAACTGGACATGGAACAACAGACTGGTTCCAAATAGGAAAAGGAGTGCGTCAAGGCTGTATATTGTCACCCTGCTTATTTAACGTCTATGCAGAGTACATCATTAGAAACGCTGGGCTGGAAGAAGCACAAGCTGGAATCAAGATTGCTGGGAGAAATATCAATAACTTCAGATATGCAGATGACACCACCCTTATGGCAGAAAGTGAAGAACAACTAAAAAGCGTCTTGATGAAAGTGAAAGAGGAGAGAAAAAGTTGGCTTAAAGCTCAACATTCAGAAAACAAAGATCATGGCATCTGGTCCCATCACTTCATGGGAAATAGATGGGGAAACAGTGTCAGACTTTATTTTTTTGGGCTCCAAAATCACTGCAGATGGTGATTGCAGCCATAAAATTAAAAGACGCTTACTCCTTGGAAGCAAAGTTATGACCAATCTAGATAACATATTGAAAAGCACAGACATTACTTTCCCAACAAAGGTCCATCTAGTCATGGCTATGGTTTTTCCTGTGGTCATGTATGGATGTGAGAGTTGGACTGTGAAGAAAGCTGAGCACTGAAGAATTGATGCTTTTGACCTGTGGTCTTGGAGAAGACTCTTGAGAGTCCCTTGGACTGCAAGGAGATCCAACCAGTCCATTCTGAAGGAGATCAGCCCTGGGATTTCTTTGGAAGGAATGATGCTAAAGCTGAAAGTCCAGTATTTTGGCCACCTCATGTGAAGAGTTGACTCATTGGGAAAGACTCTGATGCTGGGAGGGGTTGGGGGCAGGAGGAGAAGGGGACAACAGAGGATGAGATGGCTGGATGGCATCACTGACTTGATGGACATGAGTCTGAGTGAACTCCGGGAGTTGGTGATGGAAGGGAGGCCTGGCGTGCTGCGATTCATGGGGTCACAGAGTCGGACACAACTGAGTGAATGATCTGATCTGATGGTTTTTCCAGTGGTCATGTATGGATGTAAGAGTTGGACTGTGAAGAAAGCTGAGCACCGAAGAATTGATGCTTTTGAACTGTGGTGTTGGAGAAGAGTCTTGAGAGTCCCTTGGACTGCAAGGACATCCAACCAGTTCATTCTGAAGGAGATCAGCCCTGGGATTTCTTTGGAAGGAATGATGCTAAAGCTGAAGCTCCAGTACTTTGGCCACCTCAGTGTGAAGAGTTGACTCATTGGAAAAGATTCTGATGCTGGGAGGGATTGGGGGCAGGAGGAGAAGGAGACGACAGAGGATGAGATGGCTGGATGGCATCACTGACTCGATGGATGTGAGTCTGCGTGAACTCTGGGAGTTGGTGAGGGAGGCCTGGTGTGCTGCGATTTATGGGGTTGCAGAGTCAGACATGACTGAGCAACTGAACTGAACTGAACTGATGGATATCTATTTTCTTGTCTGCAAAATGGGGCTAACAGGATATATTTTGGGTGATTTGACAAGTTTTAATGGCTGAATCACAGAATAGGCAATGAACCTGTGCTTCTTGCTCCTGTGTCCCTCCCCAGTCTTCATGTATCGATTGATGTAATGATCTTCTAACAGAAGTACACTTTGTATGAGTTCAGAAATTCCCTATGATCTTGATCTTTCCCCATAAACATGATCAGAGGTGGCTGCTCTGAGTCTATCTTGTCATGTTGATTAGTCTCCATTAGGTGCTAGTGGTAAAGACAGTGCAGGAGACACAAGAGACGTGGGTTCAATCCCTGGGTCAGGAAGATCCCCTGAAGCAGGAGATGGCGACCCACTGCAGAATTTTTGCCTGGAGAATCCCATGGACAGAGGAGCCTGGCAGGCTACAGTCCATGGGGTCACAAAGATTTGGACACAAGTGAGCACACACGTTCACACACATGATGCGGGCTTTTTCCTAGTGAAAGATACAGCATACTTCCAACAGAATTCTAATATACAATGCATAGTGGAATCTTAAGACTTGGAAGCTTGAGAATATAACACTTTACCACTACTTCAAATAAGGAACCATGATAGAAGAATCCTTGTTATAGAGTTATTTCCATATGGGCAAGTCATGCTATAAGAAAAATAGGCAAGTTGTATGTACTTGAGGAAGGGCTGAAGTAAACTTTTTCAAATCCAGGAGCTGGATATCTTCCCCCAGTTTCCTGCTACGTAATAGACATGTCAGGGATGGTTTTATTTAATTCTTTAATCTTCTTCATGTCGTTGTTTGCTCTCTCTGAGTAGAAAGAGGGAATGAAATTCATTTGCTTAATTCTCATTAATGTGTTAGAGGAGTGGAATGGGATGAGGTTTGTTCATCCTCATTGCTTCCTTTTTCTGGGCTGGAGGCCATAAGGCACTTGGCTTCTAGAGCTCAAGCTGTTCTGTTCTTCAAATATCCCCTGACAATCAATTTATTGAGTGATCCTGATGTTGCTCCAGGGATGAGTTGACAATTACAGACCCACCAGGAAGCAAAAAGGTGGCAAGAACAGCAGTTACTCTACAATGGTGAGGAATCAGGGATTTGTCAGAATATGGGTGTGAGGCGAGAGTGAGAAAGAACAGGGTGTGTGTGTGTGTGTGTGTGTGTGTGTGTGTGTGTGTGTGTAGTTTCAGCAGTGAGGATAGGCTAACTTTGATGTTTAGATGTACTTAAAATATGATTCTTCTCCATAATAAGCATAGTTTTAGAAATTGGAGAAAGAGGGGAGAAAATGTACAAAGAAAGAAAGAACACTGGGACAATGGCCTTTGAATGAGGCCCCTTCTACTAAGGTTAAAAGCATGAGACACTCCTCTTTCTGCAGACACCACATGTGAGTGTGAATATCAGAGCGGACGAGACAGAACATATTTTACTTTGAACGCTGAGTTGAAGCCAAACTTACTTCAAGACTGGCTGAAGATTGTTCAGTTTTTAGAATTTCTGTTTCTCATGCAGTATGTATCTCCTTTGGATTCTCTAAGTGATGATAATTGGGAGGAGGTCAGGGAAGGGGGCCTTTAGTTTTGAAGTGATTTGACTTTCTGCTGTTTTCCATAACTGATTGGATCGGATTTGCACTAAACAGCAACTTTCAGGCAAATGATATTTTGCTAGTAGTTCTACAGGGCATTTAAGAATAGTAAGGGAAGAAAATATGGTTATGTTTCTCTCCTCAATTAACATATTAGTGAATCTTTTCTGTGTGTCCATCAAGAAAGCAATTTTAAAAACACATAAACAAGCATAGCAGGTGGATATGGGATGTAACCCATCTAAGCTTGAGCAGTTTGTTTATTTCTTATTTGTGATCCAATCATATCATATGTGATTTAAAAAATAAGGAGGAGCTATGACACCTCCAACATGTTGCTCAGCAAGAAACACTTCCCCAGATTCTTTGAGTTAAAACTAAAGGTAAAATAAGTATATTAGGATCCATCTTTTGGAGTGAAATTCCAATGAGTGGTTTGTTTCTTTCTGTATTTCATCTCCTCTTATTTGAGTAGGCCAAGGAAATTAGGTAGTTGTTATTTTTTTCTCTTTTAAGAAGACCACCTAATAACACACCATCAAGGTGATGTAGAGAAAGCTACTTAATGCTATTGTATGTGTTTTTAAACAGATTATTACATTTGAAAGTGGAATTTAAAATATACTCACACTTTCTTCTTTTGATTTCATTTTAATAATTGTGTTTTTCTGAGAACTAAGAACAATGTCTAATTTTATGAGAACATTTTGTTTAAAATCAGATCTACATCCCAGACATACTAATAGCAACTGCACACAGCCTTTTACATAGCTCCTGAGAATATTAAGGCATTCCACTCCAAATTTCTATGTTAAAGGCTTGTCAATAGGATTAAATTCAACTCAGAGCAAGGTGGCAAAAATATGTCATCTAGTAGTTATAAAACAGCATGAGTGCAAATGGACTCCGTCCAGTTCTGATGTAAATTATAAACAATTAAAAGTACATGAGTTACAATGCCCAGAGCTGAGAGCTGAGGACATTACTACACACTTGAGATAACTTTGGGAGCTGAAGAAGCAATTGTTTCACAGTATGACATGAAAATAACAGACAATATTTGAGTCTGCAGAGTCAAGTGCAATCTTGTGTGTGGCTTTATCATGTAGAGGATTTTTTTTTTCTTAGCAAGCTTCTAGGAACATGAATGATGCATAATGGCAGTGGTGAATAGTTTTTGGAATAGATTAGTAGGTGACGTCACAGATAAAGGACTATTTATCACCATAATTTAACACGAGATGCAACACAATGTCTTGATGGATGCATTTTATGGTTTTCAGCCAATCACAATAATGGGCCTATTGACTAAAGTTTTATGTGTCCTTTATACATCCTTCATATTTTAGAAAAAAAAAAAAAAACGGGGACCATGCTGGGGAAGGATGAGTGATAATTCAGAAAGGGCCAGCCCTTTGTGGAATATGTTTTTACCACCTCAAGCCTCAGCCTCTGAGGCTCTGTACTCAAACTGCCAAAGGCCAAGGGCAGAGCCAATGCTACATTAAAGAAAGCATCTGAGGTGAGAGAGAACGCTGCTCTCTCCCCAAATGAGGTCAATCAGCAGGGAGCAGAGTCATTTGGGGAGTTGAATCACTATCACTTCTCTGATATTTTTCCCTAAACAAGGGGAAGGGTGCAGGTTGGGGAGAACGATACCTCTTAGATCTTTCAGAGTGTATCTTAGCTAGTAGGGTCTCAAAAGATGACAAAGGAGGTCAGAAAATACACCTTTAGAGAAAACAGAAGTAGTCATGTCAAATCAGAGGATTTGCTTAAAGATGGGGAATATCTGTTTTCTTTGCCACCCACCCTGCCACAAAACACACTTAGAGATAGATTTTCTTACACTGATTTTCATGGACTTTTTGGCTATTGTAAGGGAGGGGTAATCTTTTTTTTATTATTTTTAAAATGATTCACTTGAGGGTAGCTGGAAAGCCACATACTCCAACATTCTTTCCTGTACAAAGAGGAACACAGGGAGTAGAGAGGTTGTGTATTATGTAATTAATGTTTAATCATTTCTTTCACAGAGAACCAGGGTAATTTGTTTTTTACTTAAATACAGCAAGCAAGCAACAGGATTACATGATGTGATGATGACAATTACCCTGACAATGGGTAGGGTCCTCAGTCTCAAAACATGTACCTATCTCTTGCTGCTTGTTTTCTCCCTTGTCTGCAAAGTGAGGGTGATAATATTATTACCACATAGGAAGGTTGAGAGGGTCAAAAAGGGTGAAATAGCATAAACAATGAATATATTTCACATACCTTTTATGTTGATTGTCCAAGTTTTACCACAGTTCCCAACAACTTCTATGCTGTAGTACATGGGTGGAGAGAGAAACAGATGGAACAGGGCAGCTGGGTACCAACCCTGGATCCCAATTATGAGATTTGAAATATCGGGCAAGGTTTAACCTCTGTCAATCTGAGTTTCCACTTTTGTAAAATGGAGTTGACATTAGTAATTGCCTCATTTGACTACTCTGGAAATTAAATATGTTAATGAATGTCAAGGAATTGGCTATAATAAGTAATAAATAAGTAGAAGGCATTATTACAATGACTCTTGCTCTTAGATTCTTTTAGGAGGTAGCTTCTTGGTTCAGATCTCCTAGTAAATATATTTTTTTCCAGCTTTATTGAGATAGGACTGACACATCACATTGTGTTAAGGATGTACAATGTGTTGGTTTGACTGACTTATTTACTGCAAAATGATTATCACCATAGCTAACACCACCATCATGTCATACAGTAACCAGTTTTTGTGGTAAGAACATTTAAGATCTACTCTTTTAGCAACTGGAGAAGGAAATGGCAACCCACTCCAGTACTCTTGCCTGGAAAATCCCATGGACGGAGGAGCCTCGTGGGCTGCAGTCCATGGGGTCACTAAGGGTCGGACGCAACTGAGTGACTTCACTTTCACTTTTCACTTTCATGCATTGGAGAAGGAAATGGCAACCCACTCCAGTGTTCTTGCCTGGAGAATCCCAGGGACGGGGGAGCCTGGTGGGCTACTGTCTATGGGGTCACACAGAGTCGGACACGACTGAAGTGACTTAGCAGCAGCAGCAGCATTATGCCATATGTTAGATCCTCAGAACTTACCATTATGAATATTTTTTAACAGTGTAAGTTATATATTTGTACATGTTATTTGTTTTTACTTTTCACTTGCACAGTCTGAACTGTGAGTGGAATAACATCTGTCTAAATGGACGTGAGTGAAGATGGAAACTTTTCTTTATGAGTAGTAGGCAGAGGAATAAATACCTTATTTTTCTATCTATCTATCCATTCGGAAGGAAAGTTATGACCAACCTAGATAGCATATTCAAAAGCAGAGACATTAATTACTTTGCCAACAAAGGTCCATCTAGTCAAGGCTATGGTTTTTCCAGTAGTCATGAATGAATGTGAGAGTTGGACTGTGAAGAAAGCTGAGTGCTGAAGAATTGATGCTTTTGAACCCTGGTGTTGAAGAAGACTCTTGAGAGTCCCTTGGACTGCAAGGAGATCCAACCAGTCCATCCTAAAGGAGATCAGTCCTGGGTGTTCTTTGGAAGGACTGATGCTGAAGCTGAAACTCCACTACTTTGGCCACCTGATGAGAAGAGTTGACTCATTGGAAAAGACCCTGATGCTGGGTGGGATTGGGGGCAGGAGGAGAAGGGGATGACAGAGGACGAGATGGCTGGATAGCTTCACCAACTCAATGGACATGAGTTTGGGTAAACTCTAGGAGTTGGTGATGGACAGGGAGGCCTGGCGTGCTGCGATTCATGGGGTCGCAAAGAATTGGACACAACTGAGTGACTGAACTGAAATGATCCATTCATTCCCCATCTAAACTTTTTTAAATCATTACATTATGTAGGGGACCAGATGGCTCAGGAAATTTGTAACCCTTATACTTTCATTGGTAAAGTGCTTTTAAATTAAAAATCTCAAGCATCTTACCAAAATTAGGTCATAGCTCATTGGAATTAACCTGAGATCCTTGGTTCAATTCAACACTCTGAGGCTAATTAGCAAAAGCACTCCTCACTCTTGTCCTTTTGGTGACTTGTAGAAATGGTTACCCTTTGTTTCCAAAGAGTTTGTGCATTTGCACCATAACCAGTTTGTGTTCTGGAGTAGGAAATGGCAACCCACTCCAGTATTCTTGCAAGGAAAATCCTGTTGACAGAGGAGCCTGGCCAGCTACAGTCCGGGGGTCACAAAATGTTGGACGTGACTGAGAGCCTGAGCATGCACTTTGTATCTGAACTTTTGTTTCACCAGGAAATGTAGAATAGAAGTAGAGAAAAGTTGAAAGGTAGAAAGAAAAAAGAAACATAAAATAGGTGTTCAATATGTTGAAGAAGAAAATTCCTGGGCAGGAAATGAGAAATAATGCATGTGTCATCATATAGATGCCAGGGTTTTATTGATTATATTGAGTGTGAAATAAAGTTTAAAGCAAATTTGAGATTTTAACCCAAGGAGGCATACGTAACTCCTCAGACTTAGTGGAATGAAATTTCATGGTACCAGTTCCTGGTAAGGGAAAGCAGTACCAGTTTTTGAAGAGAAATTGCATGAAAAAAGGGAGGCACAATGCCAAAAGATGTTCTAGGAAATCAGTGAAACTGTTTTATATTAAAAGTAAAAAAGGGAGAGAGAGAAATAAAAATAGTTCAACGGGAAAATGTAGATGCAGCATTCAGGTGCAGCATTCAGATGCGGCATTCAGCGACTGGATCAGAAACAAGTTGTTTTTGGTGATAGCGGAAGTTGACTCTTTCTCACTCAGTGCTCACTCATCTCCGAGTGGAACAGGTGAAACATTCTCGACTTACCCTACATTTCATTTCGCTGCTTGCGGTTACGTCTTGCTGAATGTGTGCTTAGTTGCTCAGTCATGTCCTACTCTTTGTGACCCCATAGACTGTAGCCCGTGAGGTTCCTCTGTCCATAGAATTCTCCAAGCAAGAATACTGGAGTGGGTTGCTATGCCCTCCTCCAGGGGATCTTCCCAACCCAGGGATCAAACCCAGGTTGCAGGTGGATTCCTTACCATCTGAACCACCAGGGAAGTCTGTTAAGTCTTGCTAGGCTAAACCATTTTCATTTTGGGATAGACCAGGGAAAGATCTGGTGAACCTGGGTTTCAGCAACACTTTTGGTAAAATCTATGGTTAGCTTTGTGAACCAAAGTGCTAAATGTGGGTAGGATAATAAATTAATATGTTTGTAACCATTTAATCACATGCCAAAGAGTGCTACCTAATGAAGCATGGTTTGTCTCCAGAGAATTAACTGGGTTTGTGCTTCTGCCAGTAATCTTATTTTGTTCCATATTTTGAATAATGGCTTTGGTGATGACATAGATGGCTTCTTGTTTGATTGGTAGATGACAGGAAAAAGGCAGGGAACTCATTTATTTGCTTATTGATCAGAAAGGTCTGGAACTGTTGCAACCATGGGTCAGATACAGTGAAGTAGAATCCAAAATAGATAAATATAAAGTTATACATATAGGACCTCCAGATCTCTCTGCTGTAGTACATAAGACACAAAATGAAGCCAGACCCTAGGGGTACACTTTTAAAGACTCAATACTCAACTGATTCTGAAAACCCACCATATGTCAATGCTGTGATGCAACTACTAGAAAAAACTGTGTGATTCATAGACATTTAAGAAGTATCAGTACCAGAGAGATGACAGATTCACAGTGCACTGTGATGGTCAGATCAGACTCAGAGAATTTTGAATGGTTCATTTTAGAACCCTTGGTTCATTTTAGAATCCATATTTTTAAAAGGCAATGACGAACTGATATATATCCAGAATTACTGTGTGTGACTCTAGGAGGAAGAATGTAAAGTGGGAGGTGACGTGTAGTATGATGGAGTTTTGTAGCAACATCAGGAAGATGCTGCTAAAGCTGGTTAGGGCTAGAAGAGTGGAGAGGGGCTGTACCTCTTGTTAGAAGCGCTGTGAAGAATTTATTATTATGAATCCATTTAGGTGCTAGACTAGCAACTTCTGATGTTCTCACAACTCCAAGATTCAGAAATCTCACAAAACACAGCATTGAATGAGTCATGGATTTGCAATTTGATATGAAGGTATGAAATATCTTAGGGCTTCCCTGGTGGCTCAGATGGTAAAGTATCTGCCTGCAATGCAGGAGACCCAGGTTTGATCTCTGGATCTGGAAGATCCCCTAGAGAAAGGAATGACTACATACTCCAGTATTCTTGCCTGGAGAATTCCATGGACAGAGAAGCCTGGCGGGCTACAGTCCATGGGATTTCAAAGAGTTGAAGATGACTGAGCGACTAACACACAGAGACCATTTGGCTTGCCAAAAATCCTTGAGTCCAAATCTCTGCCTCTCTGCCAAGTGTTTTACAGTGCTTTTCTACACATCCTGTTTCAAAGCTGTACAAGAAGAAAAAGGTTCTCAGATGGTAATTAGCTTCTGAAGTTTAGTTTGGAGTTTGAATGAGTTTCCTCACTGTCAGGAGGGGCTTTCAGGCTGATACCTGGTTCTATCCTGAATATTCCAAATCCTCTGGATGGTTTCAGAGATGACCCAACTCCCCACTTCATTTGGCTCTTACTGAGCCCATTCTGTTGACCAAGCTTTATTAGGTGCGAGGAATACAAACGCTGACCATGCAGACAGTGCGGTAGCTCACAGTTATATGCAATTTCTCTGTTGCTTTCAGCCATGAACAATCATTTTTTGTAAGCAAGAATCTTTTGGATTGAGATCGTCTTCATTCATGATATCTCTTTTTTCAAATTTAAATAATGTTGTTTTGTTTATTTTTTTCTAAAAGAAGCAATACTTCAGTATATTTTTCTATGTCTGGCTTTTGAATGAGTTGTCTAGCTTTTAGTTTGATTTCCACAATCAAGTGTTAGTATGTCAAAGGCCAGAACTGTTTTTGAATCCTCAGAGCTTGCCACAATATTGGCACAGCTTCGATACTTAATGAACGCTTGTTGGATTTAAATATTTATTGATGATCAGATCAAAGGACATTAAGGAAATATGGCAAATAAATACCACAAGTGATCCTGTATTGGATCCTGGGCCAATAACAGTGCATTAGAGGGACAGTTGGTGAAGTCTGAAGATGATCTGTCCATTAGATAGTGGTTTAGAATTTTAATATTAATTTCCTGATTTTAATAGTTAGACTTTGACTATTAGCATTTATTAATATTGTAAATCTATTTCTATTTGGAGGCTCTGGATGAAGGGTATAGGGGATCCTTTGTGTTGTTTTTGCAAATGGTTTGTACAATTGAAAAAATGAAATAATAAAAATAAAAGATAAAAATGTTTTTGATGATGTCTTAGTGGTCATTAACAATAGAACAGGGCAGTATAAGTTGTGATTTTTCTAAGGTCTGTGTATTTAGAGAATAGGAAGTGGTCCTGCATCATGCATAAAGCATGATCAGGTTCTAAGGTGCTGTTGGTGAGCATCACTTGAGATGAACAGTATCAGATCACAGGAAAGTGATGGCTGGGGAGAAGGCCATTTGTCCATCTGAACTTCAAAGCTCTACCAGCCAAACTGATGTGGGATGAATTCTCTGCTTAATTCTAGAGAAGGTAGCCTAAAAGATGACTTCAAGCTGACTAGGATTTAATTTTCAATGCTAACCTTCAATTAATTTGTAACTTTTTTGGCATTCAGTTTGCTGGAATGGCTGTAATTATGTTGTTTTCTGAACGGTGAATTCATTCAGGGCATACTCTTCAGACTGTTTATACAGCTGGAAAATAGCAATGGTAATAGATGAGGGGAAAGAAGTTAATAAGGAACTTACTTTAAAAATTCAGTTATCTGTGTGTGTATTTTTAAGTGTCTCATGAGCTATCATTGGTTAGCTTAAACTAAATTTTTCATGGTCGCCATTTTAAATGAGTTAGTAATAAAATTGCTAGATGTTTTAATATTTTAAATGCTATCTTGAGTTTGAATGCATACTTGACATGGCAAAGGAGGCAGCTTAATGCCTTTTTAATACTCAGTTCACCATTTGCTGAAGAAAGCCATGCTGTTTTTCCATTAAGGAAACCAAGCCTGTCATCTACAAATTTCTCTGTGACCAGAGCTGCTCTTAGTGTTTTCTGAAATTCTTTCCATGATCAATTCAAATCCAGAAAGGGTATTTTAGCTGATGAGTCACAAAAGTTGGCTATTGAATGAATGAGAAAACTTGCAGAGGATCTTTTGAATTTTGCAAGACATCTTCTCAGAGGAGCACTTTTTAACAGTGCAGATTTCCTTTTGATCATGAACGTGAACGGTGTGGTTTGAAACTTTGTCTTTGCCAAATTACCGACACCAGCGTCACCATTTAGAGTAAGGTTGATTCTTTCACTGCCAGTAAAATACAGACTGCTGGACCCGAGACCACGAGTATCTGATTCGGAAAGTCTGGGGTGGGGCTGAGAATTAGAATTTTAGTCAGTTCCTGAGTGATGCTATACTGATGCTGCTGGTCCCAGGACCACACTTCAAGAACCACTGCTCTAAGACAGAGATCAGCAAACTATGGCTCAAGCGCACCTGCCTTACAATGTAGTTTTGGAAGTAAGAGTTTTATGGGAACACAGCTATGCCCATTTGTACGTGGTGTCTGCGGTTGCTTTTGAGCTGCAATAGCAGAGTTGAGTGATTCTAACAGAGACCCGATGGTCTACAAAGCCTGAAAGCTTTATTACCCAGTGCTTGACAGGAGAACTTGGCTGAATCTCATCCTGTGGTATTTCTCCCAATTCTGTTATCAAATGTGACCCAGGTACGAGGTTATAGATCGGGCCAGCTCTGGACAATAGAACAGCTCCCATTCCCTCCCTGTCTCTCCCTTCCTGCCCCCTGCTTCCTCTTCACTTGCAAAGATGGCTCTCCCCAGTGACTATTAGCTTATTCACTTGTTTCCTCCCTAGAGGGTATTTGCATCTTTATGATTCTCTGTCATTACAGGATTAAAAAACCTTCTCCCCAGTGAAATACATTTGCCATATCACAAACAAAGGGTGAGTTCATCTTGCCCCGGGGAACAGGATTCAGAGCAGGGAGGTATGCCCTCTTGTCCGTCCCACTGTGAGGTGGGCCCCTTGCATGGGCACCTTCCTCTGCCAAAGCTCACTTAGAAGAGAAAGGAGAACGTCTCTTGTTTGTAGCAGCGATTTCTCACTGTGGCCTTCGCAGCTGGATCTGAGGCCTTTGCCTCAATGCATGAAATCTGTTTTTGACACTGGTACAGGTTTGAAGGTCTGTGTCACAGATGCCTAAATGTTTCTTCCTAACCAAACCAGTCATCAGTCCTCCCATAAACCCGAGGAAGCGTTTATTTCCTGAGGCTGACAACTGAACTGCAGGATGTCTTGACATCCAACATTTCTGTGTGTTTCTTGCTTTGTAGTCTACCCACCCAAAGGATTTGCACTGCGCAGATGTTTTATCTCTTGTGCTGTGCCTTTGTTCCTGAGTCTCTTTTGCCTCATTTGATTGTCTTCTATTCATGTGGTAATTTCTCTGCATCCTTCATTTAAGTGCTTGCTCCTCCAGGAAGCCTTCCCTGCTTCCCTTAGGAATGTCCATTTGACCTTATTTGTGTTCCCATGATTCCCCAGCCCCTCAGCATCATCAAACTTCCCCATTATTGTGGGTTTTTAAAAATTTTTACTGGAGTATAGTTGCTTTACAATGTTATGTTAGTTTCTACAGTACAGCAAAGTGAATCAGCCATATGTCTACAAATATCCCGGCGATTTTGCATTTCCCTTCCATAGGTCACCACAGAGCGTTGAGTAGCATTCACTATGCCATACAGTAGGTTCTCATGAGTTATCTACTTTACGTATAGTATCAGTAGTGATATATGTCAGTCCCAACCTCCCAATTCATCACCCACTACGCTCCCTCTAGGTATCCATACGTTTGTTCTCTGCATCTGTGTTGCTAGTTCTGCTTTGTAAATAAGATTGCTTATACCAATATTTCTCAGATTCCACATATGTACATGACTAGATGATATTTACTTTTCTCTTTCTGACTTACTTCACTCTGTATGACAGTCGCTAAGCCTATCCACATCTCTACAGTGACCCCATTGTTTTGTAATCTCTCATCTGTTTCTGTGAATACACTCATAGCTGGGTCATTACTTATTTCTTTATGCTTCATCCCTGGCACAATGCTAAATGTAGTAGATATTTGAAGTTTTGTGTTGAATGACTAAATAATTTAGAGACACATTCACATTATCCATGTACCCAGAGAAGTACCTTGATAATAAACATGCTGATATGATGCCCTCCAAATAGAATTAGCAATCTATTATAGTCCCTTCTTCTTCTTCTTTGCCTTGGGAAAACTTCACCTTTTTATCAACATTTAGGAATGTCCTATCTTTGCTGGTGATGAGTTTCCCCATCTGTCAGATGGGTCTAAGCCAACCTATTCTTTTATGGTCCCAAAAGATTAGTTAAGGATCCCATGAGAATTGTGAGAAGACTTAGAAAATCAGAAGCACTGTACAAACCTATGTC
Source organism: Bos javanicus (assembly GCF_032452875.1). Lineage (NCBI taxonomy): Eukaryota > Metazoa > Chordata > Mammalia > Artiodactyla > Bovidae > Bos > Bos javanicus. The sequence goes on from NC_083878.1 coordinate 41,385,542, forward strand.
ATGATTACACACACAGTGTAAATGGTGCCATTTAACATTTTCTTGACCTTAGGAATTTGTTCTTCAATCTTAAATTTCATAAACAAAGGTGAAGACTCATTCAATATCCTTTCTTTAGTCTTGGAGAGGAAACAGGGGGAATGATACATATTTGAATTCTTTGCTTCTTAGAATTGTTAGCAAGTGTGTCTGAAGAGAAGGCAGCTCTCAAGGCCCTGTATTTTAAACATCTGTTTTTAACGTAGCTTTCTACTTAGAAACACTCATTGCTTTGACATTTGCAGATTTGCTACAATGGAAGGTCAATAACTGTGCTGTGTTAGAAAGTACATCCCTCTCTGTGTGGTCCCTCTGGAGAGAGGTGATTCATACATCTTTTAAAGCTTGGGACTGTTGCATTATCCAGGTGGAAGGGTGACTTTTAGGGCCAGTGAGCATGGAATTTTCTCACTTCATCCCAATTACGGAAACACCAGCACTAAGTAGCACTTCGAAAATTACAGCACTAGGTCCTGTGTAGACATGTGGGTGTATATCCCTAAATGAGTAGTATCTGCTCTCATAAAGTTGTCATTTTCCCTCCCTTTCTAACTTTGGGGTCACCTGTACCTTAACCTCATTAGAAAATCCTAAAATTCCCTTTAGACCATAGGTTTCCTCCTTAGTCATTCATTTACTCATTCATGCAACCATAGTTTATTAAATTCTGCCATGTGCCAGGGACTGAACCACATACTGAGGATAAAGCTCTGGTCTCCCTCATGGATGAGGTTAAAGGTCTAACAGGAAGGAGATTGCGCCTATAAGCAAGATGATATATGATATAATTGAAATAAGCACAAAAAGAAATGGGACAAAATGGCAGAACCTGTTTTTAGCTAGGACCTATTATAAGGGAGGCATGCTTTTTGGAGAGAGGTGATTTTTGAACATCGACTTGAAGAATGAGTTCGCTGGTTGCATAAGAAAAAGAAGAGAGAGCATTTTATGTTGAGGATAGAGTGTATGGTCAAAAGGTAGACAGTGTATCTACTCAGGGAAGAAAAAGTTTGGGGAAGCAGAGTGGAAAGAATAAGATGCAGGAAAATTAAACAGAAGCTGGATTTTGGAGGACCTTGAATGCTAATGTTCAATGTTCTTTAGACAACAGGAAAACCACTGAGGAATTTTGAGCTTCATTACAAAACAAAAGTGGGTATTTCATGTGGGATTAGGACATCCAAATACCTCTGAATCCTTCTGATCATAGACTTGTTCTAGTAACTCCAGGAATTGGTCTCTTAATCTTTCCTCTTATTGCTAAATATCTCCAGATGAGTTTTATTGCTTAAAATCTATTTTTTCTGATGTTGGCATTGCCAATCATTCCTTAGGACATGAATACCTTAATGCTCTTGCGCTCTACCTGTTCACTTTAAATACATTTCCTTGTGAAACAAAATCAGAGGGTCTCTGGGGGTAAAGATTAATAGTGCTCACTACATTCAGTTACCCTCTTTGTCCTGGGCACTCAGGGAATTTTCCCACCTTCGCTTGGCACTAAATTTGATCCATATACTAGTTCTGGTCAATGGATTATGATGACAAGTGATTAAGTATAAATTTTAAGCTGGTATGTTTTCCATGTTTGTCCCCTTGCTGACACAACACTGTTAGACCCATGTTGACACAGTAGTGTCAAAAGATGGCAAGAGCCTTGACCGGCTAATCCTTGAGGAACAGAGGATCCGTTCCATATGGAACCATATGGAACGGCACTGCCTGCTTTCTTGTGGAAGCAGGAACCTCGAATAGACCTTTGTTGTGTTATACCACTGAAATTTTAAAATAAATTTACTCCACAACCAGTGGAGATGCAGGATTTGTGGGGTCTGAAACTTGTACAGTTTGAGGGGGTGGGTGTTTTCTTTACAAAAACAGAAAACAAAAATACCTTACTGTTGGAAATTCAACAAAAGTGATGAAAAGTCATTGTCAGGGTCCTCCCAGGACCTTGGGAGAGGTCTGGATAGCTGAGGGGCCCTGAAACTTAAGCCTCTTTAGCTTCACAGCAAATCACCTCTTCCCCACAGTCCAGCCTACCCTGGTATACTTTCCTAGAGACATTTCCATCTAGTCTTTATGTTACATCATAGAAAGAAAAGCTTTTTTCCTTGATGGGAAAATTTATTCATCTCTGTAAAGGATAAGGGAGGTTGTGGAGGAGTACTGATGAGTACTCCTGTTCCCCTGAAGTCATCTCTATGGTAGCATCAGTTCAGTTCAGTCTCTCAGTCGTGTCCGACTCTTTGCGACCCTATGAATCGCAGCGTGCCAGGCCTCCCTGTCCATCACCAACTCTCAGAGTCCACCTAGACTCACGTCCATCGAGTCAGTAAGGCCATCCAGCCATCTCATCCTCTGTCGTCCCCTTCTCCCGCCCCCAATCCCTCCCAGCATCAGAGTCTTTTCCAATGAGTCAACTCTTTGCCTGAGGTGGCCAAAGGACTGGAGTTTCAGCTTTAGCATCATTCCTTCCAAAGAACACCCAGGGCTGATCTCCTTCAGAATGGACTGGTCGGATCTCCTTGCAGTCCAAGGGACTCTCAAGAGTCTTCTCCAACACCACAGTTCAAAAGCATCAATTCTTCGGCACTCAGCCTTCTTCACAGCCCAACTCTCACATCCATACATGACCACTGGAAAAACCATAGCCTTGACTAGATGGACCTTTGTTGGCAAAGTAATATCTCTGCTTTTGAATATACTATTTAGGTTGGTCATAACTTTCCTTCCAAGGAGTAAACATCTTTTAATTTCATGGCTGCAGTCACCATCTGCAGTGATTTTGGAGCCCCCAAACATAAAATCTGACACTGTTTCCAATGTTTCCCCATCTATTTCCCATGAAGTGATGGGACCGGATCCCATGATCTTCATTTTCTAAATGTTGAGCTTTAAGCCAAATTTTTCACTCTCTACTTTCACTTTCATCAAGACGCTTTTTAGTTGTTCTTCACTTTCTGCCATAAGGGTGGTGTCATCTGCATATCTGAGGTTATTGGTATTTCTCCCAGCAATCTTGATTCCAGCTTGTGTTTCTTCCAGCCCAGTTTTTCTCATGATGTACTCTGCATAGAAGTTAAATAAGCAGGGTGACAATATACAGCCTTGACGTACTCCTTTTCCTATTTGGAACTAGTCTATTGTTCCATGTCCAGTTCTAACTGTTGCTTCCTGACCTGCATACAGATTTCTCAAGAGGCAGGTCAGGTAGTCTGGTATGCCCATCTCTTTCAGAATTTTCCACAGTTTATTGTGATCCACACAGTCAAAGGCTTTGGCATAGTCAGTAAAGCAGAAATAGATGCTTTTCTGGAACTCTCTTGCTTTTTCCATGATCCAGCGGATGTTGGCAATTTGATCTCTGGTTCCTCTGCCTTTTCTAAAAGCAGCTTGAACATCAAGAATTTCACGGTTCACCAATTGCTGAATCCTGGCTTACAGAATTTTGAGCATTACTTTACTAGCATGTGAGATGAGTGCAATTGTGCGGTGGTTTGAGCATTCTTTGGAATTGCCATTCTTTGGGATTGGAATGAAAACTGACCTTTGCCGGTCCTGTGGCCACTGCTGAGTTTTTCAAATTTGCTGGCATATTGAGTGTAGCACTTTCACAGCATCATCTTTCAGGATTTGAAATAGCTCAACTGGAATTCCATCACCTCCACTAGCCTTGTTCGTAGTGATGCTTTCTAAGGCCCACTTGACTTCACATTCAGGATGTCTGGCTCTAGGTCAGTGATCACACCATCGTGATTATCTGGGTCATGAAGATCTTTTTGTACAGTTCTTCTGTGTATTCTTGCCACCTCTTCTTAATATCTTCTGCTTCTGTTAGGTCCATTCCATTTCTGTCCTTTATCGAGCCCATCTTTGCATGAAATGTTCCCTTGGTATCTCTAATTTTCTTGAAGAGATCTCTTCTTTACCATTCTGTTGTTTTCCTCTATTTCTTTGCATTGATCGCTGAGGAAAGCTTTCTTATCTCTTCTTGCTATTCTTTGGAACTCTGCATTCAAATGGGTATATCTTTCCTTTTCTCCTTTGCTTTTCTCTTCTCTTCTTTTCACAGCTATTTGTAAGGCCTCCCCAGACAGCTTTTTGCTTTTATGCATTTCTTTTCCATGGGGATGGTCTTGATCCCTGTCTCCTGTACAATGTCACGAACCTCCGTCCATAGTTCATCAGGCACTCTATCTATCAGATCTAGGCCCTTAAATCTATTTCTCACTTCCACTGTATAATCATAAGCAATTTGATTTAGGTTATACCAGAATGGTCTAGTGGTTTTCCCTACTTTCTTCAACTTAAATCTGAATTTGGTAATAAGGAGTTCATGATCTGAGCCACAGTCAGCTCCCGGTCTTGTTTTTGCTGACTGTATAGAGCTTCTCCATCTTTGGCTGCAAAGAACATAATCAATCTGATTTCGGTATTGACCATCTGGAGATGTCCATGTGTAGAGTCTTCTCTTGTGTTGTTGTAAGAGGGTGTTTGCTATGACCAGTGCATTTTCTTGGCAAAACTCTATTAGTCTTTGCCCTGCTTCATTCTGTATTCCAAGGCCAAATTTGCCTGTTACTCCAGGTGTTTCTTGACTTCCTACTTTTGCATTCCAGTCCCCTAGAATGAAAAGGACATTTTTTTTGGGTGTTAGTTCTAAAAGGTCTTGTAGGTCTTCATAGAACCGTTCAACTTCAGCTTCTTCAGCATTACTGGTTGGGCCATAGACTTGGATTACTGTGATATCAAATGTTGCCTTGGAAATGAACAGAGATCATTCTGTCATTTTTGAGATTGCATCCAAGTACTGCATTACGGACTCCTTTGTTGACCATGATGGCTACTCCATTTCTTCTGAGGGATTTCTGCCTGCAGTAGTAGATATAATGGTCATCTGAGTTAAATTCACCCATTTCAGTCCATTTTAATTCGCTGATTCCTAGAATGTCGACATTCACTCTTGTCATCTCTTGTTTGATCACTTCCAATTTGCCTTGATTCGTGGACCTGACATTTCAGGTTCCTATGCAATATTGCTCTTTACAGCATTGGACCTTGCTTCTATCACAAGTCACATCCACAGCTGGGTATTGTTTTTGCTTTGGCTCCATCCCTTCATTCTTTCTGGAGTTATTTCTCCACTGATCTCCAGTAGCATATTGGGCACCTACTGACCTGGGGAGTTCCTCTTTCAGTATCCTATCATTTTGCCTTTTCATACTGTTCATGGGGTTCTCAAGGCAAGAATACTGAAGTGGTTTGCCATTCCCTTCTCCAGTGGACCACATTCTGTCAGATCTCTCCACCATGACCCAACCGTCTTGGGTTGCCCCACGGGCATGGCTTAGTTTCACTGAGTTAGACAAGGCTGTGGTCCTAGTGTGATTAGATTGACTAGTTTCCTGTGAGTATGGTTTCAGTGTGTCTGCCCTCTGATTCCCTCTTGCAACACCTACCGTCTTACTTGGGTTTCTGTTACCTTGGGCGTGGGTTATCTCTTCACGGCTGCTCCAGCGCAGTGCAGCCGCTGCTCCTTACCTTGGATGAGGGTTATCTCCTCACCGCCACCCTTCCTGACCTTCAACGTGGGATAGCTCCTCTAGGCCTCCTCTGGCCGCGCAGCCACCACTCCTTGGACATGGGGTTGGTCCTCCCGGCCGCCGCCCCTGGCCTCGGGTGTGGGGTAGTAGCATAGACGCATCCTTTCTATGCATCAGCCCAATAACATCCTTTGCCTCTTTTTAAAATGAACACATACACTTTACCAATTGGAGGGGTAGTCTACAAAACAGCCCAGCTTTACTTCTACTAGCTTCGAGAATTTGCAGACTTCTATCTGAAACTCTCTATGATTGACTGATCAGTTGATATATCAATTCAGTATTACTTTTTTAACAAATATTTCTTGCTTTTGATACTATGCTATTTGCTGGAGATATGAATAATATAAATACGTTATCATATATTTAATGATATATATTATTAAATATATTAACATATATTTATAATATTAAATATATAATATATTTACAAATATATGTGGTGACTGCACTCTTTGCAGTTAAAAAATCTGGCCAAATCTTTGATCCATTACTAACAGAATTTGTGGAGCCTTAGTTAATACTTTTTGGTTTGGGGGATAAGATTGTCTTAAGCCAAATGGGTTGAATGACCTTTGGCCCTGCCTTACCTCCCATTTGAGGCACACAGAGAGAGTAAATTAGGTCATTCACGAAAAATTGTTATAGCCTCAGGAAGAAAAGTGCTATTTAAATCCAAATCATTAGCACCAATAAATCTAATAATAGACATCTAAATTCATAATGCATTTGAATAACTCTAAAATAAATATGTGTGGTGATTAAGCGATGCCATAATTGGAACTCTGTAGGTGGAAGTGGGATGAGGGGGAAAAAAAAACATCACTTTTCTTCTTGTCTTTATTAACCGCCCAAATTTGGGAAGTGTTACTTGGAAGTGGAATTCTAAGAGTGTCTCTGATTGCAAAGGGCAGGCTAATGAGATTAGCTTCTGTTGGGACATTTTTCCAAGGTGTATGTGCCTATCCTTTGAATCTACTTCTCATTGTTACTATTATAATTTTTGTCAAATTGCCAAAATCTCATAACCATCAAGTAGCTTTATATGGAATAAAGTGCAGAGTTGGGGAGTTTCAGGTAAGCACTGAAATATGAATGGCGGTCATGGATTAGCATTCACTTTTTCTCAAATTTCACGCAGTTTGTAGGCTTCAGTGCTTCATTCTTATGGTGTGATACATAAATGCTTGATTCTAACAGATTTTTTGTTTTTAGTGCCAGCCTTTTTCTCCCCCACCCCAATAAGAGCTATCTTTATGACACCCACATATTTTAAATGAAAGAAAACATAAATACATGCAAAACTGTCATTGGCTTTCAAGGTATTATATAAGTGATTAAATTTTATTATGAGGAGACAACCAGCTAATGGTTTTAGTGGAACACATAAAACCTCATAAAATACAAAAGTTAAATTTTGTCATATAATGGGAATCGGTTAGAGAAACCAACAGTTTCCTTTTCCCCCTGAATAAATTCTAAACAGTCCTTAGAAAATGAATTACCAGACTGCAAATCAAGATGAACTATTTTACAGCCATAAAACTGAAGCTACTTTCAGACCACTTAGTTGGAGGGAGGGAAAAAAGGGAGAGTAACTTGTCAACTTGATTCTTGCGGTGTCATTGCCAATGGCATCGATGCTGGGCTCTGCCTCGATTTTAACAGCCTGACCTTGTTTAGAACAACTGAATCCAATCGACAGGCCTCCCTCACAATACCGACCCATAATAGAAGGTACAGCCCCTCCGAGAGGCTGTTCAGCTGGAGCGTTGCCAATTGAAGTAATTACGTGATGAAACTATTTAATTTTGACTAAAATACTCTCACCAGGTTCTTGCAAACGGTGTGTCTTATATCTTGTTGAAGCAATTTTATATCATGCCTTTAAAGTACAGTAATGGCCCCTTGCATTGACAGAATCCCCGTAAAGGGAGAAGACCAAGACCTGGCTCATGAAGTAGTATTGATTTTCTGAGTTCCTGCTCTAGTTGCCAAAGATACAGCACTGTTGTTAGGGAGAGGAGATGCCTGGGCCTTCAATATCACAGGAGGGTTCCTGGGTAAGCACAGGCATCAGGAGTCCCCGGTGATAAGTAATGTATTTGGGTGATAACTCCCTCTATTACTTGGTTAGTTTTAAAGTGACTCAGCGCTTATTCGTCCCAAATGCTCCTCCCTGTGGCCAGCGGCTCTGGCAGACTGTTCTATTTACAAACAGTGCCCCAACTCCAAGAGAGCGCCCCTTGAGGGTTCATTTACATGACTGATTTATTTGAGGCAGATTTTTCTAAATTTTAATCACTAAGGACAATGAACAGATTCAGTGTCTAGCTAGAGTGATGGCTTCAATTTGTTGCTTAAAGAGAGCTTAAACGTATCTGCAGATCCGTAACTATATCTAATACAGGCTAAGTTGGTTTTGAGTCGCTTCTAGTAAGTCCACGTGAAAAAGATTTATAACCTTGAGCAGAGCACTACAGATGTCATTACAGACAGCAGGAGAAGGAAGCTGAGCATCCTCATCAGGTGCTTGCAAGATACGCATTTCCACTGAACGCCCTCAATGCAGATGACTTCATCAGTGCTGTTTTTTCAATCGTACGTTGATATACTGCACAATGTCTAATGCTGAATAAAGATGGATCTTTGGTGATTTTCAAGGAAAATCGCAAGTTATGTTTTTTAATCTGTTGAGAATATGAATATCGATATTCAACATCTTTTTTTTTTTCTTTTTGGTAGTAGTGGTGGGAGGGAACGTGTTATAAAGATGGAAGTAAAAGGAATGTTGTTATATTGACCTGGGTTTTGATTGAAATATGTTTTGGAGGAAGCTGAAAATGATGATGAGCGGTTTGGAACAGTGGAGCCAGAATAAAGTCTCTTTAGCAGAAAACCATGCAGTATGCACCCTGATTCCAATCCCCAGAGGCCCCAACATGAATTACTTATGAGAGAGAGAAAGAGGGAGGGAGAAGCACATGTGGTCACTCCTCACTCAGAAAGCAGAGAAAACCAATCAGAAGAGTGGGGCAACCAATTTCAACCTTTCCCAGTTAATTAAGAAGACATCAACCCATTAGCTTCTCTTTCCACTTCATTCCAACAAACAGGAAGAGCTGGCAAGTTGGCCATGAGCAGATGTACATGTTGTACACTGTTCGTTTTTAGAGATGTCGCTACAGGAACAGGGCTCTTTGTGGGAATAACTGTGTTTACTAAAGGGGGTACTGTCTGCCTCATCTCTGTGAGCAGCACCACTGGACTAATGCAGTGTCAGCCAGCTGGGCAGAGTGCAGCGGCCTCAGAGAAGAGAAGCCATGTCGTGAGAAGATGGTCCTACCTCGACCTCCCCATCCTCACTTCAGATGTTACAGAGAACAGTCTGGGGAGAGAGCAACTTGAAATCCTGTTTGAGATGAATTCTTTAAATAGGAGTGAGTTTTAAATGAGACAGTTCTAACTACGAAAGGAGACTGGAGACTTATGAAAGAGCGAGATATTAATTATGAGAAGCAGGGGAAAGGAAGTTGAACATATTCAAGTTGGGGAGCAGCTGTAGAAAAAAATTAAACGGTTTTATGTTTACACTGCAATGACTTGCCATTCTTCGATAAACTCGGTACATATAAAATGAAAAGCTTACTGCTCTCCTTCCCTGCAGTCTTAGAATGTTTTCTTGCAGGTAAAAATACATATTGATTTTCTCAAGAGTCTAAAAAAAAGTTACTTGCCTAGAAATCAGTTTTAGTCAACTTTGTGCTCCGTTTCCAGTCAAGAGGCTTCTGCTAGTCCTAAGCCAGCTGTGTGCCCCGTTTCCAGGGATGGGCTCTCACCTTCTCTTGTGTCTGATATGCTTTTCTACAACTTAAGAACTGTACAACCATGACCCTAGTTTACCCTCAGTAATTGTCTTAGCATCCATCTCTTCCCTGAGTTTTATTTAATCTGATGCCAATAATTTAAGGGTTTGTTGAGGTTCATGTAGAAAGGCCCTCAATCTAATTGGCTTAGGGAATGTGCTGGTGCGGGACCACTGAGAGCATCATTGCTTGGTCAGCAGCAGCCCCCCCACCCACCCCAGGACACTGTGTACTCTTATTTCAAGAGGATGGAGCCTCTTTGAAAAGCCCACACCACCCAACCCTTACCAGTCAGTTACCTGAAAAGCCCACACCATTCAACCCTTACCAATCAGTTATGCTGTCGTTCGTGAGTACAATTCTGTTCTGGTTCTAAATGTTCTGTCATCTTAGATGGACGATCTAAGGATAGTTAAGGGTCCATTAGCCTGGGGCGGATGAGGAGGTGGTGCCCTCTGGAACTTGATGGAGGTCAGCTAAGGACAAATGAAAGATAACGCTAATTCACATAGTGGGTAATAAAATGAGGGACCTCATTATCCTAAAAGGTGATACTGGTAGGAAATATAAATGGATTTTAAAAGGGTTTGGACAAATTTATGAATGATAGATTTGTAAATGGTTCTAAAGAAAAGTGGGATGTAGTCAGTCTTTGAGGTGGATGTCAGAGAGGATATGCATGCCTTCTTGGGCCCTGCCCCTTAGAGCTTCTTTGGGCAATAGGACCCTGAGTTGACGGGGACAAAGGCATGGGTGGTCAGTTTATTCCCAGCTCAGAAACACACAGGCATAAGAATGGTCTGGGGGGAAGGTTGGAGCCACACCACTCTCCAACTAGTGGCCTTGGGAAAAGTATCTGAGAATATGGAATGCACTCAAAAATTACAAGTAATATTATTATAAGTAAATCAGTAGAAATTGAAATGATGCACTTTGCTACTTTCTGAGCACTGCCCTGGTGTTGGGCAAGTGGCTTCATTGCATCACTGGATATTTTTTTGAATATAGAGCTGCATAGTTGTAGAACATTACCCATGGAATCTGGATGAATAGACATTATTTTAAAGAGGTTAATTCTAAGAGCAGTCATAGGTATTGTGATTTCTTGATATAATTTAGGGACTATGAAAAGTTTTAGGTGCCTACACCCCAGCCTCATACCTCTTATCTTTTTAAAATATTTATTTTTATTTATGTATTTTATTTGGTTGCACTGGGTCTTAGTTGCAGCAGATAGGATCTTTGATCTTCATTGCAGCAGCATGCAAGGTCTTTCTTTAAAATTTATTTTTTAATTGGAGGAGAGTTGCTTTAAAATGTTGTCTTGGTTTCCACCATACAACAACATGAATTAGCCATAAATATACATATATGGATGTGAGAGTTGGACTGTGAAGAAGGCTGAGCGCCGAAGAATTGATGCTTTTGAACTGTGGTGTTGGAAAAGACTCTTGAGAGTCCCTTGGACTGCAAGGAGATCCAACCAGTCCATTCTGAAGGAGATCAGCCCTGGGATTTCTTTGGAAGGAATGATGCTGAAGCTGAAACTCCAGTACTTTGGCCACCTCATGCGAAGAGTTGACTCATTGGAAAAGACTCTGATGCTGGGAGGGATTGGGGGCAGGAGGAGAAGGGGATGAGAGAGGATGAGATGGCTGGATGGCATCACTGACTCGATGGACGTGAGTCTGAGTGAACTCCGGGAGTTGGTGATGGACAGGGAGGCCTGGCTTGCTGCAATTCATGGGGTTGCAAAGAGTCGGACATGACTGAGCGATTGATCTGATCTGATCCGATACATATATCACCCTCCTCTTGAACCTCCCTCCCCTCCCCTCCATCCCACCCCTCTAGGTCATCACAGAGCACCGAATTGAGCTCCCTATGTCATATAGCACCTTCCCACTAGCTATCTATTTTACATATAATAATGTGTATGTTTAAATTCTACTCTCTCAACTTTTCCCACCCTGTCCTTCCCGTGTTATGTCTGCAAGTCTGTTCTCTATGTGGGATTTGTAGTTGTGGCATACAAGCACTTAGTGGTGGCATGTGGGATCTGGTACCCTAGCCAGAGATCTAACTTGGGTCCCTGCACTTGGGAGTGTGGAGTCTTGGCCACTGGACCAGCAGATAAGTGTCCTCCCTCTCTCTTATCTTTTTGCTTAACTTCAATTCTGGAGGGCAAGACTCCCTACAGCTCTGAAAGTTTTCCAATCTCCTCTTTGAGGCAAGAAAAGGTGTATTTAATAATAGTCTGTCTATACCATCATGACTTCCCAGGTGGCAGAATGGTAAAGAATCCACCTGCCAATGCAGGAGATGCAAGAGACATAGGTTTGATCCCTGGGTTGGAAAGATTCCCTGGAGGAGGAAATGGCAACCCACTCCAGTATGCTTGCCTGGAAAATTCCATGGACAGAGGAGGAGCCTGGCGGGCTGCAGTCCGTGGGGTCTCCAAGAGTTGGACACGACTGAACACGCATGCACTACAGGGCTACACCATCACATCCACCACCACTTTGCCTAAGAGTTTGAACTTTGAGAAGTTTACCAAGAAAATAGTCTTTGTGTTTCTAAGAATGGTGAGATTTAGGGTTAGGTGATGCTTGTAGACAGGAAAATATTTTGAGGAACCCTGTTTCTGGAAAAGGCAAACTCCTTTGTATCTATTATTGAAAAAAATTGAGAGAAAATAGTCACAAGTTCCGCATAATGAAAAACACATAAAATTAGAGTTTTACCATGAGAGCCAAAGAATGAAAGGGGCAGGGGACTTTTGCCTGGATGACTAATGAAAGAAATGACTGGTGAGAAATTTCCTGGAACAAGGATGGCCAAGGTACTTGAAGATAAATGATATTTGATTTTTAATTTTAGTTTGTTTCTATTTTGTGCTGATGATTGATTGTCTGTTATAATCTACCCAAACTATGAATTAAAGTTAGTTACATGCAATAGCTTTGTCCTGGTGGTGCTTTGGGGAGGCAAAGAGGGAAGGGGCAATGATGCCCATGGATAAAGTGACCAAGGGAAGCTGAGTTACTTGGAGACAGGTCCCTAAGAGGGAAGAACCCAGTGGGAGTGACCAGAAAAGGAAGATCTCCTTCCTTTCCTGGAAATTTTCAAATGTATCAGGGACTGCATTACCTCTGCCATGTGTGGGACTGGGCTTGAGTCATTTCTTCAGGAAATGTAAAGAAAGTGTGGCCCTAGAAGATAGGAGGGCTTGGGACAGTTGGATTATATGGTTGTTATCAATCAAACTCTATTTAAATGAACATGAGTGGAAGATCCCAAAGATGGCTATTTGTGATACTTTTGTTGCTCTCAATTATGGAGACTCAGACCAAAGGCAGCGGGGAAACACTAGTCAAATGAATACACCCTTATATGTGCACAGTGCTTGAAACTTCGCAAAACATTTTCACTTCTGTTATTCACTTGACTCGCCATCATTCAGTGAACTAGGTAGCAAATTATGGACACTATTTTTCTCCAAATTTAAGTACCCAGACATCTCATCCTTCATGATTTTATGCATTACTGTGTACAGGTAATTCCTTGGATATTGTTAAGGGTTAAACACCTGACTCAGAGTTGGCGAGAAAACCCACACAGACTGAAATGTGGGTTTTGTTACAATTTATGAACCCTGGTATTCAACATTAATATAGAAAATGTTGAGGGGACATTTACTGAACTGAATGCTCAGGTCTCTGGTATCTTGAACACACAGAACAATATGTAAAGTAATAGCAAGAACAAACAGCTTAGAAAAAGCAAAGCAAGGTACCTTTGTAATTCCTGAAAAGGATTTACAACCTATATAAACATGAATCATAAACCTATTGGCAAATAGTTACAAGCTCTTTCAGGTAGATGTTTTGTTTATATGTGAGAAGTAAAAACTCAGGATAAGACAGATGGTCAACAACAAAAAAGAAGATTCACGTTACTCAGAACACATAATACCATGGTCAGTGATGATCCTGACATTTTAGTTATAGACATTTGATTTTCATTTCCTCAGCACCTGTGTGCTCACTTTTGAGGGGCAGGGTGTGCCAATAATCCTCTCAGAAGTTTTTAGGTATATGTCCTGATAGGAGGCCTTCTTCATAAAATAGTGGACACATTCCTCTGTTAAATTTCCACTTTAGGCCCTCTGGAAAGTCAGCTTCTATCCGTCCAGAGGAACATGAAGTTATAACTGAAGATGTCTAACCCAAGCTTTGCTGCTTACTAGTTGAGTGGACTTGAGTAAGTTGTTTATGTTGATTATTCACTTAATCAGTAGATATTTATTGATTTCCTATCACATTAAAAATGCTCTATCTGCCACAATGACCTGTATGAAGATGAGAAAGTGAAACCACTTGCCCTCAAGTAGCTTACCATTTAGCAGTGTGTTCAGTCACTTCTGTCATGTCCGAGTCTTTGTGACCCCATGGACCGTAGCCGGCCAGTCTCCTCTGTCCATGGTATTTTCCTGGCAAAAATACTGGAGTGGGTTGCCATTTCCTTCTCCAGGGGATATTGCCAACCCAGGGATCAAACCCAAGTCTCCCTGCATCTCCAGTATTGCAGACAGATTCTTTACTGCTGAGCCACTGGGGAAGCCCATTTAGCAGACTTGAACTCAAACAGGAAGTCAAAACGGGGAAAAAGAGCTTAGAACAGCATCTGGCATTCAGAAAGTCCTCTAAATAATACATCTAATGAATAAAAGGAAACAAAAATGCAAGAAGGCAATAATAAAGAACGCACATTTGCACATCTTTTATGTTGATGTATATCCATTCAAACTATTTTCCATGTACAAAGAAGCATATATATAGATGGGCTTATACTATGCATACTATTTTACAACATGTGTTTTTTCTTCTTAATAATATACATAGTAAACATTATTTGACACTAGCATTAATTAATACTTTCTTGTAAGTTAATCATATTAGGATTTCCAAAAATTTCCTATAGTAAGGCAAATTGCAGAATCTGTAATAAACATCCTGTTATTTTCCTGTCCTCTACACTTTCACAGGTCACATTTCACATTAGCTATCTATGCACGTTTTATTTAGTTATATATGTCTTTTATTTTTATCTTACATAAATAGGTTATAAATGTATTATATATAATGCACATTATGTATGTGTGTTATATAATAACAGTATATGTGTGTGTATATATATATACATATATATATATATATATATATGAAATGTGCTTTTTAAGCATTATGTTATTGACCCCTTCAGGTCAATAGGACTTGAGTATTATTAATTATATACCATGTCATGACATAGTGATACAAGTTTATTCAGTCACCCCACTCTCAACCCACCGTAAAGATTCAGATTCCATCCACTTTCTTAAGAATGAGTTTAAAACAGTTTTCAAAAAAAAAAAAATGTTATTGAAATGTATCTATCTCTGTAGACTGAAGTTTCTATAGAACAGATTTCCAGGAGAACAATTGTTGAGACAGAGTCTGTTTATTTTTAATAAATATTGACAGAGCATTTTCCCCCAAAGCAAAGCAATTCGTATTTCATCAGCCACATAGAAGAGGGCACTCTTGGGACTTCCCTGGTTAGTCCAGTGGTTAGGACTTCCCACTTCTTCTGCAGGGGCATGGGTTCAGTCCCTGGTTGAGGAGCATGCCATGCAGTGTGGCCAAAATAAATTTTAAAAATATATTTAAAAAAGAGGTCACTCTCACCTGTATCCATAGCAGCATGATGCTCTGAGCGAGTGTGAACTTTCAGGCACCCTCTTGCCCTCTCTGTTAGGCAAAGAGATGATGCCTTCACCTGGCATTGAAGACCCTCCATAATATGCATTCAGCTCAACTTTGGGATATTATTCCTCATTACTGTTCTGTCCTGCAGAGACCCTTACTTTAGTTAATGTGGCTGCGTGGTTTCTGAAATGAAATGTGTCTTTTCTTATTCCTTCACCTTTGCTCCAATCTACTCTGCCATCTCTATGTGGGTTTTCCTTCCATCCCACCACCTACCTTTCTCTTGCTGATAAATTTCTCCCTGTTTTTCATGCTCTGCATTCATTCTTCCTCAATCCTTGAACCTTCAACTAGCTACATTCCTCTCCATTCTTTAGCAGACATCATGTTTTATTCATGTCTGTTTTGTTACAATTCTGTACAATGTATTGTATCATATATAATTCCTTATGTAGTTTCTTGTACTCAATAGTAAGATTTTGAAGACAGATGATCTGTCTCTTTATTAATGTTTTTCTTAGTGATACTTAAATTTGTCATCAGTTGAATTAAGTGGATTAATGAAAGAGGTATCACAGTATACTTGGTGAATGTAGGGAACAAGGCAGAGGAAGCATTCAAAAATAATATGCTACCTGAGCATGGGGGTTCCTTTCTCTAGAAATCAATGTCAAGGGGAGAATCTAGTTTGGTGAAGATAATGCAGTTGAACAGGATTCATTGTAGGTCAGTATGATTGGTATATCTGTATGCAGTTTAAAATAAGGAGGTGACTGCATGCAGTTAGGACTTTAATGAAAGTTGGAACTGGGAATACAGATGTAGACTTTCTTCAATTTATTTCATATGCTTTTATTTTGAGGTTGAAGTGAGGTAACACATGGATAACGAATAGGAGAAATTTGTTCTTTTCTATGTGGGAACATTAGCCACAGTGGAATTGACTGTTAAAAAATTGGCCAAAAGGTTTCAACTGCTTTGTATAGAGGTCACAGATTTCAGAAGCCTAATTTTGTCAAGTAAGGCAAATTGGGGATGGCCACACTTCTGGTGTGTGTGTGTGTGTGTGTGTGTGTGTGATATTACTCTTAGTTCTGTCCAGAGCTAGAGAACATTCAGCAGCTGGCCTATACCAGTCTTTCTAGTTATCAAAATAATGAAATCACCCCTATTGAATAGTCAATAATTTCTGCCCCATATCCCATAAGTACCCTCTTGCCATCATTCTGGTGGTTCTAACCCTTCTCTTAAAACACTTTTTTTCTCCTACCAGCCCCTCTCCCCTAACCCCCAATTTTCTGAAGACCTGGCAAATACAGTGTTAACAACTGACAAGGTGGAGCCCTCTGGGACTCTGCTGTAGCTCTGGGGCTGGTGACATCTATGCACAACTGTGTCACCCTCAGAAATCCATGCAAAGCGTGGTCCTCCTTCCTTATTTGAACAAGGAATTATTCATTTGTTCATCTGAATATGAACTTTCTTCATCCATGGAGCACCACTCAGTCTTGACAGATCATTAATACCTTTAACCAGAGCTGCAAAAACTAGGGATTTTGGAGAACAGGGTCATTGGGCATATTGTGAAGAGAATTCGTCTCAGAGCAGACAGATACTAGCAAGCATGTTTGTTTCAATATTTGCATTTAAAAGTGTTGAAGGCAACTTAATGACAGATCAGATAATGCTGCAATCCCACTCATGAGTTTACATCTGGTTTGTTTTAATATAATTTTTACCAAGGAAAGCACTGAGGGAGGCTCTGTGCCACTGCTATTGCTGGTGTTATTTAACTCATCTATTCTTTCTAATAAAAAAGCTGAAGAAATAAAAAACTATTGATCTTTATTTATTGACTTCCTTTTGAGTATAGTGAAAGTTGACACAAATCAATCACAATACAGTTAAATGGATGATACAGTGTGACATGACCTGGGATTGCAAGTGGAGTTTTAATTACGAGAAAGTTAATATTTTCCCATATGCAAGTTGGGTTGGGATGGGGATTTTCTGATTATTTAAGGACACTGGCAGTTCAGGTAACAGACTTCTTGCCATCATGGCACATTCTTCAGCAAAGTTTCCAGCCGCCTTTAGAAGGTCAGGGAAAGGAGAGGAAAGAGATGTTACTTGAGCCATTTCTCAAATTTCTCATTAAATCTGGGCCCTGTTTCTCTTTGGAGATCTTAAGTGAGAATAATATTCTACATTGTTAAGAGGGAGAGAAGGGAGACACATCAGAGGTGGTGGGAAGCAGCCTGGACAAAGCAGTGGTTCAGCCTTAAGCTCTACTGTACATGTCTACCCCTTAGGGTAGGTCACAGAGTAATTTTCCAGCTTCTTCTCCCATCACTTTCCTATTTCTGACTCATAAAGAAAAAAAAAAATCCCCTTTGGAGAAAGATGAAGTTTCCAATGGAAGAGTTCTCTCTTCTTATTTCACACCAGTCAGAATGGCTGCGATCCAAAAGTCTACAAGCAATAAATGCTGGAGAGGGTGTGGAGAAAAGGGAACCCTCTTACACTGTTGGTGGGAATGCAAACTAGTACAGCCACTATGGAGAACAGTGTGGAGATTCCTTAAAAAACTGGAAATAGAACTGCCTTATGACACAGCAATCCCACTGCTGGGCATTCACACTGAGGAAACCAGAATTGAAAGAGACACATGTACCCCAATGTTCATCGCAGCACTGTTTATAATAGCCAGGACATGGAAGCAACCTAGATGTCCATCAGCAGAAGAATGGATAAGAAAGCTGTGGTACATATACACAATGGAGTATTACTCAGCCATTAAAAAGAATATATTTGAATCAGTTCTAATGAGGTGGATGAAACTGGAGCCTATTATACAGAGTGAAGTAAGCCAGAAAGAAAAACACCAATACAGTATACTAATGCATATTTATGGAATTTAGAAAGATGGTAACAATAACCCTGTGTACGAGACAGCAAAAGAGACACTGATGTATAGAACAGTCTTATGGACTCTGTTGCAGAGGGAGAGGGTGGGGAGATTTGGGAGAATGGCATTGAAACATGTATAATATCATGTATGAAACAAGTTGCCAGTCCAGATTTGATGCACGATACTGGATGCTTGGGGCTAGTGCACTGGGACGACCCAGAGGGATGGTAATGGGGAGGGAGGAGGGAGGAGGGTTCAGGATGGGAAACACACATATACCTGTGGTGGATTCATTTTGATATTAGGCAAAACTAATATAATTTGTAAAGTTTAAAAATAAAATAAAATTAAAAAAAAGTTAACTCAGGACCAAAATGCTCACATAGGAAAGTCATCTGGCTGTTAACAGTTGTCTCTGTTATGCAAATGAAGATGACATTCAGTTCAGTTCAGTTCATGCACTCAGTCATGTCCTACTCTTTGTGACCCAATGGACTGCAGCATGCCAGGCTTCCCTGTATATCACCAACTCCCAGAGCTTGCTCAAACTCATGTCCATTGAGTCAGTGATGCCATCCAACCATCTCATCCTGTGTAGTCCCCTTCTCTACCTGACCTCAATCTTTCCCAGCATCAGGGTCTTTTCCAAGGAGTCAGTTCTTTGCATCAGGTGACCAAAATATTGGAGCTTCAGCTTCAGCATCAGTCCTTCCAATGAGTATTTAGGGTTGATTTCCTTTAGGATTCACTGGTTTGATCTCCTTGCAGTCCAAGGGACTCTCAAGAGTCTTCTCCAACACCACAGTTCAAAAGTATCAATTTTTCAGTGCTTAGCTTTCTCTAATTAGCAGTTCAGATGCTGTGCCTTATTGCTCTAACAATGGGAATGTCTTTGCTCTGAATCACCCACACGTTCTCATATCAGGCCACACTCTGTGTGTGTGTGTGTGTGTGTGTGTGTGACAGTAACTCAGTCATGTCCAACTGTTTGCAACCCTATGGACTATAGCTTGCCAGGCTCCTCTGTCCATGGGATTCTCCAGACAAGAATACTGGGATAGGTAGAGCCATTCCCTTCTCCGGGGATTTTTCCTGACCCAGGGTTCGAACTCATATTGATTGCAGGTAGATTCTGTATTGTGTGAGCCACCAGGGAAGCCTAATATCAAATCTCAGCTGGGATTTAGCAGTTAGTGGAAAGCAGTAGCTATAGATCAACAAATGGGCTCTTTGTGGAGACTGACGCATAGATGCCATTGCCTACTTAGACTAGTGTTCTAAAGTAGACCCGCTAAGCACCTTGGTCCTCCTATGGATGCCTGTTTCAGTGATTGCAGTCCCTATGGCTACTCCTATTAGTTCTATGTACAGGTAGATTGGAATTGAAGTATTTATAGCCTCACAGGAGAGAATTATGAATCCCTTGTTGTTCATGCATAAAATAGTAACATGTATGTCTTTTGTATTTGATTTTAATCCCTCAGATTTCATGTTTTAAAGTCAATAGCAGACTTTGAGAAATGTATATGGCCCTGCTTTAATGAGATTTAAAAGCATGCAATATTTTTGCTGATGCCTAGAAACAAGTTTTCTAACCTGTGTATGGGCTTTTCTCTACCCCAGTGCCTCCACAAAAACCAGAGCTGACAGAAACTGTGTGCTTATGTAAAGGTGATAGGAATAGGGCTGTGTCTCAGGGAATAAATGTTTCTTTGATTTCTTTTTCTTTTTCAATTGGTCGTCATTAATTTTAAACTTTCCTAGCATTTTCTAGGCAAGGGAAGGGAGGGGCCACTGGAAGGGAATTCTGGTCATTTTACAAAGTGTTCTCAACTGGTTGTCCATTTTGAACGCAGCCTGCCTGCATAAAAAGAGATCACCACCATCTTTCAAATTCAAAGACAATTGATGGTTGGTCCAAACGGAGGAAATAAGGGTCACAGCAATTGCCCTTATTTCAGTAAGAGTTAATGGGATTCCGGCACTCCTAATACTGCATAAAAATACTAAATTTTGTGCAACAGTAAGTTTAAGGTGCACACCTATATCGTCAGGGAAAAAAAAAGAACCAATCTCTTTGGGGAGACTAGAAATCTAGGATGGCTAACTTCTTTTTCATGGATGGTAACTTCAAGCTTCTCAGTGTCGTCCACTTAAAAGGTTTACTGTGAAGCTCACAGTACTCCTGGGTAAGGAGTGAGAGTGAGGAGAATGTTTGGAGCAAGAGAAAATTGTTTCTTAGGAAATACCAATGCTTAGAGATGTTTGGGGATTCCTGCTTCGTGTAGATATAAAAGGAAATCATGGAACTCTTCTGCTTGTTGACTTGTTATTTTTCTTCAGATTCTTTTTTTTTTTTTTTGAGCATACATGAGCTAGTATTTGCTGTGCATTCATCAAATGTTGATGAATAGTGTATTAATTAGAATTAGGTTCAGCTGCTAGTAACAGAAAAAAAAAGTGGTAGTGGCTTAGGGGAAATACATGCTTATTTCTCTTTGACATGGTACTCTAGAGGAATGAAGTTTAGGGCTATATGACTGTTCTGTTCTTTCCTGGTCCTTCCAATTCCCCACGTCACCACACCTAGGCTAGAGTTCTCAACTTATGCTCTCCTGTGGCATTGGCAGTGCAGGCAGCAAGAGAGAGGATAAAACAAAGGGAAGCGCTCTCTCTCTCTCTCTCTCTCTCTGGGTGCAGGATTCTTCAATATGGCAGAGAGATATTTTCACTTCTATTCCAATGACTGGAACTTCGTCAGCTGGCCAGCTTTATTGCTGAGACACTTTGAAATGTAAGCTTACTTTTCTGTGGAGTCCTGGATGACCACTCTACTACTGTGCAAACATGGGAGAACAGATATTGGGGTACAACTAGCATTCTCTTTCACATGTCATTTCCCTGATTGAGACACAAAAACATAGCTGAGGGCATGTAGGGAAGTCCCACTCTGTATTTCTTCAAAGAATACTTAGGAAAACATGGTAGAACTACCAAACATACATATCATTAGCTACCTGAAATGCAAAGTAAGTAACCATTCTATTTGTTCCATGACAATGTAAAATTGTAAATGTCATCAAGAGGGAAAATACTAAATCAAAGAAAGCTGTAAGCCTTTGGTGCTTAAGCAATGAATTTTATCGTAGCAGATAAATGTTCTGCACCCCTCCCCTGAATGTGTTTATTTATATCAAAATTTCCCCTGATTATGTCACTTTGGGCACAGGTATTGTATTCTCTTTCAGTAGTTCCAAATTTTGGCCATTGTTATTTGTGGTTTTATTCATGCTACCTGTGATTATTTGAAAAATATCAACATATTTTTGTTTAGTTCTCCCTTGTAATCTTTCAGCGCCAATGTCTCTCAGTCAGTGTTTATCTACTCCTTTTGATCCTGTCTCTTTCACAACTAAATCAGAAATCCTTGTACCGCGTTGAATAAACTGGATAAATATCATCTGTGGTGTTCCATAGTCAGGAGAAATAGCCAAAACAGAGGTAGATCAGAACCATGGACAGCAGCAAACCGCGACCCCCCCCACCCCCGCACCCCTGCAACCATGCTTCATTCCCAGTCTAATCCCACATTCCCACAAGAGCTTTGTTTATGTCTATAAATGTTGCCCTAACCCCGAGGCCACAGAAATTCAAAAGAGAGAATTTGGAAGGGAGAACCCTGGAGGAAAAGTCAAGGGTGGCCTACATACTTTTGTACCCACGCTCCTTTCCCCTCTCACACACTTCACCAACCAGAGTAGTTTCTTTCCTAAACTCTTTCAACCCGTAACTAATTTTTAACATCTACCTCTATTACCACAGAATGTATAGGTTGTGGAAAGTATAATAAACATAAGATGGTATCTCATAATTCGTCCAGGCTAAATTTATTTTTAACATCTTGATGGTTTTAGCTTTGTTTTCAATTCAAGTGAAAGAGCAAAACATAATTCAAAATATTTGACATATTAGCAAGATTAATTAAGAGGAATGCCTGGACTCTCGAGTCACTGGGGCCTCTCTGAGGCTACTCACCTCAGATGCGACTTTTCCTAATGATTCTGACTCATTCCTTCTTCCTTACATTCATTCTTTATGTAGTGATGCTATAGGGCAAGTCCTTTATTTTGTAGATAATTAATTTGAAGCTTAGAAAAATCATGAGGTAAAGGTCAAATGGGAGACTAGTGACACATTTAGGCATGAATTGCTTGTTTTCTGACCCCAAAGCCACCGTTACTCTAACCTAGTTAACAC
Source organism: Bos javanicus (assembly GCF_032452875.1). Lineage (NCBI taxonomy): Eukaryota > Metazoa > Chordata > Mammalia > Artiodactyla > Bovidae > Bos > Bos javanicus. The sequence goes on from NC_083878.1 coordinate 41,407,971, forward strand.
ATCACTTCTTTGGGACATGAACATTAATCGGGTATAAGTGAAGTGAAGTCACTCAGTCCTGTCCGACTCTTTGCGACCCCATGGACTATAGCCTACCATGCTCCTCTGTCCATAGGATTTTCCAGGCAATAGTACTGGAGTGGATTGTCATTTCCTTCTCCAGGGGATCTTCCCATCTCAGGGATCGAACCCGGGTCTCCCACATTGTAGACAGATGCTCTACTGTCTGAGCCATAGAAGAAGTCTATGTATAAGTCTATGTATGTATAAATCAGGTATACTGCTAAGTCGCTTCAGTCGTGTCCGACTCTGTGCGACCCCATAGACGGCAGCCCACCAGGCTCCCCCATCCCTGGGATTCTCCAGGCAAGAATACTGGAGTGGTTTGCCATTTTCTTCTCGAATGCGTGAAAGATAAGGTGGCTATAAAACATGTAATTTATGGTCACTTTGAAAAAGTGCCTAGCTCAACTACCTCTCTGACAAACTTTGCAAACACATGATTGCTTTAACTCTATTATTTCTTACATAATCTATTTCGTACATAATCCTTTGAAAGTAGAACTCTTTAGTATCACATTCTGTTTATGCTTAGAAGTGGGATGCCGATGAACCATGAACCAAATGTATCCCTGGAACTGGGAGCTCTCATTAGGGTGTCACGAGTCAGAGCACAGTGTATAAGAGCCCCTCCCTGGGCTCTCCCAGTGGCTGTTTGCCTAGCTAATGGTAATCTGTGGCAATGTGCGACTGTAGCAACATACAACTGTAGCACTATGCTCATCTCTACTCTGAAACTGACCTAATAGAGTCTTTTTGTAAATTTTCCAATTTGGAAAATTCCCACATGGGGGACTCCGGTAGGCATGTTTTCAAGAGTAAAATTTAAGATCTTTGAAAACATAACACAGTCATTTTATTCTTTTTTTTTTTTTTTAATTCAATGCAGTGCTCTGAGTCTCTGGTTTGTTTTCTTATTTGAGACTCATTTTTGTTTTTTTTCTCCTATCTCACTGAGGGCCATATCTAACCACATCCACCAGACTTCATAAGAATGCTGAGTTGTCATGCAGGAGTTTTACCTCACACTGGGGAGATATTAGTTGATAAGATCCACCTTGTTCAGATTTATTGCTTTAGCATATTTCATGCTAAAAATATTTTTCTACCATCTGCTAAGATTAGCACTCTAGTGGTATAATAAATTTACTCACCCTGTTTCTGTGATGTAGTTTGGAACCAACTTTATACTTTATTTGGCCTAATTGAAAATAGGATAAGATAAATGATGCACTTTGAATTTCTCTCTCAGACATACCATTGTTCATTATTTCAACAGAAAATGAGCACATCTGATTGTAATTTTAGTGGTTCAGTGAAACAAAAGTTCCCATGGCAAAAATACAGCATTAGCTATTGTCATCATTCAGTAGAATCTTGGAAAAAATATTCAATGTTGTTTTGCCCTCTAATGAAATATTGTTTTTCACTTAAATACAAAACTGGTGGCCATCTTTCTAAAATATTATGAAGAGAAATATATTTCAGTGAAGATATGGGACTTCGTATTCATTTACATCTGAGGTTCAAACTTAACACCAAATTTAGAATTTGATATATTCTGGGCTTAGTTGGACATTTGGATTGCCTTCTTTTATTCAGTCGTCTCAAGTTGTTTTGACCATTTTGAAAGATAAAAAGAATATGGAAGGTGTTTATTATGTGTTAGACTGTTATGGATCCCTTTCCTCCAACTTTGATCCTGAACTTGACCATGAGAATTGCTTTGGCCAAGAGGACATCAATAAATGTGATACAAGCAGAGATTTTTAAAAGTGCTTTCAGATTGGGATTTAGAATGCAGTTGCCATGATAAGGATCTGTGGCCAGCCTACTCAACAGAGGTGACTCAGATGACAGGCAGCATCAGCCTGTAGACAAGTGACTGAGGACATCCCAGATCATCCTTTACTGAGTCACCAGACAACTATAGTCATGTGAGTGACCCCTCGTAAGACCAGTGGAAGAACTGTCTAGTTGAGTTTAGTCTTTATTGTTGACCCAGGGAATCATAAAGAAATAAAGTTGTTTTTACTTTTTCTATTTTTGACTTGATTTTTTTCAGTTTTTGACATTGTGGTAAAATACACATAAAATGTTTTAAAATTTTAATTCACAACTTTATGAGATGTTTTTCTATGCACAAATAAATGCTAGGATACATGAAACATAAATCCTCCTTTACTGCCAATAAATGCAGAACTTTGTGATTAGCATCAGGAATGATGGATAGACTAAAGCCTTGATTAAGGGAAAGTGATGGCTGGATGGAGGTTGCTAAGGAGACTATGAGATGTCTAATTGGGAACCATGTTATTGTTTGTTACTGTTGAAAGCAATATGTGCCTTAGTCACCTGTCTGTGAAAATGGCTGTAGTAAGCGTGCCTATATGATGAAGACTGAATAATCTATATAAAGCACTCAAACAGGGCTTGGTGTGGAGTAAGCATGCGATACATAAAAACTGTTATCATCCTATGTATGTTGTTCATTTGTTAAGTATTGTCTGACTCTGCGACCCCACGGACTATACAGTCCATAGAATTCTCCAGGCCAGAATACTGGAGTGGGTAGCCTTTCCCTTTTCTAGGGGATCTTCCCAGCCCTGGGATCAAACCATGGTCTTCTGCCTTGCAGGCAGATTCTTTACCAGCTGAGCCATAAGGGAAGCCCAAGAATCCTGGAGTGGGTAGCCTATCCCTTCTCCAGGAGATCTTCCTGACCCAGGGATCTAACACTAGTTCTCCCATTTTGCAGGCAGATTCTTCACCAGCTGACCCACAAGGGAAGCCCAATTTGAGCATGAGTGTCTGAGCATCGGCATATTCAATGTGTAAAGGAGCCTTCCTCTGCATTTCAGCAGGAATGATGCATTTATTTGCCAAAAGGTGTACTGTGGTGTGAGTATGAATCATGAATGGGCAGCCCATGTTTAAGAGAGGGAAAATGTGGCCTTGATTCTTTGACCAGAGCCTTGAGTCTCTCCTGAAATGCCTCAATACTTGGCAGCTCTCCTCCTCCCTCCCTCTCTTCCTTCCTTCCTTTTTTGTTTTTGTTAAATTTCTTCCTTTGTTCCTTCATTACTTCCTTCCCTTCTTTCTTCCTTCTTTCCTGCCTACCTTCGCTCTTTTCTTACTTCTTTCTTCCTTTATTTGCAAGTATGCTTAACTGAAAGAAAAGAGGTGTTTATGTTTATTAGAATGTTGTCTTCTGTAACATTCATATAAACTCATGTTTGTTAGTTTCTCAGTCATTAGAAAGTGAAAGCAACATCTTTAACCTTTGTATCCCTTTTCTTCACTCAGTACAATTTGGGAAACCCTCATAGGAGTGAGGTAGAATACCAAAAGCGATTATTTGTTTGTAAAGCAGTATATTGTGGTAGTTGAGAGATGGGTTTCTGCGTCTGCAAAAGCTGGATTAAAATACACATTGGTGACTCAGATGGTAAAGCACGTGTCTGCAATGCAGGAGACCCGAGTTTGATGCCTGGGTTGGGAAGATCCCCTGGAGAAAGAAATGGCAGCCCACTCCAGTAGTCTTGCCTGGAAAATCCCATGGATGGAGGAACCTGGTAGGCTACAGTCCATGGGGTCATTAAGAGTCGGACACGACTGAGCAACTTCACTTTGACTTTTCACTTTTCTATACTTCTAGGAGTCTGACATTGGGCATAATAGTTTGTCTCTTTCAGGATTAGCCCCCCACCTACTAAATAAAGTTGATAATTCCCACCTCAGCGGGTGGTTAAGAAGATTATATCACTTTAAATACAATACAGTTGTTCCATAAATCAGTTCAGTTCAGTTCAGTCACTCAGTCGTGTCCGACTCTTTGCGACCCCATGAATCGCAGCACTCCAGGCCTCCCTGTCCATCACCAACTCCCAGAGTTCACTCAGACTCACGTCCATAGAGTCAGTGATGCCATCCAGCCATCTCATCCTCTGTCGTCCCCTTCTCCTCTTGCCTCCAATCCCTCCCAGCATCAGAGTCTTTTCCAATGAGTCAACTCTTCTCATGAGGTGGCCAAACTACTGGAGTTTCAGCTTTAGCATCATTCCTTCCAAAGAAATCCCAGGGCTGATCTCCTTCAGAATGGATCTCCTTGCAGTCCAAGGAACTCTCAAGAGAGTCTTCTCCAACACCACAGTTCAAAAGCATCAATTCTTCGGAGCTCAGCTTTCTTCACAGTTCAACTCTCACATCCATACATGACCACAGGAAAAACCATAGCCTTGACTAGACGAACCTTTATTGGCAAAGTAATGTCTCTGCTTTTGAATATGCTATCTAGGTTGGTCATAACTTTCCTTCCAAGGAGTAAGCATCTTTTAATTTCATGGCTGCAGTCACCATCTGCAGTGATTTTGGAACCCCAAAAAATAAAGTCTGACACTGTTTACAATGTTTCCCCATCTATTTCCCATGAAGTGATGGGACCAGATGCCATGATCTTCATTTCCTGAATGTTGAGCTTTAAGCCAACTTTTTCACTCTCCACTTTCACCTTCATCAAGAGGCTTTTTAGTTCCTCTTCACTTTCTGCCATAAGGGTGGTGTCATCTGCATATCTGAGGTTATTGATATTTCTCCCGGCAATCTTGATTCCAGCTTGTGCTTCTTCCAGTCCAGCGTTTCTCATGATGTACTCTGCAAATAAGTTAAATAAGCAGGGTGACAATATACAGCCTTGACATACTCCTTTTCCTATTTGGAACCAGTCTGTTGTTCCATGTCCAGTTCTAACTGTTGCTTCCTGACCTGCATACAAATTTCTCAAGAGGCAGATCAGGTGGTCTGGTATTCCCATCTCTTTCAGAATTTTCCACAGTTTATTGTGATCCACACAGTCAAAGGCTAGTGCTCAATAAATGACAAGGATGATGTTTATTGTTTTATTTAATAGAATCCTCTGGGCTATATCATGGAAATATGTGCACCCACCCACTCTGTTCACCCACCTTATACCACTTATTACCACTTGATGTAACACAGCTGCTCAAGGGTGGGGCTAAAGACCATGTCCACACATCAGTGCAAACCTTACTGAGGGCTAAGCTCTAACTTTTAGCCACAGTGGCAATCGCTCTCACATCCTGAGCCCACCAGCCACATTTGCACTTTCAAACTGTAGCTGATTTACAATGAAGAGCTGCAGAAGCAACACAGAATCATGACATGTTACAGGGAAAACTCGAGAGATATTTAGTCCCACCTACTCATTTTTCAAACTTCTACTGTCCAATACAGTAGTGCCTAGCCACATGTGAGCACTTGGAATGTGGCTAATCGAATTAAAATGTGCCATAAGTATAAAATATACACTGGATTTTGAAGACAGTACAAAAACAAATGTAAAATAGTGCATTAACAATTTTTTATGGATGCCATGTTGAAATGATTGTATTTTAAATATACTAAATAAGATATTGAAGGGTTCCCTAGGTGGTGCTAGTGGTAAAGAATCCACCTGCCAAGGCAGGAAACGTGGGTTCAATCCCTGGGTTGGGAAGATCACCTGGAAAAGGAAATGGCAACCCACTCCAGTACTCTTGCCTGGAATATTCCACGGATAGAGGAGCCTGGCAGGCCCCTCGTCCATGGGGTCGCAAAGAGTCAGATATGACTGAGCACACACAGAGGATATTGAAATCAAAATGCCTTTTTAAAACTATTTTTAATGTGGCTGATAGATAATTTTTAATTCCACATGGGTTCACATTTGTGGCCCACTAATGTTTTTATTGGTCTGTACTGTTTCAGACAAAGCAAGTTAGACACAGAGATGTGAAATGACTTGCCCAAGATAGCTCAGCTTTCATCAGCAGAGCACAGATGTGATTCCAAATTGCCTGGCTTATGGAAATTTCTCTCTCAACATGCAATCATCTTTGGCTAAGAATTGTTTTTAGACTGTAGAATTAGGTCCCTGATGACGTCTGGGTCCCTGGAAACTGAGGATCCTTTGAAAAACACTATCAGCACCTCCTCTGTGAGTGGCTGTGCTTTTCTTCCCCCCTTTTCTTCTTCTTCTTTTTTTTTTCCTCTTTTTTTGTTATTACTCTGCCTAAGAGACTGTGCTGCTGTTATCCATTTCTTACGTTGGTTACAGAAATTGGTATTGTATCTAAAACAATTGCTGTTATTAACAGGTTAAGCTGCTGGGATGTTAAAATAAAGGCTGTCCGGCTTTAGTGCATTTTGTTGTAATCATCTCCCAGATGCCTTGTCGGAAATCAATTCGAGTTCAAAACTGGCTGGAATTGGGAGGTCAAGGCTTTGGCAGACTAAATATTTTATCTTCTGCTCATGTCTGGAGCTTTTAAAGATGTGGACTTCGGGCTCTTTTCTCATCCTCCATCTGGACAAAGATGATTGGCTTTGCCATTTTGCCCAGGTTAGGACAAGGTTAAAATCAATTATAATCAATTATTAAGAGTCTTCTGTGGCCACACTGCTTAAAAGGGGATTTTAAAAGTTTCTCAGTTCTGAAACATGCATATCTTAGTTGCTGCTGGAGATGTTGTTATTCCAGAATGTCAAATATAGATGTTATCAGCATCAGGAGTAAATACGCAGAATTTCTACATCCTATTTCCTTGATACCTATGTTTCAGGACAATGAGAAAAACCTAAAAAGGCTGAGATAATCATCATTGCTGTACCAAGTTGAAAAATCTTGTTACCTTCTTGTATGCATTAGACAACTAGAGCTATTTATAATTTGGTCACATTGTCAAATTATTTCTTAGGAATTTATAGAGAGGCTCTTTGCAGTTCTTATGTGATCATTTGCAGTGTAAATGCACAGGTAAGTGTTCAGTCTAAGGTAGACTGAAAGAATCATAGATTTCTAATTCCATAGTAGTTTTAAAACCACCTCGATCCAGTACTGCATTTAATGATAAGGAAACTGAGGCTCAGAGAATTTAAATGATGTCCCCAATTCTCACAGCTATGCAAAAAGAGAACTGTATGTCCTAGTTCCTAAATGCATAAGTGAAGTGAATTGAAAGTCACTTAGTCGTGCCCGACTCTTTGCAAGCCTGGCAGGCTCCTCTGTCTGTGGAATTCTCCAGGCAAGAATACTGGGGTGGGTTGCTGTTCCCTTCTCTAGGGGATCGTCCCAACCCAGGGATCAAATCCAGGTCTCCCACATTGCAGGTGGATTCTTTACCATCTGAGCCACCGGGGAAACGCATATGTGGTCCCTAAATATCCAAATGAATCTTTTCTTTTTACACAGTATTTTCATACACTAAAAATGTTCTTTGTGATGCTTTAAGAAAAAGACCAGTTCATACAAAATGAATATCATCCTGAACCTTGGACCAAGACATGAACTCAATAAACAGAATATAATTTTAAAGTGTTCTCAAAAGGTCACTTAGCTTTATTCTTCATTTCATTTTCCATGAATGGAAATCCATTATATTTTCAGATTTCATCCAGAGCCAGTAGCTGAGGGTTCAAAATGCTGCCAGAAAAATATTCCACTTATTCACTCTATTTAAAAGAAGAACTCTAGAAAACATATCAGATTTTCTCCAAAGACCTCCAGTCCCAGCTATTGAATGGACAGCATGGACCACACGCTGAGTTCGCCTAGGACAAGCCCACCATTAGCAAGCACTGCCATGCATTTTCGTAACAAGCTCCTCATCTTGTAAAACACTTTTAAAAAAAGAAGAAAAAAACCTTAATATCCCTAATCTGAGAAAGCAGAGCATATGACATTTAGGCGTGTGGCGGGGCATACCTTTAAATTTTAATACTTGCTCATCTTTTCACCAGCAAAATGACGATCCTATAATGTACGTTTACTGTCTCTGAGTTCATGCTGGCAGTAGAACCAGGATATGATATATGTAAAGCTTTTTTACAAAATTAAAATTATAGGGCCACATGCATAAGTAACTGTGCAGAAATCAATGAAATGTAGGATAGTATTGGATAAGATTACAGCTTGGGCCCAGACAGACCTAGTTTTGTGCCTGGTTCCACCATTACTAGAGGCTTAGCCATAGACATGCTGCATACCTTCTTTAACTTCACACTTTTCACATGGAAAATGCAAGTTCTAATTATGCCTACCTCAGGGAGTTTTTGAAGATTAAATGAGAAAATGTCTGTAAAGCATGTGTCACAAACTTTGGTGTAAAGCAAGCTCTCAATACATCTGAATTAGAATAATGATAACGAATAAAATTATTCATAACAGTACCAGCCACAGCAGCACCCACATTAATAATATATTTATTCTCTCTTTCTAACACGTGATTTTCTTTTGGATCTGTGTGTACACATATGGAATAGAATTGCTTCAATGTCTGTTCAGATCAAACGTTCTGGATGAATTTTTCACCTTGGTTTATTTCACAGCGACATAATTCATATGGTTGAACCCTTCAAACTTTCCTCTGTGTTGAAAGTCCACATTGCTCGTTTGGATCATCAGTTCATTCTAAGAACAGCTGATTCACTGCCTATGCAAGGACAACCTGATTCTGGTATTCCAAGGGCTAATTAATTGGTGGCTCTTTTTACTCTTTCTTTCTATGTTCAATCTACATTGGTATCACATTGTATTAGGACAAGCTTTCAAAACTTTTGACTTCCAGTGGGCAGCATAATGCAGTGGTCACGGAATATGTAAGGGGTATGGAGTAAGTCAGCCTAGAGTGTTGCCACTTACTGGCTGCATCTTAGGCAAGTCAGTTTGCCTACCTGACCCTCTGGTTTATTATATATAAAATGCAAAGACTCATACTTTACTTTTGTTATTATCTGAAGTGTTAAAATTAATACAAATAAAAACCCTTTAGCATAATACTTGATGTGCTAAGTGATTCTTAAGTGGCAGCTGCTATTTTGTGTGGGAGAAGGAAAGACTCCAGTATTCTTGCCTGGAAAACCCCAGGGACAGAAGAGTCTGGCAGGCTACAGTCCATGGGGTTGCAAGAGTAGAACACAACTTAGTGACTAAACCACCACCACCATTATTTTATGTATTCATATAGCTCACAAACTGTGGGGATTTCAGGGTAGTGATTAAACATTTAAATTATATCCACCCTTGTGTCAGTCCACAAATGTTGATTGATTGATAACTGATCTGTGCCAGGCACTGTGCTAGACTTGGCGCCTAAAGAATGAATGGTGAGCTGTATGGGGTACAGTCTATAAAAATATCAAATCACTATATTCTATACCTGAAATGAATACAATATTGGTCAAGTATAAGTCAATAAAAAATGAATGAAAAAGAATGAATGTGGTTATGGGGGGTGATGAGAGGGAGCAAGTAAACAAGTATTTCAGTAAATAACATTATAGTTTCACTGCCCACCAGTTCTTTAAGGGGAAGGTTTGGTAGTTGATTCAGCTTGTCTCACCACAACTGTCAGCTCAGAAGATCAAATTTTGGGACCTGTGAGTATACATGTGCTTTGCTTTGAAGTTGTGCAAGCCTTTGCCCTGTATTTACACAGTTCCTCCATCCAAACACCTCAAGTACTTAACATTGGCTCAGGAAATGAGTGTGTAACTTGCCAGTTAAGAAGAGAAACTGAAAATGTACTCTACCTACAAGAGTGTTGACACAGCAACAGAGAAAGAAGCTGGAGAAAACTCCTATTTCCCAAAAGTGCCCTGTTATATTGTGTCCTTTATTTTCCCTGGTCTGTGTATAGTTTCTGCTTAATTGGTTTTGCATCTGACACATTGAGCACATGTGATATGTCTGTCGTCTGTTGCTAATTACAAGCTACCAATCACTAGCTGAAGTGGCCATCCCCACATTCAGTACCAGTATTCCCTTATCCTGGGCTTCCTTGATGGCTCAGCAGTAAAGGATCAGCCTGCAGTGCAAGAGACCCAAGAGACACAGATTTGATCCCTTGGTCAGGAAAATCCCCTGGAGAAGGGAATGGCAATCCATTCCAGTATTCTTGCCTGGAAAACCCCATGGACAGAGGAGTCTGGTGGGCTATAGCCCATGGGGTCGCAAAGAGTCAGATACAACTGAGCACACGTGTTCCCTTATTCTGTTGAGACCTACTGGCTTAGACCAGGCTTGGAAGCTGAAGAAGGAGTGATGAAGAATGAATAACCCTGTTGAATTTTCTTGGAGTAGAAAGTGTTTGGAAGGAATGACTACTCCAGAAGACCCCTATTTCCTGTTACCTTTGTGAAAGGAACACCCTGTGTTTTAAATAATGATTCAAGTGGTTTGCACCATATCCAAAGAGTAAATGCAGAGATGAAAGCTTCTATTTATTCTGTACAGTGAAAATAGAAATCTGGAAACAGCATCTGCTTCTCATTTAAATGTATTTTTTTTCTAATTATTTAGATGTATAGAGGCATCAAGCCAGGTTTCAATCAACAGCAAAAGTCTTATGTGATCTAAACAAAACCTCAGTCTTGGAGTCACTGGTCATAACACTTAAAATAGTTTAAAGACTTGAATGTGGGTTTTAATACAGAGGAGTTGTAAAGCCTGAGCATAAGCAATATTATTTGTTTCAGATTTTCAAGTCTGAAAGTGTGGAGAAATATTGGTTTCCAGATAATTCCAGATAACAAAGTACCAGATAATTTAATCTTGGTTCTGAGTCATCTTACCTTTTGAAGAATAAACCTTGGGAAAGTGACTTATGTCTCTTATTTTTAGTGGGGAAGAATAAAGACCCTTTGGTGTCTTTGGATGATATGACTATATGGGTTAGTTATTGGAAATACAGGCAAGAATGCAGCACCTCAAACATGAACTGGTATAATAATGATAACTGATACAATGGTTCCCTCAGTTCCATGACTCACAAATGGAAGTCTACAATGAAGAAACTTCGGATTTTCAGAAGCTCTGTAGCTGTTCACACTTACACACAGGTGAATAGATATATCTTCACTTAGGAGAGGATGGAATTAGACATTTGGAGGGAAAGGGCCCTCGAACCAGTAATATCTCTCAACAGTGGATATGAATATGGGAGCCCAGCCAGTGTGGTTCTGTTTGTTGCTGCTGGACAGATTCTAGCTGCATAAATGACCCCACAGTCAAAATGCAGAGGGCTGAATGAAGAAAGAGGGGGCTGGACCTGAATGCCTTAGAAGTGGTATTTGCAAGACAGTGTTAGAAAACTAATCCTAGTTTGCAAGACAGTGTTAGAAAAGCCACCCCTAATTCTGTTAATCCCTTCCCTCCACAAGGACAAGGCTTCTCGGCACTCCTCCGCTCAGCTCTGACCCAGACGGACTTCTAAGAGGCATTAATCACCTATCTTCTGAAACAGTGGGTAATGAGTCAAATCCATTTCACCTGCCTTCACTAATCACGGTCATTTTAAAACTTGCATGTTCTCCAAGCAGCACGTAGCCTGAACAAGCTATTTGCCCAAGTTGTTTTACGGAAACTTAAGTCACATTCAAGCCAAGCTGGTTGAGACTGGATGGGACCACTGATCTGCTAGCTTGTCATGTGTAAGTGTCCACACAGTGACCTTTCGAAGCCACTACCCTCAGACTGTGCCCAAGTCTCCATTTTTGAATGCGGAGAGGCCCGTACCTTAGTTCACTTGCACAGCATGAAGATCGCAGCCCTTTTTTCCAGTCGTCTGTCCCCTTGCTCCCCACGCCCCTAAGCCTCAGATCACCCTGCTTCTTTATTCTTCATACCATACGTATCCTGGGCCCCTTGCCTTTGCGGAGCCTGAGACTCCTGTCTCCTTGCTCACCTGCCTTGCTTACCTAACCCGCTCTGACTACAAACCTCAGCATCACAGGCTTGCTGTGCATCAGACAACAGGAACCTGCTTCGGTAGCACTCCCCAAACCAAATTCCAAATATTTAGGACCAGAGGCTGAAGAGATGTTGATTTTGAGGAAATCGAATTTTCAGTTAATTTTCAGTCTATTCTATGGACACGAATGGAAAATCTTCAAAAAAGCTTCTCTCTACCTGTCTCCCTCTTGCCCACTAGACTTATTTCAGTCTGCTTTTACCCACTCTCCAGTCTACTGCACTCATGACCCCCTCTGGTATATGATAATTGAATTTAGGGCAAGAGTTTACATTTTTGTATCTTCTTATGATATATAACCTGCCTAATTTCATAAAGGATTTGAGGCAGCAAGAGTAAATGGCACTGAGAGTTTCACTGATATTTTTACTCTGCATTTGGCCCATTTTCTTTTAGACTGCATACATTTCCATAACTCTGAGCAAGGATCATATTTGGATGACCTTTTGTCCAGAGTAGAATTCACAGAATTGCAGGAGGTAGAAAATGAATTCCTCAGTATTTACAAAATCACCCCAGGCACATCTGAATGAATTAAATATTCTTCCCAGGCTTGGGAATGTTTCTACTAATTATATTGTTTTGTACTTAAAGATATGTGTCCTGTTTGGAGGAGGAGAGAAGGGACCAAGAAGATTTAAAGTACCTTTTGGATTGCTGTGTGACTTTGAGCAAATCACTGACCTCTCTGAGCTCTAAATTCTACATCTGTTAAGTGGGGATAATGAACCAACAGCAGCACTATTATAGGGTCACTGTGAGGATCAAATGAGATGATGTACATGTAAGAGCTTAGTAAACAATAAGTCAATATGTATTATGCAGTCAGTGTGGGTGAATGTTTTATTTACTTCAATCTCAGCTTCAGATGGTGAGAGAGACCAGGCCCTAGCTCTCCGGGATGCTCTATGGAAAGTGCCTCATTGTGTTTGGGCTTTATTTATTGAATGCATTTGAATGAGCGATCATTCTAAGAGCAGAGAGTCATTCAATTTGAATTCACAATGGGGTGATGGGTGAAGCTGGAAACTACATTCTCAAATGCATTATCCAGAACACAGGAAACAAAACCACTTTTTAAAAGTGACTCATCCTTAATATCTCATAGCAGTTTTGAAATACTTCATTCATTCATTTTTATAGCAAACTCTTAATTGAGAATGTCATAAACTGCTTTGCAGAGAGAGGCAATCACGACCTGGGAAATTAAGTGGAGTAATTTACAAATAGGTTTTCGTCTGGCTGGAGGTTTTAGCTTATACACGATTTGCCTTTATCTTAGCAATACTTGCTCCCTTTTCCCCATTCTTTTGGCAGTATGAATTTTGGGTGCCCAATATCTGCTGAAGATGTTCCCCATATGTTGCTTTCTTCTGGTCTGCATTACAAAGTTCTTCTGATCCTTTTATTTTAAAAAAACAAGCACTGATCACTTTCACCATTCTTCAGGACCCTTCATTTTCTCATCTCATCTGTCTACTGTCTGTCCAAATTTCTCTCTCCATGGGCCTTACAAATAGGTTGTGACTGAATGAACTTCAGGCCCACATCTAGCTCTTTTGCCTGAAACCACCCTGACCCAAATCCAGAGAGACCTCCTTCTTCTCTTGATGTCTTACAATTTATATTCTCCACAATTTAGCACTTTGGAAAATACATTATTTTTCCCTTGCTTTTAAACATATCTTATTCCTCCTCCTCCTCACCCCAACCAACTACATTACAGGTTATGTGAAGAGTACAGACTTCTGAATCAGAATCTGTATTTTTAACAATAGTCGGGTGATTTGTTAGAGTTTTTGAACTCTCATTCACCTTTGTAAGAGATGAGAAAGTTTAAACGCAGTGTTAGTGCAGAGCTAAGGCCAGACTAACTCTCTGATGCCAAATTCACCATTCTCTTTTGTACTCAGGCTGTATCAGTAGCTCCCTGAATCATAGGTTGGGAGTAAATAGCTGTTGTCCTAATGGTCTACTCCAGGTATGACCTTATGTTGCCTTTCTTTGCCGGATGATGTCTGGTGGTCTAGAAAAGTAGACTTCAAGATTAGAAAAGGACTTTCTTGTTCACCCTCATTCCTGTAGTGTGGGAAGCCAGTTGGTTTATCATCCTATATTACATAAAGCCTCTTAAATAAGAATGAACTCTTGTTGAGACCAGAACCCTTTTTTTCTATCATTAACATGTGTTAGTGTCTATGATAGGAATTTTGCCATCTGACATTCTTTCCCCAACTCACAACTCACAGTGGTGTAGTACATCTCCACTCACACAAGGAGTATCGGAAAGACTGAGCCAAACCCCGTGAACAAAACAGTTCCCTGAAGGGCAATAATATTGCTCAGTGGTAATATCATCCCAATGCATTTTATCTTGTACATGAAATCTGGGCTAATTATCATTTTCTCATACAGTACATTTTAGACCATTGTGTTTTTGTGTCCCTTCCTAGTTCATTAAGCAAGGTTTTACAGCTCCTTCAGTAACAGGATTGCTATTGACACTTTCATTAGACCCATAATTCAAGTGCTTGTCTGCCTTCCAAATGGAAGCCTCTCAGTCCAGAACCACAATCTGGCCACCAACCGTATGTTGGCTTTTAGAACTGTCATAAATTCATCATCACGTTGAAGTTCTTGAAGGGTCAAAATCTGCTTTCTTGGTGAACTGTCTCCATCCAACAAACAGTCAGTGTTTTCTCCAAGAATAGTCAGCCAAGCTTCTCTGTCACTCTCCGAAAACTCCTCCAGACAGTTCTCAGTATACTGCGATTACAACACAAATACTAACCATTGTTCATATTTAAATATTAATTCCCTGTTTCATTCATTCATTCTGTTATTTCACCATTTAAGACCAATGTAGCCAGTATTATGGCAGATGCTGCAATGATTTAAAGATGTGTAAGCTGATTTTTGCCTTGGAGTATCTTACAGTCTAATAAATGTATGTATGTATGATTTATAATGTATAAATCATTATACAATTAAGTGGAATGTGAAAAATTTCACCACTATGTTGCTAGAAATTTGGTTGGCTGTACTTGTGGATAGCTGTGCTAAATAATGGCTTTTTTTTTCCTCACAAATATTTAAATGGAAATAGCCAAAATTAGCCTAAGTAAAACTACAGATATATATGCAATACACCACAGAATATAACTTGGGAACAGATGAACTTGGAAACAGTTGAAGTCCCCAGAAATGATTCCGATGGAATTTAGAGACAAAATGAGGCTGGACCAGAGACAGCCATTGCACTAGTGATCATGAAAATAGTCTTTGTGTTTGTAATAGTGTTTTGTTTTTCTCTCTGACAAGGTTCAATAAAAGATTTAATGTGAATATTGTATTTAATTTACAATAAAGTTTTTCGGAGTGCCTCAGTTCAGTTCAGTTTAGTTGCTCAGTCATGTCCAACTCATTGCGACCCTATGAATCACAGCACATCAGGCCTCCCTGTCCATCACCAACTCCAGGAGTTCACTCAGATTCACGTCCATCGAGTCAGTGATGCCATCCAGCCATCTCATCCTCTGTCGTTCCCTTCTCCTCCTGGCCCCAAACCCTCCCAGCATCAGAGTCTTTCCATGAGTCAACTCTTCGCATGAGGTGGCCAAAGTATTGGAGTTTCACTAGACAACAAAAATGTCTGCTTTTCATTTTTGAGGAAGTTACTATCTTGGATCTTCATGGAGAAGTAGGAAATCTGAGCCAACCTATGCAGCTTGTAGTCTGCAATGGAAGCTTTCAATGGCGTCTTACTCTTTAACTGAACTTGCAATTGTAGACCGTATATTTCAATGTGTATTTAATTGTGTTTGATTTAAAAGGCTGCTAATTGGGTGCTTTGCTTTTGCTTTCTGGTCAATCATATCACAGGGGGAATCTTCGGGTAGTTTTTACCTTCCTGATATCTTTGTCTTTAAGAAAAAAGGAGAGTAAGAAATGGAAAAACAAAAATATAGTATTTTCTTCAAGTCCTTTATTCAAGTACCTTTCTTCAACTCCTTTCTTGGTTTACTTAACCTTACTGAGCACATATATTAGATTACTTACCTTATTTGGTTTCTTCCAACCAAACTCATAGCTGGATTTCTGAAACAGAAAGTTCCTCTGCTAGAATGAACTCAATCCCGAAAGCAAAAGAAGGGTGCACAGGTGAATTCTATTGGTGATTGGGGTAAGGTGACTTCATGTTGTAGTAATGCTGCTGTGGTGTTGGAAAATGACTTCAGTATCTTTCCCAGTGAATTTCACTCTGCTGTGTGTGTCTTCATAAACATGTCCACTCCTGTGATGGAGGTCAACGACAGTGTAGGGTTTAGAAATTGTTGCTTGGAAATCACATCACTTAAATACCTGAATGTGTCCATCAGCCGTGCCATAGCTTATTCCAAGCCTGTGCAGAAGAGTGATTTGCAATCTCCTCGCTTTTCATTTCAAGTAGCATCACTCTCTATAAGCCAGATATTTAGACCTCTTCAGAAGCCTCCAGGGTGAAGGACAAGTAAGAAGAAGCTTATCGCATCTTTCACAACTGTGGCTGGCTACACTGACTACATCGAACTTGTTCAACATCTTTCTCTCCTATTTTATTTTAAAATCACCCAGTCTTCTTTTCAAGTTATAAGTAATGGGAATTTTGCCACATAATTTCACAATCTCAATGGCTCTTTTGTGGTTCTATACATTGAATTGGTCACTGTGCAGGTTGAAAGCCTGGCCGGAATGACTGGGGTTGGTGGAGAGGACATAACACTGTTTTTTGCAGGTCTTTCCACTTTGAGTTATCTTCTCTCATCGTCTATATGCTCAGGTTGCATAATTAAATTCTGTTTTTTTCTTCTTTTTCGCTCCCAGGGACCTATCAATTTGGGCTCCTTCCAGAACTGAAAACTGGTTACAAATATGAAACAGATTTAACTACTGGACTTGAACTCCACATAAGGAAAAAAAAAAAGAAGATCCTCAAAGATCCTCATCAAAGAATAGATGCAGTGTGACTGGCAGGGATATCAAAGAGGTAAGAGGTGAATTTCTAATGAAAACATATTTGCTCTGCAGTCAGGTAAATAGAAAATATGCTTCCAGGCTAAAGGTAGTGTTCTTCCTCAGCTAAGGGTCAAGGCAGGAAGGACCATTTCTAATTAGAAAAACACTAGATGATTCAGTCTCCCTTCCTTTGGATCTGTCTGTCTAACTCTTAATTATGGATATATTGCAGAATGCTAGATTCTTTCTAAGAATATATTTTGGGCGGGGAGGGGTATGCTTCATAAATGAAACATCCTCCACAAAAACACTCCCTGGGATATCTGACAATTTCTTGTGCTTCAGAAATCATGGAGCACCATCTTGAAAACCTGTGTCTGGGATGCTGCTGCTAAGTCGCTTCAGTTGTGTCCGTCCGACTCTGTGCAACCCCATGGACTGCAGCCTATCAGGCTTCTCTGTCCATGGGCTTCTCCAGGGAAGAACACTGAAGTGGGTTGCCATTTCCCTTTCCAGTGTCTGGGATGACAAGGAATCAAATCAGGGACAAGGGGCACTAAAGCTCTCAGTCCCTGTTTATCTTGATGTTGAGAAGGAGAGGAAGGAAGGAAAGGGAGAAAGGAAGAGGGAAGGAGGAATAGAAGGAAGGAGGGCAAAGAAGGAAGAGGGAAGGAGGGAGGAAGGGAGGAAGGCAAAGAAGGAAGGAAGAGGGGTAAAGGGATGGAGGAAGGGAGGAGGAAAGAAGAGTTGGAATTTCCAGAATATATTAATATAAAAATCATCTGGGGTACATATTTGCATTTTAGCTTTTCCTGGCATGAAAAAGGAGGGAAGGAAAACATATATGAATGAAGCAGTCTCTATCTTTTCTCTCTTCTGGCCTAAAACATAGTTTAGTGGCTTCATCTGTTCTGTCCGGAAGCATCTGTGAGTCACCAGATTCCTTTCTTAGGAATCTGAAGAATGGGGAAAGGACAGAAAGAAAAAAGAAAAAAAGTAATGGTGACCTATTCTCAAGAGGAAAGCAGTCAGCTTGGAACACAGCTCTGAAAGGAATTCAATCCCCCCAGAGGAAGAGAATAGAAGTGGGCGGGGCAGCATCTGAGGTGTGACTCTGAAAGGGAATACTTGGGCAGAATAGACCCAGAGGGTTGGACTGGGTGGTGGGAGTGACTTGGAGAGAGATGATGGGATGGAACAGTGAGCATGTGCACTCCTCAAGTGGGCTGTTCAAGGGAATGAGCGGGGGTGGAGGGGGGGAGTGGGGGGGTTGACAGGGGGAGGGTGTTAGAAAATAAGAGAAGTGGGAGGTGTTAGTAATAAGTAGCATGAACGGTATTCTTGAATGTCCATTTCCTTAATGAATGAGTAAAAGATGTGATCCCAAATTTTAGATGAAATGTTATTATGGGTCTGAATACATGGATGTAACCATTGATAAGGTTTCATCTTATCACACAAATATTCTATCAGCACCTTGGCAGTGGGATTGCTTTTAACATAAATCATCATGCCTGCTAAATGTGCATGTGTCAGCCCGAGCACCAGATTTCCAGTCCTGTTTCTATGGCCTAGTTTGTAAAGAGCAGAGCTGGGAGGCAGGTGTCTTGAGCTTTAACCCTAGGTATGCATGCTCAGTCGCTCAGTCATGTTTGACTCACCAACCCCAAGGACTGTAGCCCACCAGGCTCCATTGTCCATGGATTCTCCAGGCAAAAATACCGGAGTGGGTTGCCATTTCCTTATCCAGGGGATGTTCCCAACCCAGGGATCAAACCCACAACTCTTGCATTGGCAGGCAGGTTCTTTATCACTAGCGCCACCCGGCATGCCTCTCGGGATAGCACTAACTAGTCATTCATCTAAGGAAATGATGGGTACTAGTTAACTACATGGGGGTCATAGATTTTGCACAAGTTACTTAATCTTTGCTAGGCATTATTTTTCATATCCATGATGTTGGAGCATTCAAAGAGTTCCCCTCATAGGGAATTTTAATGAAATTTTATATGTGATGCTTCACAGTGTTGAACTCAGTTAGTATTAGCCACCTTTGTTAGAGTTGCTATTATTATTATGGATTTCCCTGATAGCTCAGCTGCTGAAGAATCCATCTGCAATGCGGGAGACCTGGGTTCGATCCCTGAGTTGGGAAGATCCCCTGGAGGAGGACATGGCAATCTACTCTAGTATTCTTGCCTGGCGAATCCCCACGGACAGAGGAGCCCGGCAGGCTACAGTCCATGGGGTCGCAAAGAGTCAGACGTGACTGAGCCACTAAGCACATTATTATTATTGGTAGTGGTTGTATTACTCATTTCTGACCCTTAGTTTCCTTATCTTCAACATAGGAGAATAAGATAACATTTTCTCAATGTTCCCTTCCAGTTCTAAGAATAATTTCTATAATTGCAGAGTTTAAGAACACCAGCCACAAGGAGCAGGTAGTGGTCAGTGAGACAACTCTTTTGCCCTAAATCTCTTAGAAATATTTGAGTTCTTTTAAAATAACACTCCCTGAAGAGGGTCCAAGATTTTATTTAACGTGTCTTCACCGCCTTCAGTGTCTTGCTTAGTAATACTTCTACAGTTACTAAGTAAGAAAAAAAAGAGTTTGAGCTTTTCTATTTTCATTTATGAACTAAATTCTACTCCAGCTATTTATGATTTAACCTGAATGTATGGTGACAGTAGTTAGCAGTTATGTTTCCCCGCTAAGAACATAGATAACCTAAAAAGTGTATTTTCATCTTTCTTTTCCTCTCCCCCTCCTTCACTTCCACCTTCTCTTCAAGATATTAAAATCCTTTCTGTCATATGAAACAGATCATCTCTTTCAGACTTCGGAGATATTTTTTTTTTCTTTTTACTTGATTTCCTTGGTAGCATCTTGCCCACAGAAATGTAGTGCTGACAGAGTTGTTGATTGGTCCTAGAATATACCACAGTCCCTAAATACATGAAATTAGAAAAAAGAAATCAACATTGTTCTGAAAGGAAGGTAGTTAAAATTCAGAAAGAGAGATTCTTTAATTAACTTAATAAAATTACTAATGGAAGCATTTTAACTGCTAAATTTAATTTACTTGTCAAGATATCAGGCTACAAAGAGGAGGGAAGAGTAGGAACTCTGCTTTCCATTATGATGTACTCTATTATAGAATAAATTTGCTTAAAATGAAATATATCACCAAAAGCCATCAATGACATCTTAATTTGGAACAGCCAGTTGAAAAGTAATTAGACTATGAAGCAATCAGTTCTAGTAAATCAGTGTTTCCCTTTACATAAACATACTTTTTTTTTTTTCTATTTATATACAGGAAAGACTTTCAGGTAGTAAGCAGGCAATGATGCTGATTCTTTTGGCTGTCGGTGTTTTTACTTTATATTACCAAGCTGTCAAAACAAAATGTTCTATGATGGGATTAAAAAGTGTATAAGCATCTGATTTGATTTAGTGTTTATATTTATATGTTGAACTGAGGAGAGTTTGCTTATCACAGGGGTTTAAAAGATTTACATTTGTCTGCTTCTTACTTCCAAAATGCTTTCCAGATCCACAGGCAGCCCTGACACCTTACTTCACTGAATGAGACTCAGTCAAAAAAGGTCAAACAAGAGTCCTGGTTCTCCCCACAGGTGCCTCATAAGTTATATAAAAAAAAGGTGGAGAGTGTGGTTGCTAATGAGACGTGGAGGAAGATAGAGGTGGGAGTGGCTAAGAGGACCCTTTTGTTCAGTACCTGTCCATCCCTCATTTAGAATCTCTCAAAATGTAACCAACTTGCCTGGAAGTGTGTTTTATTTGTTTATTAGTATGAAAAGCTAATGAGGGGGATGGGTAAAACAAATAATTTATATTTCATCTGCTTTTGAAAAGCCTACATGATTTAGCTAAGAGTTATTGAAATTCCAAGTATCAAACAACTTATATTAGGAAGCATTTTTCTAAATATATCTGTTCTGATCACCTTAGTTTGCCTCTGAAGAAGGCATCTTCATCTTTAATTTATGGACATGGAAATGGAGGCCCAAGGAGGTAAAGTGACTGATGGAGATGGCAGACGTAGTTAAAAGCGGGGCTGAGGCTGGAACAAGGGCTTCTGGGCTCCTGGTACTTTTTCTACAACATCTGCTTTTGATGATGGAATCCCATCTGTTACACACTGAGGGGAAGAGGTGTGAGAAAAATAACTAGAGAAGATATCAATCACGCAGCAAAATATTTATGAAGGACTTCATTCAGATATTAGGGGAGTCACCATTGTCACCATCCTTGAAAAATCAGAGGGGATGATGGATTATGTCAAAGAGAACATTAGCTCAGAAGGCAGAGACTACCTTGCAATGTCATGCTGGTGTTAGTGGGTGTTATTCTCCAGGGGGAGAGGATGGAGTGAGAGAGAAAAATAAAGGACAGTTCTATAGTGAGAAAAATAAGCTACACCTTGTTAGGAAGGCAGAAATGTGAGGAAGCTGCTGAAACACAGTTCTGGGATCTCAGTTCAGTTCAGTCACTCAGTTGTGTCCGACTCTTTGTGACCCCGTGGACTGCAGCATGCCAGGCTTGCCTGTCCATCTAGGATCTGCCAGCATGTAAATCACTCAACAGTATGCAAATGACCTCACCCTAATAGAGGAAATCATTTTCATTCTCTCCACTGCCTATTTAGAAATGTGATCATTGATAACAACCCTACAAGGCACTATTCCTAGTTAAAAAATACACTAGGAGGCAATCTGATATGTATGATACAATGGGAGTAAGTATTACAATTCATAATTGGAGATAGGTGTGAAGTACCCCAAGACAATATCATAAAAGTGCAGAAGTTTTGATTACTCTGTGGCAGCAAGAGAACTGGGCATTGTGGGGGCTATCGTGCCCCTCTGCCTCTAGAATTCGAGTTAAAATGCAGTCTGTCATCCCCAGTGACTGCTCAAATCCATGTATAACAGGACAATTGCCCTGGGAGTGGAGAAGGCAGGAACTATATAAAAATAGAGCAACTTAAAGTTAGCAAAGAAAAGATAAGGAGCACAAAAGTGCGAAATGAGATACTGCTAGTAAAAGAGGTTAGATGGAGTAAGGAGGCCTTTTATAAATGTATCAAGGGGGAGAAAAGGAATCCTCAAGAGAAAAAAGACCAGTGAATAAATGAGAAGAGGAGGGCGTGAAATTAATGATGGCTGAGATATTGACCTCCTGCTTTAAGTCAGTTTTTAAGAGAAAAATGAGAAGAAAATTTGGACAGCTGGAAGGCAATAATGACTTTTAAAAATAGGTATTGACAAAGAGGATGAGGGGAAACTTAGAAAAAATTAAACATTGTGGCATATACACATTGTAAGTCTCAGATAATATGATTCCTAGGGAGTTTAGATTCCCTGCCTACTAAACTAGGCACAGATATGGAAGAAGAACAATACAAATAACAAAAATGTCAGAAATCTCTCAAAACAAATGTGTTTCATACCACGATAGAAAAATGGTGGGGGTAGTTTGGGTGAGTAAATACAGAACAGGATCTCTTAGCTGTGTAAATTTTGGACTTATTTGGTTTCCCAATTTTTAGAAAATTGGGAAAATTTTTCTCTTTTATTCAGTGAGAAAGGAAATAAATTAAATAACCCATATAGCGTATGTGTATTGGGGATAAATTAAAAGTTCAAGAAAGACTCTCATTGTCCTCTGAGAGAAGATCAGAAAAATGATGCAGTCTTCCAAACATTATGTAAGTATTGTTAGCATAATATATTTAATAAAATTAAATATTTAAACAAATTGAAATATTGATTTAAATATGCACATAAAATTAGAAAATTCAGAGTACAGTTAAAAAAAAAAAAAAAGCATCTGAAAGGAAGTTTCAGATCCTATTATAGTTCTCATTTTAAATCCTCAAAATCCACCTACTATTGGGAAAGTACTAGATACTGAGAACAATCATTTAGAGATGTTTTGTTGACATTGTGCTCAGTGTTCAGTCGCATCTCAGTTGTGCCCGACTCTTCATTACCTCATGGACTGTAGCCCGCCAGGCTCCTCTGTCCATGGAATTTATCAGGCAAGAACACCGGAGTGGGTTGTCATTTCCTCCTCTAGGGGATCTTCCGATCCAGGGATCGAACTTGAGTCTCTTGGGTCTCCTGCACTGGCAGACAGATTCTTTACCACTGTGCCACCTGAGAAACCCTTTGTTGACATTAGCCAATGCATTGATGTGCGATAAAGATACAATGCTAAGTATTGTCATTTTATATGAAGAGTGCGTTATTGGAAGTGAATTCTTAAGGGAAGATACTGTCTTGGAATATTTGCCCCTGAACAGTTGCCTAGGCATTCCTACCTGATGGCCTATCTTGGTTGACAGATGTTGGTTTCCTTCATTTTCAGTGTTCGCTTTTTTCCTCCTGTGTTGCTCTGCACCTAAAACCCCCTGGGATGTGTACCATACCACTGCTGCACTGCATTCACTGCTCCCGCTTTGCAGGAACCCAGCAGCAGCTGCCCTCCAGCCACTTACGAGCATGAACCAAAGTGTGGTTCCTTTCCAAGTTAGCGCCACAGTGAGGGAAGATGGAGGAGGCAGAAGTCATATGGAAAGACATGTGGCAGGGATGAGACTTACCCTCCTCCGTGAAGAATGTGTGCAATTTAGGCACATGGCACAAAGTGGGGGTAGAGAACATTCCAGCATCTGCAGCTAGAGCAGAGGTCTAGACACAGTGTGTCTGCACAGGGAGCCAGGAAATAGATCTTTTCTGGTGAAGCAGATTCTCAAAAGGTGGCAGGTGTGCCTGAGACCTGATAGACATGTTTGTGATCTGAAAACCTGGACACAAATCACAGCTCTGACTTTCAGGAAGGTCATTTTGTATGTGTTATGATCACAGTCTTTGTAAAATTGGATTCATTACTTGCCGGCAAGGCTGCCTTGTTGGCTAGTGATTCAGGGGTTGAAGAGACTGTAGGATCAGCTTCCTGTTTCTCAGCCAATCCTCAGCTTTGCCTTCACTGAAGTTCTGACCCTCAGCAGCTACTTTTGTTTCTAAGAGGGATTTGACTTCCGGGCATACTGCAATTAAACCATTTCCTTTCACTAACTTATCATTTACTGTCCCTTCCAAGATTTTTTTTAAAGCAAGTTTAATGTTTTATACTTACTTTCAGTATTTTATAACAATTGTTCCTACATGGGGTGGGGGAGATTGTCTGCTTCCTAGTTGGACTTTGTGTTGTTAGGACAGGGAATTTATGCTGAGAAAAGGAGAGACTCCATTCCATATAGGGAATGATGGAGACTATTTCTGATGACTAGAATAGTGACAGATTGCAAGTGGGAAGTGGGTGGACACAACTGATTCTTTTACATAAATCAGACCCCAAATCCGATAAACGATGTCAGCCCTCCTCACTGAGAGTGGTTTTTAGGAATGCTATTGAAGAAGGGAGGGAAGAAGGGAGGGTTAAAAAGGAAGGAAGAAAGGAAGTGAAAAAGGAGGGAGGAAGGCAGAAAATACCAAAGAGAAACAGACAGCAGCTACATGTATTTTAGGGACCCATTTTGAAGCTTTGTTGTATTACTTGGGCATAAATGCCCACATAGGAAAGAGACCTTCATTTCATTTTTCCTTTCTTTTTTCTGTTGCTCTTCTCTACATTCATGTATTTAAAACAACCTTCTTTACTTTACTTTTTTTTTTTACCCTTCTTTATTGTAAGAACATCTGAAAAAAATTCTTTTTGGTTTGTTTGTTTTCACTGGAAGTTTTAGTGACCTGATTGTACATAGAAAATTTTCTTTGAAGTCTTTTGTTTCTCAGTTCCTGTATTCTAGAACTTAGTCCCAAACTTGCCAGGAATCAAATTTGGATAATGTATCAATGTGCATAGAGACAGAACTGAAAACTACCTGATTGAAAACTGAGATGCTGATAAGTAACAGATAATGGTAAAAAAATATCTTCCTCTTTGGAAGTTGGAACTAGTGTTATTTAGAATGAACAGTTACTTTCTCTTCTGGCTATTATATAGTGTTAAAAAAAAGATTATTTCTGTATTTTCAGACAATTGAACCTTACTTATGGTTCACATGACTTGAAAAATAAAACTGTATTATTATTTAGTAAACAATAATTATGAGAATGCTACCTATCAATACTCATATGAATCAGCCAAAGTTATACACAGAGGTGAAGTAATAGCTTTGAATATTTCATTTCATTGGGGAGGTAAAGAAAAAATAATTAGAAATGAATTGAAAGTAAAAATTCTAGAAATTAAATAATAAACAATGAGAAAGCAAGTAATAAAGATAAAAGCAAAGAAAGAATCAGAAACCTTAAAATAGTAAAAGTGATTCATTTTCTCTAGGTATTAGAAAAAATGGCTATATTTTATTTATGTAATATAATATTGATATGTATCATAAATTATATTTATGTGTTATATGTAACATATTTACATATATAACAATACATTATTTACTAACTTATTTTCAAATTATTTTGTTGTTGTTCAGTCACTAAGTCATGTCCAATTCTTTGTTACCTCTTGAACTGTAGCATGCTGGGCTTCTCTGTCCTCTACTATTTTACTGATTGATCAAACCTTGTCAGTTTTTAATACAGTTTCAATAAAAAAAATTAGAAATGGAAGCATGAATTTTAGAATATATTCAGGAACAATAAAAATCATGAGAGAACTGTGCAAAGTTATGCTCCTGTATGTTTGAAAACCTCAGTGAAATGAAAGTATTTTGGAAAAAAAATTACCAAAATTGTTTGAGAAAAAATGCTGAGAAAGTAAAAAAAAAAAAAAGAAAAAAAGATAATATGTGAGGTGATGAATGTGTTAAATAACTAGATGATGGAAAAGAAATGCTCTCACAATACATATGTGTGTTAGATCACCACAATGTATAGTTTTAAATGTCTTATGATTGTTTTCAGTGAAGCTGAAAAAAAGGAAAAAATGGGATGTGTAACAACCGGTGTATTCTTTCTCTATGTTTATCATTACATTGACTGCTAGATGAGTTACACATTTATGATGTGACCTTGGGTTATTTCAAATTATCTATAAAGTTACTTACAATAAAATTCATTATACATAAAAGAAGAGAATAATTAGAAAAATACAATTAAAGCAGGAGATGAAACTTAGTAACTGAATACAGTTTTTAAAAGTGATTAACGTATCAAAAGTATTAGTACTAAAACAAGTCCTAGGAACTTCAAAGGCCAGTTAATTTAAAATGGCTCCCAAATATAGAAAAATATTAAAAACTACTTACTTTTATGATGCTAGCATTAGTCTGATGCCACAAATAGAGAAAAATAGTACTATAATACAACAAAAAATCTTCAGACCGTCTCTACTTATAAATACAAAAATATTCCTAATATTAATCACCTTCTCATCATGGTTGATTGCTCAATGTGCATTTGAGAAGGAGGTGAAAAGGTCATTGCATTTTTTATTATTTATCAGAAGGATCCTCACTCCTGAAGAAGTGTCAGGCAGGTGGAATAGCTTCATCAATTCTGTGGCAGGACAGAGGATCAGAGAAATGATTAGACAGAATAGGTTTGCTGGGAATGATTTGATTCTGGATCTATTTGTTTGAATATAGGGAGTGGGGTTAAAGTCATGAAATGGTCAAGCTTAATTTTTTATTTTTTTGCTTATACTATTTTTAAACAACATTTATGTCAGGGAATGATTATAAATTGGTGTTCTGTATTAAATCTCCAATATAAAAAGTTCAGGTGCCAAGCACTGAGCATGATTCAAAGAGGTGAAATTAATTGCTACTTGCCAGAAGCCTCATGCACAGTGGGCATCGCCACTGTAGTCGTTAGTGATCTGGCCAATCTTTCTACTCTGTGGCATTCTGACTTCACAGCTGTCACTCTTCCCCCTACACCCCAACACCCACTTCTCTCTTCATCCCTTTCTCCTGTCCCATCTCTCTTATTCTTTGTATTTTGGGAGGAGTTTGGTCAGCCAGCCCTTTGTCAAGAGAAACCTTAATGGCACCCTCTTAAAGAGGAGAAACTGCCTTTAAGTGCCAGTCTTAATTTATGGGTAAGACCCACTGCTGTACCTGTGTGAGGATCCCTCGAGAGTTTCACTAAATGTGTCTCTGCCGATACCAATGACCGAAAGAGACCTTCCATTAACTTCTGAATTAGCCAAATGGGACAGAGCTTAATCTAATCTGTGTTATTTCATTTTCTAGGTTACTTGTTTTAAAGGAAATAAAGTATACTCGTAGGCTGTCTAAAACCATCCTGGGAGATGTACATGGAAGGACTCCATTTAAACAGTATCAGCTTCTGAGAAAGCTGGGTGCATATGCCTGAGGGCCCAGTTTAACTTGGCAGATGCCTTTCTCACAGTAGGCAAAGCAAATCCCTCACTCCAAAGAGCTTGGAGAGAAATTGCATATTAGTGAAAAGGATGCGTGCTCGCACTGGAGTTTTAAGATGCTGTGGGTAAGGGCATCTTAGATGTCTCCTCTACTGACATCTCCACCAGTGCCTACTTGTGCTCTCCTTTGAGGTGGTGGGCTTCACAGTGACTGTGATCCCTTCCCTTTGGTCTGGTATGACCAGTGCTATGAGCGGTGTAGCCATTTTCAGAAGCAGATTGGAAACTGACAGGCTGGAGCCAAAGGCTTCTCAGGAGGCAGCCTGGTGCAGTGGAGAAAGAACCAAAGCAGCTGTCTGGAGATTGAGTTTCCTTCTCAGCTCAGGCATTAGCTAGCTGGGTAACCTTGAACATAACTCCTTCTGAGTGGAGTATCTTTATCTATCAAATGGGGGTAATAATATTTGCTCTGCATGTTTTCCAGGTTGTACTGATCAAATAAGATAATGAATATGAAAGCATTCACAAACGATCAGCCCTGCTTTCATTGTTTCAAGTTTGATGGCACGTGGAACGGTCCAGCAGGTTAGGGAGATCTTGTAGGTATCTTGGCAAAGCCTTTTTGACTCTCTAGGATTTTCATGAAAGCAAAATTTGCTAAACAGAGCTAGATACAATCAGCTCTCTCTTTTTATAGCCATCCTTCCCAACTGCCAACCCTATTCCTGGGACTGAGAAGTGTGCCAAGGTTAGAAGACTCAGACGTGGGGTGCGAGCCATAACTTCTAAATCAGTTCTGGCAGGGTGCCAGACCATCAGTTTGGAAAAGTGATTTGAGTGTTTTCCTGAGGACAAAGAATTACTTAGTACATCTTTCAAGAACACGTTATTGAAACTTGGGGGAAAAAAAAAGAGTTTTAAAATGTGAGAACACTAGTATTAAAGGCACTCTAAACCAATTATAGCATATTTACTTGGATTTCAATGGGGGATACCCTTTTCATTATTTGCAAGCTTCAGGAACATTAGAAACACTTCGCTGAAGACAATGTAATAGCCAAATCTGAAGTAGGATGTTGTTTGTCCATTTAATCCACTTTCTTGCTTTTACCTCCTTTGCGAAACCAGAAGAGCACTCAGGCATTTTCAGAATGCACAGTGTGTCCTGGGTAGGCAGTGTGCCTTTGGGGACTTAGCACCCCTCATCCCCTGAAGAAACATATGCTATTGCACTCACCTAACCTGTGCTTCCATGGAGATGCTGTGTGAGGAGCCACGCTAGGGTCAGGGTTACACACCTGAGCCCCTAGGCCAGAAGGGCCCAGTGTTTATGCGTTATTCTACGTACTTAAAGTAGAGTTCTCTCAATGCCATGGATGAAGGATGGGGATGAAATACATAGAGGGGAAGGAGACTTCTGGTCAGAGGTGCCCAGTATTCTGAAAATCTATTGTCCAGAAGGCATTGACTACCTTTAGCTTACACAGAGCTTTGAGTTTTAGTGCCCTTTAATCAGAGGATGCGGAGAAGGCAATGGCACCCCACTCCAGTACTCTTGCCTGGAAAATCCCATGGACGGAGGAGCCTGGTAGGCTGCAGTCCATGGGATTGCGAAGAGTCGGACATGACTGAGCGACTTCACTTTCACTTTTCACTTTCATGCACTGGAGAAGGAAATGGCAACCCACTCCAGTGTTCTTGCCTGGAGAATCCCAGGGATGGGGGAGCCTGGTGGGCTGCAGTCTCTGGGGTCACACAGAGTCAGACACAACTGAAGCAACTTAGCAGCAGCAGCAGCAGCAGTCAGAGGATGGCCATCAGGGACAGAATATCCTCTTTTTCTGGTAGCTTCACTGTATGGGTTTGAAATGACTCTGAAGACCATACAGTATGCTATTGAGTCCCTGAATGTCTGTATACTTACTACTGAACATAAAATGAAGCTGTCTGCAGCTTTCCTTACTCAAAT
Organism: Bos javanicus; assembly: GCF_032452875.1. Classification (NCBI taxonomy): domain Eukaryota; kingdom Metazoa; phylum Chordata; class Mammalia; order Artiodactyla; family Bovidae; genus Bos; species Bos javanicus. The sequence goes on from NC_083878.1 coordinate 41,437,183, forward strand.
CACAAGAAACCCTTTCTTCAGTTTATATAATTTTACCCTGATGCTGGGAAAGATTAAAGACAAAAGGAGAAGGGGGCGGCAGAAGATGAGATGGTTAGATGACATCACTGACTCAATGGACATGAATTTGAGCAAACTCCAGGGAACAGTGGAGGACAGGGAAGCCTGATGTGCTGCGGTACATGGGGTCTCAGAAAGCCTGACATAACTTAGAGACTGAACTACTCAGTGTAAAGCTTGTGCCAACATGACATTTCATTTATGTTGACAGTGGCTGGTTTTCTATCACACTTAGTGCTACCTTCTTCAGAGTATAGCCTATAAAACAGGGGTGAAAGAGATGGGAAAACCTGTCTACTGCTGGACTCCATGCTTTCGGAGCATAATACTTGTCAGCTTGGGTCAGATGGTGCCTCCAACAGGACAAAAATGGGGTGCAATGGAGGCCACCTGCTGGCTCCTCTGAGGCAGCAAGGTCTGAGCAATGACATATGAGTGCCTGCCTGGCACTGTGACAGGTGGGACAAAATGAACTAAGCCCCCCTCCCTGCCTTTACAGCACTCAGGCTGCCTGGGGATGGACACTTAAAAGAGGTGGTTACAATTTCTCTCAATGGTTGCTAGGGAAGAGTAACTTCTTGGGGTGAGGAAGTGTAGGAGGAAGCATGTTAAAAGTCATCCAGCAAGGGTGACTTAGGGAAGATGAGAGTTGGACTGTGTTTCAGAAGTAAATTCAGAGTTGCCCAGGGACTGTAAGGAGGAAAAAAATCACTCCAGACAAAAACGCAGTGGGCGTGTGGGCGTGAAAGTGTGACCAAATTGGGGAAGTCCAGTCATCTCCAAGTAAAGAAGCCGCCTGCAATGCGGGAGACCTGGGTTCAGTCCCTGGTTCAGGAAGACCCCCTGGAGAAGGGAATAGCTACCCACTCCAGTATTCTTACCTGGAGAGTTCCATGGAGAGAGGAGCCTGGCAGGTTACAGCCCGTGCACATGTGCATGCTAAGTCGCTTCAGTCGTGTCCAACTCTTTGCGACGCCTTGGACTATAGCCGGCCAGGCTCCTCTGTCCATGGGGATTCTCCAGGCAAGAATACTGGAGTGGGTTGCCATGCCCTCCTCAAGGGGATCTTCCCAACCCAGGGATCAAACCTGCGACTCTTACGTCTCCTCAATTGGCAGGTGGGTTCTTTATCACTAGCGCCACCTGGGTAGCCTGGGCTACATTCCATGGGATCGTAGAGTCCGACATGACTGAGCAACTAACATTTTCTTTCAGTCATCTCTCCCTCACCCCAGTGCAGGCCTCAAAGGTGGACAGGAGCCTGCTTTAGTGCCTCACGAGAGAGAACCGTAAAAACTGCTATAACATGGTGGGATTGATGCTATCATAGGGCCTTGAAGAGCATAAGATTATTGTCATGAGAAGGACAAAGACTATTGTCATGAGAGGTGTGCTCTAAGCATCTGGCAAGTCTCATAAAACCTCAAAATTAGCAACGGCTTACTAAACATTATAAAAATGGGGAAATATTAAAAATACAGTTTTCAGCCTTCAATTAGCTCCTCCTGGTGACTCAGTTTGCTGCTTTCTGTGAGAAGTAGTATTTCCTTATATTTATCCTAATAAATACATTCATTCAGCTTCAAGGGAGGGAACAGAGTACAGGCAATGTGGGCAGACACATAGGAAGAATCCTGGACTTTGAATAATTTCCTACACAACCAGTCCTATAACAAATTATGAATTTAGTGCTGTGTCCTTTGGCCTTTGCCATTATAGACTGAAGACTCCTGTTTCCTTATCTCCTGCTCTTCCTTTTCACCTTTTTCAGCTTATCTCCTTCCTACTTAGTTGGCCTTCCCCTACTCCATCCAGTTCAACTTTCATGTGCCCTGAGGATGTGAGAGGCGTGTTGCTCTGTCAAAGCTTCCCTCTTGCCAGCTGAGGGACCTCATTTGGCCACCACCTTCTGAACCCTTGCCTTTCCATGGAACGTGGGCTCTGTGGAAACATAATCCAGAACAACATCCCATCCTGCAGTGTGAACACAATACCCCTCCCTCTCTCATGTCATCTCATGACAGTCAGCCCCTATCCCAGTTCTAGAAAATGTCCCAGTTGCCTGTGCCTATGTGGTGGGATTGGGGGCTTCTCTGCCTCCTTCCTCTCATGACCTTTTTGGATAAGCTGAGCCAGAAGAGCTTTGAAAGTGCCCCTGTGGGAACTTGGTTCTGTGAGAATTCCTTAAATCCCTCAGATTAAATCAACTTCATTAGGCAAACACAGAAGTATCAAAAGCTCAAAAACTGAGTTTTTACTGACTTGCTTTAAAAAGGGCGTGGACCTCATATATAAAAATACTGTTTTTCTTCTCAGCTTTCCCAGGAATGTATGTATTATGCAAAATACAACACACCTGTGTAGTTTCCCAAGGCACCAGCTTCTGTGACTTCTACTGAAAATAAACATGGGAAAGATTTACCACACATGGGGATTTTTTAAGCTAATTGGACACAAATAATTTTAATCTGGGGTATGATCCAAGTGAAGCTGTAAGTGAACTCTTATTTTAAGCCAAATCTCCCTCAAAGTGGCCCCACCAATTTTTTTTTTTCTCCCTGCCACTGAAGAGCGTGCTCCTTCTCACCCTGTTAGATTCTACTAGCACGGATATTCTTTAAAAAACAGGTAGGCTTCTCCCGGCTATGTGGTTCTTCTTTGTCTGCCTGGTGCTGTTGAGGGGCAAAGGGCATTTGAAAGCATTGGTCTTCACATAATGCTACCACCTTGCTCTGAGCTTCTTCCGTCACCACATGAAAGTTGCAGTTAAAAAACACACATCAAAGTGGGAGTCTCATTGAAAAGGCGAGCGCTGCCTGCTGGGATGGCATTCAGAGCCCAGGCTTTTGTTTCAGTGGCGACTCTCACTCTCCTCCACCAAGTTTCCTGTTAACTCGGGTGTGGGTTCTGACTCGCTGTTGATGATATTGGAGTGTGTGTTTGTGGCACTCACTTTTAATCAGTGCATTTGAGTTTCTAAAGTAAGAACTTCTTTCTCCGGCTAGTTGAAACTTTCCCATGGAAGGAAGCATCGTGTTTGGCCAGATTTGAACTTAGCCTGGGGATGCAGTCTTAAATCTTGGCCCCCAAATTTACAATACACTTCAGGAAGGGAGTTTCCTTTCTCCCCTCCCTGCCTTTTTTGATGGTTTGATAAGTATGATAAGGATGTACATCCTTTGGAGGGAGAGATGCTTGAAGAGGACTTTGGAAAGAGGCAAGTCTTTGCACCCACCCTGGTTCTCTCTGTCTTGAGCCTACACACTTCACGCTGACCCTTGCCATCATGTGAGAGATTAACTAAGCCAGCTGAGCTGCTGCTCTGCAGTCAGTGGGCAAGGTCAGAAGTTTGGGCTGGAGCAGTCTATATGACATACAGAGATTTACAAGTCTCTGAAAATGTCATGCCTGCGTGCTCAGCCGCTTCAGTCGTGTCTGACTCTTTGTGACCCTATGAACTGTAGTCCTCCAGACTCCTCTGTCCATGGGATTCTCCAGGCAAGAATACTGGAGTGGGTTGCCATGCCCTCCTCCAGGGGATCTTCCCAGCCCAGGGATCGAACCCGGGTCTCCTGCATTGCAGGCGGATTCTTTACTGCTGAGCCACTGGGTGATATTTCTTATAAGGGTGCCCAGCCAGCCACAGGTAGTTATCAGAACCCCCACCTGCAAATCCTTGCAGATAGCCCAACATTTGTCCGTCTTCAGTGTCCAGGATTCCAACCCACCATTTGCTTAAGTGTCAGCCAGAGCCCACGTTAGGTGCAGTTGAGAACGAGACTCAGCCTGCTTTCCCCGCTCTTGCCACTTGTCCTCTTGTGCTCTCCTCATTCACCTTCAGTCCCTTCTCACTCTGCAAACAAGACAAGTTCTCAGTCTTAGAGGTGAACCTGCTGCTGTGAGAGGACCCCAGACAGTAGGCACTCAGGTTACCCAAGCGGCTCAGGTCCCTCAGGTTAGATCAACCTCATTAGGCAAATCCAGAAGTTTCAGAAGTTCTGTTTACTCATCAAAAGACAGAGTTTTCAGCAACATGGTTTAACAAGGACTTTGAGTGCTGAGCTTAACTTGTCCACTGCTGTCCACAGTTCCTATCCTGAGCTCCCAGCAGAATGGTACTTCCAGTCTTACACATTTTATCTACTGAACATTTATAAAGAATTAATGGTTGACAAAGAATTAAAGAAGTCTACTGCTAGAAAGTCTTTGAAATCTACCCATTCTATTCCAACACTGTTATTTTACAAATGAAGAAAATGACTTCCAGGCTGCTTATGACTTTTAACCAAGTTGGTTTGGTGACAGAGCCAGAATTAGATTTCCCAGAGTCATCTTGTGAATTTCTTTTTTTTTTTTCTTAAGCACAAAATATTTTATACCCTGGGGTTTTTACATTTTAAGGGAGTCAAAATTTAAGTTCGTGTTGTGTGTATGCATGTATACTCATTTGCTCAGTCATGTCTGATTCTTTGTGACCCTATGGACTGTAGCCTGCCAGGCTCCTCTGTTCATGGAATTCTCCAGGCAAGAATATGGAAGTGGGTTGCTATTTCTTCCTCCAGGGTATCTTCCCGACCCAGTGACTGAACTCTAGTCTCCTGTGTATCCTGCTTTGGCAGGCTAATTCTTTACCCCTGAGCCATCTGGGAAGCTCATGTTCAATGACAGAGTTTAACAAATCCTATTGAGGCATGAGCCATCAGATGGAGAGTTAATGTGCTGGTAGATGCAACAGCAGCTTCAAAATCCTCCCCGGAGACGGAAGTTGGAAAGTATAGACTGACTGCTCTTTTGCTCCGTCCCTAAGAAGTGTCATCCCTAGTACTTACTCTCCCCTTCTGTGATGGGATTGCCAGGGTTTGCCATGCTGGCTAAAGTCTCTGTTGTCTTCCATGAGAACTTTAAATCAAAAGTAGCTCCTATCTGCAGTGGTTATTCTGCCTCATTAGAAAATTCATGGGTGTGTGCTGAATGAAGAAAGTAAGGGAGCATGAAGTTCTCCAGGAAAACCTGACTCTAGCTCCACCATATGCCAAAGTATGAACAAAGCCTGTCTGGCCTCATTTGGATTCCTTTCCTCATTGATTTTGCACAGACTTCTTTCTCTTAGTGATAACTCCATGAATGACTTATTTCCACTCTTGGGTAGCAGTTCCAACAAGAACAGATGATTTCTACATATGGAAGAAAATGGCCTATTATAAAGTAAACTGGATTTGCAGTCTACCTTCTAGGAAGGCATGCTGCTTTCTTGAGAGATGGAAGTGTTCCTTTAAGATTTTTGTTGCTATTCCCAAGGCGAATTGTGCATGTAATGATCTTTCCATACACAGGCATTATAAAATGCCCTGTTTGTTGGATTCTTGAAACGTCTGCCAGGTGGTTGAAGCAGGTGGAGCAAGGATGCTGAGTTAAAGAGGTGGGATCACTGCTCAGCATAGGAACCTATGTTTTCTGACTTGCCGTTATTCAGTTTTCACATTTTCAGAAGCAATCATGGGACAGAGAACTTGGGGAGGAGAAATACTTGCCACCCGTGTAGTGAGAGCTGTAGTTATTGTACTACTTTTCCTGTCCAGCAGGAGGCAATAGAGCTAAAGTCTTCCACACAACCTTGAATCAGCACTGCCTCCTCCTAGTAAATTTCTCCTTTTACATTTCTCTCTGGCATCATGCAGGTGTCAGTTCCCCTCCACTTCAACCCAACCTTCTTTGTACTACTAACCTCCCACTTTATTAAATCTTGATTTTAGAGTGAAAGGATGGTCCCTTGCAGACCAGTGCTGATCTGTGTGAATTTTGCCTGATAGTCTTCATTCATTCATCCAAAAATATGTAGTCAACTGCTCTGTGTACCCAGGTGGCGCTAGTGGTAAAGGACCCATCTGCCAATGCAGGTTCAGTCCCTGGGTGGGGAAGATCCCCTGGAGGAGGGCATGGCGACTCACACCAGTATTCTTGCCTGGAGAATCCCATGGACAGAGGAGCCTGGCAGACTATACAGTCCATTGCAGTCTGGTTGCAAAGAGTCAGACACGAGGACTGAAGTGACTTAGCTTGTAGCATGCAAATAGACACTCTGTAGCAAAGCAGAGATATGATGTTTAAGAAAACACTTTTCCTGCCCTCATGGAACTTATGGTCCTGGAGTGAGGGCAGATATTCTGTCACTCAAGGGTTTTGCCTATAAGCAATAAATTCTAAAATTAGTTAACTAAAGCAGAAAAGAAATGTATAATTGCTCACTTAATAACCAAGGTCAAGTTCAGAAGTGGGAATGATCTACAAGAGATTAGGCATCTGGTTACTACAGATGAGTCCCCATTGAACACCTGCATTGACACTGTCTTGGACATTTGGTGTCATTGCAGCCCTATTCTCAAGGCTGTTTTCCTTAAGACATAAAATATTAAGTAGGTGTGTTTGATTGAGCCTACATGCCAGCTGCTAGTAGTATGGAAGGGGGTACTTGGGCTCTACGCTCCTGTAATGGGATGCAAAGTTCTTCCTTTCATCAACACACCCCTGTAGTGTTGTCCACAAACACTATGTTCTTACTCAATTGTAAAGGGCCGTATGAATCATGATAAGAATCTTAAAATACACCAAGTGCAGCAGGAAACCACTGAAATGCTATAAGGTAGAAAATGATATAGTTCAGTTTACCTTAGAAAAAGAACTTCCAGGGGCATTATAGAAAATCTAGAACAGACACTTGAAAGCCATTTGCTTTCTACCAAAAAATAAAATTTCATTATGTATATTTGAATTATAATTTTTAAATTAAAATGATGCATGCATATTATAGGCTGAGTGATGCTAGATGTAACAGTCCCCAACTCTCAGTGGCTTATTTTATTTCTGATTCACTTAAAGTCCAATACAAGTTTTGCTGGTTAACAAGTGGTCTTCAATATGGTCCATCAGGGATCAAGGCTCCTTCCGTCTGCAGGATCCACCATCACTTCTGGCCTTGGATTCTTTTGCTACAAACTTGGTGTATGGCCAGGAGTCAGGGAAAGAGAGAAGGTAAAGGATCATGTGATAGCCAGACTTAGAAATGCTTCTATTACTTCCTCTCACTTTTTTTTTTTTTTTGACTAAGAAAAAATTTTCTTAGGGTTGGAAAAATCCCCTGCAGAAGGGAAAGGCTATCCACTCCAGTATTCTGGCCTAGAGAATTCCAAGGACTGTATAGTCCATGGGGTCGCAAAGAGTCAGACACACTGAGCTACATTCACTTTCACTTTCAGTCACATGGCCATCCAACTGCAAAGGAGCCTGGGAAATGTAGTCTACATATCCAGGAAATAGAGGAGACAGATTTTTAACAAACACTTAGCCTTTGTCATACAAATAATTTAAAACGTATAGGCGAAGAAGGCTTATAACAACCACAAAAAAAAAAAATAAATAAACTTTGCACCCTCCTAGGTCTTTCCTCAGTCTCCTGGATCAACTACTTTCAACACTTTTTGAGAAAATGTGACCCAGAGCCTGGCCCTATACTTAGATCTCTGCAGCAGTCACATCATGAAGCAAGAGGAGTTCTTCTTGAGTCAAGGATCCAGACTTCAGTGAGCTCAGGTGGAAGCATCAGGGTGTGCCCATCACTGTAGACCAGGGCTTCTTGGTGTTGGCACTGTCCACATTTAAGCTTGTTAATTATTTGCTGCGGGAGAGGGGAGGCTGTCCTGGGCACTGTATGATGTGTAGCAGCATCCCAGGCCTCTATCCACTAGATGCCAGTAGTACTCCTCCCCCTAGTGGTGACAGTGGCAGTGTCTCCTGACATCGTACATGTGCCTTCAAGGGCAAAATCACCCCTGGCTGAGACCCACTTCCAGAGATGGTGAACCTAGGAGACCTGGAGAGAGGAAGATGGAGCTTGCTACTCTGAGCCTCAGATGGAGTTATCACTGAGGTTTATGGACGAAATCCCCTTAGCGTGAGTTGTAGAGAAGGGTAAGGATGCGGAGGAATAACATCAGTGAAAGATACCTTCCCTTCCCATTCCATGAACTGAAAAATAGAATGGATGCCGATTAAAGTCGTTTGCTTTAAAGTCAGGTGCTTTACACCATCACTTCATTTTAAGATCAAGGACTGACTTTCTCCAGGACCCGCTCTGTCCTCCATGTCTCGCCACTGGCACATTTGTTGGCCAGAACCATGACAACACTTGAACAAAAATCAGGAGTCTAAGGAGAGAGTGAACTGGTTGTCAACTCAATTTATCTGCTATGGTCCAAACCATCTTTGTTTTTTGGGAGCAGGAGGGTTCCCCCCCACCCCCACCAGTGTGCAGCCCCCTGGTGGATAAAGATTGACTCTACCTCTGTGATTCAGCTGCCCTGTGGAGACTGAGACATTAAAGAAGAATTAAGAATGAAGACAAGTATATTGATCTCCCTCACCAATTTCCTCCAACCAATACCTCTTAATCACAGGACAAATTGGAGTCCTGGTAAACGACTTTAATGAGCATCCATTCTATTTTTCAGTTCGCATGAAGGGAAGGGAGGCTATCTTCCAGCCTCCCTCCCCATTTCCTCTTTGTGTTTGTGATTTCGCTCTCACGTCGCATCTATATTTCATTTTATGTATACATGCATATATATTTTCACATTTTTATTTGTGTTTTGCTATCGCACTGGAGGTTTATTATTATAGATCGTCACGAGGCACCTGAATATTTTGCAAGACAATGAACCTCTAGAATCTGGGTATCGGAGGAACTAATTTTGTGCAGCAAGAGAAAAAAGAGAGAGAGAGAAAGGAAACAGTAACTATACATCTGGTTTCTAGACAGTATTAGGATGGCATAACTTGTTCTTGTCTGAGTGAATTCAGTGGATTTGTATTATACAGTGCCTGCTTAAAATGTGTATCTGAATCAGAACCGTTCTTTAAATTAAAAACAAACCCCACGGCTTTCTCAGCCCTGAGCATACGCCGCATATTTGCAACTCTGTTCAGGTGAAACCAACTCTTATCCCAAGAGGGTGGGCAGACAGGAGCACTCTTAGTGCGTGAACATAAATTTCTTCCTCCTTCCAAATGATATTTTATAAAATTGTAAAGGAAATTGACACTCTAAAGTGCCTGGGTAATGCCATGTCATAAACTTCATACTGTAAAGTGGAGAGTGGAGTTGGGGTAGGCTTGTGTTTTGAGCAGCAGGCTGCATGCCCTACAACTGGGTCCGTGTTCCCAGGTCTGTTTCCGGCTTTGTGTAACCCAGGGGAAATCAAGACTTTTGTCAGGGCTTGAATTGCGCATCTCGGAAGTATGGATGTATTCTTCCCTCCCTCCTTTTCTCTGTCCCCAGCTGTACTTTGCATTATTGGTATTCAGAAAATAGATGAGCCAATGTTTATGAAACACTGAAACTCTAAGGAAAATAAACTTATGTAAGCCTAGGTTGTTATCAACTGTATTGTTACCCTTATTGTTACAATGGACATGGCACTGCATATTTGTAAATTACATGCAGTAATTACCTGAGTACGTACAGTAATTCAAGTGCCATAACTAGTACTTGACATTAGTATTTCACAGTAACTTGCTAGGGCAATAAATAGAGCTGGGGTTCTTTCCCTTGACATCTGATTATTTGTTGGGGGCTCAAGATTTGTTAGACACTGTACTAAGAGAACTTAGAGCCATATCTTCCAGGGACTTCATCATCTCTTACATGCTCTGTCTGGCATAGTTCTGTGCTATAAGAAGTTCCCAGAATACTACAGCTGCCAGAAACATTTGAGCTGATCTTTAGTGATTCCATTTTGCAGATGAGGAAGCCAAGGCTCAGAAAGAGCAAATGACTCTCTCAAAGCCAAGTTATTATTTAAGGTGTCAGAACTAGAATCCAAGTCTCTGAATTTCCTGTCTCGCACTACTTTCATTGCCCTGCACTGTTTGGGAAAGGAAAAATAGATAAAAATGGAGTATAAGGCAGATTTGGCTTGGTTATGAGATTCCTCAAGAGTGATAGAGCCTTGGTTTGTTAGGGGTTTAGAAGCCTTCCCCAAATGCACCCTGCAAGAGTCATTAGATTGACAAAAAAGATGGAGATCAAAATGTAGCCCCTGGGTTAGAGATACTGATGGAATGATCAGAAGAATATGGGCTGAGTTTCCCTAGATATACCATGGCATCATCTTCTAATAAGAAGTAGCACTTCTTGAGGGGCTTTCCAGGTGGTGCTAGTGGTAAAGAACCCACCTGCCGATGCAGGAGACCTCAGAGACACCGGTTTGATCCCTGGGTGGGGAAGATCCCGTGGAGAAGGAAATGGCAACTCACTCCAGTATTCTTGCCTACAGAATGCCTTGGACAGAGGAGTCTGGCGGGTTACTGTCCATAGGGTTGCAAAGGATCAGACATGACTGAAGTGACACAGCACAATAGTATTCCTTGAAGTCATTCTCTTCTCTTTCTGGGAAGAAGGTGGGTAAGGTCCATTTTAGAGCTGGGCTGTCAATGAAGACTGTCAGTTCCTGACACTTCACTGATGCTGCCTATAGGAGATACGGTGATTATCTGGGTGGATCCCAGTGGAGGAGTATGGCAGGCACATCACTGCCTGTGAGGCAGTGATTCTTGTTACTGTGTAGAAACATTTACGGATGACAGATATTCTCCAGGTAGTTCATAGACTAGGCTTTCATCATATTAATATTTTTTTCATAGTACAGGACTGTTCTGGCATGAATTAGTAATGTGTTTATGATATTTAATGCAATTCGAACTATCCAGGTTTTATATTTTTTTCTTTTCTTTATTGGAGGATAATAGCTTTACAATATTGTTTTGGCCTCTGCTATATATCAACATGAATTAGCCACAGGTATACATATGTCCCCTCCCTCTTGAACAGATTCCCACATCTATCTGTTTACAGATGATAATGTTTTGATTTTTTTCATTAGCAGTTTAGCATCTTCACTTCTTTTTTCTGGTAAGAAAATTCTATTTTTTTTTTTCTGAGGTCATTGAAAATCACCCTTACTTTAATAGACTAAAATTTAAACAGAAAGATTGATTGTTGGTTTGGAGATCCATATGATTCCTAGGAACATAGAAGAGTTAATCATAGAATGATACTAAAGTTCCATGTAGTATTAAGAAGACTAGACCAGAAGGACCACAAAACTCATACTGACTTACCTACTGAGTAGCTTTGCACTCTAACAACTCACTTAACATTTCAGGGCCTCACCTTTCTTTTCTGTGAAATGACAGAATTTGATTAAATCAGTTCTAAAGTCCCCTCTAGTCATAAAATTATAGGAATCTAAGTGAATTGAAAATTGATGGTACAATTTAGGAGGAAGCTTTCTGGAATATGGAACTTCTAGAAGATATGATTGCAGTTCTTCTGAAATTCATAAATTATAGTAAATGACTCAAGAGTCAGAGCCCTGCAGTATCAAAGCTCCGAAGGTGTATAAGACTAGCTAACTACCCTTGCCTCAGAAATGACCAGATTATTTTCAACCGTAGGTATGGAGTGATGACATAGCAAAACATTGGCCGTCGTGGACCCTGTCCATGTTTCTTACACAATGCTGTGGAAGGGTGTGCTATCTGTGTTCTTTCCTGGGCGCCCAGAGGAAGGGAAGGAAAAGAGAGGCTGGAGGGAGGCAAAGAGAGGAACTGAGGCACAGACTTGTTGAGATGGATGTTTGTTGATAAAAAGTGAGTTAGAAATGTCTACTTGGTGGGATTGAAAATTAATAAAGCTGGTTCTGTTGTGGCTAATGGGATCCGTCTTATTTTTCCATCATCACATTCCACATACATGAAATACGCACACACACAGTGAAAGAGTGGAGTTGCTCTTTAATCTTCCATGGACTTGACAAACAAAGAATTTGCCCCTCACGAACTGGGGCCAAACAAGGTAATTTTTCCTTGGGACGTAGATATTCTGTGACCAGGGGGTCCCCTTACTGCCGGTACAATTGCTCGAAAGGCCCCACTGTGTGTGTTTGCTTAGCCCTGAGGTGTGGGAAATTAGAGCAGTTTAGGGAGGAGATGTTGAGAAACCTCTCTTGTTTCTGTAAAGCCATCTTAATCACGCCTGCCTCTTTTCTTTGAGTTGATTTACATAGCGGTGTGACATTTCATCATTAAGGAAGCAGGTCCCAATCTTCTGTGTCTTTTTCTTGGCTTGTCTGGCAAGCAGTTCTCTTTTGCAAGCTATGAAATCCTTAAGGAGAACTTCCTGGCAAGGGAAAAATCCTCAGTCATCCAACAGTCTCTCACTTTTCTATTTTAAATCTTGGCCATGCACATATGGTTGGGCATGTGTGTCTAAAAATTTCTTCCACATTGACTAACTTGAGCTATTTAATAGATTGTGCTGGCTGTGGGCCTCTGCAGCAAATCCTGCGATGCTCATCTCCTCCCTGGGGAGGCAGGAGACAGCCTCCTGCATTTGCCTTTGTACTTCCCTTGTAATCTCCCTCTCTGGCCCTGTTAGAGCATGAAAGTTAAAACCCGCTTCTTTGCTCATTTTCTTGCAATTAACATTGTCTCGGCTCTCTTACTTCCAGCAGAAAAGAGAGATCTCCGAATATCTTGGTTAATGTCCCAGCAAATGTGTTTTCCCTAGGGCTTTGCTAGGGATATTCCAACCCACATCTAAGGACAGGAGAGTTTGAGGACATTTTTACCCCATGCTCTTAACGGTCTGATGGTGTGTGTGTGTGTGTGTGTGTGTGTGTGTGCGTGTGTGTGAGTGAGTGAGTTTAACGCATCTCAACCATAACTTTGTTCTAAAACTTGGACTCTCTTATCTCCAGCTGTCCCAAGTACAGACTTGGGTCCTATTAGGTCCTCGGAAGCGATGGTCAAAGTGAATTTGAAAACAAAGCTGAGTTCTGGCAACTTTGCTTCTTCTTCCAGGTTGTAGGGAACAAAGCCAAAGGGACAGGGGAAGATAGGGGGAGGCAAGCACCCAGAGCTGATCCCCAGCTGTGCCTTCTCCAGGCACGAAGCCCAAACTCCCACGGTTTTCTCAGCAATTTAGCAACTAGGAAAAGCTGGCAAAAAACGATACCCTGTGATCCAAAAGAATGACTGCCCTGCCAGAAGGTGAGTGGTTCTGTCTTCCCAGAGGAAATTGTTCCTAAGAAGACAAAGAGCAATGATTAACATAACAACAACAAATAATAATGATAATAGCATGGAAGTGTGCTGTAGATTAACACCAAGTGCTTGAGAAGCTTACAGAGTTTCCCATCCCTCCAGGAGTGATAGATATTGGCCCACCCTATGCCTGGGCTGTTTGGCAGTATCTTAAAGCGCAGTGCTGCTTTAAAAGTGGTGATATTATCCTCCTGCTGGGGTGGCCCCAGAAATTTCATTTTTTGTGGAATGTTAAATATGTCCCCTGAAGTTTATCACAAACAGCATGAAGGAATAAAGCTCCACGTGGCTGGTATTCGGTAGCTCTTCCTCCCCACTGGAATGACAAGCCCTTAAGTAAGAAAAGTCCGAAGGGTGTGTGATACATGGGAAGCGTGGGCTTACCTTCTTTGAAGGGGGCCTCGGCAGTGCACGCGGTCTCAAACTTTATGTAAAAATAATGCTGCCACAGTGAATGAGACGAACACACTGTCGTTTTTGGATGCCAGACAAAGGCGAGAGTAAACATGCGTTAAAATGGAATCTCTATTTTTAATTTACCTTTCTCTTTCTAGAAATCGCATCAAAATCAGATGACACATAATACTGCATTTCTTTTAAGGCTGTAGCAGCCTTCTAGTATAACACAAGATCATTACTTTCCCCATTGTTAGTCAGATGTATAATGTCTGAAGGCACCCCCAACATTTCCTTTTGATTCAAGAGCCCAGATTTGTTAGAAAACATTCGTTTCAAAGTCATAATGCATTTAACAGCGCTTGCTTTGTGCTGATCTCTGGAATGAAGCTATCTAATATTTCAGTGGCCCCCTTTTCTCCTGGATCTCATTAAGTTTCCTCACCCTTTGGGAAGGGTGTTTATTTCACATCTCTTGTTTTGCTTTTAGTTGAGTACTTTCTAAATCCAGATGCGCCACTAAGGGCGTAGGCTCTGAGAGTCTCAGAACACAGGGTGTCTTGGAAACAGGACACGCACATACGCTGATTGGCTTTTACAAGTGTAAGAGTGATTGTGGGAAGGACCTGGGGTGTTTCTTCTGTGGCTCTTCTGTTACTCCACTACCGAGAGGGAGAAACACCCCTGTTGTGAGATTCAGGATTCCTCTCCGTGCTCTGTGGGGTCTGCTCCTTGTGAAGGAGGAGAGTTGAATAGAAGAATGGGCACAACTACAGAATCCCTGTTGAGTATTGCAGATCCTGAAGCTTCACACCTAATCCTTGCCTGGCCCTCACTCTCCACGCGGCCCTGCTGCAAGGGCTTTCCGTGGGTTCCCTCTTTGTGCCTGGAGACGGCACCCTGAAGCAGGAACTCTAATTCTCCTCTCAGTTTTACTGAGAGGAGGCACAGGGTGCCATGAAACTTGCCTGGGTCACAGAGCAGTCAAGCCATCTGACACCTAGAGGTCAAACTTATAACAGCTCTTCTCAGCTCCCTTTGTTGACCACACCCCATTTTGTCACTGCAGGCAGCTTATCAATGAGATGCTAAGTGCTAAAATGTACTGTCCTTTGATTTCCAAGACCACAAGGCCGTCTTTCCATCAGTAGCATCTAAGACTTAAGTTTAATTTTTTTCCTTGTTTGTGTTGCTCCTCACTGCTCATTTCCCAAGACCATCTTGAGGCCAGTAGTATTCTTTATTTTTAAACACTTGCCTATAAAGATATATTCCCTATGCATGGAAAAGTTCTGTGTATAAAATAAACACACCCACTTTAGGGTTAAATGCATGATTGTACTTTGTTAGTACCACCTATTACTGTAGGGAGCTGTCCAGCTCTGGTGAAATGAGATGAAATCACAACATGAAATCAGACGTGATGCTCTCTCTCCACTGTGTGTAAATTCAGTCATATACAGTGAACCAGGGGGTGTAAAGATGGAATATGAGTGTTGCCAATTGGGGCTTTCATTTTTATGGAAATTAAAAAGTTCCCCCAGACATTAGAGAAAGTTACTAATATCCACTCTTCCAATAACTATTTATTGACCCTAACCTTGTATATTGAACTGTACCAAATGAGGCAGAAAATATGGTGATACATAAATAAAGGTCCCTTTCTTGGAGGGATCACAGACTAATGGAAGAAGGTGATAGAGAATGACAGCCCACAAAACAGGAAGAATTGAAAGATATAAGACAGTAAATATAACAAGTTACTATATCTGAATGCCTTAGCCACTAATTTTCTGTATTTGAAAGAGAGAAAGAACTAATATTTATGAAGACTATTTATTTTATTATGGATGTTTTTTATGCATTTTTCATGTAATTATCACAAGAGACTACTAAGGCAGATACAATTATTTCCTTATTTTACAGACAAAGAAACCAACTGATCCAAAAGAATACCTGCCCTGCCGGAGGTAAATAACTCTGTCTTCCCTATGACTCTCACTCTAGTTGGCCTAAGCATTTGGTGGTAGATTTAGATATTTGAAGCCAGACCTTAGGCTAAAGTAGTCAGGGAAGGCTTCATGGAGGAGGTGGACTTAAATGGCTCAAGACAGAAAACATATGGGCAGAGAGAAGTCAGAGTGATTCTTGGTAGGAATCAGCATGAATAATGTGATGGAGGGAAGGCTGCACTCACAGGCGAAGACCTAATGGTAATAGAACATTTCTTTAGGGGAAGAATTGGAGATAATATCAGAAGGAGGTGTGAAGCTGGGGTAGTATCAGTATGACTTACATGGTAAAGGGAGCACACCACCCACGAAATCTCCAATCTCAATCATATTTCTCCCTTCAGTCTGGTATGTGACACCAGTGACATTTCAACTCTACATTAAATTTATCTTTAAAAGTTTTTTTTTGGATCAAGATATATAGGTTTCATGGGCTTCTCTGGGAGCTCAGCTGGTAAAGAATCTGCCTGCAGTGCAAGAGACCCTGGTTCAATTCCTGGGTCAGGAAGATCCCCTGGAGAAGGGATAGGCTACCCACTCAGGTATTCTTGCCTGGAAAATCCCCATGGACAGAGGAACCTGGAGGGGCTACAGTCCATGGGGCCACAAAGAGTAGAACATGACTGAGCAAATAAGCACAGCATAGCACATATAGGTTAAATAGGGAAATCAGCTCTACTTCTCCCTGCCATCATTCACTGAATTGCTCTTTGGAGTAAATAAACTGTGTAAACCCCAGTGTTTGCCTTACCCTCTCATCATCCCCGTCGTCACTTGCTTTTACCTGAACAGGTCAAGTAAAGAAATCCTTGTGGATCCCAATGTGTCAGTTGCATCTGGTTGGGGTTTCCAAGGGGACTAGAAATGCAGAGCCACAACCATACAGTCTTCTCTCTGGGACATGCATATCTTTCCACAAATCCCCTCTGCCTGACTTTATAATGTCACATTCTAAAATATTCAGGTTGCTTTTGTTGTTCTCTCCATAAAAAATTAATGATCATGAAAGTATTATCATGTTTATTTTAAAGCAACCATTTTCTACATTTTAATTAAAAGTTGTAATTCACCATCTTTTGACCAAGTTATCTTAAATCTTCATCTTATTGGTAATGGGTATTGGGCTGGATTCAGAGAGAAATACAAGCGTTACTTAATGCAAACAGTAAAATCTCGGCATTTCTAGAGATATGGTTCTGTTCATTTTGTGCACTGCGCTTGCTAACTCTGCCTTTTTAATTAGAAATATCCTCCTGCTTATGCAAGAATCCTGGGAAAGGAGCATTGTCTTATTCATTATGTATTCTATGAGAATCACAAGTGGACAAAACCAGGCATAATACTATGCCTGTTGTGTTATTAAAGCACTTTAATAAAGGTTACTCCCTTAGTAGAGTGAGCATCTCAAATACCCATTTCTTTTTCAAGAGGTGGGCTGCTTGGAGCAAGATGCTGGGTCTCCTCTGGGTACGGGTGAGGCCCCTTTTTGTACATTTTGCAGCTCCCCGTGAGTGTAGCAGAACTAGTCCTCTTCCATTTTAGTCACCTGTCCTACCTTAGGGAGTGATGTCCTAGAAAGTATTGGGTTTTCTATTTTAGGCCTATAAGATATATATATAAGGAAATAGTTTAAAATAATGATATATGGGGAAAGATCTGTAAACAAAGATTCATGACATTTGGGGCATTTTTGTACCATGCTGTTCTGTTTTATTTATATCCTTCTGTTCTCTATCCCCACCGACTAAAAGACATATTAGTTAAGAATTTGATCTCTAATAGTTTTCTTTAAAAGAAAATCTTTAATGGTACTAAAAATGTCTTTTAAGAAAGAAAATACAAGTGGTGAAGAAGGGTGGGAAGCAGGGAATAAGGCAGAGAAGAAAGGGAGGGAGGGTGAAAGGGAGAGAGAAGAAAGAAGGAAGGGAGGGAGGGACGGAAGGAGGAGGGAAGAAGAAGGTGAGAGGGAGGGAGGAGGAGGGGAAGAAGGAAGGAAAGAAGGAGGAAAGGAGAAAAGGAAGATTTAAAAAATGGGCCCACCCAGTTGCAGCACAGCAAAGACTTATCTCTATGCAGTACTTTGATTTCAAATTATTTTTAGCATGGTTTTTATTGTACTCATTGTTACATACATAAATCTTTAAAGTAATACGTTTTGTAAGAAATGGTCATAAAAATTTACAGCCAGTAACTTTTCCCCTGTCCCTTACAATGATATTCTACTAAAACCATTAAATGGTTCTCATTAATGCCCTTTAAATGATTGTGTAATGACCCACAATCGCTTGTAAGTGAACAACCATTAAAGAATTACCAGTTCTTAGCATGCTTTTAAGTACAGCTTAAATACATGGGAGGTAACATATAATATATTAGAAAAAGTATTAAATTTGAAATAGTAAAAACATGATCGTCACAAAAGAATGAGTAGGTGTGCAACCCTACTCTGCAATGACCACGGTTCCCACTGAACACATTATTATACCAGATTTTATTGCATTTGTCTTTTTTCTGTATTGAATCTTTTCCTTTTTCCTGGGATTAATAATAATAATAATAATAATAAACCCTGCCACCACAGGAGTGAAAGTGCATATAAAAGCAAATGGTGAAAATAATTAAACCCATGTATAACAAGACAGCCACCTATCTAAACAAAAGGAGAACAATTCTTCCCCCAATATTTTCTACACGACAACACATGTTCATTTTCTTTTTTTAAACATACAGATATTTGTTATGAGATTGTCTAAGCACTTGAATGATTGCATTTTTTACATTTCAAAGTGTTCTGCATCATGGGAAGATGGTCAAAGATAGTAAAAGGTAATAACTTTTACCAAAGACATGAGGTCAGAGGAATCCCCTGTTACTTCCAGCGTGTTTTATGGTAAGCTTACCCACTCATGTAGAGTTGGGCAGTTGTTTTACTCGAAAGTGTCCGATGAAGAGTTTAGTGGCAGCTGGTTTTGAAGTTCTTTCACTCCTGACCTTGTTTTGTCCTCAAGTGATGCTCATGGTGATGTGCTAACACAACTAGGGCCCCAGATAGAGCAAGGCACAGAGAGAGCATAAAGCCAGATTCCACAGGGACCAGAGAAAATCAGACTTATTAACTGCCACTCACATCTACTTACTTTGAGGGCATTTAATCTATGAAGGTAGTTGAGGGACAGGGCAGCCACAGAAGTGTGAGGCCAGAAAGCACAGCTATGTATTTTCCCTGTGTCATCTTATAAACTCAGGATCAAGGTCGAATCCCCCAACTGGTGTCTTCTTAGCCTCCCAGGACTGGTGGAGTGGAGCCTCCCACTCCATTTTCTTCCCTCCAGCAAATTCTTGCTTATCCCCGCAGGTGTAACCAGGTTCTCTGAGTTGCCTCCTTCTGGTGCACTAAGCAAGTGGCAGAGGGAAGAGTCCTGATTTTACAAATGATGAGATGAGACTCATAAACATGATCAGAGTTGTTTCTCTATGTTGTGAAAGTCTCACCTTCGCTCTTACTCCCTCTGGAGTACCCTCCCTAAGCCCAAACAGCTGGCCTCCTATTGTGCAGCAACTGTTAGTATGGTGACAGAAGATCTGCTGGGGCAGGGACCCTGTCAGTCCTGATCAAGGCCAGATCCCTCGTGCCTAACACAGTGCCAGGTAATGCTGGGCTCAGTCAGTAAAGAATCTGCCTCCAATGCAGGAGACATGAGTTTGATCCCTGAAATATCCCCTGGAGAAGGAAACATCAACCCACTCCAGTATTCTTGCTTGGGAAATCCCATGGATAGAGGAGCCTGGCAGGCTACAGTCCATGAAGTCGCAAGAGTTGGACAAGACTTAGCAACGAAACCAACCAAACTTTTCCAGAAAGGTTGCAAGATAAGTTTAGTTGGTCAACTCAAGCCAGACAATTTTAAGTAGATTGCTGTTCAAAATCAAAACAGTTACAAAACTGCCATTAGAAAGTAAAAATCTGGGCCTGTCGAGAATAAAATAAATCTCAGGTAATCCCCAGGTTTCCCCCCTCTCCCCGCCTCCCCCCTTTTTCCTGTTGGTCCCTCTCAGCCTTCATCCTCTTTCAAGAAACTATGCTGCTTTTATTCTCATCTCTTCCATTCTTCTCCCTGGATATAAAGCCTCATCCCCTCTAAAAGCTGTTTTTCAAAAAGTGCTTCCACTTTCCCCAGCCCAGGAGTGTCTTTGATTTTGAAACCTGGTCATATCCTGAAGAAAATAAAGTTTCCCTTCCTGTGACTGAAGTTCCAGGTGTTGGTGGGCTTGTGGACATCGCTTCCTGGGTACCCTGGAATCCTGACAGTGTGGTGGGAGAGAGTAAAGGGGAAGAAGAGGGCTTCGGTTAACTTGAAGTCTGACCTGTAAAGAGCATGTCCCATAACTGATTTGTAAAATAAATCAAGCGTAGAAACAAAGATGAAGACAGAACACAAAAACAGACCCTTTATTCTCCTGATATTTTCTTAGCTTCATGTCAGCTAGTGTTCTGTCTTCAAGTCGGAGACCTTTCCCATCTCTGACTGTGGGAACAGATCCAACTGTAAGCTGCTTCCTGTCGTGCCTGGCAGTAGCTGCCACACTGTGTGTTATTTAAGAAGCTCCATTTGGCTCCCTGCTCCGTAGAGGAGGGGAACATATGGCCTTGACTGTTAAAAATATTCATGAGTCATGTTGCCCAGTACTGAAGTACAGCCACCTCAAGGGCAATTTTCCAACAGCTCATATTGGTTTATATAACATGGAATGAAGACCAGATGAAGTTCCAGGAGGTATTCAGAGGAGACAGAATGCAGTGAGGCAAGTTAGAATTTGGTCAGTATGCTGGGTTGCATGTCCCTTCTGGAAGGAGGCATGGAGTGTTGGTAAAATCTCAGAGTGAGGGACCTCACTCTTTGGTTCCGTTTAGAGACTCGGTGTCCTGCTACAACCTTCTGTAGAAAGAACCTGAGAAGACTTGGAAGTGAGAGTGACTCCATTCATTGGTTCCCCAGTGACTTTCTTCTGTCCCTGACCACCACGAACTTACCATGCCTCATGGCGTGAGCTTGGTCCAGAGTACCCCTTCCCCTAACCCCTATGCTCCTAGCAGAAGATCCTTCCAGGGACAAATATTCATGATTTTTAAAAAAATGCTCATGGCTTTTAGGCAACTTCTGAAAAAGTGGAGATTGCAGATTGTAGTTACTGTTTTATTTTCACATTTCTGAAAGTTTCTATGGAAGTGGTCCTGAGTGGGTTTGGCTTCCCAGGGACGTTTTATGTGATTTGTCAAATGCCAATATTACCAATATTAAGTAAGCCCAGTTAAAACAACCAAGGCTGTAAGATAAAATGACTTAGCTCTCAGATGGTCTAAGAGCAGACAGGCTGGATGTCTGTAATAGTTTCATGATTTAGAATACAAGGTACTATTTGCCCTTTCTCCTTCTTTCTATTGTAAATTAATCATTAGAGGGCTGTCTCTGAAGCACTTTTCTCACTGTATCCTGTTTCCACCTGCCCCATGCGGGTGACTGCACCTGACTGTAATTTGGGGAACACAAATTGCAGTGATTCAGCACTTTGTGCCTCTAATAAGTTAATGTCACTCCCATCTTCTGGCACAATTCAATTCAGAAGGGCCACAGTGTATCATTAATGCATTAAAAAATGCTGTGTTTTTAGACTGAATACCTGGAATTAGTTGGGAGACTGACTATCCAAAACAGACTCTTTACCGTGCTTGGGAGCCCTGAGGAAGCAATTCTTGTTTAAGCATCTGCGTTATCAGAGCAGCCCCAGTACTTCAAAGGTCTGTACAGAATGCTCAAAATAGGCACCCTGCCAAACAGAAATGGAAACACATATACGTACTACACTATTTGCCTTACAGAAATTAATTTTCGTCCAGCAGCACCTAGGATTATTTAATATTTATCTTTAGCTGCAGGAAGATGAATCTATTATTTTATGAGTTGATTTTGTTATTTTACCTGAATGTTTCAGTCCGTCTTTCCAGTAGGAGACACTTATAGTCTCTTCTATCCCTTGCCTTTCACCCTCTTTTTATTATTACTCTTATTTTTTAAGTATCTGGAAGCAATGGTAAGATTCATTTTTTTTTAATCACCTGATGCCCCTAGTTGGTTTCCTGGGAAGAAATGATCACTGAACAGATTTTAAGGTCAAGGTTCATATCCATCACATTGACTCAGTGGTAGAAATAGGTATTGAAGAAGCAGTTTTGGATTGAAAGTAAAGAAGCCAAGTTCTAGAGCTTGTTGCCACCTTTGTGACCCAGGAGAGATCCCTAAATTGTTTCAGAGCCTCCCCTTCGTTATCTGCACCTGAGTAGTGTAGAGTCAGTCCCTACAGAGCTCTTTCCCCTAGTGATTTGTCATTCTGAAAGGCCACCAGCGTCCTACAGCTCCTCCTTCTGTTGCTGAGATTCCAAGGGGTCTGTGCTGTGTTGACTGTTTGCACCTGTGAAATTAAAGCACCAAGAAAGGCAAGTGTCACCGTGTGGAATCACAAAATGACGGATAGAGTTTCGGGGGGACTTGAGTGTATAAAGAGCCACAATATTGCGGAGCCCCTTGAAGATGGGAACTGTTAAATATCAATGGAGCATTGCTGTGTCTGCACCGTCAGCACGTCCCTGTGACCAGTGAGAGAGATGCGAAAATGTCATTTCATGGACCACATGTGTGCTGCTTACGATGAATATTCTGACCATGGTTTATTACATTTTTGATAAATTGTAACTTCTTGGACCCAAATTTTGTTAGCTTATCTCTAGTGCCATTTAAATATCTGAAAAGACTGAATTTGCCCCAAAGATTTAATCATCATTCAGCAGCGGTCTGTAACCATGTGGTACTAATTTAAATTACTGTAGCAATGGACAAGTCTCTATCCAGAAATTAATAAATGCAATTTATAAGGAATGTTAAGTAACAACTAACAATTTAATGCTTTGTGAGTTTCAGCCAAACTGATTAAATAATTAAAACAGATTTCTAGGGGTAGGGAAAGAGATTTTACCATAAAAGAGATAAACAGTTTGGGAATTGTATGCATTCTTTTAGACATTTAAGATAATTAAATCCAAAACCTATGTTAAAATAACACTAAAGGTCTGGTTTAAATCAGTAGTGGGAATTGCCAAGTTAAGAGATGAACATCATCCTAAATGTCTGCTCCATTGTTTTAAATAAGGCATTTGGGGACTCTTGGAGCACTGGGTCAGTTTACAGAGCCTGCTATTGGTGGCACAATATTGGTCTCAGGAATAAATAAATGTATCCAATGGAACCTTCTTCTTGCCATGATGTTTCCAGGCTTTTATTAAGTAAAACTGGATGTTTAGATTCCTCAGTGTTGCTGGACAAATCTAAAACTTCTTTGTAAATGGTTTTCAAATGCTTATTCGTTAAAAAAGGTGAAGGAGTTTAGAGTTCATAGCTGTTTTGATTATATATATATATGTGTGTGTAATGAGTGTAATATATATACATCTATGCTGCTAAGTCACATCAGTCGTGTCTGACCCTGTGCGACCCCATAGACAGCAGTCCACCAGGCTCCCCCATCCCTGGGATTCTCCAGGCAAGAACACTGGAGTGGGTTGCTATTTCTTTCTCCAATGCACGAAGGGTGAAAAGTGAAAGTGAAGTCACTCAGTCGTGTCCGACTCTTAGCGATCCCACGGACTGCAGCCTACCAGGCTCCTCCGTCCATGAAAGTTTCCAGACAAGAGTACTGGAGTGGGTCACCAGTGCCTTCTCCAATATACATCTATAGGCTCAAAATAATTCATTTTTGCCACCAATTATTGAGTACTTGTATATGTACAATACATGGGTATCTCTGTGATATGAAGATAAATAAGATATGGAAGCTGTAGTCTTCCATGGAGGCAAGAATGAATACTCTCTTTTTTGATGAATAGTAACTTTGTAGGCAGCAAATACAGATGAGTAGCCCCCCTTGAGACAAATGACCATGGGTTACAATAGGATATATTTCTTTTAAGACATTTTTAAAAGTGATTTGCTCAAATGACTCCACAGGTGTCCATCAGTCATCCTTTACATTGTATCTGTAGCTCACCAACCCTCGTGGGAAAACTACTCAATTGTAGAGCTCTTACCTTAACTGTGGGAAAGCTGGATGGTGGTATCTACAGGATGGAGTGTAATGTGGAAATTGTTGGAAAGCCATCTTTTGGGTGGGGACCTAGTTAGTGAATGTTGGCAAGGTTGAATTTTCACTGACCTGGCCAGCTGTTTGGGAGTTAAGTAGATGCAAATTGCATGTTCTATTGCCCACTAGATTTGGAATTCATTATCTTCCAAATTGAACGTATCATGCTTTCCTTAAAATATGCTTTTCCTTATTTGATAGCCAACTATCCTGGTTTGCCTGGGACTGAGTAATTATGACAGGGAGGCCTGGTGTGCTGCGATTCACGGGGTCACAAAGAGTCAGACATGACTGAGCGACTGAACTGAACTGAGCCGACTGAGTGGTTATGTAGAACGTAGATCCTTTTGTGCTAGAACAGGGAGAGTCCTGGGTAAACCAGATGAGTTGTCCATCCTACCCTTTAACTTCTCCTCCTGTCTTCTCTGTCCTAATGAATCATATTTTCACCTATCCAATTATCCTGGACTTTTCTGTTTCTTTTTCCACATCTACGTTGTCACTGAATTTTATCGAGTGTTGTATTCTTCCCTCTTCTCCAGACTGTCAGTTGTTGGTTTGGCTCAAGCAAGGTCATGCTTTTGCCTGAACTGCTGAAGTAGCTACTAAACTGAAAGCCCTGTTGCCAGGCTTGCTCTCACCCCAATCTTCTCTGGACTCAGCCGCCAGTGATATTTAAAATGCCTATACACATGGTAAAGTCTTCAGTGTTACTTATTACCCAAACCCTCAATTTATGTCCATGTGGAGAAAAAAGGCCCTCTCTCATCTGGTTCCTGTCAAAATCTCCAGGCTCACCCCCAATCACACTCCTTCCTCAACTCCTTTCTCTAGCCATTTGAACCTGGTTGGTATTTCATGGGGGCAGAATTCACACGTGTATTGTACACCTTTAGCTAAAGTATTTCCTATTTTCGGAATGCCCCCAAAAGCAACGAATCACTTTTCTAGATCCAGTTCAAACATCACATTCCTGTATGAAAATTCTTCCTATCTCCAAATAAGACTGACCATTGCTAATTTGGGACTAGACTGCGCCTTGTATACTCATCCTGCATCTAAAAACACACTCGTTACAGTTACTTATGTAGTTGTTAGTCTTCTGTTCTAGATTATATGCTCTTCTAGTAAAGGAAACCTGTTTTATTAATATTTATTTCCAGATTTGGGTATGAGCTGTGACACACAGCAGACAATGGAATGATGTTGATGGAGGGAGAGAGGAATCTGTCCCGCTGCATCATGGGAACTATTCTGAGACCTCAGGGCACTTCGTGTATGGTGACTCTTTCCCACTTTGATAATGTCCTTCTTGCATCGCCTGCTTGAAACTTGAAGTAGTTATGTACTTGTTCATCATTTTACTACTAGATCTTCTATATCCTCATAGAGTAACTTCCAGAAGGAAACTTTATGTCCACATATTAGGAGATGTGCATTTTTATATCAACTGTTTTTTCTTATGCCATATAAGTCTTGGGGCTTTCCTGGTGGCCCAGCAGTAAAGAATCCACCTGCAGTCCATGGGATCACAGAGTTGGACATGACTGAGCAACTAAATTTTTGTTTATTTATTTTAAAACTAAGACCAGCATAGTAACAAAATAGAAGGACCCCGATCTCTGATGCCATTATGGAGTCTCTGATCCTGTCCCTATTACAGCCCCCAGTCTCCTTCTTCTAGACTTGTAATTATGTTCCATGTGGCTGAAAGTCTCATAACTGATGCAGACAAGTTTAGCATTGCAGTCTGAGAGGGCCAGAGCCATTTGTTTAATACATACCACATGGTACTTCAAAGGTAAGGATAAAAATGCTTAAAGTATACTTAGAATAAAGGAAGAAACCCAAATGACCATCAGAGAAGATTCAAATGCCACCATTTGTTCAATAGCTATGTTGAATGAATCAATCAATGGGTAAGGATTCCATTGGAGGAATTGTATTAAGTGCTTATAAGGAACACAAACTCCAAATGCTGGAAACCGTTCTCTGTATGAGCTAATGGTCTCATTACTGAGCAGGGCAGTGACCCAAATGACTATACAATAAAGAAGAAAGTAATGGATATTATAGTAATGATAACAATCTAACATTTACTGAGCAATTACTATGCACCTGGTGCAATTCTAAGTCCTTCCCAAGGATTTTTATTTGCATCAGCTATGTCTTCTCTCTCAAACATATTCCTCACAAACCACTTCAAAGCCTAAAAATACTTATCTTCCCATATATGTCTTTCTCCTTCTAAAAAGAGAGAGAAAGAAAATCACTAATTTTCCTGAGTTTGCTTTTATGTCAAGATACCACCTTATTTCCCTTTCAAACTTCACTAATTGTTTTTACTGATAAAATTCATTTTTAGGTTCACAAACTACTGAGTGGAAAGTCCAGAGATTTCTCATATACCTCCTGTTCTCATACAAGCACAACCTTCCTTACGATCTACACCCTCCCTCACAGGGGTACATTTGTTACAATCAACAAACCTACATTGACATGCCATCATCAGCCGAAGTCCGTAGTTTACATCAGGGCTCACTCTCGGGGTTGGATGTTTTATAGGTTTTGACAAATGCAGAATGGCACACACCCACCGCTGTTGTATCAGACAGAAGAGTTTGACTGCTCTAAAAATCTGCTGTGCTCTGTCTATTCATCTCCCCTTTGCCAAGTTTTTTGAAAAAATAAATAAATCACTCCTTCTATGAGCCTTTATTGTTCACATCATTTTTATTCTTTGACCCACGGCACTTCTTTTCATTCCCCTCATTTTTCTGAAGCTGCCCTGGGAAAGGTCACCATGGAGCATGACATGGACAATTCAGTGACGACACTCCTGCCAGTTCTTTCTTTTTTCTACCCCTCCATTGCAGCACAATCTGCCCAGTTTATCCAAGCCAGAAACTACAGGCCCATACTTGACTCTCACCTCTTTTCTTCTCCAAGTTGCTCATTCTGTCTCCAGAATTTCTATTGCATGAATTTCTTCCAAGAGAAACACAGCTTGTCTCACCCTCCTCTAGGCTTCCTTCATCTCTCCTAGAGACCTCTGTAATAATCTCCTAACTACTCGCAGGCCAACCCAAGCCCTGTGGTGACGTGAGAATAATTTTCACCAATACCATTCTCTTCTCGCCACTCCCTGGTTGGAATACTTTCATAGTATCTCTTTCCAGCAGAATAGCCTGTAAATTCCTCGGCACAGCCTTGGAGGCCTTCACAATCCTGCAAAGGCACTACTACTTCCCTGCTGTTACCTCTAGCCCTCCTCCGCCACACTCTCTGACCTCGACTGCAGTGGTTTGGGCCCCGAACACGCATGCTTCCACTGCTCTGTGACTTTGCCGGGTCTATGCTGTCTGTGTGGCATGCCCTCTCTCCCTCGTCCGGGTCGTGAACTTCTACTCACAGGGAGGAACATTGCAAGCGCTTTCTGCTTTCCTATCCATCTTTCCTAACATAGCTCCCTCATCAAAGCTATTGTGCTGTGTTATTACATGTGTTTGTCTGTGTGCCTGACCCTTTCCCTGAAATATGAGCTTTTGAGACAAGGCATTCTGAATCATTCATCTCAGAATCTCTAGTACCTGGTACAATTTAAATAGTCCATGGAATTCTCCAGGCCAGAATACAGGAGTGGGTAGCTGTTCCTTTCTCCAGGGGATCTTCCCAACCCAGGCATCGAACCCAGGTCTCCTGCATTGCAGGCAGATTCTTTACCAGCTGAGCCACCAGGGAAGCCCAGGGATACTGGAGTGGGTAGCCTATCCCTTCTCCAGCAGATCTTTCTGACCCAGGAATCAAACTGAGTCTCCTGCATTGGAGGCAGATTCTTTACCAGCTGAGCTATCTGGGAAGCCCCTAGTACAATGTCCAGTACTTAACAAATATTTGTTGAAATAAGACTGTTGTGATGGTGTAAATAGAGTATGTTGGGAGCTCTGAAATGGAGCAGTTGGAGGGGAGTTTAATTCATTCATCCATCCATTCGTTTTTTTTCCCCCAACAAATAGATACAGAATACTTACATGAGCCAGGCACTCTTCAAAGAGCTGGATATAACCATGAACAGGCAGAGGACCATCTTACACTCAGAGATCACAGCATTCTATTCCAGTGAGAGAAGACAAATACAGTGAGTTTAGCAAAAGGCCAGTACCATGAATGAATGAAAAACTTAAGACATAGATAGAAGACATAGGGAGTGGTAGAGGCCATTGTTAAACTGGGCAGTCCATGATCCACCCAAAGGTATTTATTTATTTATTTTGGGCTACCCTGAGTCTTCACTGCTGTGTGTAGTCTTTCTCTAGTTGCGGTAAGCAGGGGCTACTCTAGTTGCAGTGCACGGGCTTCTCATTGCAGAGACTTCTCTTGTTACCGAACACAGGCTCTAGGGCATGGGGTCTTCAGCAGTTGCAGCTTGCAGGCTGTGGCTCCCCGGCTCAGTAGTTTTGGATCTTGGAGTTAACTGCCCCATATCATCTGGGATCTTCCTGGACCAGGGATCAAACCTGTGTCCCCTGCATTGGCAGGCAGATTCTTAACCACTGGATTACCAGGCAAGTCCTAAAGGCATTTATTTAAATTCACATCAAAACATCAGTAACAGCATCTGTGCACAACCTGGCCCATGAAACATAGTTTGGGGCCAGATTTGGTCAGTGGACTACCTCTTTAAGGTCTCTGTTGCATGGGCATCTCTGCTATGTATCCAGTTCCTTGAAAAAGTAGAGAGAGACCATAGATCCTTGAATCCTGGCAGTATTTCCTCATTAGTTTGACTCCAGTCTATCTTGTTAACAGCATTTTGCTTTGTCTTATCCTCTTTATCCTGTGCTTGTAGTTTTATGATGGTTTTTTAGCAGCCACAAAATTGTCCTGAGAAAATGGTCCTTTTGTATTCCTTGGAAAGAATACTCCAGTCCAGGTTTAATGCACGATACTGGATGCTTGGGGCTAGTGCACTGGGACGACCCAGAGGGATGGTATGGGGAGGGAGGAGGGAGGAGGGTTCAGGATGGGGAGCACATGTATACCTGTGATGGATTCATTTTGATATTTGGCAAAACTAATACAATTATGTAAAGTTTAAAAATAAAATTAAAAAAAAAAGAAAATAAATATTTAGAAGTAAAAAAAAAAAAAAAAGAATACTCCGGTACTTGGGAATCAAAGGCCCAGCAATGAGAGCGCAAGGCAGCAAATGAGTATGGGCTCTCTCATAGCAGATTCAGAAGTTTTGGTGTCTTAAAAATAGTTCTGCAGTCATCCATGTTAGGGGATGTGATAACAAAGAAATATGACATTCACATGTGCAGGTAAAACTAGAGGACAGAAAAGTTGAAAAGGCACCTAAAGATGATTCAAGATTAGCCCCTTTGTTTTACAGACAAGGCAAATGAATTGAGAATCAGTAACTTAGTAAAGTCATGGACCTTAATATATTCAAGTGGAAATATAGTTGACCATCTACTTCTCCCCCTATTAATAGCTAAGGGTTTCAAACAATAGAAATGAATGAAGGCTCTAATCAGCAAATTGTAGATGTTTTCCAAATTTTTGTGATGTAAAAATCAGCTGTTAATGAGAAGAGGGGCTTCCCAGGTGGAGCTGGTGGTAAAGAACCTGCCTACCAATGCAGGAGACATAAGAGACCTGGGTTCAATCTCTGGGTGGGGAAGATCCCCTGGAGGAGGGCATGGCAACACACTCCGGCATTCTTGCCTGGAGAATCCCATGGACAGAGGAGCCTAGCAGGCTATGGTCCATAGAGTTGTAAAGAGTAGAACACAGCTGAAGTGACTTACTTCAGTTCAGTTCAGTCACTCAGTCTTGTCCGACTCTGTGACCCCATGCACTGCAGCACGCCAGGCCTCCCTGTCCATCACCAACTCCTGAAGTTTACTCAAACTCATGTCCATTGAGTCGGTGATGCCATCCAACCATCTCATCCTCTGTCGACCCCTTCTCCTCCTGCCTTCAATCTTTCCCAACATCAAGATCTTTTCAAATGAGTCAGCTCTTCGCATCAGGTGGCCAAAGTATTGGAGTTTCAGCTTTGACAACAATCCTTCCAAAGAATATTCAGGACTGATTTCCTTTAGGATGGACTGGTTGGATCTCCTTGCAGTCCAAGGGACTCTCAAGAGTCTTCTCCAACACCACAGTTGAAAAGCATCAATTCGTGGGCTCTCAGCTTTCTTTATAGTCCAACTCTCACATACATAAATGACTACTGGAAAAACCATAGCCTTGACTAGATGGACCTTTGTTGGCAAAGTAACACATGCAATGGGCAAAAGACTCATAGCAGAGGTAAATGGAGCTTCATTATAGCTGACAGGAAGGTATGAGGATGAATTGTCTTTAACTCCAGCCTGTAATTTAAACCAAAAGCCTTGCAAAATTAGCAGTTCAATGGTATGTGTGAGAATGGTACTGCTATTGAATTATTCATTCATTTGTTCACGCATTCACTTACTCATTTCCTCATTCACAATTGCTGAACCCTCACTGCTACATACTTGTGAACTTAGTGCTGCAGGGACCACGGAGTTATAGAGTGCTCCTCCCTCCTTGGGCTCAAAGAGCTCCCAGTCCCACAGAGGAGCTAGATGTGCAGTTAGATCATCACAGTGCTCTGGGCCGAGTGATCATGTATGTTCTTCCTGAATAAAGGAGAAGCTTGGACCAGACTCTGCAGGCAGTGTGCCCTAAGTTGGGTGATATAAGTACTTCACTGTACCCTTCCTAGTCATTCCAACAGCGCTTCCTGTACAGCCATTATCCTCTGAAAAGCCTTTCCCCCTCAGGCAAAAATAACCTGCTTGGAAGAAATTATGAGGAGCTTTTCGGCTTCTTTTGAAGTTACAGTACCTGCCAAGTGACATCCCCCGTGTTTCTGTCACACTCTTCCCGGAAGGACCAAGTCTCCTGAGTCATAAGATGGCAGCCATCCTTTGCAGCCATTGGCTTCCGAGGAGCAGGCATTTCCATCCATCTGCAAAGGGAAGAATTAGCCGCCTGCTTGAATCAACCGTATGTGTGTTGGTTGGGGGCTGTTAGGAGACGTACCCCTGACGAGAGTCTAGTTGCCCAGCCAGCTTCCCTTTATCAGATGGGCCGGTGCCCGTTATCATTGTTCTCACAAGGTGATAGCAGGAGTTGTTCCCTGTAAGAAGACGGTGGCATTCTGGCAGGGTCATCGTGGTGTTAAGATGCATAGCATTTGTCAGGTTTGCCTAGGACTTCTGGAGGTTTAGTTATGAAACTTGTTAATTGAGCTATAAATATAGCTGCAGCCTTTGCCTTCCAGTAAGGCAGTGTGTTAATTTGGGTTTGGCAGGGGGATGGTACAAGCTGCCAATGTTATGTTAGGATTAGTAACGTGCGGTACATTTTAACTCCACTTCCCCATGTGCCACGCTTTCCTCCTCTGTTTGATATCTTTGTGAGGGAAGAGAGAAGAGAGGAGAAAGCAAGCTCATTGTTATGGGCATCTCATGTTAGGAGTGTTTATCCGTGGACCTGCTTTGCACCCTACAAGTCTCCAAGTGGATGGAGTTAGGTACATGGAGAGAGCCACGTGCGCCACTCCAGAGAGGGCTCAGCCACAACCTTCTGCCCCGAGATTAGCGTAACCGTGGTTGCCAAGAGCAGGGTAGTTGCCCTTGCTCCCTCCCAGGAATCCTCCCTATATTTAGAGCATCTCTCTTTGTTAAAGTGATCATCATAAATATGTGTTTTCCATAATAAAAAATACATCCTCCCCTTCTTTCACACAGAAGGAATCACATGGGGAATGGAGTGGGTTTGTTTGCTTATTTCTTCCTCAAATACTTATTAAGGGGTAAACATGTCACTTGCTCATCTCACTGAGGAAAAGGAAATGTTACGTTTTAAAGCTTCACATACAGATAACTTTGGCTGTGTCGTCTGTGGTCCTAGGGGGAAGGAAAGGGCACTGTTGAAGCACTTATTGCCCTGCCTGTTTTGAGATGCTTGGTAAGTGATAGCTAAATGAATGAATGAGTGGGGCTCACTTAAGTAGTGTTTCGAAAGAATGGTCTTTGTAGATTATCCAGTAGATCACACCTACTTTTGTTTCTTAAAATGTATTACTGACCTGGAAATAGGTTGGCAAAAATGCGGAATTCTGTTTGTTGGCAATATAATAGAGGAAAGAACCCACTTCTGGCTAAATAGTATCAAACGTTTAATTTTTTTTTTTTTCTAAATGAACCTGGCTTGAATAGAAATATGAAAGAATGTGGAAGTCTAACATCCTGCGTGTGTCTCTGGAGATATCACTGATTGCATTTTCCCTGGTTATGAAATGTTAGAGAGATCAGCTCCAACTCAATATTCTTTGTTTTTCATTCTGCTTTCCCCCTCCATGGGCATGTCTCTCACCTCTGATAAGTAGAAAATTCCAACTCTTTTTGTTTTGTTTAATTAGAGCTGGATGTCTTTCTCCCTTCTTTGGTTGAACTCTGGAAATGAAGATGGTATGTCATGGATACAGAAATGTGCTTCAGTCTAATGAAGATTGTATTGATTTTTTTTATTTTTTACGGTGAAACCATAGCCTGCCTCAACTGCACCAGCTGTTAATTGTATTTTTCCTAAGTCCTTTTGGTATTCATTTGAAAAGCATTTTATAACCCATCTGGTGACCTTGCTGCTAACCAACAATTATAGTCTGACATCTGAATACAAAGAATTTGGGGCAAGCCACAGTTGTACATGGAAACCTTTAAAACGATGTCTCCTTTAATATAGTCTTTACTAAAAAAACATTGTGAAGAAATGATTATAGCCTCACTAAATTCTGACATGCTGAAAAAAAATGGCTGTTCACTCTTTGGAAATTTGTACCAACTTCTCAAATGAGAGATCGAGAGAGCAATAATCATAATAAGAAAGGGCACCAGCTCTGCCAGGCAGCACACTTTTTGTCCACTCCGCCCCATTCACAGACCTGACGCTGCCTAGACCGATGTTAATTCCAACGGCTGGAGGTGGACGGAGAGTGGGTGCTATTCACAGTGTGGTTACTCTGGAGACTGAAGAATCTGGAACCAAATTGCTGGGATTATTAGAGTCTGAAGCAGGATGGCTGTGGGCACTTGTGGGTTTTTGTACTTAGGCACCAGGCCGAGTAGGCAAGTGTGGGCTGGAATCTAGCCCTGGGACTTCTTGCCAAGTTGTGTGCCCCAGCTTGAGGCTGCATCAGCTGGGAGGAAGGGGCCTTTCTGCAAGTCAGCTGCCAGGGTGGAGTGCCTTTTCGTAACTTGCACAGAGATGCAGTGTGTGCTTGAGGTGACCTCGGCTGGATATAACTGTTTGAGGGATCCCGTCCTTTTACCCCCGCTATGGTGTATCTGACACTTGCCTGCCCACTAGCTTCTCAACTGGTGGGAGGAGTGAATTATCTGATGGGGGATCTGGAAGGGGAAACCAAGCCTAGGTAGCTCTGCCTCTTCTGCTGACTTTATAGGAAACCAGCCACCTGGCGGGGAGCACGCATAGTGCACAGGGTTAGGGATGGTGAGGAGGAGGGGAGAGGGGCCTGACCCAGTCCAGCATCTCTAAATCTAGGAAGCTGACTTGCCCATCTTTCCCAGTCTTGCTTTATTCCATAAGAAGAGTGATAATTTGCCCTCCTCTGACCTCCATCAGCTCAAATTTGTCTCATTTTTTAGTTAACTCAAAATTCAGAAAGAAGGATGCTATTTATTGGACTTCCTCTGCCCTCCACCAGGGTCTTAGGAACCATACAATTTTCCATTTCCCTCTGTGCCACCCCCTACCCCTGCACATACATAGAATTGTTCTTCCCAGCAGAAGCCATAAACCTATGCATGCCATTAGTCAGATCTAGCCTACATCATGCTTTGTTCAACCCACAAAGTGTCTTTTGAAAATAGGGTACACCAACATTGAGAAACAGGAGAGTGCATGTACACGTCAAGATTTCTGGACAATCTTAAACAGTCAAGTCAGAAAATTTGGCCGCATTGTGTCTGCCTCCCCAAAGGGCACCACTCAGCCTGAATGAGACCTCCCTTTCCACTGGAAATACACCCCCAGTGTGCCTGTCCCCTCTACTCTCTTGGCTCCTGGACTGAGACATGGTGTCAGCCACCATCCATCATTCCTCTCACACAGTTCTGGTTTGGAAGTACATGAATGTCCCTTTATTCTGCGTCCCTTTTAATAGTGGACTGGGAAGCCTCCACTGGTGGAGCCTATGGGAGAGAGCATATGTCTTTATGGAACTATAGATTATTTCCATATGCTTAATGCCTTTTTTTCCCCTGGATGATTCACACATTAGGCTACCTATTTGGTTCCTATAGTCATATGGGATTTCTTTAGCTTTTTT
Organism: Bos javanicus; assembly: GCF_032452875.1. Classification (NCBI taxonomy): domain Eukaryota; kingdom Metazoa; phylum Chordata; class Mammalia; order Artiodactyla; family Bovidae; genus Bos; species Bos javanicus. The sequence continues at coordinate 41,471,392 of NC_083878.1, forward strand.
TTTTTTTTTTTTAGAGAAAGTCATTTAGAAAAGAAACCTAACACTTAAAAAAAAAATTACTTTCCTAATCCAACCAATGAAAAGAAATCTGCTGCTTCTCTAACCAGCCCATTACATTATGTGGAAGCTCATCTTTATCTGAACCTGATGCCTGGACCCTGTATAATGAAACCCCAAACAATGAAATTGGCTCAACCATCTGGTGACCAGTGAACAAATATCCTGCTGCTAGTTCTTAGAATGGGTTTCCCTGGTGGTTCAGACAGTAAAGTATTTGCCTGTAATGCAGGAGACACAAGTTAGATTCCTGGGTCAGGAAGATTCCCCTGGAGAAGGGAATGGCAACCCACTCTGGTATTCTTGCCTGGGAAATCCAATGGACAGGGTAGCCTAGCAGATTGCAGTCTATGGGGTCACAAAGAGTTGGACACGACTGAGTGACTAACACACACACCCACCCAGTCCTTAGAACTGTTCACTAATGTTTGTTATTCTTCTTCTGGACATGGGAGAATTTAACTTCCAGGCCCATAAAGTTAGCCATGGCACAGTGACTTGCATTGGCCAATGAAATGGTCACTGAAGGGGTGAGCATTATTTTCAGAGAGAATCTGTAAGATTCAGTGGGAAATGAACAGTTCACCTCTCTTCTCTCTGTCCATGACCAGGGACTGTCCCTGTGTGAGGGCACCTGGAGTTGCACATCTCAACACCCCCATCACCACCCCCACCCCAGATCAGAGATAGACTTGTAGAACATGTGAGGGAAAAAGAATGTTTGTTGTTGTTCAAGCCCCTGAAATTTCAAGGTTGTTTTTTCATGCTGCAGGCCCAGTCTATCTTGACTGCTAGACCCCTGCCTCCACTTGACTGTCCTGGCATTTGAGGAACATTCTTTTGTCTTTATTCTTTTTTCCTTCTGGAATAAATTTCCATTTAACACATGCTTGTATGTTTTCTAAATACGCGGCAGTTCCCATTCCTCTCAATTGTAAGAAAATCTCTCTTAAGATGCTTATTCCTATGGTCAGCTCTGCCAACAGCTGCAGAACCCTCCAGAACAGAGAGTGAAATCTGCCATGAGGCCAGAAAAAGGACAATGTGACCCACTCCTTATTTAAGATGTCACACTGGGCCTGTTTGCTGTTTTATCTAGCCCTAAATTGTTTCTAACAGGTGTGCCAAGAAGCATGTCACGGGGAGTGCAGTCGCTATCCATGGGTTTGGCTGCGAGGAACAAGCATGGGTGTTCTTCAAGCATCCCATTGAGTTCCTGCCATGCTTGCATGTATCCAGACTCCTTGAACTTGCTGGTGTACGTAGATTTTTTTCTGTAAGCCTAGACTTAGTTGAGGGAGTAAGCGCCAAGGGTTACTGATCAGTGTGCAAACAAATACTCTCTTGGTTGATTCTGAACAATGTCTTCCAAAATTCAGGAAACACTGCCTGGTTTTAGTATTATAATTTTATAGGCTTGAACTCCGTAATCTCTGATGACATGAATTTTCCCTGTCCTACTGAGAAAAGCCTTTCTTTGCCATTTGGGGCTTGTTTATAAGGATTTTTAACTATTCCTAATAACTTATCCTAATAACTATTCCTAATAACTTAGAATTGAAATAGCATAGAATATACCATGTATTAAAAAAATAAATCTACATCCATTTGCCCGTCTACTTGTCTCTGTTAATATATCCTTTTCTGTTTCTGACTAAATGTGTATTTGGGTGGAGTGGGGGGTGCCAAGGAGGAACTAAATGGGAATGACAAAGAAGAAGCCAAAATTCTTATTGCTTCTCCTTATACCTCTTGGGACCTCCCCTCTCCATGGCCCCCATTCAAGATATTAAAGTGATGAAAGCTGAAGATTCTAAAGGCCAAAATGAAGCACTGGGCTCAGCACAAGTATTTCAGTCTGAAAACCATTTTGATCTCCTACCTACTGATTATAACTTTGGGCAAGGTACAACAGAAAGAACTTGAAATTCGGCAGTAAGAAGCTTCTGGCTCCAGTTCTAGAGATTGTGAGGCTATTTGTCTTGTTTGAGCCTCACATTCCTGGTTTGTAAGATTTTTTTGTTTGACCTATCTCACCAAGGTGACCCTGTGTGTCAAGTTCACTCTGGGAGCATTCTTTTAGAGTAGACTTCTCTGAATGGGCTGAATTGTTTTCATTACTGTTCTTCCATCCTAGATGGCCAGAAAAGACCATTTTAATAGTGGGAAAATGATTTTTATTTCTTTAAATTTTTTTGAATGTTTTTTTTTTTTCTTCCCCAGACACTTGGCTTGTAGAATATTAGTTCTCTGACCAAGAATTGAACACGATGACCCTCTGTGTTAGAAGTGCAGTCTTAACCATTGGACTGCCAGAAAAGTCCGATAGAGGCCTGTTTTCTAGGAGGGGATGGTTTTCCCCAGAATGTATCGGGTGGCCCCAGTTGGCCCTGTGCTCCTGCCAGCTCTTCCTCCGTAGCCCTCGACAGAACACAACTTCACCACTTCACAGAGTAACAGTGAGCATGCTTCCTGCACCAGGTCATCCTCACCTCTCTCCCTGCTCTGCATCGAAACCCCGGAGAAATTCAGCACTTCTCTGTTTTGCCCTGGGCTCTTTGCTGAGTTGATATGGGAAGTCCATGAGGTCCCAGGCCCTAGAAGGCTGACGTCTGACTTGGCAGGAACTAGAACTTCTGGCTGTGCTCAGATACTGAACTTTTCTGGCCGGGGATGTCTCTGTGGGACCATGACAGCTGGGGGCAGCAAGGCTCTGTAGGGGTTACTGAAAGGATCCCAGGATGCTGTGGGAAGGAAGGGCTGCAAGCACTGTCAGCACACCACTTCCACCCCAGAATCTCTTCTCATTCCTCCAGAGGAGGGTTTGTTCCTTCACTCCCTCTCCCACTTCTGACACCTGGAGTAAGTTCCTTCTCAGACAAGGATGGTTTAAAGAACTCCAGTACAATCCTGATACCTGGGCACTTGGTCAGGAATCTTTTCTTTGCTCAGGGGCTAGCCACTTTCCAGTTTATTTTCTGGATAGTCAGAAGTTTCTGGTGTGTTGATATTAGCAGATTTAGGATCTTATTATCAAGCCCATGCAGAAATATACTTTCTGTCAAGCTTTGGTTTCTGAGGTGGGAATACCTGTAAATCATTGCTGCCACCTTATTCTTTATATTTTTAAGATTATTATTTTGAAGACGGGTCAGCTGTGTAGTGGACTGAATTGGTAAAGGAAAAAGAACAGGGTTCTGAGGGATCAAGTCATTCCTTTCTGGGAAAACAGACTTTGGGTGAAAACGGGAGTATAAATGAATCAACAGATATTACCTTTTTATGTGTCTCCCATCTAAAGCATATTCCGTGTAATAAGAATATTTAAGCAAGAAGGGAAGACTTTGTGATCTATTCCTCAGATTTATTTCTGCTCTCTGGAGTCACTGCTTCGCTAACCTTGCTCTGCCCCACATCATCCCTCATCCTTCCAAAGTAAATAAATGGAGTTTTCTTTGTCTTTTGTTCTTAATTAGCTATCAAAATTTGAGGTGTCACCCAGACTCTGAAGGCCCCTCTGACACTGTCTTAAGAATGTGGGGGTTGCCTTGTTGTCCTTGACTAACCGGCCTCTCTCCCATCAGCGGTCTCTGAGAAGTATGGAGCTACACAGGCATTTTCTGCCTGGCTCCCATCACCAGCTCCAGAGATGATGGAGCTCCTGGCCTCTGTTTGTATATAGAGCTGTCTGAAATGCATTCGGGATCTCTTGAGGTGAAAAGATTTATATAAACAGAGAATGTTATTATGGATTCTTACTACAGATGGAAATGACTGGGTATTCTCAAAATAAATAACATTTCACATTTTTATAGATATGTAACATAATATGCATGTGTGTGTGTATTTATATTCTTTCCATCTTGAATACACAGCCTCTCCTTCCTTAGCACTTGGATAAGCCATTCATTTTGCCTCCTGCTTTTTTGATTCTCTTCTTAAGAATTCATTTAATTGTTGCCAGCATTTGGAGAGTTAGGATGAAGCGGTTATAGGCTTCCTGCGAGCTCCCGCCAGATAAGTCTGCCGTGGCTATCGCATTTAGGAGAGCTGAATGCTGAAAACACTTAAGTTCTGTTTTTCCACTTCCCCTCTAAAGAGAGATCAATCAGCTTGTGGCTCAGCATAATTACAAATGGAAACTTCCTAGAAGAGGTGCCCAGAGTTAGAGGATTCAGTATAAGGCACCTAGATTCACAAGCTGCTTATTTAGATACTTCAGGAATCCCCTACTTTTTTTTTTTTAATTGAGTCAGTGTATTTATTTTCCTTGACTATTTGGGGGCAAAGCCTGCTGTATCTTACTTACATTGATCTACTTTCAGTAAAACTAACAGGTGAATGTAGGTAAATGAATGATAGGATTATAACTTTCCTAACAGTGCCTTTCCCACAAGGAAAATCCAGAGTATGGGGACCCTATTGCTGGGGGCTTGCAGAAAAGAGCAAAGATGCCAAAGATTTATCCCGAGCCACAGAGGAATAAGATTGGCATCCACAAGTCTGGGCAACACGAGGCGGACAACAGCTGGCTGTGCCAACTCCACCTGGCTCCAATAAAGGACTGGCTAGCATCCTTGGCAGTAGCTGGTGGGAGAGGCAGGCGGAAGCCAACTGCCCCGAGGCTGGCCAGTTCTGGTGGAAGAAGTTGGAAGGAGAGAGAGCTGGGTGAGAGGGCCTCGGGCCCTCAGTATGGTGCTGAGCAAATGGTTGACTTGGGGGAATTCAGGCCAATTAGAGAGTGATCCTTTCACAGGCAGCCATCTGGAGGGACCCATAAGGGGACTGAGCCTATAATTGAGAAGCTACCCTATATGACAACTTCCAAATTTTAAGAGGATTTGATCAAATTTTTTAAACTAAGATTTATTGAATGCCTCATACATAAACAGGCTCAATGATAGGTGTTGAGGTCTATAATAATCAAAATAGTGATAAGAACAAGATGATTAATGATAACCATTGCTAACCTTTAATGAGCATTTATTAAGTGCCAAAATATGTTACATGCCTCAGCCATTTACTTCTCACAATATTCCATAATGTAGGCATTATTATTATTATCTTCATTTTAGAATGAAGAAACCAAGATTTAGGGAGTTTAAGTAACATTCCCAGGGTCACAGAATTAGGTGATACATCTGTATTCTTGACTATGCTTAAAATGTATGGTCTGTACTTAAGGAACTAATAGTCTAGTAAATAAAGTAGACATGAAAGAAAATGCATAGTAATGATGAAAATAATCCCACAGTAATGCGCTCTGCAACAAATCGAATTCAGATATAACATGATTGAATATTGGATTTCATTGCCTTGCTTCTGACTCAGGTATACTCGAAAATGAATGGCATTATAACTCAACTTGTATTTTTAAGATTCGATTTTTTTGGACTCCATTCATAGTGATATGGAGGGTGTCACTGTAAAGTAACGTAGCTTATTTGTATGGTGTACTAATAGTAGCTGCTTTTAGTAGCCCTGTACTATAAAGTTGTTAGTTCTAGTCTTTACAATCATTGGGAAAAATAAATAATGCTATTTCTGATGTACAGGTCATCTAACTCAAATGATTTGCTCACAGTTCAGAGTTAGTTAAGTGGCAGAGCTTGATCAGAATGGAGACTGTTCTAACCTAATGCTTTCTTCACTATGCCCATCCATATTGCTTCTCTCCAATAGAGTAGGATGGATGTGGTACAGCTAGACAGAGGAAGAAGCCTATTTAATTTTATGGAAGAGATTTGCATAGAGAAGACAGAGAGAACATGCATTGAATTCTTCTTCCATGCCATCCACCATACTGAGTACATAGCATGTATTTTTTTTTTTTCATTTAATTTTTGTAAAAGCTAAGTCAGAACTTATGGATAAATAGGAAGTTTCCAGAGAGACTCTGGGGAGCTGTGGCTATTCCAAAAGGGAATGGTGTGACAAAAGGTACAGAGGCATGAGATACTATGGTGTGTTTGAAGGAATTAGAATCAGGTTTGTATTATGAAAGCATAAAGGCCAGTGCAGAAATAGAGAAATTGTGGTTGTGGGGGAATGAAAGATGGTAGTGACTGGAGATGGGGTTGTAAGGATAGAACTCCAATGACATTTTGGAGGGCCTAGGACCAAAGAACATGGAACTTTTCCTAAAGGCATCAACTATGTGGCAGAGCGAAGAAGAAATAAGTCCAGGTTGAAATTCCATCTTCCAAAAAATCTTGAAAAGTAGAGCTATTATCCTAATTCTCTTAAGTCAAAAGCAAGTTCAGATAGAAAGATGAAGGACTTTAGCCAAAATCATACAGTTTGTAAATGGCAGAGCTGGGCTTTGAACTCACATCTTTGTGGCTCAGAAATCTACATTTATTTATAACCCCTAGGTGTTATGCTTGAAATAGCTCATTTCCATATATTGGAAGGAAAATGAATAGAAATAAGGAAAGCAAAAAGTGTTCTGCAGCTTCAAACCTGCTCATCCAAGATTATCCTGTTGCCAAAATGCATTGTTTTCTTCATGTAGATGTTTATTAGAATTTCTAATATTACACTTGTCATGACGAATTTTTAAAATGTCAATCAAGAAGCATGATGTTAAACCAAGAGAGGCATGTGGGGGTGGGATGAATTGGCAGATTGAGATTGATATATATTATACATACACACACTATTGATCCTATTAATATGTGTAAAATATTGAGTTAACCAAAAAGTTCATTTGGATTTTTCCAAAAAATATAAGGAAAAACACAAACAAACATTTTGGGCAACCAAACAGATAACTAATGAGAACCTACTATATAGCTCAGGGAACTCAGTGCCCTGTAGAGACCTAAATGGGAAGGAACTCCAAAAAAGAGGGGATATATATATATGTGTGTGTGTGTGTGTAGCTGATTCACTTTACAGTAGAAACTTACCCAACACTGTAAAACAACTATACTCCAATAAAAATTGATTTAAAAAAAGAAACACGATGTTTAAAGATGGGGTCAACACAACAGCATGAAGAAAAAGATCAAGTGGAGGTGGAGCCTCTCCCGCTGCCTTCACTCGGCAGGTCACGACTATGTAAAATCTGAAAGCAGAGTTACCGAGAATCGCTGCAAAGAATACATGGACAGAGACACACAGTGAGGACAGAGATCTGGCTGGAAGTCCCCTTCCCCGGTCCCAGCACTGAGCTGTTTCCATTTGGAGTAAGGCTTCATTTTACTATCTATACAAAAAATGCCATATATATTAGCAGAAACCACCCTCAGAAAAGAAGGACGCATCAATACATTGGCAGTTCCTATTAAAAGTGTTATCTAATGTCCACAATTTACATTATGGAGTACCACCACACACATAAATGGTAGCACTTAACTGCAGAGTTAATGGGCTTTCAACCTCCCCTCCAAATTGTGAACCCTCCCATGCCCTTGCGATTCTGAATTGACACTACAGATTTTGGTTTGGTTTGTGTTCTGTCCTAACCTTTGTAGAAAGAGCTGTGTATAGCAGTCAAAGAATTCACTTTTCTACTCACTAGTTGGCTGAACTTTGCCATGTTGGTTCCTTTCTCAGAACTCTCCTTTACTCGGCTTCAAATTGGGCATAACAGTGCTACAGAGGTGTTTCATGGGAAGGGCCTGGCTGGAAATAGGAGCTAAAAGTGGTCAGGATTATTGTATGATCTGTATCTTGCATAGTATCAGAGTCAAGGTCATAGACCAGGTGCATCTTCATCCAGCCTGGCTGGGAACTGCTGTCACTCCAGAGCCCCCAGGTGACAGATTTGCTCCAAGGACAGATAATGGGTTGTGGACTCAAAATGGGGACATTGTGAGAGACATAAAGGGACCAGCCTTCCGGGTGTCCAATGCCATACCACCTGTGGACTATTTTTGTTTTGTAGCCTTTCTTTGAACCTTTCTTTGGTTGAAATCCAATTTAACATGACACTTTTTAGTTAATATAGATGTGGTACCCATAAAGTTACACATTAATATTAAATATAATATATATTTAGGTTATATATTAAAGTAAGTAAGTTATCTCCTTGAAGTCTTTCCTCCAACGAACCTACTCAGAGTGGTCTCCCTCGTCTACCCAAAATAAAATCCAACCTTCTTCACAGCACCCCTTCTCTTCTGCTTTATTTTCTTGGCAATTTTTACCTTCTAATATACTATTTAATTTTTATTTTGTTCATATTTTGTTTTTCTCCTCTGACCAAAATACATGCCCCATAGGAGCAAAGATTTTGATTAAAAAAAAAAATCTTAATAGTCTTTTTTCCCAGTGTGTGGTATTTCATAGGAAGTCAGTATTGAAAAACATTATCTTGTTGCTTTTCTCCCTGAATTTCTAGGACTTGAGTTTATTTTAACATAAACTCATTCATTAAATGGTTTTTATTTTCATAGTTGAGATAAAATTCCAGACATAGAAGCTCTCATTAGCATACTCAAATATTTTACATGGCCCATCATTTATGAAAACCAAAATAATTTCCCAGTTGTCCAGGGTGATATATTTTTCTCTGGGATAAGAGGCCTGCAGGTTGCCTTTGTCTATTTCATGAAAAGAAGTAAAATTTAGAAGTGTCTCTTCAATGCATGATCTTTGTTCCCACAGTATTATTAGAGACTTCTAAGACTGTAATGCTAGTCAGAGATACTGCCTAATAGATAGTAGTTAAAGACTTTAGTCTTGACACAAGCAATGCAGTGAAATTGCTCTGAAAGGGTAAAGAAAAAAAAGAAAGTCCATCTGCTCCATTTCTCTCAGTGTGAAAATACTTGTTTATAAATTGTCAACTCCATATATGTGTGTGTATGTTGCTTTTGAAATAATGGTTATTTCAAGCAAGTAAAAAACTTTACTTCTGTCATCTATACATAACATTAGTATGAAAATAATGAGACTGTTTTCTGGTGACTTGATCGATCCATTGAATTTTTAGATGCCAGTTAAGTGACTAAGGCAGATGAGGTGACAACTTTTTTTTTTATCTTTTTTTAAGTACTATAATGGAAACATAAATTACAGTATGTTTGTATAAAGGAATCATTTAATAAAATAACATAGATTTGTGTGGGTTGAGAGGGAGGAAGGGTAGCGTTCTCATAGAGAAGGATAAAATGGTACATAATTCAAGATCACAGGCAGCTTAATCACATAAATATAAATAGAGACAACCCATTTTATTTGTTGGCTTTTGCTCTTATATTTTTATCCTGGAACTTTATTTTGCTTAACTAGCAGAGATTTTTTCTTTCCCTCTCCTTGAGTAACTATTTTTTTATCCCTGAGTATGGGGAGAAGGAAGAGGCTTAAAATCACAGTAAGAAAATAGGAGGAAGGACTAAGCCATCTTTGTCTGTAGGTTATAACCTGCATTTATTATTTTTAAGGGGTTAAGACACAGCTGCCATGGTCTGCAGAAAAAAGGGATCATCCCGGCTGGTTCTCTGGTTCTTCTGTTCAGAAGCATTTCAGCCTAAGCATAGTGAACTTCCTAGAATACCACTCTCATCAGCTGATGGAAGCTGAGCTTGTGTTGTAAGCAGTGCATATTATTGTATACAATTTACTGCAAAGGGGAGTGATATGAATAGAGAATGGATACAGTAGCTTACTGCGTGCTAGCAGGTCTTTTCTGGGCTCCTAAATGTTAACTGGATAGTAATGTAAGTTATTACACTCATTAAATTAGGCCACAAACAAGTCAACAGTGATTCAGCAAAATGGCTTTGTTTGTATAGTGCAAGGAAGTCTGATAGATATCCAGTCACACATTTATGGCTAAATGGATGAAGATTTTAACATTACAGCCTAATAAAAACCCCATACTGTGTGATTAAATAAGAGGGAAAGCAGTAAAAAAGAGAACGCATAATGACGGTAACATGTAGGTCAGTTACAATTTAATTGTCATTGCACTTCATTGCTAACATATCAATTCTCTGCTGCTTAGCTGAGCAGAAAACAACAACTTAACATGTACACTGGGCCCACTGACGAGTCATCGAACCCCCACTTCCATCACCTGCTTTTGACTACTTCCTTAACAACCACATGAAGTCTTCCTGCTTTAATAGGATAATCTCGCTGAAAGCTCCTGCTGATTATTTCTTCCCATGCTCAATGCATCAATGATCAGTAAATTTACTTCACACTCTACATAGATGCTAAAATTAGATTGTTTGCATTACAACTTTCAATACTTCTGCAACAAGAAACACCTGCCTGCAGATTTATATTGTTTTTTTTAATGGTTTAAAATAAAGATAGCCTCACCATGGCGATACCTTGATGTACTATATCGGAGGCGCACAATGGCTGATCATTTTTCTTACTTATCCAATTTGTACTGTATTTCTTGCCATATAAGGTGTAGCTTCATTATCATTAATTGCAGCTTTAGAAAAACCGAGGAAGTATTTATTCTTGCCAACTTTGCGGCAGTTTTACTTATTCAGTGCAACTAAGGGGGGTGGGAAGTAAAAAAGCCCTGTATATTTAACTTTTTTCTCTCTGAATCTGGATAATTCACATAGTTCTCAAAGGGGCTTTGGCACCTTTTTAAAATGTTAGCTCTAAAGAATTGTCTGTCTAGCACACTTAGGCTGATCTATAGTAAAGACTTAACCGAGTACATAACCAAACTATTAATTCAGATGCCTAAGGTGACATTTTTTATCCGGCTCAGCGTAGTATATTCCATATAGAGTAGAGCACAGCTCCTCATGGAAAAAATGATCCAGAAAAAGCTAGGTAACTTTATTAGGGTGATTAGCCGCATCAACAATTTTTCTTCTCATTCGAAATCTCATTTTAATTTGGATTTCTGGGAATCGGGCCCATAGATTCCAAATGTCTCTAATATGCTCTCTATGGGTAGATTTTATTCCTTTTGCACGTCTTTGTACATATCTAGATAGAACTATGTGGCATCTAAGCGCAAGAATAAGGACCTGGATTTCAAGATCATGGACAAGCAAAGCAAAAACCCCAGAAATAGGTTCTACCCCTGGATTGATGTCCAAGGGAGCCACTAAGCAGTGAAAGTTATCTGGTGTGCCTTGGAGATTTGGATGGCCTTGCAGTTACTTCCAAGACTGGCAGCTCATGAATCCCTGAATTCTTACTGAAGGATCAAAGATGGATGGGTTACTAATCCAAGGCTGTCATGATTAAGAAAATATTCATAAGAGCCACCTTCCTGTATTCATTTCTTCTTTATTGACTGTGGAATGGGAAGTCCTTTGAGTTCAACAAGGGAGAAAAACAAAGTAATACAGTATTTTTCATTTCCATGATGCTTTATATACTGATTATGCAAAGTGTTTAATGAATGAGTAAATGTTCTTGACATTTTGTAGATAAGACATGTAAGAGATTTGGACAAAAATAACAGTATGAATCAAAATTCATCTGTGGTGCTCCAAACACCTGATTTTCTGCATGTAACCTAGTCTACTCAAATGCACTGGGAAAGTGACTGTCTTCTCTTGACATTATTCTTTGACATGTGTTCTGATCATCAGTACAGGTCAGATTGGTTCCTCCAGCCTGGGCAGCTTTCTTACCATCATGGATAATGGTCTAGTGGGACTGATGACACTTATTGCCATCTAAGAAATGAATGCTGCTGATATGCAGAGACTCTTTGACTAGGTAGTACACCTTGCAGACACTCGAGCAACTGAGGCTAAGGAAGACCTATCATCTCTGAATTATCTGATCAGACTTTTTATTTTTAACTGGTCTGTTAAGTGTTCATGTACATTTCTCTGTGTCCCTGTTAGAAATAAACTGTCCCTGTTAGAAATAAGTAAAAGACTCATTTTCACAAGTAACATATATTATCTAGGGGGGATAAATGTATTGATTTTGCCATAAAAATGAGCTCTGTAGATTTACAAGTGCCTGGCTAGCTAAATATAGAACTGTGATAAATTCAAGTTCACAACAATGGATTTAACCACATTATTATCCAAATAATCCACTTAACCATGTTTTAACCTCTCTGAAAATAGCTGGAAGAAGGATTGGAGGAGAGAGTGTTTTCAGGTGTTTTTGGATGATATTTTTGAATCATATCTCCCACTTGTCTAATTTTTAAACCTTGACCAAAAATGCCATGCTCATTTTATCTTTGAATCAAAGGGAACTTGGCAGATTTCCTAATGACAAACTCCATTCAGTGACTTAAAGCAATGATTCATCACCCAGCATATAAATATCTCGATTCTTGGTGCTAGCTGCTTCACATGTGAAAGCCAGTCGGTGTTCTCTGGGGCCATTTTAGATTTGTTTCTCTCAAAGCAGTAGGAGACCAGGACCTAGGCATGGAATGAGGGAGGTGAAGTTCCATTACACACTGCGTGTGTCTATGTGTGTGGGGGGGAGGGGGGCCGTGGGTGTGTGTGAGCAAATGCATGAGGCTGATGTAATGCTTGATTTGGCAGGATGGGATACCACTTTCTCCAACAGTTGCCTTTTATAAGCTTATCTGAAACCTTGACACAATTTTTGGAAGCTCATTAGACTTAAGAGTGATTGCAAATGAAAGAGGATGCACGGTTACTCACTGACATTCATGCCTGCTTTTTAAATCTTATGCTGTATTGTTGCAGACCTTGATTTCACACTCAGATGCTTAACCCCACATTAATATGTGTCTTCTTTCCCAAGATGAACACAGTTGCCTTTGCTATCTGGCATTATCATTCCCCGCCAACAAAATGGATTGCAGGAAATTCAGTGGTGAGTGGGGGCGGGGACACAGCAATGATGTCTCAAAATTTTAACCATGATTTGTCCATTTATTCTGTAATACAATACATATATTTTTGAGAGCCTACTGTGGCAACCCAGTACCAGGCACCGTCGTGCAGATTCTTCTTGTGAGTTAGGTTCTTAAATAAAACGGCAGATGTTTTCATCTCCTAGGGTCATACCAGAAGTCTATTTCTTTTTATCTTTCCTTATTAAATTATGTTTACCTGAATACATCAGGTTCATTTCACCTAGGCAGGATGTCCCATTAAGCATGACAAGTAGAAGGTTGCAAGATTAATGCCCTTCTTGAGCTTGAATTAGTGTGTCAGCATCTTTCCAGATCTGGGACCAGAGTCTAGAGGAAGTATTCCATAATGGACCTTAGCCTCTAACTGAACTGCTCTAATATTATTCCTATAACAAGACTACTTTTAAAGAGCCTCATTATTGGCTTCATTAGATATGTTACTTGCATCAGTGGCTGTAGTTATGCGTATAATATAGGAGAGGTTAACATAGCATATTTTTTATGTTTTCTATGGCATACAGCTTGAAGTAGCCAAAAGGTTTATGGCGATGTAATTGGTAGTTAGTGTGAAATTTGTAAGACAAATAGACGATATCTAGGGTAACCCCTCTAATCCTCTTCTTTCAGGTTTTTACAGCCACCAAAGGGCCTCATTAAAACAGCAGTCAGCACCTAGTGAAAAGATACAGTGCTTAGAGTGCCCAAAAGTGACAGAAAATCTGCATTTTGTAAATCTGACACCTTTGATCGATTATACAGTGTGAAGCCATTTCTTCTAAGCGTTATGATAATACTTCAGGTTCTCTTCTGAATCCAGCTTTGCTATATGTTCACTAGCTATAACAATGTGAAAAAGAGTCAACTGATGAAGCTTAGGAAATAAAGAGGAACCTTTTTCTATGGCACAAAGCTCTTTGCAAGCAAAAGGGCTGGAAAGCACCATTGGCATTTCCAAGGACCATGTAATCTTGGGGTACCGCTCCAATAAAAATGGGGATACCGCTTATGAATATGCCAGCGTTTGTGTATATGGAGGTGAAACAACCTGCAGGCTTCCAGGAAGGAAAAAGTATTAGTATTTTTCATCTATTTTTAGATTAATGTTTTACAATTATACCCAGGCTAAGACAATTAATGAAAACCTTACTCTTCATTTTACAAAGTGAAAGTGGAAGTTGCTCAGTAGATTCCGACTCTTTGCAACCCCATGGAGTACAGTCCATGGAATTCTTCAGGCCAGAATACTGGAGTGAGTAGCCTTTCCCTTCTCCAGGGGATCTTCCCAACCCAGAAATCGAACTGGGGTCTCCTGCATTGCAGGGGGATTCTTTACCAACTGAGCTATCAAGAAACCTTTGAAATTTGAGACTTCAGAATGAGGGGGTCAAATGAAATGATACAAATTTTGGAAAACTTATAATGTAGTTCTGTGTGGCTGGCATGTGGAGCAGGCCTTATGAAAATGACACTGAGTTTCAGAAGCATTATTGCAGATATCCTAAACAAAGATTGTCTCCTTCCAAGCCCTCCATACCTTCTCCCATGCCAACAGAGGTGTTTGGGTTGGTCTCTTTTACTCAGACTCTAGACCCCAGTGCCCCAATCAGGAAGATTTGTTTGGATAACTGACAACAAAGATAGAAACTAAAATTAGAGGATCTGTAGAAGAAATATTCTTTTAAAATTCTGTTAAATGTAAATTTACATTTTCATCATAGCTAGAAGGGAGGAAGGTGTGGAACAGCTCTTAAGTGTGATTATTCTCTATTTTTGAGAATAGAATATTTTGGGGAAGATCTGAGAACGTTTACTAATTATGAAAGGACCAAAATGGAAGGGTGACCTCTCCTGAGTCCTTTGTTCTGCCTACGATTGAACACTGTCCTGTGTATATATTTCCATCAATTTCAGCAAAGGGAGAAAAGCCCATTTCCCACTCTCTCATTCTTTCTGTTTTTTTGATCAAATGATATTGAAGTAAAGTTTTTGTTTACAGAAACTTCCAAAAAACTAGCTAGACCATTTTGATCTGTATGATTTATGCATTTTGTGATGAGTATAAACTGCTTAATACAGTAGTAGAGTATCTTTATGAGAAGTTAAGAGTAGACACAATGATTGAAAAGCATCTTGCATCATTTATGGTTTGAGAACATAGCATGATAATAGAACATTATTTGTAAGAAGCTATCATTCAAATCTTATCTGACCATTGTCTGTATTTTAGAATTGTAAGTCTTCGAGGACAGATGGATAATCTGATTTAAACATGCCAAGGTAATTGCCCCTCTTTCCCCTTAAATGTGCATGGCTATAAATGCCTGCTGAAATTTCCTTTTCAGAGTTTTATGTATACTCATTTTGAATCAGTTTATTAAAAGGGCTAGATTTTTTCCCATTGTTATAAAAGAAACCAGTTTTCATTTAAATGATTTCATTTAGGTATTTGCAGTTATTAATAATACAGTTTACAAAGGGAAACATTTTAATGACAGGAACCTTGGAACGAATCCTTGAGAATTTGGAATGGATATTACTTTCTCTTATAATAATCTGGAGCCAGTATCTACTTTTGTTGAATGCACCGATTTTTTTTTTTTTTTTGAGGGTCAGAGGTATTAAATTTTAGTCAGTTGCTAGAGGGAGTGGCAAGCCTCTTGGCTGAGAAATTTACTTGAAATTACACTTTGGGAGAAAAAAAAAGAGAAAATTGCCTCATCAGATCCATCTTTCAACCAACAAACCCTCCAACTCTCACTGTTCTTAATTGTTGACCCCTACCATCTGTGTCACGCAATGTGGCAGGAACTCTTTCTTCAAATAAAGATCCATGTTACCTCATCAGAATGTACTTGTTAAAAGTGATAATGGTTTACAATCGGTACTTAGCCATATGAAATACAATACCCTCTTTTAAAATGTGGAGGTTTGGGGCCTAAGTTAATACCTTGGTACATAAATCATTACATTATCTGAAAAATCACTTGATTCCAGGGGAGAATATCTGAAATGCTTTTGTTAGCTTCAGAGTTTGAAATGCAGAATTTATTTAATTTAGGAAAGGAAGTTATTGTGTGATGTCTGTTGCTAACTGTTGAGTGGCCCTTAGCCTTTAAAAAGCTGCCCTTACATAGATAGTACCAACAGTAGAAAATGAATGGAAGGAAATTAAATACTTTCTCATCAAATAAATTTTTAAAAATCTGAAATATAGGAGGCATTAGATAAATGAGACTGGACTTACAAAAATCACCATCTTTTAGAGTGAATTTTCTTGGTGTCTATAGCTTGTCTTGCCCTAAAAAATGAACTTTAAGGGACATTGTGAACAGAATGTGTGGGTTTAAAATTCAGTGGATTATCTACATCTGTTAGGTGAGAATGAAACCATGCTGAAATAATGTATTCTTGTGTTTTAGAGCTATCACTGCCAAAGGCTACTGACTTGTAGCCTATCAACATCTGTGTTACTTCTTTGGATTTACTGATTCAATGTGTCTAAACATTTCATTTACCTCTGGAATTTTTTAAAGTTGTTTTAAGCCTCTGTTGGATGTACTATTTCATTGAAAGATATTATTAGCAAATATTAGTTAAGGGATTATATGTACAATTAGCCCTAAATCACATTAACTGAATGTTGTGATTTGTATTATTGAAAGAACGTGACACTCTTGAAACGGTAAATAATGGAATAAAAATAAATAACAGTACCTGTATTTTGACAGTGATATTCCACCTCTGGTTTTCCCGTGCGCAAGCGTAAACAGGCATACAGTCGCTAGCTCACACACACACACACACACACACAATCATTCAAATGCCTTTTCTTTCTCTGACAAAAATATTCATTAAAAACATTTCACTGTGCTGCCTTTTAATATAGCACAGGCATTCAACCTGCGCAGGAAGCTTCCTGGAACCGCACAAATACTGTGTAATTATCTGGTGGCTCCCTGCTGGCTGCTGCATATTCCAAGCACAAAGTGAGCAGTGCATTTCCAGAGCCTGACTCCTGTCTTCATTGTCCCTGCTTGGAATACGAAGCCTCACTTCATTATAGGAGACCTGATCAAACTTGATAGATTTAGCCATTATTCTTGACTGTGTCAACTTTCCACAGTTTTTTTTTTTTTTCCCTTCCTTGGGCTCTTCTGTTTTACCACCCAGGGAATGCAGAATATTCTGAGTCTGGGTTTCTCTCTTTCTTGCCTATTCTCTTTCTTCCCTCCCTCCCTCTCTCTCTCTCTCTCTGGGCTCTCCCCATCCCCCCCTTCTCCATCCACCCCACTCCTTTCACCATCTCACCCCCTCTTTTCTCCCCTCTCCCACCCAAACAAACCAAGGATTCAACAAATAATGTTCCTTCCACATCATGTGATTCAAGGAAAATAAGGCTTGCAATTTTTCTCTCAATTGTCCTCTTTGGGTTTGATTTTTCAGTTACTATAAAAGAATTCTGCTGCGATGTTGACATACAAGGCAGAAACACTTTGAAAATCCTTTTTCTATTTCCTCTTAGTAGCACCGTAACTTTTGCTCTCTGATGTTGTGATGATGGTTGGGTGTTTTCTCTCTCTCTCTTGTTTTTTTTTTTTTTGGCCTGTTTTATAACAACTTTCAAGGAGTACTTTAGAGTTCGCATTTTCAAGGATCATTCACATCACTGTATTGTATCGAATTTTATAAACGTCGCGGTGCATTTTCTTTGCAAAAGGCATCAGATCATTCTCTAGGCAAATACAGATGTTGGTACAACTGGTTTAGCATAACAGATTGCTTTGTAGTTTTTGAGAGTTGCTATGCAACAATAGAGAATAATATCATAGCTCCACCAAAATTTTAAAAGATCAAAAAATTAATGCACGCTGCAGCACCATAATTAGGATCACACGCTGATCCCTCAAACTGTCATGGAGCAAGTTAATCAATATGTCAGGTATTTGCTACTGACCTTACAATGCTTATAAGGTCAGTTTATCATTACTCTAGTTAATGAATATGTTTTGTGGTGAAATTTTATTCACTGAGTTTTTTTTTTTTTTTTTTTGTACATACATATTTCCCTTTGATGGACCCCAAGCACTATTTTAAAGTAGAAAATAATGGTTCATGTTTAGGTCTGCTTATTAAGTGCAAATTATTAGCACAGTGAAAAGGAAGGATGTTGGAAAGTCCTGTCACTCTTCTCCCCAAACCCCTCCCATCCCCTTGGTTATGTTTATTTTTTGAAAGCAAACGCCAGGCTCCCCATAGAATGCCTTTCAACAAGTTTGCTCCCAGGATGCGTCTTGTAGAGTCTGGTTCTATGCCACAGAAATAAAGCAAGACGCTAGTATAGCTTGAATTTAATGTTATCCTCCTCAAATTAAAAATAAAATAATTATTTTTTTCAGAGTGGCATGTTCAGTCACACCAAAAGCTTCGCAGCGTCTTAAAATGTAAATTGCCGTGAATCAACACAAAGGAGAAAGGGAAGATTGTGAAGGCAATCGTACTGATCACTTAATTCAGTCGCTGCATATCCACTTGGCATAAGGTAATTAGAGTGCCACATTGCTGTAAAGACAGAAAGCTTAGGGTCCCATTCCGACTCACCCAGACGATAATACATGATTAGAAGTCAGTGACAGATCACAACTGCTGAATGACCCACCAAGGTCTTATCAAGGGCAAATCACATAATTAGCATGCACTTGGCTGGCAGAGGAGTGCAATGCTATTGTTCCCGCACAATCAAATTAGCCCCGCCAATGAGGTCAGTGTTCTGTGACCTTAACGACATTTCATGTTTTATCCCCACCCCCCGTCACACACACGCACACATGCACGCATGTGATCTGCACGCCTGCACCTGCACTTAAACCGCACCTGAGTTCTGTGGACACTAAAAACATGTTTCACAGACACAGTTTTGAAGTACACTCCATTGACTCTTCAGTTCGTCACGTATGGAATGAGGAATGAGGAATGCAGCTAATGTAGTCTGACCCAGGGGGACACATATGTAATGGAGCTACTTTGACATAAATTCAAGCATCTAGTGAGGCCCAGATCTCAAGTTATTTGCTCTTCATACATCTGCACCATCCCACGTGTACTAATGAAGTCTGAGCTCAAGCTCAGGTCTCCCTTTCCTTCTCGAAATCAAAAAAACCCAGGTGACATGTGCACCCTGCCTCCAGCCCGTTGACATTGCCCTCAAGGGTTGTCCATCTCTGTGACCCAGAACTTCTCTCAGAAAGGATGGTGTTTTGGAAATGGCTGAGGTTCCTTGTAGCTCCAGAGTATGCTTGCAGCCAAAGTCTCACCCCAACCATTGTCCACTGAGTTCAGTGGTTGCATGTCTGAGGCTTTCCTTGCTGGGCTGACATGATAGCCTGCAAAGTTAGCATCTTCTTTCCATTTTTAGCCCAGTGGAGATCCAGGCAGGACCCTTCAGGGAAACAACCTGAAGGCCTAGTGTGGAGACTGTTTTGTTTATCAGCCTTAAAGTCACTTTCTCATGTGTTCTCCACACTTGATCCCTTGTTCACTGCACACAGGGGTTGCTTGGTAGTCAGCAAAGAGCTGGAGTTTGTTGCCTCTGCCCTGTGACTTCTGTCATTCAGCTCTGCTCCCTCTGACCCAGGTATCGCCATGGCCCAGACTCCTGGATCCCATTCTCCTAACACTGCTGCTGCTGCTAAGTCGCTTCAGTCGTGTCCGACTCTGTGCGACCCCATAGATGGCATCCCATCAGGCTCCCCCGTCCCTGGGATTCTCCAGGCAAGAACACTGGAGTGGGGTGCCATCGCCTTCTCCATCTCCTGAAACTGCTTGCTACCAAATTTTGTATTGATTCTTTTAAAGAAATTATTTACATCCTATCAAATTAAAACTGGGTTTTGAGTCCTTTAATGAGAAGAGCTTTAATGAATCCTTCAATTTAAAAGCTCAATGACTTCATGTTTTTGTTCACCAAATCTTGCTCAAACATGACTCACATTTACTACTATTAAGATAAGGTTGAGGTTTCATGACTTTTCAAACACATGAGTGGCTCAGTGATAGAGAATCCACCTGCTAAGCAGGAAATGTAGGTTTAATTCCTGGGTCGGGAAGACCCCTTGGAGAAGGAAATAGCAACCCACTCCAGTATTCTTGCCTGTGGAATCCTATAGACAGAAAAGCCTAGTGGGTTACATTCCATGGGGTCGCAAAGAGTTCCATAGGACTTCGCGACTAAACTAACCCCACTAGTCCATATTGAGGGGCTAATGAGATGTCTAGAGAACACTAATTTGTGTAAGAGGAAAGAGGGACTCTGGCTTGAGGCTGGTGTTGTGGGGATGGATGCTACAGGAGAGGTGGAGAATCTTTGCTGCCTGGTACAGTCAAGAAGCGGTGGATGTGAATATCAGATGACTGGAGTCTAGTCCTGGCTTTGAACTTGGCCAAGGCTTTTTTCATTCTTGAATTCAATATCTTCGTCTGCAAAATGACTAGATGTGATAAGAAGCTCTCCCTGATCCTTCCTAGCTGTAGCAGTCTATGTTTCTGAAACCTGTGTGGAAGCTTTGCCCCAGTCCATTTGGTTATATGTCCTAATCAACTGGAATACTTAACATTCACACTGATGGATAGCAATGTTGCAGGTAGGGGACCAAGACCTTGGGCATGGGGACAAGACCACACACAGGGAGGAGAGGGGTACGAGTACATCTATTGTCTACAAGATTTCCTCCCCCTGCACCAACGTTCCATGCATACACCTTCTATAATTAAACACTAAAGAAGGGGAGAAGCCAATGAGAGCACAACTGATTTATGGTTAAATAATACATTCCCAAAGTGTCAGTGAGAAGGCAAGTTCAGCTTTGAGCCAATTAAATAATTCCAGCTCCAGCTTAGACTCTTCTGTAATTGTTCTGTTTTGTGATGCTTGCATTTTCATGGGCAGTGCATTTCTACCTCTGTACCATGCTACTGTTATCTTTCCAAACTTATTTTCTTGGGTAAATAAAGGATTTCATTTGACTTCCATTCTCTGGAGCTGAACTACATGGATATTTTAAGAGAAAGAGACTTAAATTAGAGGTTAGCTGTGCAGGATTGTCCCTAAGAATTCATTTCTAAAGTGTATTTCATTAATTACAAATGCCTTGGTCATTTGTACCAAACACGTGGATAAAACTTTTTTCCTGTATGGTGCAAAGATAATTTCTAAAGGTGTTGTTGATCATGCAAACACAGGGACATTTCAATGAAAATTAAAATTGCCTGTCTATAGAACAGTGGCAGCATTCAGTGTGCCACGAAAGTTCCTGAAAACATTGTTTTTATAATGATTGTGATAAGCTGTTCCATCCTCCTGATATTTAGCCTTCATGGTAACTTCTTTTTGATGAAAATTATAGCAAATTATGCACAAAGGAGCAGTTTTTATACTTGTAATGAAAATATTAAAAAGGGACCCATTTCTACCAATTGTCTATCTAATAGCGATTTTACAGCATCTGTAAAATATAGGCACTGCATCTGACAGCACAGTATCTGCGATAAGGGTGTGTGCCAGTTTGCATAAGGTATCTTCATATATATGCTCTGTGTCCAGTATATGTATCACAGATAAATATAAATCATGGTGCCCAGTGTCTCAGGGGGACCCGACCTTAGTCATCCAGGGCAAACCATGAAAGTTCCCTAACAAGCAGGATTAAAATTCACTCCTTTCAACCATCCCAGGCATTTATTCCTTCCTTTTCATTGAGCTACATTTGTCTGATTTAACAAGATAAGATTTGAGTGCTGATGCAGCCCATTGTTAATGTAGCAGCCGCATCCACCATACCATCGACACTCGGCATCAGAGGAATGCATAAATCAGGTATTCAAAAAAAATTAGATATGCAGCACACCAGTTTTATAGTCCCAGCCTCAGAAATTGAAATGGCCCAGATTAATGTATTATATCTTACACACTGTCCGAGTGAATCAACTTTAATATATTGAACAGATTCGCAGAACAAGACTTTGTTATCTAAGGCGCACTCGGAAGAAGGAATTGACCTGAGGATTTGATTTGGTTCAGGTAGTTCATGTTGTACAGCAGCATTTGAATAGTTTCACATAAAAATAAAATTTGTATTAGAAATATTTCACATCATCATTTCTGGGCTCATCTGCACGGCAGCTTTGCAGAGGGCCAATATTATAGAAACAATGTCCGGCCAAGATATGATTTTAACCTTTGCTTCTGACATGGCAAAACAATATAATTGTAATTTTAATGCAAGCTGCTGTTTCTCGGCAAGGCAGCTTGTACAGGCTGACTTTAGTTTGGATTGCGACTGGAAATGAAATGCCCATTGAATTGCTCATACAATAGAAGCATCACAGTTTGTAGCATTCCATTCCCAAAGGCTCAGTCGGGGCTAAAGCTGTTCTGTGAAGAAGCTGCTTTTTTATACGGTTGGATTCCATTCCAGGGAAGGACCGGCTTGGAAGCATCGTGGGCTTGTGAGGACGGTAGCTCTTTTCCTTGCCAGGTTGGGATAGCCACGGTGAGGAAACAATTTGGGGATTTGCAGGCAGAGATGATGTGGTCCTTCCCCCCTGAGTACCTGGAACTGGGGGAGGGAAGGATGGGGAAAGGAGCAAAACTTGAAGTCTGGGAGATATAGTTTGTATTTGGGGGTTTATGGCCAAGTGCTTCATTCTCCCATGACTTTCTCTTGTTCCACACTCTAGAGGGTCCTGTTTGTGTAATCTCAAGACCTACAAGGTCGTGTTCTCTTTCCAGGGATGGAGCCTGAAATCCTGTCTTGTATTTCTCCACAATGTCAGCTGTGTGGTCCACAACCCTTCCCTGCCCTGCCCTGATATGGGGGCTTCCCTGGTGGCTCAGATGGTAAAGAATCTGCTTGCAGTGCAGGAGACCCTGTTTCGATCCTTGGGTTGGGAAAATCCCCTGGAGAAGGCAATGGTTACCCACTCCAGTATTCTTGCCTGGAGAATTCCATGAACAGAGGAGCCTGGTAGGCTATGGTCCATGGGGTCACAAAGAGTCACCCACCCCAGAGATGAGATTCTACCTGTAGAATGCAGTTGATAGAACAAATGTTCTTAGTAACCATGATGATTTTTCTCATGGAACTCAGAAAATCTCTGTATTCCTAAAGTGTTTGGAATGAGAGAAACAGAGAAGAGGTACTAAATGTCAAGACAGCAAACAGATCCATAACAGGTCAAACACTAGTTCCTATTTCATGAAGATGTAAGGAAATTGAGAAGTTGCAAGGAAAAGCACACTTCTTCCTAGGATGGCACCCCAGCCCCTGCTGACATTTATACAAATTCCTTTGCCTATTTAATCCAGTTAGCCTTGCCTGTTTCCCATAGCTTTGATTTATTCTGTTCTTACAGATATCAGAGGTCCAAATAAGCTACCCAGATAGCAACAACTGAAAGACTTGTTTTGGTATATTCAGTCAGTTTCATGGTAGATGGCAAATGCCTGCTTTTCTCGGATGGGTGAAGCTAGACGTGAACATGTTTGACGTCAGAAATCTGGCTTTGTTTTCACCAGCCTGATTCTTTTTTTACCTGCCTAATTCTCCTTTACTCTCCAGATGTCAATATAGGCGTCTTTTGTAACTGGGAACCTAAACCTCAGCCCTCTTTTGGCAACTCCCTCCAATCCCCCAGCCGCACCCAGGACGGCTACCCTCCTGCAGGCTCAGCTAGCATCCTGGGTTTCTCTCTGTCACACATTTACCTGCTGTTTGTAACTGCTGATTTAAGTCTCTTTCTTCCAGGAGAACTCAAGCTCTTTAAAACAAATTTTTTTTTTCATAATTTTATTTTTCTCTTAGTACAGGAGAATTTTTCTGTGCCTGGCACAGGAAAGATTTTTGTTAAGTGTCAATGGAATTCACTTATTCAATCCATAAATATTTTTGAATGCCTACTAACGTTGTCTGCATTGTTCTAAGTCCCGGGGACATAGCAGTGAACACGGCAAAGTCCTTTCTCTCACACAGCTTACATTTTAAGATGGGAGAGAGACATCATCTAACAAATATTAAATGAGCCCATGAAATTGCCAGTATTTGACCACAGAAGATCTTTAAAAAAAAAATATATGGTCCAGCCTAATACTTGGTATGTCATGGGGAGATAATGAGCACTTCAGTGCAATAATGGTGTTTGACAACATCATCTGAGCCATGTTACCATCTGAAGGGCTCCTGCCTGAGCTTATTATACTTTCGGGTAAAAATTCTCCAAACAGTATAGCACAAAAATCGGGCACCGTTAGTCAGAGGGAATATAATTGTAGCTGTAATGATTATTGAAGCAACAATCTCGTCCTGTTAACTGTTACGCTGCAGAGTTTACGTGGCATGTCCAGGCCTTGCTTCTGATCTCAGGGGTCTCAGCGTGTCCTCAGAGCCCTGGTAAGCCTGCACTGGCCAAACCCTTCTGTATCCCGGGATGGGTCTGGGACCCATAGTATTCTCACTGTTCCCTGGTTCTCTAAGCTCTGGTCCTGCATCAAGGTTCCAGTAAGTTACTGCCACCATGCTGGGGGCCAGTAAGGCAATGAAATGAGACCAGCCATATTTGGTCACCCTCCTCTGGCCCGAGCTGAGGAGTGCCAGAGACTACAACTGTATTGCAAGTGGTCAATGGGTCCCTTTCCCTCACTGATGCTTGCCCTCCTCAAAGGCGCTGTTGGGGCCCGACCTATGTGGGTGGAGCGGCCGTCAGAGGCGCTCAGGACACTGAGGGGACACGCTTTCCTCCTGCAGGCACATTCGGAGCCAGATCCCTCACAGTGGGTTCCCCTTATGCCTTCCAGCTTTGACGGCGCGCATCCTCTGAGCTGGTGTGGGAAAGTGTCGCAAAAAGTGCTAACATTTCTACTAGTTTGGATCATTAATTTTCTCAACAGATTACTAAATCAAATGACTTAAAAAAAAAAAAAAAAGCTCTCCTACGCTGCCATTTCTAAAGTTTATTTTAAATGTTGTGTGCCCTGATTTTTTTTTCTTCCTTTGCACTTTGTTTATTTTTTCCAGATTAAGCTTCATAGCTCTTTCATATGATAAATATTTTGTGTAAAAAATTGTATAGCTAACAGTGCTGCTTGGTAGCTTTTCTGGAATTAGAAAGGGCTGTTTAAAAAATAAAACAAACAAACGAGGAAAACCAAAGCAAAGAGAAGCTTTTGCACAGGGTGAGTAAGATGCCTTTTTATTCCTCTAAGATGCTGGGGTTGACGAATGGACTTTGATCACTGATATACTTGAGCTGACTGAAGGCCAAGGGCATGAGTCTTCTTTGGACCATTTCTAGAGGAGCTAATACAAGTGTGTTGGGTAGTCTAGAAGGGAATTTGTGGAAAAATTATCCCATATACCACTTACGAAGCACAGACTTTGTACAGATCATTATGGGGAATATTCTTCCCATTTTACATCTAGGCAAACTGAGGTCTGGAGGGTTCACTGCGTGTACAAGTTTACATATCGAATAAGTATGGCAGGACCAGGATTCGAATCCAAGTCCCCACCTCCAAAAACCTGTGCCCTCTCCACTCTTCCTCAGCTTCTGATAGGGCAGAGTTCTCAAGATAGTTAGATGGATCTCAACTGTTCTGCATTTGTCAGCAGGAGACATTCATATTAAAATTGAATTCCATTGTGTGTTTTCCCCAGGCTAGTTTAGGAAATTCTTGGCATCATTTCCCTTCTGCCTTTTGTTTGTTTGTTTGTTTGTGTGCGAGTTTTTGGCCTTCTTTCCGGAGGACTTGAACCTTTCCAAGACCTCTTCTCCTTGGTTCCCAAGTACCCTGACATCAGGACATGTTTCACAGTAAAGCGGACGATGGGGGAGAGACTTTTTCCCTGTGACACCTCTTCCTATTCTTGTCCTGACAGACAACTACAACTTGGAGATCCACAATAACTTCCAGCATACCTGTGTCATTCTTTTAAGATAAAAATGAAGCAGCTTCAACCTCCATTATTTAGGTTTCCCCAAGCTTTCTGGGAATGTGGAGCGAGAATAGGAAATGCTATGTTCTTCCAGCACCTTGACTCAGAATTCTCCCTTTCTCTGAACTGTCTCCACAAAGCTCAGCTGCACTCCTGAGCATTGTCTTCATTTCCTCAAGCACCACAAAAAAATGAGTTTTTATACATAGTATGTATTTATTGACAGTTTCTAACAGTGAAAAAGGATTCCAGAACAGGACAGAAAACAACTCTAAATTGACTGTGTGACATCTCTGCTCCTCTGAGTCTTAAATGTGGTCACTGCAGGGCCTATCCATCTGGCCATGTTCTCCCCTAGGGCTCAGTCTCCGGTCATTGCACTTGCTCTTTCTACTGTAATCTTGAATGCCTCTACTCGCCCCACAGATTTCCAGCCTTCTCCCACCCTCATCTTCCTAGTCCACTGAAGAAAACGGAAAATTCCTGTGAAGATAGCTTGCCTAACAGTTGAATGCTATGTTTTCCCAAGATACAGTTTGATCAAGTTTCTACTTTTGCATAACCAAAAAGGCCCACCAGCTGTCTTAAAGAGCCCTCTCCCACTGAGAGGATTTCAGGAACTTTCTTAGAAAGACTCCATCATTCTTTTTTTGTAAAGGGCATTTTGCCTGTTGTACTAAGATTTTTTGCCCACCGGTCTGATCTGGGCTTGATCATACTTCAGAGTTAAGCCAATAGCCTGTCCTTTCCTGTCTCTGCTCTCTGCACACACTCAGTTGCTGTTTTCCTGACTTGAAAACCAGGTTGGGGGATCCTTAAAATCTTTACCCGCCGGGGAACTGAGAGCTAGTCTTCGAATCTAGGTGTTGGTCCTCTTTTGCTTTTCTTCAGTCTCAACTATCATGCAATTCCAATGCCATGTGGACATAGCCAAAGTCCGTTCTTTTCATCCAGAACCTGACTTGGTTTGGTTGTAATTCACATGTAAATAGGCCATCCACAGTGCCTGAACTCATCAAAGACAACTATAATATGAAGAATATGAAGCCTATGTGTAGTAATAGTAACTATGGTAAAGAATCTGCATGCAGTGCAGGAGACCCAGGTTCAATCCCTGGATTGGGAAGTATTCTTATCTGGAGAATCCCATGAACAGAAGAGCCTGGTGGGCTACAGTCCATGGGGTCGAAAGAGCCAGACACGACTGAGTGACTTTCACTTTTCACCACATATTATTTTCTATGTGCAAGGTACCATGTCAACAGAACTTCTATCATTTAAGCTTTATCAAGTATTGTGCAGTGGAGAATGTTAGCCCATTTTACAGGTGGAAAAAAACCAAGACCTTGAGAATTTCGTGACTTGCACAAAGTCACAGAAGCAAGAGGAAAGGTTAGAACTTGAGTCTTTTTGTCTCCAGCATACAAGTTCACAAACATCTGATTGTGTCACCTCTCTACACAGGTGATACAAAATGTAGCCTGATACAAATACAGGATTTACTGATAATCTGAGCCCATGGGTTCCATGGCTTTAGGTCAATAATGAACAAATCCTAAAATCCATTAAAGCTAATTAAAGGAAAAGGAAGGTGCCACCAATTCAAGCATTTTCTCTGACCAGAGATAAACTTATCTTTGATTTAGTTATTTACATACCTAGGCAACTTCTTAAAGTCACTTAAAAATCTAGTCTTATCAGAACATCTTATAACAATCCATTGCTTATCATCTGACTTCCTTGGTGGCTCAGATGGTAAAGTGTCTGTCTACAATGTGGGAGACCTGGGTTCGATCCCTGGGTCGGGAAGATCCCCTAGAGAAGGAAATGGCAATCAACTCTTTGTCTCCTGGCAAATTTTTTTTTTTTTTTTTTTTTTACAGCAGGTCGTATCTTGGAGATCATCAAGTGAGTCAGTTTCTCTAAAATGTACCCAGTCAAGCATTTGGATAATGTCTAGAGCAACTAGTGGTGGGAGTTTAGAGTCGATTTTATGATGCTTCTAAAGGAGGATGTTTGCACTGTGATTCAGAACTCTCTTTGTGGCTTAACTTACATACACAGAATGCTTGAAGTGTCCTTACCTGAACACCATGGTTCTCTTCTGTGCCTCCTTTAAAAATGATGTTCTGCTGCTGTGAAGCCAGATGAATCATCAGTGGTTGGTACTGGAGAACCACACTTAAAAGAGAGCAAGCTGCTTTTAGGTTCCCCAAGGGCCTCCTGCTCCTAGGTCTGCAATCACTGTGGAATTGCACAGTAGCCCTTGGAGAGTCCCTTTTTGCTAAATATCTCTACAAGACAGGATACAGGGATCTGAAACTAAGAAACTCTTGACAACATCCTAAGAGCTAATCTAAACACTATCTAAAAATGAAAACTCAATCAATCATCCAGAATTTTTAGCATTCATCACCTAGGTATTTTCAACCTTGGTATCAACCAAACGAACCCATAGTATGTTCTTGGTCAAAGACCCCACCCAAAAGGGGTGAAGTGTGTGAAGATGTTCTGAAGAATTTTTTAGTTTAATCGTAGATAATGAAAAGATTATCTAAACTTGGGATTTAGTGGTGAAAAAGATATTGGAAATGATCCAGTTTACCGGGTGAGTGGCCATGAGGATATGATTTAGCCCATCTTGGTCCCATTGCTAATCCCCAAAGCAGCAGTAAAACAAAGTTCTCTTGCTTCTGGTTGAATCTTCTTGTAGTCATCTTGTTCTGTGGATTTCCTTTCTTGAGGGCAAGAGAAAGTGGTGACTAGACTATTCTACCTTCGACACTGGTTATGCAAGGCTGTTTCCACATGTGACATGCCTGCTTTGGGTGGATTTTCCACACATGTTGTTATGGCATCATCACCATCAACAAACCTGTGCGGTGACTACACTGTATGTGCAAAGCCCCTAAGTCCAAGAAAGGATGGAAAGAGAGGTGAGATACCAGCTTACGCTTTGCTTTGTGGTTGTACCACTAAAAAATAATCATTTATGCACATCTAGAATTTCAGAGAACATAAAGAAGCCTAAAGAAAATCAAGTCTTGAGTCAAATCCATTTTAATGTGTTCAGCCTTCCCTGTAAACCAACTTTTTCATGAAAACATGTATGTAAAGGGATTTTGAAAATATTTAAGAAATGCAGAAAGCTATGCTTTCTTAATGTAGTTAAGGGAGATCAGTCCATGTGAATGAGAGGAGGAGGTGGGTATTCAGTATTCAGACCCAGCGAGCCTGGGTCACAGTAAGGTGAATTTCATAGGATAAATTCAGATTTTTGAAGCTATTGGCATAGAGTCATGATTGAAGTACTGTATGCATTGTGAAGAAGGTAGGAAAGACCAACAAATAATAGCATAGCAACAAGCTCACAAAAAGAAGACAAGGCTAATTTTATTAATTTGGTGGTTTTTGCTTTTAAGGAAGCCCTGAAGGGCTCATATATTAGAAACTTTATTCCCAAGGAAGCCCTCATAAGCTAAAAACAAATGTGCATTTTCTTCTCGAATGAGACAAAATTAATTGGGTATTTGTTACTATCTCAAAATTCTAGCTTTTATGACATGCCATTCATTTTGAAAAAAATAATGAAAGCATTTCAGACTTGCCCCCTGCCATGCAGAGAGTTAGTGATCTCGTACCTCGTTGAGTCCCCCAGACCGCTGGTCTTCAGATTTTCTCTTTCTTGAGAAGAACGCCTCCACCCACTGGCTCTCCCACCAGCAATGCTGCTTCCACCACACACCAGCACAAAGCACAGATTGCTGCCCAGCTCCTTGGAGAGGGGCCAGTGCATTTGTCAGGAATTGAAAAGTTTTGGAGCCAGTTTGAGGACTTTCTGGTACACAAAGCGTTGGCTGGAAATGTGGTAAGTATTAAATGGGATGTTAATTTTCATGAATATTTTCCCCATGGTTGTAGCTTGTGGTCATTGAGCAATTTAGCAATCACCATGTGGTCTGTTGGACACACAGCCTGGGTGAAGTTCAAGAAATTAGCAGCCAGTCAGTGGGGAGAGGGCCAGAGCTCATTTGTATTTTCACATGCTTTCTTTTTTTTTTTTTTTCTTCCTACTCCATCGCAGGGGATGGTGGTTTCTTTATTAAAACTTTAGGTGCAACATAAGATCTGTGTATACCTCCTATATTGATGCTCCTTCCCATTTCCAGGCATTTCTTTTAGCCTGTATTTCTCAGACTTGTATTCTGCCTCTAAAATCTATGATTTCGTGATTCTTGGCCTGTTCATTCGTTGCCTCATCACATAGGCTATGTTGCATCATTTGCTTCAAGGACTCTGTGTATAAGTGCAGGAGAGTCCCAAATTCATTATTTTCTTCTAAATGAAGGGGGTTTGTTAGAGTTCTAGGAGTCAGCAACCACAGAGAAAGTGTTTGATGGCAAAACGTGGCCCATTATTTGACAGGAATACCAGCTTCCTTTTTATGGTACCCTTCTGATATCATGGGGTTCTTTTTAATTAATTTATTTATTTACTTATGTTTGACTGCACTGGGTCTTTGTTGCTACACGTGGGTTTTTCTCTATTTGCAGTAGAGGGGGCTACTCTTCTTTGTGGTGTGCGGACTTCTCATTGTGGTGGTTTCTCTTATTGTATAGCATGGACTCTAGAGCATGGGCTCAGTGGTTGTGGTACATGGGCTTAGATGCCTCATGGCATGTGGGATCTTCCCGGACCAGGGGTCGAACTTGTGTCCCCTGCATTGATGGGTGGATTCTCAATCACTGGACCACCAGGGAAGTCCCACATCATATGATCTTTATTACTCTTATGATACCTTGTGAGGTATGTGAGTCTGGAACTCTCCCAGGCCCTTCTTTATAGGCTCCTACAGTTCCTAGAGGTGAAACTAGGCTGCCCAGGAGGACCCACGGATAGGACTGGAAGACAGGTCCCCTGCCACCAACCATATTCTCCTTCCTCCGTGTCAGCTCTTCCCCAACCTTGATGCCCAAGTTGTCTCAGGAGGGATTTTTTATTAATAACTAAATTAGCAAAGTCTGCCCATATCTTATCTTTCTGTATTTCTATAAATGATACCAAGTCACATTTCTATTCTGGTTCACTTATATCCCAGTATACTTCCTTGAACAGAAGAAAATGGGTAGTGATATTACACAGGTACTACAAGTTGTGATGACACCTGAGCCTCAGAGTCTCTCGTGGGTATGACCAGGGGAATGGGTGTAGCTGGCAAATGGTGTGGGAGATTTTGTTGATGTGAATTGAGAGCCCTCTACTGTATAACCTACTGCTGTCTGCTGTATTAAGAGGAGCTATTTGACAGAGTCATTTTAAAGTCCCTTGGTATTTCAGTGCCACCCATGATAGAGCCAAGAAATCAGACTTTTGTATATTTTAATTTTGGGTTCAAGGAAAGGAAGCTCTGATGTCTGATATTGCCTTCTAAAAAAACTGCTCAATCAACCTGAAACAAGTCTCCAAAAGTTCACTAATAAAAATCATGCTATTTGTTTTTCTGGCATAGGGATTATTTCACATATAATTAGTAATATATAATAAAGCATTATGTGTATATATATTTTTATAAATGCATTGTGCATTATGTGTATTCTCAAGAATACATATTCATATGACTTGGAAAAGACCCTGATGCTGGGAAAGATTGAAGGCAGAAGGAGAATCGGGTGGCAGAGGATGAGATGGTTGGATGGCATCACTGACTCGATAGACATGAATTTGAGCAAGTTCAGGAAAGCCTGGCATGTTGCAGTCCATGGGGTCGCAAAGAGTTGGACATGACTGAGCAAGTGAACTGAACTGATGTATTTATAGAATGTATGAGCCATACCATTTCAAATCCAGTATTGTCAGAACAATAAATTCTTCTACATATATGAAATTTTGGTCCCAAACACATTTTTAATATTTTAAATAGTTTCATGGACTTTCCTATGAAATGTGTTACATACTTCCCTTCCAGGAAGTAAAGAGAAAGCTGAAACTCAGTTGTTTTTGGATGGTGCAGGCCAATATTATCAGCAGAATTTATTAGTTCTGTTCTCTTAGAGAACTCTCTCCCCTCAGGTATGGTGGCCCTGGAGATTATTTGAGACATTTTATCTATAATATTTTCATGTCTGTGCTCTTATCAGGATAACTACTCTAGTTTTTAGAAGTTTTGGCCTCATAGTCTCTAACATCCTTGTCATTTGCTTCTTATCTACCTTGAGCTACAACATGCAATATAAATATTACATCGAAAATAAGAGTTGATAGGCTCTGAGTGATTCAAGTAAATATAAATTATGAGGGCTTTATTGTGTGGAATAAGAACTGAGTTGCTGATCACAGGAGGAGCCCTTTTCTCTGCTTTCTCTTCAGTCTCCCGGCAGGATATAAAAAGTGGAGGTTGCCTAATAGGTGAAGTGTTATTCTCCATTAAAAAGCAACAAGGTGCATATGAACGCTTTAAACCTTACCGGGATTAGCAGTGTTTAGTTTGGGCTGACCAAAGGATAAGCATGGAGTGCTTCCGGCTGTGCATGAGAGGAGTGTGTTTATTTGTGTTTCGTCAAGGATGAACCCGTGAGCGCGCCACAAAAGGACAGTGCCTCTTTCACAGCGACTCTGGCTTCTGTTCCTGCGAGCTTTGCAGTGTTCCTCCGTAAAGCAGCATGAAAGAGTTGATTTTCATTTTATGTTGTGCTTGTGAGTCATTAGCATGATGTTCTAACACTTGTAAATGAATACAGCTCTTGCCTAATCTGTCATTTTAATGCCTTATAGATTTTATTTCACTGGATGTTGTACCAGATTCTCCATAATAATAATCAACTGCTTTGTTGTTCTCTTGCAGAAATTAAATTTCTGCAGTGGGTGTGCAACTAATAAAAAATGTTGCTTGAGGAAACGAAAAATAAATATGATGAATCATAAAAGTTGGGTGTGGGGGGGTGGTGTGGAGGGGAAGTTGCTCGTCAACAGGAGACAATTATGGAACCAGTGGTGACTGTGTCTGATTTTCATATTGTCAACAGCTTAATAACCCTCACAAAGTCCTTAGCCACAGTGCTTATGTCTTTCAGCGTTAACCTCATGGACTGGGTGTTTTCCACAGTTTCATTTGGAAGCATTAAAATAAAAGGTGAGGGAGTAAAATAACTGTTCTCTTTGCTGTACACCCAAGACAAGTCTGCTCAGGGTTGCCATTTAGCCACTCTCACATACCTTTTATCTTTTCCCCTGTCACCAGCTTTCTAGAAGAGCAGCATTAAAGGCAGCTGTGTGGGACTCGGAGTATCAGCAAAGACTGTAAAGTGGAAAATAAACAGTGTGTCTATCACCAAGCTACAAGAACATAGCACTCATAGCAGGGAAATGACAGTCAGTGGCAAGCAACTAATTGGTCACCAGCTTTGGCGGAAATGTATTCTTCCAGACCTCTGTCATTTCCTATGTTCTTTACTGAAAAGACTGCCAGGTTGAAGTGTTGGCTTGAATCCCTCCAAAAGAAAGAAAATGAAGAGTTAAGGCAGCCAGGCTGGGCAGGCGCTTTGAAGACTGAGTAATTGGAGGCATCCACTGCTGGAAAAACAGTTGGCTCCCTGCAAAATAATTAATTCACCCCCTTGCGCACAGGTATTGTGTGGGTCCAACACCAGTAAGGTGATGAATGTTGTTTTTCACACAGTTTCTGCCTGAGAATCCAGGCCCAAGTACATTGCTAGTAGTGGCCGAATTTTCTTAAACAACTTCCTTTATTCACCCCCTCCAACACACACATACATTTGTGCCTCTTATTTATAATTCCTCCCAGAAAGGTTATAGGTTGATGAACTACAGAAGAGCAATTGGAGCCACGTGCGTCTAAGGAGAGAAGAAGGGGGCTGGGGTCTAAAACATAAACACTTAACTAAGGCAGAGAGAGCCAAATGTGAGGTGACTGACATTTATAATGCTAGACTCAGAACTGAAGTGTAATATTAAATTTGAATATATTAAAATGAAGGATCTTGAAGTGTAATTGAATATCCTCGAGTGTGTGGACCTCCATCCCAAACTGGACACCTTGTGTGGGGAAACAAAGGGATAAGGAAGACCTCCTTACCCAAGCCAGCACACTGCTTATGAAGTGTATCAGTATATCCGCATACAGTGTTCCAGTTCAGTATGGCTTGGTTGTGATGCCTTAGTGTGATGCCTTCGTGTGCCCTGAGATGTTGAATTCAAAAAGCAAGATGATGCCATCATAGAACTATCTGGTTGGTTGTCTTAACCCACAGGAGAACCTAGTCCAAGCATTGTAATATTGTTTACAAGCATATAGGTTAATACCTTTATAGATTTAAGCACCAAGTCCTATTAAGCCTTGCAGCGATGGATTTTAGAGGGTTCACAAGCCCTCTGGAATTGTACCCTTTATTTTGCATGGATGTCTGTGCACTTTAGGGGTGCTAGAGAAGATGAGCACTTTCCTCAGATCCTCAAAGAGGTGCAAGACCAGAAAAAAAGCTGAAACCTACATAATCATGTAATCAGAAGGAAACAAATGAATAATAATAAATTTATGGAAATCTAGCTGTTTGTGAAAGTCAGTTCTAAGCTGGAAGGGATTGACAAAAAGCAGTTTTGAAGAATTGTTTGCTTTTATAACTTGCTTTTAATCAGAGTAAGAATCATCTTAGAATTTGAAATGGCATCCCTTTATATTCCTGTGACTTTCTTTCCATCTTTGTAATAAACACATAGCCTAAAAGGTACCCTGACTTTGTCATTGCTTTATATTATATAGTACTCTATATGTGGGCTTCCCTGGTGACTCAGTGGTAACGAATCTCCCTGCCAAGGCAGGAGATGCAGGAGACACAGGTTTGATCCCTGGGTGGGGAAGATCCCCTGGAGGAGGAAATGGTAACCCACTCCAGTGGTAACCCAGTCCTTGATCGGGAAATCCCATGGACAGAGGAACCTGATGGGTGACTGTCCATGGGGTTGCAAAGAGTTGGATGCGACTGAACACAGCACCATATGTGTACCATAGTTCCAATTTATTTATTTGTTTGCCTCCTCTGCTTTTTCTGAAGCAGTAACATGTGGTCTGCCTAAAGATGTGCATTGAATAATACTTGTGGTTACTATGAGAACGTACCTCTTTGATGACAGGAACAGAACTGATCCAGAACCTCAAATGCTACAATGGTGATCCAGTGTAGTCTGTGACAGTCTGTGCTTTTCACAGGCTGCTTCTAGCCTGAGTTAGCCTGGCCCTGTTAATGAAGCAGGTTCTTTCCTAGTAGAGTTAGAATCCTCTGATGGGCAAATTAGGTGCAAGGACTGCATGATGGCTTACTAGACTTTCCTTAGAAATAGATGCACGGCGGCTTGAGATTCTCTCAGTCAGTCTTCTTTTCCTTGTATCTCTCCTTCACTTGTGGTCACTATATCATGTCTTGAAGGCTCCACTGTCTCTCCAGCCTCTCTCTCCATTTTCTTTCACAGATGTTTCCTCTAATAAATTTCTTACACATTGAATCCCATCTTGGCATCTGTTTCTTGGAGGATCTGGACTAATGTAATGATAAAATTCACATTTTTTTTTCATACTCCACTGTATGCCAAGCAATGTGCTCCCATGTTGTCTCATTTAATCCTCTCAAATCTGGACCCATAAGAATTACATTTATTTTAAAGAGGAAAAGCAGACAATCAGAGAGGTATAATGACCCAATATTACACAGTCAGATTGCTGAGTTACTATTTGAGGAAGGTTTTGTTCTACTCCAGAGCCCATGGTCTCCATCACTCAACTGTAGCCTTTTAGAAGCAATCACAGTTTCCTCCAAATCATATTACTACAGTCACTACATTTGATTTCTTCTTGAATGTGACTGGGGTTTCCCTGGTGGCTCAGACGGTTAAGAATCTGCCTACAATACGGATACCTGGGTTTGATCCTTGGGTCGGGAAGATCTCCTAGAGAAGGAAATGGCAACCCACTCTAGTGTTCTTGCCTGGGAAATCCCGTGGACAGAGGAGCCTTGAGGGCTATAGTACATGGAGTCACAAAGAGACATGACTGAGCAGCAAGTTTCACTCTTTTGAATGTGGCTGTGTTTGGAAAAGGAGAGGATTAGTATATAGTCTTTAGTCTATATAGTATATAGTATACTGGCTTAGTGACAGAAGAGATGGTGACATGAAATCCCTGTTTTCACTGTGGGGAAGTGAAAATAAAAGTCGCTCAGTCGTGTCCAACTCTCTGAGACCCCCCATGAAATTCCTCAGGCCACAATACTGGAGTGGGTAGCCTTTCCCTTCTCCAGGGGATCTTCCCAACCCAGGAATCGAACCAGAGTCTCCTGCATTCCAGGACTCTTTACCAACTGAATTTTCAGGGAGGACTTTATAATTGATTGATGTACAGAGGATTTGGGTTACTTTTTTGAAGCTTACACCTAGAAGTGCCTCTCAGTTAATCCTGCCCATGTATCCACTCACCTCCCTACTCCCAGATGCTGGGAACAAGAGCACCCACTGGCAGAGTGGAAGCTGGCTTCTGTATTCCTCCTTCCCGTGTGTGTCTTTCCCTGTTATCAGGGAGGTCATGGGGTCAGAGCTGGTGGGTTTGTTGTTGTTATTGTTGTTGTTTTAGAAAATGAGAAAAATAAATGTTCCTCTTTCAAGGTTTCTGTCTGATAGTGTTTGCTAGACAAAGTAGAATTTTCGCAGCACAAGCCCTTAGCTCAAGAGCTCCACTCAGTCAGCAGTTATTTTATGTGCTTTTTATCCAGGCTTTCTTGTTAAAATAAAAAAAAAAAAAAAAGAAAAATTTATCCACTCAAAGTGAGCTTTTTGCTAAACTTGTGTCTTTCCCTTGTTTGTCATGTTAATTACATTCCAAATAACCCTCTTTCAGAGAATTCTGCAATCAAACTCTAAAGCCCCATCAGATGTACATTGGTTTTTAAAGTGGACTGGTTTTTCATGTAATAATGACTTTAGTATTATATGTATCGCTAAATAAGTGCAGATTCTGCCCCTTAGGGTACCTGCTCCTTCTTATACCTTGTGACCTACTGTAGCAAGATATTTAATCTCTCATTCCTATTTCCTTACCTTTAAGATAGAGATAATAATAGGATCATTTTTGGTGTGTTATTATATAGAGTGTACTATGTGCCAGACATTCAATCCATATTGCGTTTATTAAGTCAATAAGCAGATATTGCTCAGTAATTTGGGGTAGTACAGTTTCACAGTTCTATCATCAATAGTTACATTCAGCAAGCTATACAAAGGAAAAGACTTTATCTGATGGCTCTCTGACTGGACAGTATCTGTGCGTTCAGACTGTTTGGGGAATCAGTTTTCTCCAGGAATGGCAGATTCTATGAAATTGCAACTCATTGAACATAGTAAGTGTGCAGTGAATGTCACACAAGTTTAATGATATTAAGGGAAAGAGGGAACGTGCCATATAACAGGCTTGGTCCTCTAAGGTAAGAGAGAAAGCTAAAGCCTCCATCAGTAAGAGGTCATTCCTTCAACTTATTTCATAGAGGACTTATATTCAAGAGTTAGGCAGGTTCCCTTCAGTATTATTAGTGAGTAAGGAGGTTCCATGTTACAAAACACTTGAAAGTTAAACTAATGAATAAATCAGTAAAATTAATTTGTTGCAGAAGTAGGGTAGTGATGACTTATTCTCTCACTATGCAGAAAATTCCCTGCTTGTCCAAAGTGAGACTATACTCACCTTTTGGTTCAGTCCACTTGTTCATAAACTCCAGAAAACAAAACAATACCAAATGGCTTACCAAGCATACCAAGGTGTTCCAAATGACTTTAAAAGTGCCATGATAATGGCTAAAATTTTTGCAGGATAAATGTATTTGATGATATGTCAACCATGGTTACAGATTGATTGAAAAAGCTTATTAGTTTAAGAAGGGATAAGCCAAAGAATCCTGCTTGACTTAAATAAAGAATTAAACTCATTTTGGAGAGACAGGGGTATATGTGATTCCTAATTGAATGGTTTCATCTTGATCCTAGAGGAATCTAGAAGTCCAGTGGAGTCCAATGTTAGATTTCTCTGCAATATGGAATCAGCTAATTAAATCTTATAAAACTTAATTGAGCACTCTTTTGTGATCATCTTCCAAGGACCACCTAAGAATTAGAAATATTAATAGAAGGAAAACTTGTGCACTGCTCAGTCAAGCTTCAGAGTAAGTCTTGGAAATGTCTATGACAGAAGCAAATCTGCTTTTTTCTTAATCACTACTGTATTAAAATTCCACCTTGTAGTATAGTTAGCTATGGGTGCACCTGTCATATTCCATCTAACTGGATCAACTCCTTATAGACCAACTCTATTCATCGAATAAAACGGGTATTGAATCCCTATTTTGTTGTGAGCCCTAGTAACACAAGGAAAAAGATGTAACTGCTGACCTCATGAAGACCACCAACTGGTGGTGTACATGTGAAGAACTGAATTTGTGATTCCTAGGGCAGCACTCTTCAAAGTGATGTTTACGCATCAAGGGTTAGAAAGAGCATGTTTGATAATATTAAAACATTAGATAATATTAGAATATCTAGATTTTTAGATGAGAAATTATATTTTACTAATATTGAAAATATGGATTTACATATAC
This sequence comes from Bos javanicus, assembly GCF_032452875.1. Taxonomy (NCBI): domain Eukaryota; kingdom Metazoa; phylum Chordata; class Mammalia; order Artiodactyla; family Bovidae; genus Bos; species Bos javanicus. Next base: position 41,509,872 of record NC_083878.1, read on the forward strand.
TGTGTATATATCATTATGCATGATTATATGCTAAAGGTACTTTTGGGGTGGAGCTATAAAGGTGGAAGACAACTGTTAACATTACACAGTTCTGTATACCCACTGGATGTCAGTAAACAATTGTTGAATGAAAACATTTAGAGCTCATGTTAGTCAATTTTTATATTTTCCCAGGTGCACTAAAATCTACGTCCTGTCCTTTTGTCCACCGTGCTTTCTCTACTGCATTTGCCCTCAGTGACCCGATTGCCTCCATTGTAACTGAAGGCGGGGGTCCAGCTGCTTGCTGCTCAACAGCCAATAAGGAGGCAAGGTTGGTGGAAATGAAAGTTTGCTGTATTTTGGATGCTAGCAATGGGTTTGGGGGTGGGGCAGACTCCTGTCCAAAGGCTGACTCCCCTCAAATAACAATCAGTGAGCAAGAGCTTTGAGAGGTGGAGGGAGGGGCTACATGTAGAAAGAGCACAGACAGTGCTGACAGTAATCATCAGTAGTGTGGTGGTCTGATCAGTGTCATCTTGAGTGTTTTCAGTACAGTTAATCTTCAATTCCAGGGTCAGTTTGTTCCAATTTCTTTGAGGCCAGCTCTCAGAATTGTGACTGCTTATGTCATGGCTACAGTCCTGTCATCTTGTAGTTAGCTTCTTCTACCTGGTGGGAGTTTTAATATCTATAAAAGCTCAAGGAATATAGCTCAGAATATTGTCTATAGCCTTTGAGAAGGAACTAAAGATCCTTGACTTTGTTCAATGACTGAATTATTATTATTTGATCTCTTTTGACTGTTTTCCTTTATTTCTGCCTTTTCTCACTTCTCTGATTAAACTTGTATTTTGGCTAAAGTTTTTCCTCAGACAAAAGGCAGACTGAGGACATGGGGGCTAAGGGCCCCAAGGTTCTGCTCCATTTCACCCTGACCTGGAACTCATCGCTCCTCCTTGTCCTACTGCTGAGCAATTCAGAGCTCCTAGTTCAACTGACTTGAATAGAACTGAATTTAATGTTTCCCTTCAATGCATTTCTGATAATGTTTTTATGAGGAAACACACAGCAAGCTTCACAGAAGCTTCGCTTCACTTCAGTTCCTTAGTGTGAGCATTTTAAACCCAGTGTTCTCTGACCCCCCTCAGGTCTTTATCAGTGGGCACATGAGGCAGTGTCTCTGGGTCACCCAAAGTAAGAAAAGGCTTTCCAGGTGGCGCAAATGGTAAAGAACCCACTTGCCAATGCAGGAGACATAAGAGATGCGGGCTCAATCCCTGGGTGGGGAAGATCACCTGGAGGAGGGCATAGCAAACGCACTCCAGCTGCCTGGAGAATCCCATAGACAGAGGAGCCTGGTGGGGTACAGTCGATAGGATTGTAAAGAGTTGAACACGACTGAAGTGACTTAGAACACCATGTAAGAAAATGTCGTCATGATTAGATTTCTAAACTTTCTCCCTCCGAACTTGTGGTTGACTGATCATTATTTCTTCAAGAAAGAGTTAAGATTTATTTCCAGGGGTTAGAGTAGGGCTTCTTAGCCTCATCCCTATTGACATTTGGGACTATTTAATTCTTTGTTTTGAAGGTTATCCTGTGCTCTGTAAATGTTTAGCATTATCTCTGTTCTTTACCCACTAGATGCCCATAGAAGTAACTCTCCTTCCCCATAAATGTCTCCAGACCTTGCCAAACGTTCCCTAGGGAGTAAAATTGCCCCCAGTTGAGAGCCACTGGGTTAGGGTAAAATAGTATGAAGCATTACAAATAATACATTGTGGTTCAACAAGCAATAGGTTGACCATGTGGTTGAGTTCAAAAGTGATGTGAATATATGAAATGTGAACAATCGAAAATGATTTATTTGAGAGGTTTGTGTCAACTCCAATCCACTGCTAATCAAACTGATTTCACATTGTGTGTGACTAATAACTTAAATCTTACTCCTCTCCGATCTTGTTTGTCCATGGGGGCAGAGATTTTGAGCAGTGAGATGGTAAATGGTAGGAAGGGTAACATGGAGGATATACAGACAAAATAATACATTGGTGAGGGCTGATTAACAGCATATTTTCTGCATAACCCAATACATCAAGGCTATCAGGCAATTCTATCACTTATGACATCCACTGGGAGGTGTGCCCAGAAACAGCTAACAAAAGGTAGTATGGTATATAGGAGGAGATGATTCTTGAAATCTCATTATTAAGTGGCTCAAGGTCAGCTTCACAACACATTAGCAGAGCGCATGTTTTCTGAATGAGGTAGGTTATTTTACTCTGAAGACTTCCTCTAATTGGGAAGTCTTTAAATCTTCAAACATGAATATGTTGGAGAAGGGATTCAATTTTGTGTGAGTAGAAAATAGGAAAAGATTTGCTTGACCAATATATCTCTCCTTTCCTATGAGAACTAATGGAAAAACAACCCGCCTACTCCAATGGGCAAGCTGTCCATTTTCTGAATTTATGTTAGATAGGGACTTATTAGGAATCCAAGATATTGCAAACACGACTTGGGTCAAAACTGTCAATTACATGGAGAAATTATGTACAAAATTAGGATTTTAGAGACTCAGGATTTTTGGCAGATAACTAGATTCTAAACCCCTCTGAAATCAGAATAGAGTCCAATGACCCTCTGGAGAAATCCTTCCATTAAATTTGCAATTCTTCCATGTTTGACACTGTCCAGAGAGCAAACAAATGAAGGCTCTTTTTATAAAATGTTCTTTTTCTTCCTACCTGGCCAAAATCTGACTCTAGATTTTCTGTGGGCTATACTCGAAAAGGTACGTGTCCTGTGACAAGTGCCATCTAGAACTTATGCTTCTGAAAATTAAAAATGGCTACTGTTTGTTGTTTTGTCACTACATATTACACCTACAGATTGTTTAAATGAGAAAAGTAGAGAAAACATATCTCATACATATGTAAGAGCATGTGTAATAGAATGTATACATTCAATAAGATGAGACATTAGATATTGCGTGTGTAAAGTGATACAGATTTTAAGGTATATATATATATATATGCATCATATTTATTTGTCTTATGGCAACTATGTATATAGACTTTAAAACCATTTGAATATTAGCTTTTGCATAATTGAGAAACTGCTGTCACCAGCCTGTAAGCACAAAAGCAAAAGACATTTTAGGAATTGCTTACACTGAATTGTGGGTGATTTGAAATACATTTGTAGGAAGCTTATTAAATCTTTTCTTTCTTTACTGAAAAAAACACCAAAGATCATTTCTGTAAGGCATCGGTCTGTCAAATCTGTATAAACAAGTATAAATGTTAAAAAAAAGTAAAGAATACTAATCAAGAGACACAAGACATACACTGCTTAATAAATCTTGCCTTCAATTTATTTGTCTAGTATTACAAAGGCAGAGAAGATATCAATTAATATAGGCAAAGAGGACCCATAATTTATAATTAACTGGCAAGTGGTTTGTAACAAACAGCAGCACGGAGTCTAATAGCCGGTAGAAAAATAACTAGTGTTGATTTGTCCCTCGGCAAATTAATAGAGTGCTTATCAATGACAGGGTTACATAAAACTGCTAAATAAATAATCATCAGTGAGTTCGAGTGAAGCAGATCTTTAACAAGCTTAATCTGAACCTCTTGACATCTGTAGACTATGAAGAGATTAAATGGTAAGAAAGGGAAGATAGAGCGTGCATATTGTAAGCCTGCTCAGGAACTGTACCAGATCATGTTCTTATGTAATGAGAAATAAAAAACATTTTTATTGCAAAATTACATTGAAAAATGATTTTCATTATAATTAGAGTGAAAATTATAAAAGATATATCAAGGAAATGCTGAATTGGAATTTGCCAGATGAGAGTTTCACTACATCTCTTAACAATGAAAACACATAATTTTCGTCACTTTTGATATATTTTTGCTCGTTTGCTTCACTTTTATTACTCACCTTTGTACACGCCATGCGTTCCAACTCATATGTCACCACAGCTACACCAGCGAGCTTATTTTTGGTTATTATGGTTCCACTATCGAAGAAAATTAATCAAGATCCTATATTTAAATGGACAGTTCCATCCTGCCTTCTCAACCACCCCCAGCCACTTACATGGAATTCTAAGTTTTTGTTACAGGATGCTTCATTCCTTAAGGTTTCTCTGGTACACCATTTGCAGTGCTGTGAATTAACAGACCTGTATAACACCTCCAGCCTTTTCTCTGAGAGGTTTTTAAAGTCACCCTTATTTGTTGGTATATTACCAGTATCATACCACCTGTGTTTCTTAATTAATGAAATGAATATTCTTAAAACCATGGAGCTTTGGGAGAAATATTCTGAATCAATATGTCGTTATGCCTCAGATATTAACTTTTCTTAAAAGACTCTTTTTAAAAGCAATTTTAGGCTCACAGAAAATTCAAAGGGAAGTTGCTGAGATTTCCCATATACAATGTCTTTTTAAGATATACATAGATAAAGCCACTCACAAAAATAGGGAGATGCCATAATTCTTAAATAGAAATCTGGTTTCCAGTGGGATATATATATATATATATACATACATTCTCAAAAGTGTTTCAGTGAGAGACAAAACATGAGAACCTGGAGCTGGAAAGTCACAGATTGCATGCCATGTGGCAGTTTTCTGCTTCCTAAGCTAGAACACGCCTGACCTCATTTCTACCTTCTCTGGACTTGGGATGGCCACCTCTGTGGGGATTCACCCTTAGATTCCTAAGTCTTTGCTACTCTTATGAACTACTGGCCAAGATTCAGCTGTAGGTATAGTAGATCACTTACAATTTATTTATAGGATATGTCTTATATTTTCATGTTAAACATCCACTTGTACCAATGAAAGCTGCTGGTATTGAGTGTGAATATGTGTGCAAATGTGTTCAGTGAACTTTGTAACTCACAGCAAGCTACTCAGAGACTTCAAATATTATTGTACATGCCAGTGTTCAGATCTGGGTCATCAGCATCACTGCTTTTCTGAACTTCAGTTCCAATTTCCAGTAACCTTTTGGACATCTCACCCTTCATGTTCCATGAGATCTTTATATTCACATACTGAAAACTGAATTCAGAATGTTGTTGTTCAGTTACTAAGTCGTGTCCGACTTTTTGTGACCCCGTGAACTGCAGCATGCCAAGCTTCCCTATCCTTTACCATCTCCCTGCATTTGCTCAAACTCTGGTCCATTGAGTCAGTGATGCCATCCTACCATTTCATCCTCTATTGCCCCCTTCTCCTCCTGCCTTCCATCCTTCCCACAGAATAAAGGCATGAGCTTTCACCAAGTTTTGTTTTTTTTTTTTCAAATTTAACCAACTAGGAGACATCCTTAATCTCCTTCTCTCCCTCATGTCTTCTGTCCACCCCAAATCCCCCTCCCCAATATGAATATATGTACTCTTTTTACAAAAACTTTATTTTTTGCTGTACTGGGTCTTCTTTTGCTGTGGCTTCTCTTGTTGAAGAGCATGGGCTCTAAGCATGCAGGCTTTAGTAGCTGTGGTGTGTGCTGTTCACAGGCTCCAGAGCATGGACTCGGTAGTTGTGGTGCTTGGGCTTAGTTGCCCCATGGCATGTGAGTTACAAGGGAACTATGCAACTAAACACTCTCTAATATTAAATATTAATAGGTTCCCTCCTATCTATTTCTTTTGCAACAACCTTTATTTAGGCCCTTATAACATCCTACCTGAGATTTTGTAATAATTTCTGCGATGGGAAGAGTAATGGCCCCTGAAAGGTGTTCATGTCCTAGTCCCCAGACCCTGTGATTATGCTACATGGCAAAGGGGAAGTAAGATCACTGATAAGCTGATCCCAAAATGGGGAGATTGTCTTGGATAACTGGGGGAGAGTTCATTTTAACCACAGTGGTCTATAAAAGTGGAAAAGAGAGGCATAAAAGAAAGCCAGAGTGACCTGATGTAGAAAATCTCAACCTTCTGTTGCTGCTTTGAAGGCAGAGGAAAGGGTCACAAACCAAGGAAAGCAGGTGACCTCTAGGTGCTGGAAAAGACAAGGAAATGGGTCCACCCTAGAGCCTCTGTGTTGTGCTTAGTCTCTCAGTCGTGTCGGCCTCTCTGCGACCCCATGGACTGTAGCCCGCTAGGCTCCTCTGTCCATGGGGATTGTCCAGGCTAGAATATGAGAGTGGGTTGCCATGCCCTCCTCCAGGGGATCTTCCCAACCAAGGGATTAAAACCCAGGTCTCCAACATTGCAGGCAGATTCTTTGCTGTCTGAGCCTCTAGGGAAGCCCAATTTCATAGTGGGGACCTTTTGTGTGAGAGGCAAACGTGATAAGCACTACACTAAGAAAACGAGGTAAGGTAAAGGTAAAAGTATTAGTGACTCAGGCACGTCTGATTCTTTGCAACCCCATGGACTGTATGTAGCCCGCCAGGGTCTTCTGTCCATATAATTCTCCAGGCAAGAATACTGGAGTGGGTTTCCATTCCTTCTCCAGGGGATCTTCCTGACCCAGGGATCGAACTCAGGTTTCCTGCATTGCAGGCAGATTCTTTACCATCTGAGCCACCAAGGAGCCTCTAGAAGGCAGGCAATTCTGCCAACACCTTGGTTTCAGTCCAATGAGAACTCTGTCAGACTTGGAACCCCAGAACTGGAAGATAATAAATAAATTTGTATTGTCTTAAGTCACTAATGTTTTGATAATCTGTTATGACAGCAATAGGAAACTAGTACAGCTTCTTAGCAAGTTCTCCTGATTTTACCTTCCTTCTCTTGGATCTATTTTCCATACTTTCCCCCAAATTATCTTTAAAAATAGATATCTGGCTATGACACTCTCTTACATTAATTTCTTCAATGGTTTCTTATCTCGACCAGGATCAGATTGTACTGCTTTCTCATGGCACACAAAGCTCTGCATCATCTGTTCTCAATTTCCAGCTTTTACTCTAATGTTGTAGAACCCTTCCTCTTTTTTTCCCCTTACCTGCATTCCACAAAAATACATTCTACATTCAACACATATTATCTTAATCACAGTTTCTGGAAAACACCAATAATCTTTATGGCTGCTAAGTACTTGTTTATACTCATGACTTTTGGTGGTGTGCTCATCCCTCACTTCCTTCCTGATCAATCCGCCCAGCATAAGTTTCTCTAATACTCGGTTCAATGTATGTCTTTCATGGCTATTTACACAATTTTGTTCTTAGTTGCTAAGTCATGTCCGACTCTTTGTGACCCCGTGTGCTATAGCCCTCCAGGCTCCTCGGTCTGTGGGATTTCCCAGGCAAGAATTCTGGATTTTTCCATTTCCTTCTCCAGGCAATCTTTCTGACCCAGGGTTCGAAGCCACATCTCCTGCATTAGCAGGTGGATTATTTACTGCTGAGCCATGTGGGAAGCATACTACTGCCCTTGGCTAGACCAGGTAAGCACCAACTAAGTTCTCTATGTAGCTCTCTACGGCTCCATGTGTCCTACAAGGAATAACTCATTTATTCCTCACAGCATCACCAAGATAAAGAGATATTATGAACTCCATTTTACAGCAGATGAAACTGATGCATAGGATGAAATTCTTACACAGGGAAGTTGAATCATATTCCCCAGTTATAAAGCTAGTATGAGGTGGAGCTGAAACTCAGTCTCAAGCAGTCTGACTCCAGAATCTGTGCACAAAGCATTACTTTGTATCTTCTCCATATCCAAAACATGGTCACCTTAGTGAACAACGAGAAGAACTGCTTTTTTGACTTTGTGAAAAGGATAAACTTAGTTAATTAAAATGCTGTTTTACTGGGGATGTTGACAACATGACACAGTCAAAGTCACTAACTCTCTGATGTCTCGTTAGCTTTGATGTATTTGGTTCATCAAACAGAGTCTTTCCAGGCCAAAATTCCATTTGCTGGAATTTTTAAAAATTGCATCTATGTTCATGAGGAATATTCATCTGCAGTTTTCTTGTAATGTCTGTTTTTGGTTTTGCTATTGGGGTAATTCTGACTTCATAAAATGAGATGGGAATTATTTCCTTCTCTTCAATTTTGTGAAAGAGTTTGTTTAAAAATTGGTATTATTTTCTTATATGTTTGGAAGAATTCAACAGTAAATCCATCTTGTCTTGCAGTTTTCTTTGTGGGAGAGTTTTAAACTGCAAAAAAAAATTTTTTAATGTAATAAGATTATTAGAATTATCTTTCTCTTCTTGAGCAAGTTCTAATAGTTTCTGCAAATAATTTTTTCATTTTTGTCTAAGTGATTGAATTTATCAATATAAATTTGATATAATATTCCCTATCCTTCCAGTAGACTAAAATACTTAGTCACCTCTTCCTTTTCTAAAAGTGAGGATCTGTGTTTTCAGACACTCTTTTTTATTAATTACTCTAGCTGGAAATTTACCCATTTTATTGATTTTTTTTCTAAGAAACTGCTTTTGGTTTTACAAAACAATGACTAGTATGCTATTAATTCCATCCAAGTACATTTTTATCTGTAGGAGTTTTTGGTCTTTTTATCCTTCATGCTGCTGCTAAGTCGCTTCAGTCGTGTCCGACTCTGTGCGACCCCATAGAGGGCAGCCCACCAGGCTCCCCCATCCCTGGGATTCTCCAGGCAAGAAGACTAGAGTGGGTTGCCATTTCCTTCTCCAATGCATGAAAGTGAAAAGTGAAAATGAAGTCGCTCAGTCGTGTCTGACTCTTAGCGACCTCATGGATTGCAGCCTACCAGGCTCCTCCATCCATGGGATTTTTCCAGGCAAAAGTACTGGAGTGGGGTGCCATTGCCTTCTCCGTTTATCCTTCATATCTCTTCTTAATTCTTTGAACACATAGAATACAGTTATAATAGCTGTTTTAATGACCTTGTCTTCTAGTACTAACTCTTGTGTCAATTTTGGGTTTGTTTTAATTGATTGATTTCCTTTGCACATCTGGTAACATTTTGCCCTGTTGGGTCCTGGTTATTTGTGTATTTCCATACCCATTTTTGTCTTTTGTTTTGGTGGCTCAGACAGTAAAGAATCTGCCTGCAATGCCAGAGACCTGGGATCCATCCCTGGTTCAGGAAGATCCCTTGGAAAAGGAAATGGCAACCCACTCCAGGATTCTTGCGGGAGAATTTCATGGACAGAAGATCCTGGTGGGCTGCAGTCCATGAGGTTGCAAGGAGATGGACAACAACTGAGTGACTAACACTGAGCTACCTGGAAAGTTGAGTTCTGGAGAGTCCAGAGGAGTACTTAGCCTAGGGCAGTTATTTCGCACTAGCGAGGCAAGCACTCTTTACAGTGCTCTGTGAATTGTGGGATTTTCAGTCTTGCTGGTGGGAATAGGCACTCTCCCAGCCCTGTATGGGCACAAGGCAGGGTTTTCTCTAATCCTTGGGTCAATTCTTTCACCATCCTCAGGTAGTTTCATCCCAGGCCTGTGCTGATAAGTACTCTGCTAAATTCTCCAGGGCCCCTCTTCAGATCTCCAGGGTTCTTTTCCTGTGCAGCCATTTCCTCTTCAGCTCTGTCTTGCTGTTCTAGCTGCCTGCCTGTATCTCCCCACATTCCTCTCTGTCTCCTCAACTTCGGGTTTGGGTGGGCTCTGCCTGGGTGCCCTTCTCCCTATACTACAGACTGAAAACACTCTCAAAGCCCAAATACATGGCAGTTGTAGGGCTCAGTCGTTCCCATCACTGAGGGATCACTGTCTATTGCCTGATATGTAATGCCTTGAAAACCATTATTATTGTCCAGTGTTTTTAGTTGTCTCAGGCAGAGATTCAACATGATCGTTTTCTACTCCATCTTGGTAAGAAATTATGTCAGCCTATCTTTTTGCTAATTTAGGGGCTTTGTGTTGGGGACAAAGATTCAGGACCCCAAAACTGAATGTTATGTTTTGAACTAGGAAACCTGATGAGTCGGAAGTTTTCTCAACCTTCGGGACCTATGTGCACTTGCTGGGAATAAGAAATGGATGGTTTCTGGCAGAATTGGGGTGTACAAAGAAAGTGTCTAGAGAGTCTGTCCTGGTAATACTGGCCTACCCAGTGATCCCAGTTCCATTCTGTAGCACTCAGGGATAAAGCTATATAGAGGGCACTCCATGGACTTGCTCTTATAGTAACAAATAGGACCTACCAGGGGGTGGTCCCAAGATGGAGGAGGAATAGGACCGGGAGACCACTTTCTCCCCAACAAATTCACCAAAAGATCATTTGAATGCTGAGAAACTTCCACAAAACAATTTCTGAACGCTGGCGGAGGACACCAGGCCAGAAAGGCAGCCCATTCTCTTCGAAAGGAGGTAGGACAAAATATGAGAGACAAAAGAGAGACAGAGACCCACCCTGGGGTGGGAGTCGTAAAGGAAGAAAAGGTTCCAAACAGTAGGAAACCCTCTCACAGGCAGGTCTGTGGGGAGTTTTGGAATCTCAGAGGGCAACATAACTGGGAGGAAAAAAAAAAAAACACAGAGTACGCGCCCAACTGCAACTGCCAACAGAGAAGTAGCCCAGTAAGTAAGCATCTTACTTACTTATGTCTGCCATCAGTAAGCAGGGGCTGGACAGGGAGGCACGGGCTGCATTGCTTAGGGTATGGACGGGGCCTGGATGCCCTGAGGACAATCAGAGAGCTAATGTGAGATAGCAACCCAAACTGTGGGATCATGAGAGAGGGAAAAAAAAAAGAGAACTTTCCTGCAATAAGCTCTGAAGTGTAGCCTGACTTGCTCACAGGACAAAGGATTGAGCAAATACCAAAGGAGAGCTATCCATCTGCGTACAAGGCCCCTCCCTCCCACCCTGCCAGAGGCAGAGAGGCAGGCATGTGACAGCCAGAGCCGAAGGCAAGAGGCAATCTCGGGTCCAGAGACTGGCATCCTCCAGCAAACTGTGATCAGGCTCCCAGTTGCTAACCATGTCTTCCTGGGATTCTGGACAGTTGACATCTACCAGGAGGGTCCCAGCCTGAGATCAGCTCCCCAGAGGAGACACACGGCACATCTGAGATGGTGCTCTAGCAGTGCACCTGGAAAGCCAAGCCACTGGGGCTGGGGAGGTGATTAAGATTCACGGTCCACCTGGAACAGTGTGCTCACCAAGCACCCGGTTGCCTGAGCTGCTCGGACTTGGGAAGGGCACAAAACACACACCCAACCGAATCTGTGCCCTTGAGGAGTACCTGAGAACCTGAACCTGAGCAGCTTACACCTGGGGAGTGCACAAAACGCAGGGCCCACTTTGGACGGTGCTCCTGCAGAGCACCCTGGAGCCTGAGCAAATGTAGACCTAGAAAGCACACACTGCAAGCTGGGGCAAACCCAGTGTCGTCCATACACTGTGAGCACTCCCCACACACACCAGCGATATTTGTTTGCACTGTCCCTTCCTCCCCACAACATAACTGAACAAGTAAGCCTAAATAAGTGACCACCTTCACCCCCTTGTGTCAGGGCAGAAATTAGACACTGAAGAGACTTGCAAACAGAGGAAACTAAAATAAATTTAAAAAAGGGAACTGCTCGGGAATTGACAGGTGCAACAGATTAAAACCCTGTTGTTAACATTGACCAAGCACTGGAGGGGGCCTATAGCCCTTGAGAACAAGTACAAGCTGGAACAAGGACCTATCTGAAACTGAACTGACTCCACACTGCCCACAACAGCTCCGGAGAAATTCTTAGATATATTTTTACTATTATCACTTTTTAATTTTTTTTAAAAATTTTTTTATTACACCTTTAATTTTCATTTTTATAACCTACTATTTACCTTGTGTGAAAGTGAAAGTCACTCAGTCATGTCTGACTCTTTGCGACCCCATGGACTATACATTCCATGGAATTCTCCAGGCCAGAATACTGGAGTAGGTAGCCTTTCCCTTCTCCAGAGGATCTTCCCAACCCAGGAATCTAATCCAGGTCTCCCTCACTGTGGGCAGATTCTTTACTGGCTGAGCCACAAGGGAAGCCAAAAAAAGACCCTATTTTTAAAGCAAATTTCATATATATATATTTTATAATTTTTATGGTTTTGTATTTTTAATATTGTATTTTTGAGAGTCTAACCTTTACTCTAGATTTTTAATCTTTGCTTTTTTGTATTTGTTATCAATTTTGTACCTTTAAGAATCTAATCTTCAGTACCCATTTTCACTTAGGGGTGTGATTACTGGTTTGATTGCTCTCTTCCTGTTTAACTCTCCCTTTTCTCCCCCAGGTCACCTCTGTCTCCTCCCTCCCCCTTCTCTTCTCTGCTTAACTCTATGAATCTCTCTGGGTGTTCTGGGCTATGAAGAACACTTAGGGAACTGATTACTGGCTAGATTGGTCTCTCCCCTTTTGACTCCCCCCCTTCTCCTCCTGGTCACCTCTATCTCCCTCCTTCCTCTTTTCTTCTCTGTGTAACTCTGTGAAACTCTCTGGGTGTCCCTTGCTGTGGAGAATTGTTTCATCATTAACCTAGATGTTTTATCATCTGTGCTGTATGGATGGAGACGTCTTGAGGCTACTGTAAGAATAAGACTGAAAGCCAGAGGCAGGAGGCTTAACTCCAAAACTTGAGAACATCAGAGAACTCCTGATTCCAGGGAACATTAATAGACAAGAGCTCATCCGAAAGCCTCCATACATACACTGAAACCAAGCTCCACCCAAGAGCCAACAAGTTCCAGAGCAAGACACACCATGCTAATTCTCCAGCAAAGCAGGAACACAGCCCTGAGCCTTAAAAGACAGGCTGCCCAAAGCCATGCCAAACCCATATACACCCCAAACTCACTACTGGCACTTCGTTGCACTTCAGAGAGAAGAGATCCAGCTCTACCCACCAGAACACAGGAGCAAGCTCCCCTAACCAGGAAACCTTGACAAGCCACTAGTCCAACCCCACCCACAGGGAACAGACTCCACAATAAAGAGGAACCACAAACTTCCAGCCTACAGAAAGGGGACCCCAAACACAGCAATCTAAACAAAATGAAAAGGCAGAGAAATATTCAGCAGGTAAAGGAACATGATAAATGCCCACCAAACCAAACGAAAGAGGAAGACATAGGGAGTCTACCTGAAAAAGAATTCAGAATAGTGATAGTAAAGATGATCCAAAGTCTTGAAAACAAAATGGAGTTACAGATAAATAGACTAGAGACAAGGATTGAGAATATGCAAGAAATGTTTAACAAGGACCTAGAAGAAATAAAGAAGAGTCAATCAATAATGAATAATGCAATAACTGAGATCAAAAGCACTCTGGAGGGAATCAGCAGTAGAATAACTGAGGCAGAAGATAGGATAAGTGGGGTGGAAGATAGAATGGTGGAAATAAATGAAACAGAGAGGAAAAAATAATTAAAAGAAATGAGGACAACCTCAGAGGCCTCTGGAACAATGTTAAATGCCGCAACATTCGAATCATAGGAATCTCAGAAGAAGAAGACAAAAAGAAAGGGCATGAGAAAATATTTGAGGTGATTATTGTTGAAAACTTCCCTAAAATGGGGAAGGAAATAGCTACCCAAGTCCAAGAAACCCAGAGAGTCCCAAACAGGATAAACCCAAGGTGAAACACCCCAAGACACATATTAATCAAACTAACAAAGATCAAACACAAAGAGCAAATATTAAAAGCAGCAAGGGGAAAAATAACACAAAAGGGGATCCCCATAACGATAACAGCTGATTTTTTCAATAGAAACTCTTCAGGCCAGAAGGGAATGGCAGGACATACTTAAAGTGATGAGAGAGAAAAACCTACAACCCAGATTAGTATACCCAGCAAGGATCTCATTCAAATATGAAGGAGAAATAAAAAACTTTACAGACAAGCAAAAGCTGAGAGAAATCAGCACCACCAAACCAACTCTTCAACAAATGCTAAAGATCTCTAAACAGGAAACACATAAAAGGTTTATAAACTCAAACCCAAAGCAACAAAGTAAATGGCAACAGGATCATACTTTTCAATAATTACTTTAAATGTAAATGGGTTGAATGCCCCAACCAAAAGACAAAGACTGGCTGAATGGATACAAAAACAAGACCCCTATATATGCTGTCTACAAGAGACCCACCTCAAACTAAGTGACACAGACTGAAAGTAAAGGGCTGGAAAAAGATATTTCATGCAAATAGAGACCAAAAAAACCAAGAGCAGCAATATTCATATCAGATAAAATAGACTATGAAATAAAGGCCACATAAAGAGACAAAGAAGGACACTACATAATATCAAAGGATCAATCCAAGAAGAAGATACAACAATTATAAATATATATGCACCCAACATAGGAGCACTTCAATACTTCTAAGGCAAATGCTAACAAGTATCAATGGGGAAATTAACAGTAACATATTAATAGTGGGAGACTTTAACACCCCACTCACACCTAAGAATAGATCAACCAAAGAGAAAATTAGCAAGGAAACACAAACTTTAAATGATACAATCAACCAGTTAGACCTAATTGATATCTATAGGACATTTCACCCCAAAGCAATGAATTTCATCTTTTTCTCAAGTGCACATGGAACATTCTCCAGAATAGACCACATCCTGAGCCATAAATGTAGTCTTGGTAGATTCAAAAAAATTGATATCATTTCAAACATCTTTTCTAATAACAATTAGATGTCAACTACAGGTAAAAAACTATTAAAAATACAAACATATGGAGGTTAAACAACACACTTCTGAATAACTGACAAAACATGGAAGAAATCAAAGAAGAAATCAAAATATGCATAGAAACAAATGAAAATCAAAACACAACAACCCCAAACCAACGGGATTCAGTAAAAGCAGTGTTAAGGGGAAGGTTCATAGCAATACAAGCATACCTCAAGAAACAAGAGAAAAATCAAATAAATAACCTAACTTTATACCTAAAGCAACTAGAAAAAGAAAAATGAAGAAACCCAGGGTTAGTAGAAGGAAAGAAATCATAAAAAATAGGGTAATAAATGAAAAAGAAACAAAGGAGACTATAGCAAAAATCAATAAAACTAAAAGCTGGTTCTTTGAGACGATAAATAAAATAGGCAAACAATTAGCCAGACTCATCAAGAAAAAAGAGAAGAAGAATCAAATCAACAAAATTAGAAATGAAAATGGAGAACTCAAAACAGACAACACAGAAATACAAAGGATCATAAGAAACTACTATCAGCAACTATATGCCAATAAAATGTACAACTTGGAAGAAATGGAAGTATTCTTAGAAAAGTATAACCTTCCAAAACTGAACCAGGAAGAAATAGAAAATTTTAACAGACCCATCACAAGCACGGAAATCCAAACTGTAATAAAAAATCTTCCAACAAATAAAAGCCAAGGACCAGATGGCTTCACAGGTGAATTCTACCAAAAATTTAGAGAAGAGTTGACACAATCCTACTCAAACTCTTCCAGAAAGTTGCAGGGGAAGGTAAACTCCCAAACTCATTCTATGAGGCCACCATCACCCTAATACCAAAACCAGACAAAGATGCCACAAAAAAAGAACTACAGGCCAATATCACAGATGAACATAGATGCAAAAAATCCTCAACAAAATTCTAGCAAACAGAATTCAGCAACATATTAAAAAGATCATACATCATGACCAAGTGGGCTTTATCCCAGGGATTCAAGGATTCTTCAGTATTCGCAAATCAATCAATGTGATACACCACATTTTGAAAGATAAAAACCATTATCTCAATAGATGCAGAGAAAGCCTTTGACAAAATTCAAGATCCATTTATGATAAAAACTGTTCAGAAAGCAGGCATAGAAGGAACATACCTCAACATAATAAAAGTCATATATGATGAACCCACAGCAAACATTATCCTCAATGGTGAAAAATTGAAAGCATTTTTCCTAAAGTCAGGAATAAGACAAGGGTGCCCACTCTCACCACTACTATTCAACATAGTTTTGGAAGTTTTAGCCACAGAAATCAGAGCAGAAAAAAGGAATCCAGATTAGAAAAGAAGAAGTAAAACTCTCACTGTTTGCAGGTGACATGATCCTTTACATAGAAAACCCTAAAGACACCACCAGAAAATTGCTAGAGCTAATCAATGAATATAGTAAAGTTGCAGGGTATACAATTAATACACAGAAATCCCTTGCATTCCTATACAGTAACAATGAGAAAACAGAAAGAAATTAAGGAAACAATCTCATTCACCATTGCGATGAAAAGAATAAAATACTTAGGAGTAAATCTACCTAAAGAAACAAAAGACCTATATATAGAAAACTGTAAAACACTGATGAAAGAAATCAAAGATGGCACAAATAGATTGAAAAATATACCATGTTCGTGGATCGGAAGAATCAGTAGAGTGAAAATGAGTATACTACCCAAAGCAATCTATAGATTCAATGCAATCCCTATCAAACTACCAATGATATTTTTCACAGAACTAGAACAAATAATTTCACAATTTGTATGGAAATACAAAAAACCTCGAATAGCCAAAGCAATCTTGAGAAAGAAGAATGGAACTGGAGAAATCAACCTGCCTGACTTCAGACTATACTATAGAGCTACAGCCATCAAGACAGTATGGAACTGGCACAAAGACAGAAATATAGATAAGTGAAACAAAATAGAAAGCTCAGAGATAAATCCACGCACCTATGGACACCTTATCTTTGACAAAGGAGGCAAAAATATACAATGGAGAAAAGACCATCTCTTTAACATATGGTGCTGGGAAAATTGGTCAACTACCTGCAAAAGATCGAAACTAGAACACTTTCTAACACCATACACAAAAAATAAACTTAAAATGGATTAAAGATCTAAATGTAAGATCAGAAACTATAAAACTCCTAGAGGAAAACATAGGCAAAACACTCTCTGACATAAATCACAAGATCCTCTATGACCCACTTCCCAGAGTAATGGAAATAAAAGCAAAAAGGAACAAATGGGACCTAATTAAACTCAAAAGCTTTTGCACAACAAAAGAAACTATAAGCAAGGTGAAAAGACAGCCTTCAGAATGGGCGAAAATAATAGCAAATGAAGCAACTAACAAAGAATTAATCTCAAAATTATACAAGCAGCTCATGCATCTCTATACCAGAAAAAAATATGACCCAATCAAAAAATGGGCCAAAGAACTAAACAGACATTTCTCTAAAGAAGACAAACAGATGACTAACAAACACATGAAAAGATGCTCAACATCATTTATTATCAGAGAAATGCAAATCAAAACCACAATGAGGTACCATCTCATGCAGGTCAGAATAGCTGCGATTCAAAAGTCTACAAGCAATAGATGCTGTAGAGGGTGTGGAGATAAGAGAACCCTCTTACACTGTTGGTGGGAATGCAAACGATTGTAGCCATGATGGAGAACAGTGTGGAGATTCCTTGAAAAACTGGAAATAGAACTGCCTTATGACCCAGCAATCCCACTGCTGGGCATACATGCCGAGGAAACCAGAATTGACAGAGACATGTGTACCCCAATGTTCATCACAGCACTGTTTACAATAGCTAGAACATGGAAACAACCTAGATGTCCATTGGCAGACAAATGGATAAGAAAGTTGTGGTGCATATGCACAAATGAATATTACTCAGCTATTAAAAAGAACACATTGTAATCAGTTCTAATCAGGTGGATGAAACGACCCTATTCTACAGAGTGAAGTAAGTCAGAAAGAAAAACACCAATACAGTATATTAAGGCATATATATGGAATTTAGAAAGATGGTAACAATGACCCTATATGCAAGACAGCAAAAGAGACACAGATATAAAGAACAGACTTTTGGACTCTGTGGGAGAAGGCAAGGCTGGGATGATTTGAGAGAATAGCATTGAAACATGTATACTACCATATGTGAAACAGATCACCAATCCAAGTCTGATGCATAAAACAGGGCACCTAAAGCCATTGCACTGGGACAACCCAGAGGGATGGGATGAGGAGGGAGGTGGGAGGGGGTTCGCGATGAGCGACACATGTACACCCATGGCTGATTCATGTCAATGAATGGCAAAAACTACCACAATATTGTAAAGTAATTAGTCTTCAATTAAAATAAATATTTTTTTAAAAAGAATACATACAAATAGGATTTACCATTTCCTTAACAAATCCATGGCTTTGATCTGAAAGATAAACAATTCAACCTGAGGACCCCAAACTCACGTATGAAGTGTTGAGGACTTGGTGAAAAGTTTTACTGCTTCTGTGCAGTACTTTTTTTTTTTTGTCAGTTTTTACCAACTGCAGCTCCAAAATTTGTTCCTGGGCTTGACATTTTGAAGAATCATTTGCCTTTTAAATGTGTCACTCACTTTTGTCTGACTGATCTTGCAGAGTCTAGGACCAAACATTTTCAATAAAAGTTTCAGCCATTATAAAAGGCAGTATTAAGTCCTCATACCGTGTTTTGAAAGGCTTTAGGTTGTTAACATTGAAATGGATGTCAGGTTTGAAAAAAAGTTGCTTTTTTTCTTTTCCTTTTTAGCTCAAAATTAATGCTTTCACTTCAGGGCTAGCAGAGCCGTGCCTCCACACGTTTCCAAACGTGCTGCTTTTCCAGGCTTATGTAACTCAACATTTGCCAGACTGTCCAGAGGAAGAGCAGAACCACTGTGGCCATCCCCAAAGACTATTTTCCTGGATTGCTTCACTCTATGCTTTATGATAATTTCAGGCTTTCTCACATGTCTGGGGCTGGCAATTTCCAGGGAGCACTTTACTTTATGCTTCTTGAACGAAGTCCTCTTAGAATAAGATAGCTTTGATTTTCTCTCCTCTTTCCCTTGGTTATGTTTCCTGCCACTGGTAGAAGGGTGACTAATCCCTGGTGCCTGTGAATATGACAGTTCTCATGTCCATTGATGGAGGTGTCCATCTTCCCCATGTCTGATGTCTTAAGGTACTACTATATGTACCAGGAACATCAATTTAGGACATCCTCACCTCTTAGAGAAACCCCCCATGACAGCTGATGCCAACCACTTCCTATGCCAAGATTCCCCATGCCCTTTGCTGAGGGGAGTTTAATCCAAGATAAGAATGTTGTTACTGCTGCTGCTGATCTCTTGAACCCTGAATAACTTAGTGAGCTTTTGTGAAACTGTTCTGTTTTTGTCTGCCCTCCCATTGCAGTTGGGCTTCCCTGGTGGCTCAGTCAGTAAAAGAATCCACCTGCAATGCAGGTATACCTGGGTTAGATCCCTGGGTGGGGAAGATCTCCTGGAGAAGGAAAGGGCAACCCACTCCAGTATTCTTGCCTGGGAAATCCCATGGACAGAGGAGCGTGGCATGCTATAGTCATGGGGTCACAAAAGAGTCGGACTCAACTTAGGGACTAAACCATCACCATCACCATTGCAGTCATTCCACCCCAGACTTCAAAGGAAGTAACTCTTGAGCTGATATATGGCGGACAAGTAGGGGAAATAAGAATTTATTCACAGATTTACAAATAGGTCCATGTGACAGGAACCCATATGGGATAAAGTAGCCACCTGACTCTGGGATCTAGTTGTTCTCCTTGGCAGAGGGGCCTCACCTTTGATGGACTTCACTGCTCCAGCGCAAGTGTCTCTGCTTTCCCAGGAGGACCTGATTCTTCTGATAAATACGAGGGAAAGAAACTTTTAACACAAACCCTTAAACAGACTTAGATGTTCCTGAACTCTCAGTTGAACACACTTCTGGTTCAAGTGGAACTCCTGCTACTCTTCAAACAAATATCTTTACTAGGAATCCTCTTGGAAATGTTTAACTACCAATGGATTCCCAATGACAGTGAATTGATTCAGCCTACAAAGAGGAGGGCCATCTGGACACACCCTTAGAACTGTCAACTTTGCTGAAGATGAGGACTAGGGTAGAATGGGGGTGTTCTGTCAGTACCTTGAAGTCTCCCAAATCTAGAAAGGGGTAGTGATAGTTTTACAGGCTTACATGGTTTCCTAGAATGACTCCTGCTAAAGAATAACATTGAAAGGAAGATTGGTTGCTAGGTAACCCTATAGCATTGCATGGGTTCTGATACCTTCAATCTGGCCAGTGGGAAGATGGGCTGACAGAGGACCATGTGAAGTCAGGGTGGAGTGAGGCTGTAGGAAAAGAGGGATGGCAAGTTTCATTATAGAGAAGTTAGGGAACCATTAAACAGAGTGGGGAATAGATGTTACATGGCAAAAGCCATAGATCGGTACTTATTGGGCAATTAGGCATACCAGCGGTGAACACATGTCATGCGCAAGGTACAGAGCTTGGCACTGAGGAGCAATCAGAGAGTAACTGACGGTCAGAATGACTATCTTTTATTGAGCCTTCTCTATGTGTGAGGTGCTCTGCCACATGCAGTTGCCTATGTCATTCTCAGAACAACTTGACGAGGCAGATGCTCTTGTTCCCAATTACAGTCACAGCACCGAGGTTGGGGCATTTACTCAGTTCACACAGCAGTGGAGCCAGTGTGTTTCTTTCCCTTAACAGCTATAGTAAGTAACATCACGTTGCCTTTTAGGAGCTTCCAATCCAGATGTGCAGAAAGTATCTGTATTTTAAAAAAAAATAATAATTGATACAAGGCAAAATAATCAGTAACTATGTATAAATTGCACAGACCAACGTGTACCATGGTTTTGCCAAAGAAAGAAGTCCCTTTACATTGTGATGACCAAAATGTTTCACTGAGAAGGTATGATCTGGGCCTGCCTTGAAGAATAGAAATAGGACATAAAGAGGCAGAGCTGAAGGAAGTTAAGGCTGAAGAGTGAGGAAAGTCTGAGTCCTTATTCTTTTACAGGTAAATGGACAGAGGTTTACCCAAAAAGAGAATTGGTTGTATATGTAACAAGCAAATGAGCACTCATTTAGGGTGGATGTGTGGATGTGAAACATAGGCATTTGTGTAGGTGTTTCAAATATTTTATCAAAGTTGGGAATGCTGCACAATGAAGTACTGCCAAGGCTTTAATTGGACTCGTATTTACTTGGGATTATATAGAGGGCTTTCGTATTTTTTTTGCATGTGTGAAAAAATTTTCCTCGAATGATAGCAAAAGAAGGGGAAGCTCACTATATTGAACGTGCTTTCTGATCTCCCTTACAAGCTTTTATGTAATTGCTAGAATTTCCTGAATTGGGATCAGGCCCTAGCAGCTATTGGAAGAACTTGTCACTGCCCACCTTTGTTGGGAGCAACGTGACGCTGCCCTGAGGGGGCATTGTCAACCTTCTCTATGTTTTTCATCTCCTGCTCCCTCAACCTTTAGATGGAGCCTTTTAGAAGTGCTTTTTTAGAAGTAGCATTTGTTTATATCTGGTTTGCTAACTGGATGAGTTAGCGTCTTTGGGATTCCAATACAATGGATAAAACCAAAGTGATACAGGAAAAGAGAATCGTTCAATATTTACAATACTGATGCTTTTGTTCAAACAGTACTTTTCTTTTGAATTAATTCTTGTTCTAGTTTTCTTCCACTCCCATCTATATGCCCTTGCACTAATGGCACACTCTTTGAGTACTAGAATTTGGTGGCATTTTTGACAGAATTAAATTGTGTCCACAATTATCCTGCAATTCAGGTGGTTGCCCTTTATCAGTGTGTTGCTGTTTAAGTAAAACTGCTCATTGTCTTGGGCTACTGTATTATGCAGACTTTCCAGGTGGCTCAGTGGTAAAGATTCCACCTGTCAATACAGGAAACATGGGAGACGTGGGTTTGATCCCTGGGTTAGGAAGATCCCTTGGAGGAGGAAGTGGCCTTGAAATTTTTCTTGCCTGAAAAATTCCATGGACAGGGGAGCCTGGTAGGCTACAGTCTGGTGGAATAACAGTCCATTGGGTCTCAAAGATTGGGACCACCACTGAGCGACTGAGCATGCTTGCTCTGTATTTTGCTCTCAAGGGACAAACTTCCTCCACCTTCTAGAAAACACTCCATCTTTATTTTGCATTGGCTTAGTGCTTCACATTATAGTTTCCCTCTCTCTTCTCTCCATCCCTCATTAAATGATACCCAAATCTTAAAAAATAAATATAAATTAAGAAAATAATGTAAATAAATGTGAGTATCATCCTGTATCCTTTGTAAATGTGACATACAGATCACCTTTATAGGCAAGTATTATAATTAGCAAAAAAGATCCATTTTATTAGTGACTTGTTCCAATTTTGTTTTTCACTACTAAATCAGAAGAGATTTGTGAATAAATTTTAAAAATATAGTGCAATGCAGTTTATCAGCCTTGCTTTTTGCAGTCATGGCAATTGCGTTTTCCATAATAAATAATACCACTACTTGCTGTATCACCGCCACCCAAACCACAAAAATAAGCTGAGATATTGTTTCTCAGCTCTCCCTGTTACTTGAAAGATGTTCTGTCAATAGTTCCTTGAGTATTCTAGCCCTGGCAGGCCATTTCCTAATATTATCATTGCTCATTCACAAGAAGTAAGAAGATAGGCCTTTGGACACCCAGGCATGGTAGCCAGCACAGCCTGTCAGGGCAGGAGCTTTCACCCATCTGTTGGCAGTACACTATGGAGAGTCAGTCACCACACTGAGATCACTGAGAGTCACCACATTCTAAAGATCTTTTTAAGAGCGTGTGTCTTAGTCACTTTGGGCTGCTATAACAAATCACCATAGATTGGGTGGCTTATAAACAACAGACATTTATTCCTCACAGATCTAGAGGCTAGAAACCAGAGATTGGGGTGCCAGCACAGTTGGGGTCTGGTGAAAATCCTTTTCTGAGTTACAGAGTACTGTCTTCTCATTGTATCTCCACCGGGCAGAAATGGAGCCAAGGAGTTCTTGGTGTCTCTTTCATTAGGGCACTAATGCCATTCACAAGGGCTCCATCCTCATGACCTAATCATCTCTCCATAACCCCATCTCCTAATATTGTCACATTTGGGGGTAAGATTTCAGCATATGAGTTGGGGAGGAGAACACCAATATTTAGTCCATAACAACACACAAAGTGAAAGGGGCAAGTTAGTTAGTTTTGACTGCACCACATGGCATGTGGGATCTTAGTTCTCCAACCAGGGACAGAACCCGTGCCCCCTGCATTGGCAGCATAGAGTCTGAACCGCTAGACTGCCAGGGAAGTTTACAAGTTCTTTAATGAGAGAAAAAGCAAAGGGTTGTGAGAATTCTAAGCCGGTAAGGTAGGCAGTTGGAGAAACCTAGTATGTCAGGACTGAAAGGGACCTTCATGATCACCAGGAGGCTGGTATGAAGCAAATGCTCTCATTTGCTCTTTCCTTCCTTCTGCCTGCTCACTGCCAGGACTTCAAATCAGGACTCAAACCTAAAGAAAAATGAAAAGATCTCCTCGTGCATTGGATATATAATAGTGTGTTTCTATCCAAACCCCTTCTGTCCTCTAGGCTGACAATTCACATCAGACAAATCTCACAGTGAGAGAAGTGGTACCCCATTAAGGAGTTCTGGAAATGGCTGACCCTTACAGAGCTAGCAAGGCACACAGTCTTTTGTGTTGGCCTTTGCTGCACCCATGCTAACTGGTGTGCTGACTTGAACTTGGCGCTTTCTAGCTCTTCAGTTAGAAGGCTGAGCTTGCCTTCTAACTCTGCTGACCTACAGGAGGTTACGTAGTGTGCCTCCCTAGTGTTATCTTGTGGATCTTTTTATACTCCCCCAAACACATCCTTGTGGACTTTACTATTGTGACTCCATTCTAACATCTCTCCCTGTGGCATGGAGAGTTCCTGCAAACCTAGCAGTAAAACCCAACCCTAGAAGCTGGCAAAGCTGCATAGTAGGTTCCTCTTACTCACATCGGTGTCTCTCTGAATGCTGATGTGTTCTGGAAATGAGGGAGCTTTAAATGCCCTTGTTGACATGGGTCTAAGATCTCTCTGTCTGAGGTACTATCAGGGAATTCGCAGGGCATTCATCAAAATCAAGCTGATGCAAGCATGAATACTCACAAGAAAGAGCCCTTTTATGCTGAAAACTGCTGAAGGCTGGAACAGGGACTAATTTATTTAAATTATCCCTCTAAGTGTCAAGCCCCATGCTTTCTGGAAGGGTCTGACAACTGTGGGTTAAAGAAAGTTTGCTCGAATTTATAAATAAATTAGTAATGGTAGAAAGTTAACCTGGGAAATCAGAGTAACAGAAATGTAATCGCCATCGATGTTGATGCAGGTGTGGGGAAATACAGTTTCTGCTATTAAGCTTTTAAATGTCAGCAAATGGCAGTTTAGTAGATCATTTGCTAATAATGATTAAATTTCTCATTAAAATGTTTCCTTCATTATTCTTCAGGTAGAAATGTGTAATTCAATGATTGTTACATCAATTACACTTAAAAAGCTCATTAAAATACTGAAATATTATCTCTCGTAGTCAGAGTACTTTAAGAGTACTGTACTAATTATAAAAGAAATAAACTCTTATAATAGCACCATTTGAACTGATGCCTTATAAATTCTTAATGTAAAGCTAACATGTAAAGTTTAAATCAAATATATAGATCCAATAAAACAAAACCTTTTTAATCTTGTTTTACCTTCAAAAGGATTCTGATTATTGTAATTAAATAATGCATGATATAATAAAGATCTAGAGTGTGTGATTATTTCATTGGCAATTGAATATTGGTGCTTTTTATTTATGCAAGCAATGTATCACAGGCAATATGCATCAAGCATTAAAATATTGATACAATTACACCTAGCTCACTGCACCAATAAAAAAAAATCTGTGACATGACTCTGCTGATGATACGAGGACAGTTTGAAATCCTTTTTAAATTTTAATACTCTGATGTGCTGGGTTATGCTAATTCTGCTAAGAAATAATGCCTCCAAGATTCACTGTTGTGCTTTTTATTCCTGTGAGTGAACAAATCCAGCTCTGCTCAGCATGGCTAACAAGTAGAGTTTCCTTCTGTACACATTTGACCACTCTTTTTTTGAGAAAGATAAAAAGAATAAGGTTTGGGGTTAGTTTTTTAAGGGTATTCATTCACACTATAACGGCCTTTCTCTAATTTTCTCACTAAGTTCCACAGTTCCTTTTAAAACATCCAAATGCTTTTTTATTCTTAAGTCCTTTCTCCACAGAGCAAAGGGTTAGGGAAGTTTTCCTTGTAGCTGTTTTATTATTAAAGCCTTAGCAAGTGATTACATGGGGCTCTGAGCCTGTCCCAGAAGTCCTCCATGGAAGCAATAGATGACAGAATTTTTCTGCCATATGCACACCTGGGGTTCAGTGTTACATAGCTGACCCATTTTCTCACCTGTACAAATGGACCCAAAATGCCTTTGTTGTTCTGTGTACACAAGAGTAATTTTATTGCATAATTGTTGACTTTAAAACACAGCAACAGACTTTCAGTTCATTTGGCTGCTGAAATGTTTGTATAGTTCTGGGGACCTTCCTCTTTGCTTTGAAAATATTTTAGACCCCTGCCCTGGCTAGAGGGAAAGATGTTTTCTATTATCCCACCTGGAAGCAGTATAAATATGGAAGGATGCAGAGATTCATAATACAATAGCTGTGCAAAGAACAACAACAACAACAAAAAAACCAAAAACACATAGTTCAGCGTGTGTATTTCTCAGTGGAGGCCTCTGAAAACTCGAAAGTGATAAAGGAATTTCACCGCCATTTCTTCTTTTGACCACTTCCAGGTCAGAGTGAAGTCTGATAAGATTCCATCACACAATTGTTGGCCAGACCTTCTCCTCAGTGATGCTTATCTGGGAGACCCCATAAACAAATATCCTGGCCCCTAAGCAAAACCTCCTTGATATCTTTGCTTTCCAAAGAGATGCCTGTTAGAATATGGAACGCTGAAAGAAATGGGCGTAGTTGAGCCTGTCAACAGAATGTATACATTGTAGCAATTGAATTGCATTTTAAGACCCTCAGAATTGTACTCGAGAGCCAATAACTGTAAGTTCCATCTTCACCTTTCCTTCTGGTGGCCATGGTTCCCCTTTTAGCAATATCAAGTGTATTTCCTCCCTCTTTTCCTATATGAATAAGTAGCAATGGCTGGTGATGATACAGCACAGTAGATCATCATGAATGTCTGTAGGATGTCATATTTATGTTCTTCTGTTTAGCTTAAATCTTACTTAGGTTCTAATAGCAAACAGTCCGGTTACAATGGGCTGGCAGTGCAAAGCATCTGCTCAATTCAGATAAATAAGACCAATGTGTTTGAAGGGCAAAGTTTCAATACAAGTGGCCTGCCATTTCATTTGGAGATGCAATTCTCATGCAGCATAAATCACAAAGGGGAAAGGGATCATTTGCTAATTGATTAATTATCTTGTAAATGAATTAAAAACCTATGGCGTGCTAGCTAGGTGTGTGCAGGAGACCTCAACTGCTGTCTTTTCTCCTTTGAATTTCTAAGTACAAGTGATGATGAGGTTCAGGACTCACAAAGCTGGGGTCTCACACCAGGCCAGAGGCCCCACGCCATGATATGCTTACCGTGTTTCGGCATTTGAAACCAATCCACTGTTCGAGGCGGGTGTGTGTATGTGCATAAACATAAAGAAAAGAAAATTAAATTTCAAGTCAAAGTGATCCAGTAAGTTAACCGTTCACTTTGGGAGGGTAGACAGTTCTTTTTTGCTTTTATTTTTACATTCTCTAAATAGCAGAGTTGTTCTGAATAACAATCTTTTGTGGACTAAAAGCACCAAGGATTAAAGATCAGGGAGAAGAGCAGTGTTCGTGAAGTGCAAAAGCTGGTGTATTGCAGAGCCTTGATAACCACAGATGAGCTGGTAATTAACATCCTTGCTTCCCAGGCAAAGGGGCAATTGGTCTTCCGAAGGCATAACCTACTGTTCTCTTTCTCTCCCTCTATGAAAGTAGCTGATTTAGTCAGAAAGGTGACAGTTAAGGCTCTTTGCTGGCAGAATTTTTGCATCTTCCCGGGGCCTCGTTCCCCGACTTTACCACAGAGGCTGTCCATCAGGGTTGTTATGTATGCAGGCTGAGTGAGCCCGCAGGGGATCCTAGTTATTTACACTCTTTTTCAAGCTTCGAAGCTGTTATAATCATTCGCTGTCAACTTTGTGCTGACGCTGAATTTTACTTTGTGTTTTTTATGCTCGGTTTGGGTCTAAAATACTGGCATCCATACCCTACACTGTAATTCCATGGATGACTGAGCTGGCCAGCCGTATCCTGCCTGACTAACAGGGCCCGGGAATCCTGCTACATATGGAAATTTCAGGATTTGTTGATTGTGGACAATAAACAGAGTCCTCCAGCTTTGTGCATTTATCCAGGCAGTGGCCCTCAAGAATAAGCTGTGTACCCTGTTTCATCTCAATGCATTTTCATCTTTAAGAACAGGTAAGTATTGGTTTCATTTACCGAGTTGGAAAGTGGGAAGAGGCAAACTTTCCCTCTGCCAAACCCAGTGTAGTTTTCAGACCTTACTCTTTCTTCCAGATCCCTGTTAAAAGGATAAGGTCTGTGATCTCCCCTTGTGGTTGCCCCCTCCCCATTCCTTTCAGCCCTGAGTGAGTCAAAATAAAAGCTGGAAGTGCATTCATGATTCAGATCAAAACAGAAGTGTTGTCCTGAGTGGTGTGAATGACAAGGAACAAATTTATAAAGACCCTGCATAACACCACCAGAGCGATGTGAGTGATAAGCTTTTAGACTTCATCAAGGGACATTTGCATGCTCAGACTTCGGTGTTCTGCGTCCTAGTCACATGGGGAATAAATACCTTCCATTTGCTTGTGAACAACGTTCCTTCCATTAAGACCAGGGCCTGGAAGCTTTAATAACAAGACAGGGAATGATTTCTCCATGTTTAAAATGGACTATGTTTCCATGCACTGTTCCCATCTCCAATATGAAAATTTCATGTATGTCGGGGCCCAAAGGGAGTGATCCACAAAATGATATGACCCTATTCTTAACTGGACTTGAAATAAAGCTGGTCAAGAAGCTTGTGTGCTCGGCCAATGTAATAAAGTAGACAAATAATTACCGAGCAAATCAAACACACTTACACCTCAGATGATTTTGAAATATTATCTATAATCGGGCACTTCTGTGCTAGGAGGAAAGGTTAATAAAGTAATTTAAAAAAGATTGTGTGGAGTATTATAGAATCAGAAGAGGACTGGCGATCATAATTGTTAATCTCCTAAAACACCAGTTCTGCATTGCACAGAGCAGATATTTTAGTACGTATTCTTATTGTGTATTCCACTTATTACTATATTAGCTTGCTTAATTATCCTTTGTAAAAACCTTTTATTAGATTTTTTTGGTGTTAAAAAAACTGATATTATTATTCCAGCAGGGTAGCAATGTGTATGTCAGTTTTCATGTATAGGTGTGTGGAGAAGACTAATACCTTTGAAAAGTAGTTGTCTTCATGTGTGTTGCATAGGAGAACAATATTGGAGTAGGCATTAGATATTTATATGTTAACAGCCCTTTCTTTCCTGCTGGCATTTGTGATGGATCACAGGGGAATGGCATAACTTTTGCAGTTGGAATTGTTAGAAGAGAGAAGAGTAATTCTAGATCAGCTGGTGCTAGTTTAATACTCGAGATACAGATAAAGGTGTATGGTTGGTGGGACATATTGATGGGAAGATCTTCTTACATTAAAAAAAAAAAAAAAAACAACCTTCTGTTTGTATTAAAAGTCTTGTTAAAAGTAAATTTCAGTTAATATTTTTTTTTCCACTGAGGAACTGATTTTGTATAGCAGGGAAAAAAAGGAAGGAGGGTAACACCAGAAGACACTAATTCCATCACCACTCTTATTGTTCCCCAGGGAGATTGGTTTACATTTGTAAAATAGGAATGACAAAATCCATCTCATGGGATTTTTGAAGAATATAGGAAAGAACTATGTAAACGTTGAAAGCACCTGCTAAAAATGTTATTTATTATAATTCTTTGCTTCACAAAACTTCCCATCATATTTGCATTGTTTGTAAGTACTCAGATATGTAATGTTTAATTGGACTCAATGGTAAAGAATCTGCCTGCCAATGCTGGAGACGCAGGAGATGCAAGTTTGATCCCTGTGTTGGGAAGATCTCCTGGAGAAAGAAATGGCAACCCACTCCAATATTCTTGCCTGGGAAATCCCTGGAGGGCTACACAGTCCATAGGGTCTCAAAAGAGGAGGACACAATTTAGCAACTTAACAACAGTGTTTAATTATGCAACTGTTATTTACTTTGAATGAAGCCCATACTGGCTAGAAACATAATGTTTTCCCATGCAAATAATTTGCACTTTAAACTGTTCAACTTACGTGGTCCTGATGCCTCTTGTGGGTAACCTCACATTTTCTTTTTTCATTTCCCAACACCTTTAACAGGTGATGTGCCAATTCCATGCTTTCCCATTTCTTTTATTCTTAACTTCCTCGTACTTACACTTCTTGGCCTGCCACACAGCTGAAACTGACCTTGTGTTAGTCCTGTGTGGCCAGTGGTCCCTTCTGCAGACACTTGCCTTTGACCTGTCTGGGGCCCTCAGCCGGCACCTGGGAGCCAAACTTTGACCTCTGTGACACCACGCTCCTTGATAGCCACCCACTCCTGCTTTTGCTTCTTCCCGCCTGGAAGAGGCATGCTCGGGAGTCTCAGCCGGAGCCCTCGAGGCTTCTCTCTCCACACTCCCTCCTTTAGAGACTCTGTCCTTTCAAAGATGGGCTGGCTGCTCCTGACTCTGTTCCATCTCCCTGTCCATCCTTAAGCCCCAATCCTTTAGAGACTCTGTCCTTTCAAAGACAGGCTGACTACTCCTGACTTTGCCCTGTCTCCTTGTCCATCCTCAAGCCCCAATCCCTCAGAAAAACATTAAGAATATCTTTGTGGCTGCAGTTGTGCATAGCTCTGCGACCAGCAGGAGTTACCGTAGCTGTCAGAGTACCAGATTTAAGGAGACCTTAGATAGGGGCTTCCCTGGTGGCTCAGCTGATAAAGAATCTGCCTGAAGTGCGGGAGACCTGGGTTCGATCCCTGAGTTAGAAAGATCCCCTGGAGAAAGGAAAGGCTGCCCACTCCAATACTCTGGCCTGGAGAATTCCATGGACTGTATAGTCAATGGGGTCGCAAAGAGTTGGACATGATTGAGTGACTTTCACTTCACTATTATAGAGTCAGGTGAATTAGAGTCTTCATTCCTGCAGATTGAAGCAACTGCAAATCATTTGTTTTATGTTTGTTTTATCGTTTGTTTGGTGTAGAATCAAGTAGGCTTCCCTGGCACCTGGAAGACTTTTTAGAAGGACTGAGCTGACATGTCCATTAGTCTCTTTGTAGATGAAGTTTTTCCTTTTTTTCCAGCAGCAAATATGGTGCTTTGGACTCTTGGCAAGAACACTGGCAAAGTTCCAACGAGCCAGTCTTTTTGGAAGACTTTGATCCCGGCCAAAATGGTCTACTCTTTCAATTAAAAAAATTAAAAAGTGAAGAAAAAGTCACAGTATATTATGATTCTCAGGTGGGGTCACACCCACAGTACATTTGGCAGAGTTCCATCTGTCCCCTGAGAGACAAGAATCTTGCCTAGAGCTGTCTTTTATCACTAAAAAAGTTCAAGTCAGGATCACAGAGGTCTCATATACGTCATTGAGAGCATGGCTTTTCTCTGAACTTGGCAGGTGAAATGGGTTGACTCCTACCTTCTTCTGGGATCCATGCCAAATCCCTATGGAGGGCTGGATGGTTTTCTCGGGGAAAACTCAAGGAGCCACCGAGGGTAGGATTATGGGGTGGCAGGTATGGTGGGAAGATAGAGGAATTGTAGTTTGTGAAGGAAAATCAAGCGAAAAAGAACTCTCTTCTCATTTTTAAAACTCAGCTACCATCACTTTACGTGCCCTGACACTGTGATCTGTGCTTCTGGGTTTAATGCTGCTGTTCTGTCTGGCCTGCAGCATTAGGGCATGAAACTTCCAATGGAATTTGCCAGATGATTAACGAGTTGGTCAGAACAGAAAGCTAATAAACATTATTTTTTTCTAGTAGTATTTTCCTATGACCATGTTTCCAAATAAAAGCTCTCAAATAGAGTACAGTTCTGTCTGCATGAGTGATTTCTAAAGTATCGAGGTAGCACGTGATTTCAAATATGTAAATATTAGCCATGTTTAATGCTGGCCAACAATTTATTGGTGGAATTGAACTTGTCAGTACCAGCTCTGCTTTGTTGATTCTTCCTCCCTATCTCCTCCCTTCCTCCTTTCCTTCCTTCCTTCTTTCTGATTTGCTTTCTTACATCTTTCCTTCAATCCTTCCTTTCTTTCTTGAATATGATATGGATCACTTTTCTTTATTATCATTGACTTAACATGATTTGTTGCATTTCTTTGCCTATAATACTGACCTTTGCTATTATATTATTCTGTTTTTCTTATTTTTATATTTCTTTATAAAAGAAATGTATATTTATAACACAAGGCTAGAGTTTTCCTGCAACCTTTGGAGATGTAAAAATACAGATAGTGGGGAAAAAAAGGAATAACAGTTGTATGTCTCTATATATGTTAAGATAAGAGCATGGTATCATATGGCTTTTCTCTTTCAACAGGATAACATACTATGAGTACATGGGATTCAATACACATAACAGGTTAGAAAAGTAATATGGTTGTAATAATTACTTTCATCTGGCAAAATATTTCAGTCAGCAATGACTAGCAATAAAATAAAATGATCACCTTTAGTGTATCTATTACAAAAACAATTGCCTAAACTAAGAATGGTTTAAAATACCCTGTAGAGTATAAAGCCGGAGAAGGCAATGGCACCCCACTCCGGTACTCTTGCCTTGAAAATCCCATGGACGGGGGAGCCTGGTAGGCTGCAGTCCATGGGGTCACTAAGAGTCGGACACGACTGAGCGACTTCACTTTCACTTTTCACTTTCATGCATTGGAGAAGGAAATGGCACCCCACTCCGGTACTCTTGCCTGGAGAATCCCAGGGATTTCGGAGCCTGGTGGGCTGCCATCTCTGGGATCACACAGAGTCGGACACGACTGAAGCCACTTAGCAGCAGCAGCAGCAGAGTATAAAGCATCCAAACAGCAGACTTTGTCTTTCTCTGTCTCTCTTTGACACACACATGTGCACACACACATACTGCTCACAGTCCATACAACTATGTTAACAGCAATTTACCTGAAGTGTAGATCTATTTTTTAAAGAAAAAAATACTCCAATTAAGGATTTATAAATTATATACTATTGTAACCACCATTCTCTTTTTAATGAGTTTTCTTTTAACTTTTAAGGTTTATAGAAATCACTTACTGCTCCTTAAAAGACTCCTGTTATTTTTCCCCCTCTTTTTTAAAAACAGTGAATGTGAAACATCATTAATTCAGTTGTAATATGATCTACTAGTAGATGATAGTAGCTAATTCCTTCTTAGGCATGGCTTTTCTAAACATGTGCTTTTACTGTTGGGTGTTTTATGTGAGCATCCATCTAGTCTTAATGCTTAATTGTCTTTTTTAGAAGACCACTAAGCAAAATGAATACCATCTTCAGGTTCCTTCCTTAGGAGTCCTGTGACAGTCTCCATCCCTTTACTTTGTATGCTAAGGTCATGGATCAAGGGCAGGCTGTGGTTTGGACTTGGCTATCGGCTCTGACAGGATGATGCAGCCGGTACCGAGATCCTAATCGGTTGGGAGAAGTCTATTAAGTTTGAGCCCTTAAGCTGCCTCAGCCAAATCAGGGATCCCAAAGTTACATTTTTTCTGTGGTGACCATTCATTTTGGTCAAATGAAGAAATTGCTTGTGTTGGCTTTTGTGGCTTCAGGGGCCAACATCTATGAATGTCACATATCTTTTAGCCTCTGCTTTCTCGGAGACATTATTGAGAAGACGCTTATGAAAAGAAAATCATTTTTATTGCAGCTGTTTATAAGTCACCTTGATCAAAAAAGAAAAGAGGCAAAAGAAAGGTCATCAAAAGCTGTTCTTTTCTCTGGGTGAATGATAACAGTGGGCCGGCCTAATCTGAGGTACTGGGGACAAAGGACATGCTGAGGGGGTGGAGGGGTGCGCGGGGCTCGTCCTCGGCCCTGACTTGGTGAACAGCAGGGGGTGGACTCAAGACTTCCATCTCTGAAATCCTTCATGCTTTTTTCCAAACCAAGGTCTGGTCAAATCAGAAGAGATCTGAATCTTCCCTCCGAGAGTCTTTTTTCACTGATGAAAGATCTTTGGTTTATAAACAATGCTACTTGGGGATAGTGTCCTGACCCAGAGCAGCCAAAAAGGTAGAATTAAATATTTTCCCCATTTTCTTCTTTGAAATTGCTGAATTTTTAATTAGTCTGGGAAAGGGTTTCCTTGTTATACAAATGTTCTTCTGAAGTCACTGTCTACTAAAACAAGTAGAGAAAAAGAGGAAAGGTGGTCTTGGAGTATATGTGGTGTCTCTTTGTAGGACAGTAGAACCGTCATGAACCTGGCAGAGAGGAACATGGAGTATCATTTCACAGATGTATCAACTGGGGCCTGAGTGAGCTAATGTTTTGTTCAGGCAACTTACAATAGAGAAGTATAGAACATTTTTTAATTTTCATTAAAATGCTCTTTTTACCACCAACATCTGGCAAAAGCTTTGTCGCCTCCCGTAAGAACAAATTTTTTCCTCATAGTCATCATTCCAGTAATAAGAGGATACATACAATAATAGTATTAGTTCGTGGCTCTAAAGGCAGGCTAACTTGGATCAGAGCACAGCTTGGACACCTGAAGAAGTTCTTCAACTTCTCTAAACCCCAGTTTGCTAACTTGTAAATCAGTCAAGGCCGTTGTTCAGTAAAAATGCATACAGAACACATTGTACCAGACACAGTACATTATAATTGAGCTATATCTAATGATTATCTAACTTTGCAGCTTACTACCCACCTCCCCAAACTCAAGGGAAAGAAAATTCTAAAGTTCCACTAAGGAAAAGAAAGTACGTATGAGTATGATATGGAATATATTACATTTTCTAAGACTGATTGTGAGAACTGAAAAGTATAAGCATTATGGTATTTCAAATTGGCATACTATTATGTTGCAATACTGCTAGCAGACAGATGTAAAAATAAACTATAGGTGTATATCTTTTTATTCAAATCTGATATATGGAAATCCAGGTTTAGAGAATGGTTATAGGGTCGTTGTTTGCTTTACAAAGCAATTTGACATAAGGTTTCTTTAAAAGTGAACTTCCCTAGTATCTTTAATATAATACTTCATTTACTGAAAAAAAAATCACACAATTTTGCAGGTCATTTCATGTGTAAATTGAAGCACATTTTTTGAATGTATAGAGGAAAACTTGAAACAGAGAGGAGAACATTGAAAGTTACGGATACGTCAGATGATAACACATAGGAAAAAGTAGTGAGGAAACTTGATACACTGATACTTCACATTTTGCAATCATGAATTTTTAATAATACATATTTATAAAACTTCTATTCTATGCACATGTGTGTGTGAGAGAGACAGAGATGGAGAGACCGAGATAGAAACAGAGACAGAGAATGTGAGCCTGCTGTCACCTCTCTATTTGGCTTTCTGCTTTGCTGTAACCTGACTCCTCCCAAATTCCCCAGACACTTGACTGTGCACCGAAAATGCTGCTTGTTGCATTCCCATCCTTTTCAGCCTTATTAGTTTCTCACATGTCTTTCTGTCTGCCTAAACATTCTTCCTCAACACTCTGTCAACCTCTGTGGCTAGCATCTATAACTCTCTTCAGACTAGGCTTCCTCTCCTCTGGGAAGTTTTCCTGGATGGCACTTCATCTCCAGAACACTCAGGGAGCCTGTCTTTGCTGGAAATGAGCCTACCTTCTTCCTGACTCAGATGCTTTCATTTGGGGTAAAATAGAGCAGAGGCTTTGGAATCCAGTGATTTAACTTTGAATTCAGGCTCCATGGCTGGCTTGAGGTCTGAGCTGGGGCATGTTAATTGATCTCTTGGGGCTTTATTCGTATTCATCAATACCAGGGATAATCATATAATTTTATATCATTTCTCTAACCCATATCATTTCTGAGGGGATTTGATGAAATATGTAAAGCCCTTAGCAAGTGCCTAGAAGAAAGGTTGGAATACAACAAATGTTCGTTTGCTTCTTTCTGAGTTATACTGCATTGTAACTGCTGGTTACTCATTTATTTCCATATTGAACTATGAGCTACATAAAGGGAAGGATTGAATCTTACCAACTCATAATGCCAGAGCCCATTGGATTCATACATTCCCCCAAATGTATATTTGTAGAATCTAATTGAGACAAATATCAGAGCATATATTTTCATGGAATATGGCAAGTCCTAGAGCAAAGATTTTTACAAGGAGAAGAGAAAGAACAGAGGGGTGAAATGAAGTCCAAAGGGCACATTACTAGAAAACTCTCTAGGTTGCCCCAAATTAATTAGCAAGCATTCTTTGGGAACATTTGTTCAACCAGTTTTGAGACACCCTAATTACATTAGCATTTTTTTCAATCTACTATACTCTGCATGAAAGTGTTAAATGTCTTTATGAAATGGAGTCATTTCTTCAAACTATTCTATAAAACAGAAAAGAAACCCCCACAAATTATGGAAAGGAAGAAAGAAAGTGAGATTCCTAGGAAAAAAAGGAGAGAAGGAAGGAGGGAGGAAGAGATTCATGTGATATGAAGTGAGCCTGTGCTAATTTGGAGTCAGCACCACAACCCATGGGTGTGATAATCTGTTCTAGAATTTTCCTAAAAATATATTCCGAATATTTTTCTTTTAGTTTTGCAAACTAAGTTTTTTTGTTGGTGGTGGGTTTTTTTTGTTTTTGTTTTTTCCTTTAGTAGATCATGCTAATCCCTGGCCATCCTTGATTAGACCATTATCTAAAAAACCATTGGTTGGATTTCCACAATCAATCTTGACCTTTTCTCAGATTCTTTCAATAACCTGAGAGATCATTTGTCCGGTTTGGAGCCTTGAACTCATTTTAAGCAACTAGGTTATATTTTGGTAAATCTTAACTTATCTTGGGCCCTGGTTCCCTCTTAACTCTGGTTGCTTTGCCCTTTCCAGCTTGAAGATCATTCATCATGATAGAGACCTTAGAATCAAAATAGGAGTTGAATAGTTCTGTTTTCTCTGTGACATCTGTTAACACTTTGCTGTGAGCCCCAATCAATGTGCCTATCCCTTTGTTCTTCTTTATAAACAGAGCTTAAAATAGCTTTCTGTTGTCCTTGGCAGTTTTTCAACCTGTAGCCAAGTTTAAGGCCTCCTGACAACATTTTTAAAGTACTTTTGACATTGGTTCCCCATCATGTTTTCAGCCTTCCCTTTGGGGTGTATATCCCTTTATATTCTGCATTCAATACCTTGAAAAAGGAAAAAAGAAAGTTCTTTTCATGTTATTTTTTTTTAAATACCTTTGGAATAATCTGTGATTATTTTGTCAGAATTTCTAAAATAGGCTTATTTTCCCTTTAAAATTATTTAGGCATAGGATCATACCTATATTTTCTCTATTTTGGGGACTGCTTTCCTAAATTCTAGGATGAATACCTGTGACCAATATTATTTTTCCATGACTATAACAGACTTTACGATGACATTATTTCCTTTCAACTTTCTCATCACTTTTAACTCACCAACAAAACCTTCCTGCTGGGTCAAAATAAATTCAGTATAAAATATGTGCAAACTGATCTATCATCTTCTCAGGGATGCAGCTGGCAGAAGGCCAGCCAAGAATGTATCAGAAGATCTTCATTTGGAAGAGTCTTCTGGCAACACTTTGTGAGAAAGTTTCCCCATGACTGTGTTAGTTTTGTGGTCTGCGTTAGGAAGGCATGG
This sequence comes from Bos javanicus, assembly GCF_032452875.1. Classification (NCBI taxonomy): domain Eukaryota; kingdom Metazoa; phylum Chordata; class Mammalia; order Artiodactyla; family Bovidae; genus Bos; species Bos javanicus. Next base: position 41,546,713 of record NC_083878.1, read on the forward strand.
GATGGGTATTCATTCCTCTTCTGAAATAATACTATTTTTTTAATTTAATTTTATTTTTAAACTTAACAAATTGTATTAGTTTTGCCAAATATCAAAATTAATCCGCCACAGGTATACACGTGTTCCCCATCCTGAACCCTCCTCCCTCCTCCCTCCCCAATACCATCCCTCTGGGTCGTCCCAGTGCACTAGCCCCAAGCATCCAGTATCGTGCATCGAACCTGGACTGGCAACTCGTTTCATACATGATATTATACATGTTTCAATGCCATTCTCCCAAATCTTCCCACCCTCTCCCTCTGCAACAGAGTCCATAAGACTGTTCTATACATCAGTGTCTCTTTTGCTGTCTCGTACACAGGGTTATTGTTAGCTATTTGAATTCTCTCTCTCTCTTTTTTTTTTTTTTTAGCCTCATCAAAGTATATTCTATCAGGGGTCCTCATCAGGGCCATTTAAGTCCATTTCTTCCTGGTATAAAGTACTAAAGTCACATCCATGTTACAACTCTTTCAAATGTGACTAACAGAGCAGGCCAGTCTGTGAGCCATGTGTTACTGGTTTGCCAAAAGGTGAATATGGAAATGGAAAGGAAGCCTGCCAAATATTTTAAAGCAATTTGACAAAAATAATTTTATGTATGTTGACTCTAATAATAAAAATTGAGGCTTGAATTTTGTATGTTTTAAAATTTTTTTTTCTAGTAATTTTTTGTTGTTATTGTTCAGTTGCTAAGTCGTGTCCGACTGTGTGCAACCCTGTGGACTCTAGTCTGCCAGGCTCCTCTATCCATGGGATTTCCCAGACAAGAATACAGGAGTGGGTTGCCATTTCCTTCTCCAGAGCATCTTTCCAATCCAGGGATTGAACCCAGGTCTCCTGCATTGCAGGCAGATTCTTTACCAGCTGAGCTACAAGGGGAGTCCAGCTTGTTTTTATTGTGTTGTAAATCAAATTATTGGTTTAGAGCAGATTGGAAAGGGAGCTGGTGAAGGAGCATAGATGATTTGTGGGTTACTGCTAGGCAAGAGCCCCATACCTTACTTGGTAGAGGTCTAGGGTTGTAGTTAGCTTTTGGTATTAAACTTACACATTCAATATATAATTTTTAGTCTGTTAATTGTTGCATGGACATATGGGAAAAATACATGGTGTCTACCCAGCTTTGCTATTTTCTTCTGAAAAATCTTGGTCAACTCATTTACCATTTCTCTTCAAATCATACCTTTTGATACAGCCCAATACCAAGTTTGAAAGCTTGATTTAGTTTGTCTTTTTAGATTCAAATTTAAGCGTGCTTGGCTTTTTGTCCACATGCATTGCTCCAGTCCTCAAAGCACATCTTCTCTCTCTCTACCACTAGAAAGTGTAGAGGGAAAAATATCCTCTTTTGCACCTTCTGCTGCTGCTGCTGCTAAGTCGCTTCAGTCGTGTCTGACTCTGTGCGACTCCATAGACGGCAGCCCACCAGGCTCCCCTGTCCCTGGGATTCTCCAGGCAAGAACGCTGGAGTGGGTTGCCATCTCCTTCTCCAATGGATGAAAGTGAAAAGTGAAAGTGAAGCCGCTCAGTCGTGTCCGACTTTTGGCGACCCCATGGACTACAGCCTACCAGGCTCCTCCATCCATGGGATTTTCCAGGCAAGAGTACTGGAGTGGGGTGCCATTGCCTTCTTCAGGGGATATTCCCAACCCAGGGATCTGACCCATGATTCTATAAGTCTCATGCTTTGGCAGGCGAGTTCTTTACCACTAGCACCACTTATCCAGTCTAATAAGCTGGAACCATAGAATGACCCTCAACAAGTGCTTTACTTTCTCTCAAAACAGAAGAGTCCATTCTGCATTTATAGGTGCATATTACTGAGAACTTCAGGCAGGAGGACAAACATAGTAAAAATATTCAACAGGATGCTCTGTGACCCTAACATCTAGACACCAAAACTCACTACTGCCTGCCATAGCCCCCCTTGTAAACTGCCTACTTGCTCTTCATCATCCCATTAGGCTTCTGCTACAGGATTGTACATGGTGGTGGTGGGGTGGAGAGTGCTGCCTAATAACGCTGCCATTAACCAGTGTTCTATGTGGATTAGATACCCATGTTGTTGTTCAGTTGCCCAGTTGTGTCCAACTCTTTGTGACCCTATGGACTGCAGCACACTAGGATTCCCTGTCCTTCACTGTTTCCTGGAGTTTGCTCAAACTCATGTCCATTGATTCAGTGGTGCCATCCAACCATCTCATTGCCTTCAATCTTTCCCAGCATCAGGGTCTTTTCCAATGAGCTGGCTCTTCGTGTCGGGTGGCCAAAGTGTTGAAGCTTCAGCTTCAGTCTCAGTCCTTCCAATGAATATTCAGGGTTTATACTTTAGGATTGACTGTTTTGATCTTTTTGCTGTTCAAGGGACTCTCATGAGTCTTCTCCAGTACCACAGTTCGAAAGAATCAATTATTCAGCGCTCAGCCTTCTTTATGGTCCAACTCTCACATCCGTACATGACTACTGGAAAAACCATAGCTTTGACTAGACAGACCTTTGTCAGCAAAGTGATGTCTCTGCTTTCTAATATGCTTTCTAGGTTTGACATAGCTTTCCTTACAAGGAGCAAGCATCTTTTAATTTCATGTCTGCAGTCACTGTCCACAGTGATTTTGGAGCCCAAGAAAATAAAGTCTGTCACTGCTCCCATTTTTCCCCCATCTATTTGTCATGAAGTGATGGGACCAGATGCCAGGATCTTCATTTTTGAACACTGAGTTTTAAGCCATCTTTTTCACTCTCCTCTTTCAACTTCATCAAGAGGCTGTTTAGTTCCTCTTCACTTTCTGCCATTTAGGATGATGTCATCTGTATATCTGAGGCTATTGATATTTCTTCTAGCAATCTTGATTCTACTTGAGCTTCACCCAGTCTGGCATTTTGCATGATGTACTCTGCATTTAAGTTAAATAGGCAGGGTGACAATAAACAGCCTTGATGTACTCCTTTCCCAATTTTGAGCCATTTCATTGTTCCATGTCAAGTTTTAACTATTGCTTCTTGACCTGCATACAGGTTTCTCAGGAGGCAGGTAAGGTGGCCTGGTATTACCATCTCTCTAAGAATTTTCCAGTTTGTTATGATCCACACAATCAAAGGCTTTAGCATAATTGATGAAGCAGAATTAGATGTTTTTCTGGAATTCCCTTGGTTTTTCTATGATCCAATGGACGTTGACAATTTGATCTCTGGTTCCTCTGCCTTTTCTAAACCCAGCTTGAACATCTGGAAGTTCTTGGTTCATGTACTGTTGATGCCTAGGTTAAAGGATTTTGAGCATTACCTTGCTAGCATGTGAAATGAGTACAATTGTGTGACAGTTTGAACATTCTTTGGCATTGTCCTTCTTTGGGATTGGAAAGAAAACTGACCTTTTCCAGTCCTGTGGCCACTGCTCGTTTTCCAAATTTGTTGGCATATTGAGTGCAGTTCTTTAACAACATCATCTTTTAGGATTTTAAATAGCTCAGCTGGAATTCCATCACCTCTACTAGCTTTGTTCATAGTAATGCTTCCTAAGGCCTACTTGACTTCACACTCCAGGATATCATAGGAACACTCAATTACCAAGATCCATGTTCAAATCCAAAGCAGAAGCACCCTTTCTGGAAACATGGTTTCTTCATTTGACTTTGTTCCTCATTCCTCTCAACATCTAGGTAAAAGCATTTGGAATATGATTAGAAGGCTGGGAGGCTAGATGGGAGGCAGTTGATTTTGGAATCAAAAGAACTTTGAAGATTTGCAGAGCCTTGTTTCAGGAGCTACAGAATTGGGGGCAGTGTGAGATTGATATCTGTGTCTAGACCTAGGTCTGGGGTCTTTGTCGGTAGAGGCGGAAGGACTTGAGCTCTGAACAGGAGAAAGGGAAACCATGCCCCTCTCTGCACCTTCCTTTCACTGGACCCTTATATGCTCATCCCATTATTTCAGGCTTTTCTATATTCAGGAACCATAGGACAAGGCCAAAGCCATTTGAATTTTAGCTCAGCTACATGATGACAAATTTGCTTTTTAGGCTTTGGAACCAAGCTGCTATTTAAGTATTGTTTCTGTGCAAAAATTTATTACAAATTCTAAAGCAATTTGCCAATTAACTTTTGGAACTAAACACATTTGTCATTTGGGGACTGAATCTATGAGGTCCATTTAAGTAAATATGAAAGTATATGCATGTACTATGGTGTTGTATCTCAAGCCATTTGTTAGAACAAGCATACAATGTACTACATTATATTGTCAGAGCAAAACAAAAACTAAAAATCTTTTTTTTTAAACAGAGTCTATAATATTTAAAATTGTTTTTTAAAAGCAAAATTTTATGTAGACCTTAAATCTTAGCTTGAAGGTGAAGGTGAAGTCGTTCAGTCGTGTCTGACTCTTTGCGATCCCATGGACTGTAGCCTACCAGGCTTCTCTGTCCATGGGATTCTCCTGGCAAGGATACTGGAGTGGGTTACCATTTCCTTCTCCAGGGGATCTTCCTGACCCAGGGATTGAACCCTGATCTCCCACATTGGAGGCAGACGCTTTAAACTCTGAGCCACTATTTAAGAATGAAATTTTGAGAGAAATGTGTACCTTAGGTGTCTGCTTTCAAACTATTTCTGCTCCCCCTAATTTTGTTTGGGCTTTAATATTTAGTTTAAAAAATAATTGTGATAGAAATCTAAAAATGCCATGTCTGCACTTTCCAAAGTAGAGATAGGACAAAAAAGTTCATAATTCCATAAATGTATAATTTTAAAATTTGTATTTTGTCCCTTTAAAGGCCATACATATTTTATATTTTCATTTGATCTGTAAAATAAGATCCTCCATCTAACATATATATACATATGTAACATAGTATCATATTATATCATGTTAATGTATTTCCCAGCAGAATTAATCAAGTCAAAGCAAGGACAAGTTTGTTCTTATAGAATTATGTTTCTGGAAGGAAACAAATAATTACACTTTATTATAACTAGTAAAACTTAACTTGATTACCTGAAGACTAATTTTATTAATTTCTATGACCTAAAATGCAGTTTTCCACCCACTATGATAATTTGAGGGATATTATTATCTGTTATATTTAATACTTGAGAGTCAGAATTAGTAATGTCCCATCACTCTGCCCACAATTTAGCAGAATCCAAAATGTTGGGAAAAGAAACCTTATAGTATACAGTTGTCAAAACCTAGAAGCTCTCAGAGAATATTAGAAGAACTGACAACAGGTGAAATAAAACAAGTCTCAGACTTCTGAGTTCAGGAGGATTCAACAGAATTTCCCTTAGTGTCACTTGACGTTTAAAATTCAACCATATTACATGAATGCTTCCTGCAATTAGAATACCAACTACAGGCGGAACAGATTCAAAACTGCTTACCAAGTTGTTTGTATCTATTTCCCATTGGTCTCCTGAGGCCACAGAGACAAGGAATTGGCCTGAATTTTCTCTTCAGAAAACTAATGCACATTAGCAGTGGCACCTTATTAGGCGCCCCTGTGTCATTCCCTTAAAATCATAGACGTGCCACCCAATTAAAACTACACTTTGTGGAAACCAAAGGAGCATAGCCCAGGTGCTCCAGGAAAACTCTGGTATATTAGAAGGAGCTAAAGACACACTTGCACTGAACCACAAGATGGCCCTTGCAAGTAAACACATCCGCATGTAGCTCTGTAGCCACCAGTACTCTGCCAAGGAGAATGGTTATTTTAAATGGAGACACTTTCTGTACTAGCAGGAAGAATTTGTACCCAGCCAGCAAGGAAGTGGAGAACAGCTCTTGTTGTCTGCCACATTTTAGTGCAGGAAAGGGCTTAGCCCTAAAGGTGCCAGGTAAGAGAATTGCCAAGTAAAGAAAATTTATTGAATGCATTTTCAAAAGGGAAGCCTAATCTGACGTTTTTGTTTCTAGAATCTCAGAAAAGTAACATTACCCAGTTCTTATATCAATATGAAGCATAAGGAATGGGCTTCCTTGGCATCTCAGTGGTAAAGAATCCACCTGCCAATGCAGGAGACACAGGCTGGATCTCTGATCCGGGAGATCTCACATGCCGCAGAGCAACTAAGCCCGTGTGCCATAACTATTGAGCCTGTGCTCTAGAGCCGGGGGAGCTGCCACTACTGAAGCCCTAGGACCCTAGAGCTCATGATCCATGAAAAGAGAAGCCACTGTAGTGAGAAGCTTGTGTACTGCAACTAGAGAGTAGCCCACGCTTGCCACAACCAGATAAACGCCTGAGCAGCAATGAAGATGAAGCACAACCAAAAATAAAAATAAATAAATACATAATTTCTTTTAATAAGGAACCCAAAGGCAAGAATGCCCACTCTGTCTTAGAATGCATTTATGTAATTTTTTTCTATCTAATCATATTTTCACTGATAATTATTCATTCAGATGTCTGCTGGCATCACACCTCTGGATACTGACGTTATTAGTTTTTCCCTCTCTTGGTGGCCTCTCTCCCCCCATTATGGTGGCTTCAAATGATTCTTCCTATAGGATCATCCTCTTTGGGGTAACACACCTCCTAAACTTTAGGATCTGGAGAATGGAATTAAAGGGTTAAACTTTCTTTTGAAAGCCAGTGGCAGCCCACTTCCGTTTCAGGTCTTAGGTGTGTTTTGCCACCTGGCTTTGGATAGCAGACAAGATCCTTTGGACTTTTCCCACCTTCCTTCCCTCTCGACTGTAACCCTCCCTCAGTGTATTATATATTGACTTTACCAGTTATCCTCAGTGAATTAGTTTGTTCAGATTTTTCTGGGGAGTAACACGCAACTCTGAACGTTGTGTCTACTCAAGGACTTTAGAAAACTTAGGCTAGACTGAAAAACAAACAGATGAGTCCAAATAAAATAAGGGCACCCAATTTCCGATTTGATTTCGTCTTGCTTTTTCTGATGACGCTTGACTGTCTCTGTTTACAAAGCAATAGTCGAGCCAACACTGTTCCAGCTTGGTCGGTGACAAAGTGAAAGGTTCTACCTCTGAGCAGGTAAAGCATGTGTGTTAGGGAAGGAGTGCTTGGCAGTCAGGATGACAACAATTAGCACATGCTCCTCATTAACAAACTGAGATTAGAACGCAGCCGAAATGGCAAGTTGCCATCAGTGGGATAGTTACAGGGCAGTTTAATTTCTAACGAATGTGAGCACTGGATCAGTAACAATATTCGACAAAATGCCGCCTGCATTCTCTTATGGCTTTCATTACCAAATTGAAAATCTGTGTAGATTTCTGAAAATTACTTTTAAATGTAGCCAATCTCCTAGACTGCAAGGCTTGATTTGCTGGTGAGGGAGCCCTGCTGTGAGATTTTAATGAAAGATCATAGTGGCCCTCCAAGGCCGGCAAAGAGCTATGGGCCCTGGAAGACCCGAAATAATCTGTTTTACTTTTAATGGCAGCCATTTTATATTCATTAAGATCAAAATGCAGTTTTGCAGGCAAATTGCAAAGCTGTTCCACTCACAGCTTGAGAACCTGGAGGCCCTACAGCTTTTTATCTTGTTCATAAGCAAATATGCAGTTAATATCTTTTAATATGCTTTGATGCTTGGTACCTTATGGGTACATTGTACCGGAGGTTAGGGGACTGCATGTTTCCTTGGCACCGTCAGTCACCAACCAAAGCGGTAGTCCTTTTATTTCCATAATGGCAGAAGAAATGAGTCTTTCTCTTCATCCCCCACCCCATTTTTTATTTTTTTTTTTTTAAATATGAGCTTTGCTCAAATAAATTGTAAAGCACTGTATAGTGTACATTCAGGGTCTCAGAGAAGGCGCCGTCTTTCACTGGGATCCATCTGTTGGTGGTTCATATTATTTAAATTTATACAGTCACATTATTTAAATGTAAACAGCCAAATAAGATAGGATCAAATCATTGGCATCTGGAAACGGTGCTCTCATCCTCTTTGATTGTGAGGTTGTCTGCATTAATAATGGAGTTCTAAAGACTGTGATTCCACCTGATATACTGTATGACCTTAACAGTTGTGATTTTATCAGGGTTTCACTGTAGTAGAAAATGAAGGTATTTTGCAGCTCATTTCCAGCAAAGCTAGTTTGCATTATCCTCTGTCCAGAGCAGTACTGCCTGTTTTGTGCGTTAGAAAATATTAACCCTCACCCTACCCCCCTCCCCTTTTTGGCTATGCAGCTGTACTTCTGGTCTAGAACCATGTTGTACATTAAGTCCATCAGAGTTCTTGTAGCAGGTAAACGATACTGCGATTAATGAAAAGGAAGGAAGGAAGAGAGGGAAGGAGGGAGGGAGGAAAAGGGATGAAGAAAAGCAGTTAGTTCTGTGTGGTAAAATCTTGGTCTTTCCCAGTACTGCATCTACCTCCTCCAATTCAGCAATTTCTATCTCCTTTCTAAGACAAAAAATAAAGCTGATGCAAGTGGTTCTTATTATTCAACCCATTACTTCATCTTAAATTCTACCTTAAGCAATAGGCCAGGGTTAGAAATTATTGTCCAGAAACATAGGACTATCCAACTGTTACAAGAGTGACATTTCGGGGATAATTTTTTTATAGAAAAGGGGGCCAGCTAGGTCTATTTTAAGTTGCCCAAAGATTTAGAGGCAAGACCAAGACAACTTTTGTTTCTTTATCCCAATTACTTTGGCTTTTGGAGGCACTATGTCAGGGTCTTAAACTCTGATATTCTAACTGCTGAAACTTCAGCCACCTCAGAGAGCATTGTGTGGCCAGCTGGTTTGAGAATGGGAGTCAGCCCTTTTATGCAAGTTAATACAATATTGTGCTGTCTCCAAAAAATAATGTGCATTAAGACAGTTCCATAGAAAGGCCAGCCTTTGTATGCTCAGGCCCGCCCAACCTTTGTATTTAACCCTGCCCCCACAGGCATATTATAATATTGTATGACATGTTTACAAGTCCTAACATCTTACTTTGTGCAACTGCACAGCTTCTTTGCAGGGCTCAAGAATGCAGGGCTCTGGCTGTCTGATGAGGGAATTTGATAACCCACTCTCTTTGGGTCTCAGGGCAAGGTGAAGGTGTCTGGCTTGCCAAGGCACAATTTAATGGGCTTCTGAAAACACTCAAAAGGCAGACATAAATGTGTGGATGGGCAGTCAGCCAGGGTGACCTGGGGATGGGGCCAGTTGATTTTAAGCAGGGTGAGGTCGAGAAGGAATGTTTCAGGCCAGAGTTGGCTGAGGGAGCTGGAGGGGCTCTATGGAAGCCTGAGGGTTGACTGTAAAGGATTTACAGAGCTTGAACCCGACTCTGTAACTTAAGAGCTAAAGCATTCCCACCTGTCCAACTTTAAAAGGGAAATGGAAAATGTAAAGAACATATAATTAATTTCAATTACAAGCCTCACATATCTCAGGCCAGATAGGCACTATCTTCATTTCCTGCCAGTTCAATGGGCTCAAATACAAAAGTCACATAAATGAAATTAAAATGTAAAGTTCTCTCTCACGTATCTCTGTTTTCTATTCTTAATGCCTCTTGATATTTAGTTTCTGATATAGCTAAATATATATATTTTTTTAATTCTGCAAAACTTATACTTCAGATCTGATTTCCAACCAGTCCTTTGGTTTTACATTGTCTCATCCACCATCATGGGACAATTAATGCATCAAAAATCTTTTGGAAGGACTTCCCTGGAGGTCCAGGGGTTAAGACTTCTCCTTCCACTGCAGGCGGTGCGGTTTCAATCCCTGGTCAGGGAGCTTGGGTCCTACATGCCTCGTGGCCAAAGGACCAAAGCATTAAAAAAAAAAAAAGAAAAGCAATACTATAACAAATTCAATAAAGATTTTTAAAATGGTCCATATCAAGAAGATCTTAAAAAAAAAAAAAAAGACTGTTGGGAAGATAATCAGGGAAGGAATAGAAATGCACGTCAACAGGCAAGGTTTCTCCCAGTGATTATTTGCAAGTTCCAAAATTACTCCTGTGGCAATCATTTTTGAGACTGTCTTTGGATGTTTAAAAAATAATAATATGGAATTTTTTTTCAGGATCAATAGCGTAGTTTTCTTCGGGCCCACAACTGTTTTCTTGTTTTTCTTCCTCTAAAGACATTCCAACATGTGTTGTGTGGGGTCATTGGCCACAAAGGGGTCACT